>NC_138771.1:191642758-192384438 GCF_965119305.1 Pelophylax lessonae | reverse complement strand
AGGAGCATGGGACTGAGCCAGAACCGACTCCAGGAGGAGCATGGGACTGAGCCAGAACCGACCCAGGAGGAGCATGGGACTGAGCCAGAACCGACCCAGGAGGAGCATGGGACTGAGCCAGAACCGACCCAGGAGGAGCATGGGACTGAGCCAGAACCGACCCAGGAGGAGCATGGGACTGAGCCAGAACCGACCCAGGAGGAGCATGGGACTGAGCCAGAACCGACCCAGGAGGAGCATGGGACTGAGCCAGAACCGACCCAGGAGGAGCATGGGACTGAGCCAGAACCGACCCAGGAGGAGCATGGGACTGAGCCAGAACCGACCCAGGAGGAGCATGGGACTGAGCCAGAACCGACCCAGGAGGAGCATGGGACTGAGCCAGAACCGACCCAGGAGGAGCATGGGACTGAGCCAGAACTGACCCAGAGGAGCATGGGACTGAGCCAGAACCGACCCAGAGGAGCATGGGACTGAGCCAGAACCGACCCAGGAGGAGCATGGGACTGAGCCAGAACCGACCCAGGAGGAGCATGGGACTGAGCCAGAACCGACCCAGGAGGAGCATGGGACTGAGCCAGAACCGACGCAGAGGAGGATAGAGAGGAGTGAGAGAAAGGGAGGTAGGAGAGGGTTTCCCGATCTCTCAGCTGTCGTCTTCTTCCCTCCCTTCTTCTGAACACCATTCTTCCACACTTTCACCCATCCAGGGATCTCTTTGGAATCTTCCCGTTTCTGGCCGCCATCCTTCAAACAATCTTCTCAGCTTCACTGCAGTTCTGCAAAAAGGACAAAGTTAGTTTTTCTGCCCAAAACCAGTTTGTGACCAATTTTAAACCCTTCAAATCTCCACCCCTTTCAGCCAAATAGCCCCTTGCTCCAATCTGGTTATTGCTACACATTTACATGACACCGAACCTCAACCCAATAACCCCCCCCCCCCCCCTCCAAAAGAAGTTCAATTGTTTCCTTCCCATACAGTCAGTCCACCAATCAACACCGATATAAATAAGAGGAAGGAAACAATACAAAAACAGGATGAATCAACACTGATAGAAATATATATATATTACACACAGACAGCCACAGAGAGAGAGACACACAGAGACACCCCCCAAGAGACATCCCCCCCATACACAGCGAGGGACATCCCCCCCCATACACAGCGAGGGACATCCCCCCCATACACAGCGAGGGACACCCCCCCCATACACAGCGAGGGACATCCCCCCCATACACAGCGAGGGACATCCCCCCCCATACACAGCGAGGGACATCCCCCCCCATACACAGCGAGGGACATCCCCCCCCCATACACAGCGAGGGACATCCCCCCCCCATACACAGCGAGGGACATCCCCCCCCCATACACAGCGAGGGACATCCCCCCCCCATACACAGCGAGGGACATCCCCCCCCATACACAGCGAGGGACATCCCCCCAGAAAACACAGCGGGGGACATTCCCCCCTCCCCCCATATACAGCTACAGACATCCCCCCATATACAGCTACAGACATCCCCCCATATACAGCTACAGACATCCCCCCCCTGAATATACAGCTACAGACATCCCCCCCCCGAATATACAGCTACAGACATCCCCCCATATACAGCTACAGACATCCCCCCCCTGAATATACAGCTACAGACATCCCCCCCGAATATACAGCTACAGACATCCCCCCATATACAGCTACAGACATCCCCCCATATACAGCTACAGACATCCCCCCCCCGAATATACAGCTACAGACATCTCCCCCCCCGAATATACAGCTACAGACATCTCCCCCCCATATACAGACATCTCCCCCATATACAGACATCTCTCCCCCCCATATACAGACATCTCTCCCCCCATATTCTCTCCCCCCATATACAGACATCTCTCCCCCCATATACAGACATTTCTCCCCCCATATACAGACATCTCCCCCCCATATACAGACATCTCCCCCCCATATACAGACATCTCCCCCCATATACAGACATCTCCCCCCCCATATACAGACATCTCCCCCCATATACAGACATCTCCCCCCCATATACAGACATCTCCCCCCCATATACAGACATCTCCCCCCCCCCATATACAGACATCTCCCCCCCCCCATATACAGACATCTCCCCCCCCCCATATACAGACATCTCCCCCCCCCCATATACAGACATCTCCCCCCCCCATATACAGACATCCCCCCCATATACAGACATCTCCCCCCATATACAGACATCTCCCCCCATATACAGACATCTCCCCCCATATACAGACATCTCCCCCATAAACAGACATCTCCCCCCCATATACAGACATCTCCCCCATATACAGACATCTCCCCCCCATATACAGACATCTCTCCCCCCATATACAGACATCTCCCCCATATACAGACATCTCCCCCCCATATACAGACATCTCCCCCCCATATACAGACATCTCCCCCCTCCTTGGCAGAGATTGCAGAAGAAGAAGCAGAATAAAACCCGGGAACTGACCTTCCCTGCAGAGCAGACACATGGGATGTGATGAGTTCCATTCACTTCCTGTACTTCTCTGTACCATGTGACCAAACAGTCACATGGTCTGTGACATCACCAGGGTCCTTCTACTGGGCAGGAACTAGCCGCTACCATTGCAAAAGTGTGTGCTGGATAGGAGGGGGATGGGGCTGCTACATATAGAGGAATTCATCTTTCTCTATTCTTCCTGCAACTTCCTGCTGAATAACTGATTCCCCTCCTCTCCCTCCTGCAGGAAGAATAGGGAAAGATCAATTCATCTATATGCAGCTGCCCCATCCCCCTCCTATACAACTTCTTTTGATGGCCCCCCAAAGTTCTTAACCTCCTCCAGTGCTCCTAATCCCTCCCTCAGTGCTTTTAGCCCCTCTCCCCCCAGTGCACTAGCCCCCCCCCCCTGTTCTTTAGCCCCCCCCATGCTCTTCAACTCCCCACAGTGCTTTCTCCCTCCCCTAAGTGCTCCCTGTCCCCCCAGTGCTCTCCATCCCCCTGATTTTCCCTGCTCGCCCCCCCAAGTACTCCCTGTCCCCCCAGTGCTCTCCACCCCCCTGATTTTCCTTGCCCACCCCCCTAAGTGCTCCCTGTCCCCCCAGTGCTCTCCACCCCCCTGATTTTCCTTGCCCACCCCCCTAAGTACTCCCTGTCCCCCCAGTGCTCTCCACCCCCCTGATTTTCCTTGCCCACCCCCCTAAGTGCTCCCTGTCCCCCCAGTGCTCTCCACCCCCCTGATTTTCCCTGCTCGCCCCCCAAGTACTCCCTGTCCCCCCAGTGCTCTCCACCCCCCTGATTTTCCTTGCCCACCACCCTAAGTGCTCCCTGTCCCCCCAGTGCTCTCCACCCCCCTGGTTTTCCCTGCTCGCCCCCCCAAGTGCTCCCTGTCCCCCCAGTGCAATCCACCCCCTGCACCTTCCAACCCCCCTACAATGCTTTCCAAACCCTCTCTTAATTCTCTCCAGTTCCCCCCCCCCCCCACCGTGCCCTTCAGCACCTCCAGTGCTCTCTGCTTCGTCTGTGCTCTCCGGCCCCCCTAGTGCTCTTCTATCTTCTATCATGTCCTCAGCCTCTGAGCATCTACTGTATCATGTCTGTAGTCTCTGACCATCTACTGTATCATGTCCTCAGTCTCTGACCATCTACTGTATCTTGTCCTCAGTCTCTGACCATCTCCTGTATCACGTCTGCAGTCTCTGACCATCTCCTGTATCATATCTGTAGTCTCTGACCATCTACTGTATCATGTCCTCAGTCTCTGACCATCTCCTGTATCATGTCTGCAGTCTCTGACCATCTCCTGTATCATGTCTGTAGTCTCTGACCATCTACTGTATCATGTCCTCAGTCTCTGACCATCTCCTGTATCATGTCCTCAGTCTCTGACCATCTCCTGTATCATGTCTGCAGTCTCTGATCATCTACTGTATCACGTCTGCAGTCTCTGACCATCTCCTGTATCACGTCTGCAGTCTCTGACCATCTCCTGTATCATGTCTGTAGTCTCGGACCATCTACTGTATCATGTCCTCAGTCTCTGACCATCTCCTGTATCATGTCTGCAGTCTCTGACCATCTCCTGTATCATGTCTGCAGTCTCTGACCATCTCCTGTATCATGTCTGCAGTCTCTGACCATCTCCTGTATCATGTCTGTAGTCTCTGACCATCTACTGTATCATGTCCTCAGTCTCTGACCATCTCCTGTATCATGTCCTCAGTCTCTGACCATCTCCTGTATCATGTCCGCAGTCTCTGACCATCTCCTGTATCATGTCTGCAGTCTCTGACCATCTCCTGTATCACGTCTGCAGTCTCTGACCATCTCCTGTATCATGTCTGCAGTCTCTGACCATCTCCTGTATCATGTCTGTAGTCTCTGACCATCTACTGTATCATGTCCTCAGTCTCTGACCATCTCCTGTATCATGTCTGCAGTCTCTGACCATCTCCTGTATCATGTCTGCAGTCTCTGACCATCTCCTGTATCATGTCTGCAGTCTCTGACCATCTCCTGTATCATGTCTGTAGTCTCTGACCATCTACTGTATCATGTCCTCAGTCTCTGACCATCTCCTGTATCATGTCCTCAGTCTCTGACCATCTCCTGTATCATGTCCGCAGTCTCTGACCATCTCCTGTATCATGTCTGCAGTCTCTGACCATCTCCTGTATCATGTCTGCAGTCTCTGACCATCTCCTGTATCATGTCTGCAGTCTCTGGCCATCTCCTGTATCACGTCTGCAGTCTCTGACCATCTCCTGTATCACGTCTGCAGTCTCTGACCATCTCCTGTATCACGTCTGCAGTCTCTGACCATCTACTGTATCATGTCTGCAGTCTCTGACCATCTCCTGTATCATGTCTGCAGTCTCTGAATATCTCCTTTAGCAAGTCTCCAATCTCTTACTCAAACTTAAACACATTGCTAATATTAGCTATCTATCTATGCTGAAGGTAGGACTGTGCAGGGGAGGCAGAGAGTGCAAAAGGGGGAACTGTGATTAGAGAGACGGAGGGCAGACTGCAAGGGGCACTGTGATGGGGGGCTGTGAAATTTGTGCAAAAAATATTCTTGAAAACATTACATTTTTTTGTGGGTGTTTTTACATTTTAAAGTCGGGGGGGGGGGGGGTGCCAGATATAGGATCTGCCCCGGGTGCCAAATGCTCTAGGTACTCCACTGCTGTGCTGTCTTGCAAAAAAGCAATTACAGGGTTGAGACATACCATTTAACACTGGCAGGGGTGCTTACAATGGTCATCTTTCATTTATTTATATAAAACCTTTATCCCCGTTGGTACAAAACTGTTACTGTAAATACATACAAAGATTGTCTTCAGTTTGTTAGTGTATCTAAACCTGCTATTGCATCTAACACTCCCCTCCCCCCAAACTGACAATGCTGATGTCGGAAGGTGTCTCTGTTGCTCCTTTACCCATAGTGTAATACAGGAGGTTTGTAACTGGTCAGATCACCAGGTGGAAACAGAGGGGAAAAAGCAAAAAAGAAAAAAGAATGCAGCCATTATTTTTAACTACATGAAGTCCAAAAAGTGAGCAGACCCATAGTAGTAAAGGTTGTGCCACTCACAGCTATGTCAGTTTGACAAGTACTCTTAAAGTTCAAATAAGGTTTACCGAATGCTCTGAATAACTAAACAAAATTGGTCCAAATTTCGGAAATTCTAATTGAAATTTGAATCAAATTTTCCATTGAATTCCAGTTAAATTCGAACTGTATACATATTTCTGAAATCAAAGACTGTGTGTGTTATTAGAGTACCATTTCAAAATAATGCTGTTTTTGTTAAGCCAAAGATGATTTAAAGAGCCATTGTAATAATTAGATGAAGATATTTCTTTTGTTCGTATATTTTGCCACATTAAAATCGGAAAAAAGTTTTCGATTTGACTGATTCAAAATTTATCGATTCGAATGTTTCGAACCGAAAAAATCCGTAAATTATAAAAAAAATCGAAAAGTCATAAAATGAATTCCGAATACGAATCCCGAATACAAATTGAACGAATCAACCGAATTTAAAGAAACAAAATAACTAGATGAACAAATCTAAACAAAATTAAACAATTTTTTCATCACGCACATGTCTACTCTGCACTAAGGGCTCACTTGCATTGCCCTGTGAAGAGAAATCTGCGGTGGATCACTTTTCAGAGGTCATTGGACAGCCTCCTGTGCAGGAGTGAGTGCCTTGCTAAAACCACCTCCCCTCTGCCCCCGTTCGCCTGGCTATTAGCTGACTGGTGGATGGCATACACCTGTCTCTGCCATTACATGAATCTGGCAATCGCCCCCTGCATTAAGATAAAAAAAAAAACCTTCTGACTTTGCAACCCCTTTAACAAATACAAAGGTGCAATTGTCATTTAAGAAAAATGACAGCATGAAAATCCTCCTTTTGTCCTTAGAAATGAGCACATACTGTATGTGGAAAAAATCAATATCAGCTGCCAGTTTACATGTATATATACTGACAAGACTCGCCTATGATGAACAATGTTTCTATGCATAACAATGCAGGTATTCCCTGTTGGGGAAAAATACTCTACACGTGTTGGTTTACACATGACATGGTTTTATTGTTTGAACCTTGGGTGCCACCTAGTGGCTATATAGCAAAATGCAGCTTTGGCAGAAAGGTAAAACTGGAACTTAAAGTGACACTAAAGTGTTGTTTATATATATATATATATATATATATATATATATATATATATATATATATATATATATATATATATATATATACATATATAATTATTCAAATATATACAGTATCTCAAAAAAGTGAGTACACCCCTCACATATTTGTAAATATTTTATTACATCATTTCATGTGACAACACTGAAGAAATGTAGCAAAGTGTAATTTCTTCAGTGTCCCATTAAAAGATATATTAATGATTTACAAAAATGTGAGTGGTGTACTCACTTTTGTGAGATACTGTATACATGCTAATTTTACTGTTGTGGGTTTAGTAACACTTTAACTGTTCCCTAAATTGTTTTCCTTACTACCTATATATATATATATATATATATATATATATATATATATATATATATATATATATATATATATATTAGGGCTGCGCATCTTCACTTACCTTACGATTCGATGCGATTACGATTATTAGGGTCGCGATTCGATACGATTCGATTCCGCGATGCATCGCGATGCATCGCGATGCATCGCGATGCATCGCGATGCATCACGATTACTGCCCAATGCCCATGCCCATGCCCACTGCCCAATGGTTTTCAAAACTTTATAAAAAAAAAACATACAATCAAGCAGTCACAAATAAAAGAATCCTTTTTATTTTCATTTGCTTAAAAGGACACTTTCCTGGACCCTGTCATGGCCTGCAAGCCCTGCATACTTTAGTGCACTTGCACTGCAAACATATAGGAAGGTCTGAAAATGCAAATAGCATAGCAGAGACAGACAACAACACTAGTATTTTACTAGAAGTAACAGTAAAATTAGTAAAAAACTGTAGTAGTGCAGTTTACTGCTTCATAAAAGAAAATATTAATATAAGCCAGGTCTACCACCTTTTTTTGATTTTGGATAAAGTTTTGCCTATAGTTGTACTTTAAAGCCAAGATAGAAGAAGCCAGCCAGCCAGCCAAGCTAATATTCTTGTGAAGATGGTCATCATAAATTCCCACAAAACATTATATATAAATCCTTTTATGTGAATATATGCATTGCAATAAATTACAGGTGTGCCATAACCTGTCCTCTACAAAACAGAGCACTTCCTGACTAGTAGCAAACATCAAGGGTGAACCTGGCAATAGTGCACTGCTGCATAACTTCCATGTTCACCGTGATGTTTGTTTCCCTCTGCAACTGCCAGTCAACTCAAGTGAGTTGATGGCTGCTAGAGGGGAGTTACAAATATAAGCTTTAAGCTTATCAATTCACTTATGTCACTTTTATGTCACTTACTTTACAGAAAACGTTACCTGGCCTTCAGACAGTCTCTGTCTCTACCACGATTAAACCCAACTGAAGCCAAGCCAAAGCCACCATTAGAGGAAGGAAAACCCTTGACAGAGTAAATCATCAACTGAAGCTTAAACCTTGAGTAAATCTTCATGGGATCACAAAAAAACACACAACACGATTGTCTGCATCAGAATCATGAGAACTGAAGAAAGGTTTGGCATTGGCACACTGGTACAACTCAAGGCATATAGGTTAGGTCAGGTTTGTGTGTATTTGTGATCCAGTAAAGATTTAATCAAGGTTTTACGCTTCAATGTATGATTGATTTAATCTTTCAAGGATGTCCTTTCCTGTACCGTGGCTGGCTTGCCTTCAGTTGTCTAGATACACTTTTACCTTTAGTATTTGTTTGGTTGAGGGAACCCCTTACACTTGCTATTGCTACAGAGTAGAACAGACACCAACAGACAGACATGCGTTGCAATAAATTCCAGGTGTGTGCCATTACCTGTCCTCTACAAAACAGAGCACTTCCTGACTAGTAGCAAACATCAAAGGTGAAGCTGGCAATAATGCACTGCTGCATAACTTCCATGTTCACCGTAATGCTTGTTTCCCCCTGCAACTGCCAGTCAACTCAAGTGAAGTGAGTTGATGGCTGCTAGAGGGGAGTTATACAAATATAAGCTTAAGCTTAAATATCAATTCACTTATGTGAATGGACCATTTTTGAAAACAAGCCATTCTCCATCTCTCCAGTGCCAGAAAAGCTGTAAAAAATATAAAATGTTCCAGGTTCACTGTGATTGTGTTTGCCCCTGCCATTGCCAGTCAACTAAACACAGTGTGTGTGTGTCGTGACTCGTGACAACTCAAAAGCTTATACGCAGCCTCAGCATTAACTCAACACACACATACACACACACACACTGTGTGTGTGTGTGTGTGTTGAGTTAATGCTAGAGCTGCGTTATAAGCTCTTGAGTTGTCACGACAGTCAGTCAGTCACGTTACAGAAAGAAAACTTTACCTGCACTGCACTGAGCAGCACTCTACCACGTCGATTACATCTGTAACTGAAGCCAAGCTAGCCAACAAGCCACCATTAGAGGAAGGAAAATCCTTGAGAGAATAAATTGTCAACTGAAGCTTAACCTTGAGGAAATCCTATGGGGGTCACATTCACAAACTCACAAATATAGTATATTACACAAGAATCCACAATTGGTGTATTTATTTGTGATCCAATAAGATAATATTTACTCAAGGTTAAGCTTCAAATGTACAAGTTATTTCTCTCAATGATTTTCCTTCCTATAATGCTGCACCGTGGCTGGCTTGGTGTCAGTCAGTTGTCTAGAAGAAAATACACTTTAATATTATTTATTTGGTTGAGGGTTAAATGAACCCCTGCCTACTTGCCTAGACACTTTTAGTGTGAAGCAACGGAACGGATTATGGATTGGAAATGGACCCATTGGACAATCTTCAAAAACAAACCATCAGTGCTATAAAGCTATAAAACAAGACTGGTGGTGTGACTGACTGGTGACTGGCGGCAGACTGAATTAGTAATTACTAATTAATTAAAAACATGAATTAGTAATTATTTCAGTGCTTAGCATTTGGGAACATGTAGGTTTTTCTGTAAGAACACTAGCTGATCCACATGCTCAGGTTTCAGACTGCTTCTTTTCGCTGTTATAACATCTCCTGCAGTAGAGAAAACCCGCTCTGCAGATACACTTGCACCTGGGATACACAAGTATTGCTTTGACAGCTGAGAGAGGAGGGGAAATATGACCTCATGCTCACGCCACCATTTCAAAGGGTCCTCAGTGAGAGGCAGAGGTGGGGCTTTACAATATTTTTCCATTTCGTCTTCTGCCTTGGCATAGGGGGTCTTAGGTTCTATTGCACCATCAGTGAAAGACTGCCCCAGCAAAGTCATGAGCAGCGATGTTGTGGCCTTTTTTTTGGGAGGAGAATGACTGTCCTCAATGGTTGTTTCTTCTTCCACCTTTTTCCCTAGGCACTTCATCCACATTTGTCCTTCTATTAGATGTAATCTGTGTGTTTGAACAAAAGATAATAGTATAAGAAGAGCTGAACTGACTAAGAGTGTGATTCATTGAGGAGGTGTGGGAAACTGCACGGTAATCCATACCATACAGTTCCACTTCCCACACCGCATCAGTGAATCAGGGCATGTTATTACACAACACAATGTAGCTGAGCTTCTAGCTGTCTGGGAGGAAACATGATGAAATTCTAATTACCTCCAAAGATGCAGCCTCCTCAGTCACTCCTCTGTATATCTCCGATCTCTCCTCCTCTGTGAGAAGAAAAGGCAGTCCTTTAAAGCGAGGATCCAGTGCAGAGGCTGTATGAAGGATCTTCTTCTCTGCCTCACTGCTGTACCTCTTCAGGAGATCTGTTTTGATGGCATTCTTGATCTCATGGGTCATGGGTGTGTCTCCCATGGTGTCTGTCATGCTCTGGAGCAGTTGTGCATTTAGAGGGGCAATGAGAGACACTGTTGGGTTGCGCTCTTCTGACATCAGCAAGGTTGCATCCTTCATTGGCTTTAATGCACTCACAGCGTCCTCTGCATTTGACACATCTGTTTCATTGAGAGTGCAGAGATCAGACTCTCTCGTTCTCTGACTTCTGGAGACAGCAAGGTGGCACAAACTGCAGGTTGTTGTTCTAAGAACCTCTCGACCATGTCATATGCGCTGTTCCATCTTGTTGGCACATCAGTTATTAGCTTATGATTCTTCAGGCCCAGACATTTCTGTTTCTCTTTTAGACAGTGGCTTGCTCTAGTGCTGCGATGAAAGAATGTGGATATTCGTCGCACTCTTTCAGTGCCCGCTGACATGCAAGATTGAGTTTATGGGCAAAACATTTAACATGAGAAAATTTACCAACTTGAGCTGCAACTATCATGTTCGCCGCGTTGTCGGTCACAAGCACTACAGATTTATCAGACAGCTGCCATTCTTCCACGACATGAGACAGTAGCTCTGCCAGATGAGCACCTGTGTGAGACTCATAAATGGCTCTTGTTTGCAACACATGTGACAAGACCTGCCAGTCCTTAGTAACGTAATGTGCTGTTATTGTAACATAGGACTCCGTTGTGACTGAAGTCCATGAATCACACGTTATTGCGACTCGACTGGCTTGGTTCATTGACGCAAGTACCTGAGCTTTGGTGTCGTGGTAGAGTGCAGGTATAACGTTTTCTGTAAAGTGACTGCGTGACGGGATCTTATAACGTTGCTCTAGCGTCTTCAAAAGGTAGCGAAACCCGGCGTTGTCCACAACTGAGTAAGGCCGTAGGTCCTTGGCGATGAGAGCTGCCACAGCTTTGGTTCGTTTCTTCCCTTTTTCTGAGTTGGGCGGATAAGTTGACAGTATGGCATTAATTCTTGGCTGATCTGGGTCTAGCAGTCTTTCCTTGGCAGTGGTGGCACTGCTGGTGGCGACAGGTGTTACTAACTCAGAGTGAAAACGGCTAACATGGTTTCTCAAGTTCGTAGTATTCCCTAGGTATTTAATTTTTGTGTGACAGGCTTTACACACGGCGTGTGTCTTGTCCAACTCACGCTTCCCTGTGTGTTTGTAAAATCCGAAATGTGCCCAGATGTTTGCTCTTAAAACGCTAGGAGCATTTTTTATCTCTCCATCTTTTTCTCCTTCTGCCATTACCATACTACCACGTATGTGACGGAGACGGATGACGTAAGTAGCCAAACTCTGTCAGTGTTTAAAAAAAAAATAAAAAAAATACCACTTTTAACTAAGCCGCAACAAGTCAAGCAAGTAACATCTTTCATAAAATATGTGTATATGTATAGGTGATACCTGCGCTGTTAGAGGTGATGGATCCCTTTCTGAATGCTGCGCCACTAAACTGGTACCAGACACCAGTCAGTAAAATATTATATATAGGGGTGTGTGGCGCGCTTTTAGAAGTGGAGATGGTGATTAAAATAAATGTGCTTAGGATAAATAAATAAATAAATAATATGTTCTGTGGTGAGGTAGGTGTGTTGGTTAGTTCTGCAATGCCTATTAAAACATTCAACTCAATTAAGAACTTTCCAAAATTAAAATAATTTTCCACAATAGTGCCAAGTGTTATCAATTGTAAAGTGCTGAGTGCTTATAATCTTCAATCACTGAATAACTTAATCAATTATTATGTGTAAAACTTCAATCAATGAGTGAATTCCAATACATAAATCAATAAATAAATACCATCAGTGCATAAAAAGTTATTTCCAAACTATTTATTTATTGATTTATGTATTGGAATTCACTCATTGATTGAAGTTTTACACATAATAATTGATTAAGTTATTCAGTGATTGAAGATTATAAGCACTCAGCACTTTACAATTGATAACACTTGGCACTATTGTGGAAAATTATTTTAATTTTGGAAAGTTCTTAATTGAGTTGAATGTTTTAATAGGCATTGCAGAACTAACCAACACACCTACCTCACCACAGAACATATTATTTATTTATTTATCCTAAGCACATTTATTTTAATCACCATCTCCACTTCTAAAAGCGCGCCACACACCCCTATATATAATATTTCATAAAATATGACTGTCTGTCTGTCTGTCAGACTCCCTCTTATGCATGCACTGAGCCAGAGCCACTGAGACCCCCCCTTACCCCACAGCTGCCTGCCTGTGACACAGCTGACACTGACAGAGACCCCCCCACTGACACTCAGAGAGAGCCCCCCTGGCTGCCAGCCTGCCACAGCAGAACAGTACCCCCGGGCCCCGACCGACCGTCCCCTGTTCCAGGCCCCCCCCCCATCACAGACATCCCCCAGAGATACAGCCTCGAGACCCCCATGATTAATACAATTATTAATTATTCATTCGGACTTAACATACCTGCTGTGTGACTGTGTGGGTTGTTGTGCACTGCATTGCAGAGGAGGACAGGTGCTGTGCTGCTCTCTGGGCTCAGTGGCGGGTGGCTGGCGTCACTGGCAGTGGCGTAGCGGCTGGGCCTGGGACGGCTACGGGCGGAGGCGGGCGGCGCTGGCTGGCTGCGATGGGGACGCTTGGGCTCCAGGTCCTAGATGCTGGCTGCATGCAACACACTTGGGGCTCCTGTGTGGAGTGTGGACTGGCTTCTGGCTTGGCTGGCTGGCTTCTTGGCTGCAAGGCCGCAGGTGGGACGCCGATACACGCGGGGGATGTTCTTGCTGCGCCTCGGCCCGGGTCAAAGAGACGGAAGAGGAGGGGCGGAGCCTTTTTATTAAGCTCCCGCACTAATCCACCAATCAGCTGCGATCTTGTGACTTTTTCTCCCTTGCGCTATAGGGCGTGGCCGCGGCTGATGACGTCATTTCCTAATCGATGTTGCCGGCAACCCGCATCGATGCAGAATCGCGAAGGGTCAAATCGCGATGCATCGATCTTTCGATTATATTCCGCAGGCCTAATATATATATATATATATATATATATATATATATATATATATACTGCCTGGCCAAAAAAAGAGTCGACATCTGGAATTAACTAAGCAACTAACTAAACTAAGCATGGGGTAACTATCCTATTGTATAATTACTGCATTTTCCCAAAGAATGAGGTCAGTTGGCTACCTGAATACCTGAATATACTGAATGAGCAGGTTATTCCATCAATGGATTTTTTCTTCCCTGATGGCACAGGCATATTCCAAGATGACAATGCCAGGATTCATCAGGCTCAAATTATGAAAGAGTGGTTCAAGGAGCATGAGACATAATTTTCACACATGGATTGGCCACCACAGAGTCCAGAACCTAACCCCATTGAGAATCTTTGGGATGTGCTGGAGAAGGCTTTGCGCAGTGGTCCGACTCTCCCATCATCAATACAAGATCTTGGTGAAAGATTTTGGTTGAATATATATTTTATTGTCTTAAAACATTTTCAAAGAAGTGGTACAGATAAACCATTGCAAGTATGTAGATTATAACAAATATTGTAACAAATATCACCCCATGGACCCTAGGGGAACTATCGTCCCCAAAGCATTGAAATAACGTTAACATCATAATCAGTAGAAAAGTCTCTAGTGTCCTCATGAACAATATAATACAGATTAGCTAGTCGATCTTCTAGTGTCCAGGGACATGCATAGAGTGAGAGTGACAAAAATCTTTGGTTGTCATTAAAAGAAAGAAAGAGAGGGTGGTACCAAGTGGGTGAGAAGAAGTGAGAATGGCTAATTCAAGGGAAGGTGTTATGTACCTGGGTGTCCTTGAACCGGGAGCTTCCCTGTTCCATAGCTTGCAGCCTTATCTGTTGTGCCACAAAGAAACTCAGGAGTTTGTGCTGTGATTTTCCAGCCTGATGCTTTACTTTTGGACTCACTAGCTCCACCTGCTGCCGGCTGCAAACAATATACAATTTAACCAGCTGTGATCTATGTACAATTTACTCAGCTTTCAAAAAGCAGCACTTCCTGTTCCTCAATGCCCGTTTGTTTGGAATATCTTCCTGTTCCTGGGTGTGCTGCTTGCTCTTTGATAGACTTTCATGTATGAACTTTTGCCTGTATTCTTGACCCCTCTTCAGCCTGCCGAATCTGTACTTCACCGCCAGCTTGTGTATGACTTCTGCCTGCCTGACCATTCTTTGGATTACGTTTGGATGCCGCTTTGCCCGATCTGTTGCCGGCCTGTTCCCTGACATACATTTACGCCTGAATCCTCAGCACTCAAACTCCACTTTGGACTTTACCTAACAGGTAACATAACAAACGGGCCATAATGTCAGTGGACCCTGCTGAGATTGTTAAGGCGCTTACGCATCAGGGACAATTGATTGGAGCTCATGAACAGTATATTTCTTTCTGGACGCTAAGCTAGATGAACTTTGTGCTATGCTAAAATCCTGTTTGCCTGGCTCCTCTGTATCTGTCCAGACTCCTGCTCCAATCCAACCCACCTCTTCTGTGCCCCTCAAACTTCCCTTACCTGAAAAGTTTGGTGGTGACACCGAGGACTGCAGAGGTTTTTTAAACGTTTGTCGTTTGCACTTCCGCAACAACACTGGGGCTTTCAGTACTTCCTCTGCCAAAGTGACATTTGTAATTTCATTGTTAAAAGGGAAAGCCCTGGCATGGGTCTCTCTTTACCTGGAACGCAATGATCCTGTGCTGAAAGATGCTGATAAATTTCTTGCTTCTCTTCAGACTGTATTTGACAAGCTGGATAGAGCTTCTGCAGCCGAGTGCTCACTTTTGGACATACAACAAGGTAACAGGACTGTGGCACAGTATGCTATTGAGTTCCATACCCTGGCGGCTGAGACCAAATGGGACTCAGGGGCATTACGTGCAGCTTTCCGTAAAGGTCTTACAGATCGCATTAAGGATGAATTAATGAATAGAGTTGTGTGTTCGTCTGGATCTCCGGTGTCATGAAAGGTGCCAGGAGAGGCTCAGAACTCGTAAGCTTCCAAGGCCAGTATATCGCTTGGCCCCTAACTTCCAAGCACCACCTCAGCCTGAACCTGAAATTTCTGTTGAATCCAAGTCTCCTGTGGAACCCATGGAAGTCAGCCATCTCCACCTCTCAGAATCGGAGAGACAAAGGAAGCGTGAATTGGGCTTATGCTTATACTGTGGACTTAAAGGACATTTGCTATCTGGTTGTCTAGCCCGTCCAGTATAAGGCAGGGTCTAACCAGTGTCAGAGGAGCTGGGTTAGACCTTACAAGTACTTCCTCCAAAACCAAGATTACTGTACCCGCAACTTTCCACTTAGCCTCTAAACTTGTCTCCTGTGAGGCTTTTGTAGATTCGGGAGCCGCTGGTATATTCTTGGATTACAATTTTGCTAAAGAAAATAACATCCCATTTGTTTCAAAGTCTAGACCAGTGAGTATTACCACCCTGAATGGACAGCCGTTGGGAGATGGCCTTGTCAAGTTTGAGACCACCACTATTACCCTTCAGGTTGGCGCACTCCATAAAGAGGAAATCATTCTGTCTCTTATTGATTCCCCACTTCTGCCTGTTATCCTTGGCTACCCTTGGTTACAACACAACCGTTCCTTTGATTGGGTAAAGGGAGAATTAACCTCTTGGGGGTATTCCTGTTATTTGAACTGTTTATCTCGAGCCACAAGACTTTCTGGTTGTCTGTTGGCTTCCGCGGCCATCCCTCCTACCTTGCCTCATGAATACCATGAATTTGCAGATGTGTTATGCAAGAAAAAGGCGGAGGTTTTACCTCCACATCGTTCTTTTGACTGTGCGATTAATCTGATCCCTGGAGCACCTCTTCCCAAAGGAAGGACCTATCCCCTGTCTCTGCCTGAACAAAAGTCCATGGAGGAATATGTAAAGGACAACTTGGAAAGAGGTTTTATTCGACCCTCTTCTTCTCCAGTAGGGGCAGGTTTCTTCTTTGTCGAAAAGAAGGATGGGGGTCTCCGACCATGCATAGACTATCGAAGGTTAAATCAGATCACTGTAAAGGACTCCTACCTGTTGCCTCTTATTCTAGAGTTATTTGATATGCTTAACCACTTGCCTTCTGTGCACTTAAACACCCTTCCCATCCAGGCCAATTTTCAGCTTTCAGCGCTCTCACACTTTGAATGACAATTGCGCGGTCATGCTACACTGTACCCATATGAAATTTTTATCATTTTTTTCACACAAATAGAGCTTTCTTTTGGTGGTATTTAATCATCTCTGGGTTTTTTATTTTTTACAAAAAAAAAGAAAAAAGACAGAAAATTTTGAAAAAAAAAAAAAGGTTTTTCATATTTTCTGCGAGTAAATTTTGAAAATAAATTTTTCTCCCTCACTGATGTGCGCTGATGAGGCGGCACTGATGGGCACTGATAGGCTGCACTTATGGGCACTGATAGGCTGCACTTATGGGCACTGATGAGGTGGCACTTATGGGCACTGATGAGGTGGCACTTATGGGCACTGATGAGGAGGTACTAATATGCCGCACTGATAGGCGGCACTGATAGGCGGCACTGATAAGCGGCACTGATAGGCGGCACTGCTGGGCACTGAGAGGTGGCACTGCTGGGCACTGAGAGGTGGCACTGACGGGCGGCACTGATGGGCACTGATGGGCGGCACTGATGGGCACTGATAGGCGGCACTGATGGGCACTGGCGGATGGCACTGATGGACACTGACGGGTGGCACTGATGAGCACTGATGGGCGGCACTGATGAGCACTGATGGGCAGCACCATCAGTGCCCACACTCAGTGCCCATAGTGCTGCCAGTCTGTGCTCATCAGTGCCTAGATGAGCAGGCACTGATGGGCACTGGCTGGCAGCACTATGGGCACTGATTGTGGGCATTGATGGGGGCACTGATGGCGGGCACTGTGGGCACTGATGGGGGGGCACTGTGTGTATTTTTTTACCTTTTAGTAATCAGGGCACTGGTGATCAGTGCCCTGATTACATTTGTCTGTGTCCCCAGCGGCTGTCGGCTCCCCCTCCTTCCTCACACTGCAGTGTCTGTGTGAGGAAGGAGCGCCGGCGATGAGAGATGATCTCATATGTTTACATATGAGATCATCTCTCATTGGACGGCTTGATCACGTGGTGAATGGCCGCTGTGATTGGCCATTCACCACGATCTGTGATCGGCCGTGTCCAAGGGACACGGCCGACACAGATTCTCCCCGATGCGCGCTCGTGGGAGCGCGCGGGGGGGGGGGGGCGTGTCACTGGAGGCCGTTTAAAAACGGCCTCCCGAAAATTCGAGTCCGCGCTGCAGCCGTATATAGGCTGTAGCGCGGATGGGAGGGGGTTAAGGGAGCTCCTGCTGTCTTACAACATTTCATGAATGACATCTTTCATGACTTCAGTAACCATTTTGTGATAATCTATCTGGATGATATCTTAATTTTTTCCAAGACTCACCTTGAGCACCGCTCACATGTAAGGCAAGTGATGATGCTCAAAATTTTTGGGGGGGGGGGCGCAAAAAAAAAATGTAATAGGTATTGCGGCAAAAAACGCGGTAAAAAAATTGCGTGACTTTGAGGTCATGGTACAGGCATGGCACAGGTGATGGTACAGGCATGGCACAGGTGATGGTATAGGCATGGCACAGGTGATGGTACAGGCATGGCACAGGTGATGGTATAGGCATGGCACAGGTGATGGTACAGGCATGGCACAGGTGATGGTACAGGCATGGCACAGGTGATGGTATAGGCATGGTACAGGCATGGCACAGGTGATGGTACAGGTGATGGTACAGGCATGGCACAGGTGATGGTACAGGCAGGGCACAGGTGTTGGTACAGGCATGGCACAGGTGATGGTATAGGCATGGCACAGGTGATGGTACAGGCATGGCACAGGTGATGGTATAGGCATGGCACAGGTGAGGTCACAGGTCTGCTTCAATCACTTACCTGCTCTCCTCCTGGGCTGCCTGCGAGACGTCCACGGCACTGCTCCTCTCCTCGAGTCCTCTTCTTCTGACGGCGGCGGGATTCCGGGAACCGTCCACGGCGCTGCTCCTCTCGTCCTCTTCTGGCTCTTCAGATCCATCCAGCGGGAAGGAGATCGGGCGGTGACGGTGCGTGACTGACGCACGCACCGGCACCGCCCCCATTGCGATGTCAGCAGGGTCAGCAATCGGATGTCCTGGATGACGATTGGTCCAGGCTGGAGACTGGACCAATCACAGCCAGGATATCACGAAAGTGGGGGTGTCCTAGCGCTATGACCTGCGCCCAGGTTACGCCCCAGAAGGCAGCCAGTCAACGCCTCTGCTGGGTCGTAAACCCCCCCCCATAGCCACCACAGATGGACAAGAATTATGATGTTGGGAATCGAGAACTACTTGCTATAAAACTTGCATTAACCGAATGGCGACATCTTCTGGAAGGGGCTCTAAAGCCTTTTTCTATCCTGACCGACCATAAAAAAAACGGCTGTATCTTCAGACTGCTAACGTTTGAATTCACGTCAAGCTCGATGGGCTCTGTTCTTTTCCCGATTTAATTTTGTCCTTTCCTATGTCCCTGGTCATAAGAACAGGAAGGCCGATGCTCTTTCCAGACAGTTTGTTACTTCTGAAGAAGATCAACCTACCGAACAATATATTATTCCACCTCACAAGATTGTCACACAGATCTCTGCAGCTCTTTCCCAACAGTTACAGGAAACCCAGAATCGTGTTCCTCAAGGGCTGAAGGTACCACCATGTCGCCTGTTTGTAGCCCCCAGCCTCAGGAGAGCTGTACTCCTCTGGGCACATGATGGAGTGTTATCTGGTCATCCAGGTATCACAATCACTCTTAAGACCTTGCAGCGTCATGTTTAGTGGCCTCATATGAAAAGAGATGTTACAGACTATGTGGCTGCCTGTCCAACCTGTGCTGCTAATAAAGTACCTCGCACATTGCCTGCTGGGCTATTACAACCACTTCCTGCACCTCGCCAGCCTTGGACCCATTTAACTATGGACTTCATTACAGAATTACCCAAATCTGATGGCATGACTGCTATATCGGTTATAGTGGATCGCTTTTCAAAGATGTCTCATTTTGTACCACTCTCTGGATTACCTACAGCGGAAGCTCTGTCTACCCTCTTCCTTTCTCATGTTGTGAAACATCATGGTATACCTACCAATATCGTCTCAGACCGCAGATCTCAGTTCATTTCCCGATTCTGGAGAGCGTTTTGTAAGAAACTGGGAGTAACGCTCTCACTCTCTACCTCACATCACCCGCAAACAGATGGTCAAACCGAACGCATGAACCAGACCCTTGAAACCTATCTTCGGCATTACATCAACTCGCTACACTCCAATTGGTCTAAATATTTGCCCTTGGCTGAATTCGCCATTAGCTCTCGCTGGCACAGTGCCCTGCATACCACGCCATTCTACGCAGCATTGGGCTATCACCCTCAGACCTTTCCACTACTTCAGCCTTCATCTGGTGTACCAGCAGCAGATCAACGGATGAAGAATATCTTGCTACACTGGAAAAAGATTCGCTTATTGCTACGGAAGTCAGCAGGCAGATATGAACGTTTCTCCAACAGACGACGATGCCATATACCTCCATATGCGGTGGGGGACAGAGTTTGGCTGTCTACCAAATACATTAAGACTGAAGCAACCCTTTACCAAATTGGGCCCTCGATTCATTGGTCCTTTTAGGGTAATTGCTAGAGTCGGACCAGTCTCCTATCGGTTGAAATTGCCCTCCTCACTCCGGATACACCCTGTGTTCCATGTTTCTCTCCTTAAAAGGGAAATCTTCAATCGTTACTCCAGAACCCAAAAACTACCTCCTCCTGTTCTTGTTGATGGACAACATGAGTTTGAAGTCTCTAAGATTCTGGATTCTAGAAGGCGGGGTCGTGGCCTACAATATCTGGTTCATTGGAAAGGATACCCCATCACAGACCGTTCCTGGGTTCCAGCTAAAGATTTGCATGCCACTGCTCTCATCCGAGACTTTCATGTCTCTTATCCTGCTAAGCCTCGCTAGGCCCCCGGAGGGGTCCATTAAAGAGAGGGGGTCCTGTCATGTACCTGGGTGTCTTTGAACCGGGAGCTTCCCTGTTCCATAGCTTGCAGCCTTATCTGTTGTGCCACAAAGAAGCTCTGGAGTTTGTGAAGTGATTTTCCAGCCTGATGCTTTACTTTTGGACTCACTAGCTCCACCTGCAGCCAGCTGCAAACAATGTACAATTTAACCAGCTGTGATCAATGTACAATTTACTCAGCTTTTAAAAAGCAGCACTTCCTGTTCCTCAATGCCCGTTTGTTTGGAATATCTTCCTGTTCCTGGGTGTGCTGCTTGCTCTTTGATAGACTTTCGTCTATAGAAGCTCCCAGGAGGACAGCAGCACTGAGAGCAGAACAGGAGGGAGCGGGTAGCACCTATCCCACCCACTGACACATATGATCGGCTCCTCATCTCTTCAAGCTGCCACTTCTTGCCTTTGGCTGTTGCTTGGGGAAGGAGCTGCCTGTTAGCTCTGGTGAGCCTACTTGCCTACTTGCCAGGAGCACGTGGAAGAATCATCTCAATTTTCTCTGAAGTGCTGCTGTGCTGTGCTGGAGTCTGGACCTTAACCTTAACTCCAGGAGGACAGGTCACCAACAACCACCAGGTGTGTCTCTCTCTGTGTGCTGTGTTCTAGATCTGAACTTCAACCATGGATCAAGTTGCTACATTGTAGTCCTGCTGAGGAAGTTGTTGACCCTTTCCATGTGATGCTAGGCCTACTGGTCTTAGCTTAACCGCTTGCCGACCGCCGCACGACTATTTACTGCGGCAGTCAGCCCCTCACAGGCAAAGCGACGTTGGTCTACGTCGTTAGCCTGTGAGGCTCCAGGGAGCGGTCCGCCGGGCACTCGCGATCGTCCGTTACACCGGAAGAAAGGCAGACGGCTAATGTAAACAAAGCCGCCTGTCATTCCTCCCTGTGTAAGAATGAAGATCACACGGTTCTACTATGTAGGACCATTGATCTCTGTTCTTACACTAGTAGCCACAGCCAATCACAGTTAGAAACATGCCCCTAGGGACACACTTAACCCCTCCCTCTCCAATAGAGTTAACTCCTTCACTGCCAGTGTCATTTTTGCAGTAACAGTGCATATGTATAGCACTGATTACTGCAGTAATGTCACTGGTAACCCCAAAAGTGTCAAAAATGTCAGTCAAGGGTCTGATCTGTCCGCCGCAATGTCGCAGTCCCGCAAAAAAAATCGCAGATCGCCGCCATTACTCGTTTAAAAAAAAAACCAACAAAAATGACAAAAATCTTTCCCTTAGTTAGTAAACGCAATAACTTTTGCGCAAACCAATCAAAATACGCTTTTTGCGAATTTTTTTTTTATTTTTTTTACCAAACATGGGTAGCATAAAACAAATTGGCCTAAAATGTTAAAAAATTTTGATTTTTACATTTTTTTGGGGGAATTTCATATAAAAAATGTGAAAAATATTGTTATTTTTGCAAAATTTTCGCTCTTTTTTTGTTTATAGCGCATGATCAAAAAATCGCACAGATGATCAAATACCACCAAAAGAAAGCTCTGTTTGTGGGAAAAAAAGGATGTCAAATTCGTTTAGGTACAGCGTTGCATGACCGCGCAATTGTCCGTTAAAGTCACGCAATCGAATCGCAAAATAGGCCCTGGTCAGGAAGGGGGTAAAATCTTCCGGGGCTTAAGTGGTTAAAGTGGTAGTAAACCACAAAAATTCTTCTCCCTGTTAATGGCATAACGTGCCATTATGCATTGCATACATTATTGCATACATTATTATTATTACATTAATTTTAATACTTTATTTTTGCATGGCTGTTTTGTTACATATTTGAATGTATTCTGTGTTAATTATCTCACAGCAGAGCAGAGTCGCTGCTTATATTACCAATTAGTTGTGGTTTTAATCATGATGTTTTCCAAGAGCAGTTTCAAATTCTGGATTTTATATATATATATATATATATATATGTGTGTGTGTGTGTGTGTATGTATGTGTGTGCGCCTCTTTCCCTTGTGTGCTCCTCAGGCTAAAACTGCAGTGCAGAATTTCTTCCTGTCATTGATTCATACTAGAACGAGGTATCTGAGATTGTGGGAACTGCTGGCAAAGTTTGTTGATTGAGGTGCTGGGTGCTGAGTCTTCTATAGTTGCTGTTGTGTTAGTCTGTTAGGCCCTGACTGTTCACATGTAGCAATTTGGGATTGTGGGCAGAATATCCCTGTGATTCCGCCCGCCGCCACACCCAGATTCCAATCCAAATCGCACGGCAATGCTGGCAAAGTGCAGCACGTGTATTTGTGTTCTATTCATTTTTAGTGACACCAAAATCTGGTGTGATTTTGCTGTTATTGTTGAGCGATTTATCACACAAGGATCCAAAACCACACCATGTTTGGTGCCACTAAAAATGAATGGAAACAAACACACGTGCTGCGTTTTGCCTGCATTGCAGTGTGATTTGGAATTGCAGGCAGAATCATGGAGATACTGCCAGCCCATGATCCCAAATCACTACATGTGAGCAGGGCCTTAATGACATTGACTAAGTCTGGGCTGAGTCTTCCATTGTTGTTGTGATACTGTTGTGTTTCCCGGTTGTACCGCATTCTAAGTATCTTCTCTTTTTCTGTATGTATGTACGCTGCGGTGTCTGCAAAGTACCACTTCTCTTGTCCTGTATGCCTGTTTAGCAAAAAATCAGTGTGTGCTTTTCTGCTTCCTTTCACAAGATGGTGCCCTTTGCATCTGCCCAGTAAAGATCCCAAATTGCTACATGTGAAAAGTCAGGGCCTAACAGGCAAACGCAACTGCAATTATGGAGGCCCCCGGCCTCAATGTATTTTATAGGTGAGTGCTTCCTTCCACAAGATGGTGCCCTTTGCACCTGCCCAGTAAGATTGGCTATTACAGTGCACCACCCTGTGGGCAGTCCAATGGCTGAGGGGGCGGGGGGGGGGACACAATAGCACAGCTGGGGAGATTGCTGTACTAACACGGCGAGTTTTAGTACAGTGATCTGTCAGTTTTTTTTTCCTTCAGCCAGTACCCAGCTTTAGACTGGACAATAGCCAACCCAACTGGGCAATGTTTATAAGAACTGGAAGAAGGCAAAACTGAAATCAGGCTCAATTTTCAAGAGGATCTGAGAAAATAGAATTAAGAATTACTATGAGCAACACATAGTCTTTTCCTTTTCCAGCTTTTTTTAATTTGGCGCAATTTGTTTTTCTTTTTTTAAATACTTTTACCTGGTACCTACTGCTGAACCAACCCCCCCCCCCAAACAAAAATGTATATACGTCCCTGCTTTGGACAGCAGCATTGTCAGTCTAGGGGGAGGGGAGTGTTAGGTGGGCTATACATTACAAAATTTCCTTATACAATTTTTCTTTAGATATCCCAAAACCATATATTAGGTCAAACCTAAACACTTTCATTTATATGCAACCACACAGGAAAGGAAATTGAATGAGAAAATTGTATAATGTATGGCCAATGTTAGATGTACTAGCAGATTTACTGTAAATGCACTAGCCAATTGAAACCAAACTTCAGCTAACAATTTATAAGCAACATATACAAACATACTGTACATCTCACATCCTTAACACATATTTCCTTATTGCCAAAAATTAAGTGGTAGCTTTATGTCATGTATACAAACACATCTTTCGCAGCCATCACGGTTGAGGACTGCGAAAGATGTGTTTGTATAAGGTTGGATTGCTCTCTCAATGCCAGCCCTTCCATCTTGTCCTGTTTACGCTGCTTGGCCCTTTGAATCCCACGCCCACAGTTCCCTGGTCAGACAATTCCAGGCGACTACCTTTAGGTCATGAGCATTTGATGTCTTGCAGATTTGTAAGTATGGGTCCCCCTTTGGTTAATACCAAATGTTTGCATTAACAGAATATATTTTATTATGTGTGTCATATATTCCCAAACTTTTTCTGCTTTTTAGACAATTGTGTGTGCACCGACTCCTGAGGAAGTGACGCCATGTCACGAAACATGTTGGGCTATATGCAAGTTCACACTTATTATTGACTGATAACACTGTACCTGGCTACGAATTAATATGTATATATTGACCAAAATGCTTGACTATATGGCAATATGTCACTGTTGATCTGTTGAAATTGTATTTACCAATAAATCTTTGAAAAAGTAAAGAGATGTAGCGCTCAACAGTTAAATACATCATAAATAAATAAATTAAATCATAAATGTTCAATGTGCAATGGATCGTGCAAAACAAAGTTTCTAGTGTTTTGTTTGTTTTGCATGATCCATTGCACATTGAATATTTATGATTTAATTTATTTATTTATGATGTATTGAACTGTTGAGCGCTACATCTCTTTACTTTTTCATTTGTCACGTTAGTCACGTTTCTGTTGCAGCTCAGAGTGAAAGGAATTTCACCTCAATCATAATTTATGCTTAGTAGTAGTGTTTATTTATCACATTTCTTTTGCGCAGTTTCTTTGGACCTACATCAATAATTTTTTTATACCAATAAATCTTTACCTTGTTGATTTTTTAACATTGAGTGTGTTGCGCCTCATGTAAATTCCCACGGGCAATTTATGTTTTCTTGTGTGCAATTTATAAGCAATTACAGCAAACAAACCTTTTGGGATGAAGGTTTTGTCTGCTATGATCTCTGATACATTTGCTCACTTACTGGCCAGATCACCAGACAAAAATAACAGAAAAAAAGCCTAAAAATAAAAAAGAAAATGAGTGCAGCCATCACATCTAAGAAATGGTAAGCTACAATGTAATAAATGTTTGCATTTGGGTTTAATACTGCTTTAACCTCTTATAAGGACTACTGACCATTGCTATAGCTTTATTAAACACTATTCAAGTATTTCCCAAATAAGAATTAACCGTAACACAAAAAATGTGAATATGTTTTTTTGCTTGTCTGCTTCAGAAATTAGCTAACATGATGTGTACCTTTATATGTAACCAAGAAACTTTATAAACAAAAATTAACATATTTAAAGTAATTCTAAAGCTTAAAGCGATTTTGAAGGCTGAAGGTTTTTCACCTTCATGCATTCTACATGTAGCAAGGTTTCCAGGCCTGTGGCCTGATGTGGGTCTGCCATTAGTACCGGTGTTCCGTGAGAATTACCTACCCGTGAGAAAAACCTACCCTCGTCACTTCCGGTTGCACGGCACTGTTTGTAATGCGGCGTTTACATTAAAACAGCTGTGCTGCAATACCAGTCATCTCCGCTCCTTTCCCTGTGACTTCCCTCATCTCGGCTAGTAAATATAAAAGCGGCGGCGGCTGTATGAAAAGAGAAATCACGGAGCCGCCAGCCGATTTTATATTTACTAGCCGAGATGAGGGAAGTCACAGGGAAAGGAGCGGAGATGACTCGTATTGCAGCCGAGATGTTTTAATGTAAGCGCGACGTGGGTAGGTTTTTTTCACGGATCAGTGACAATTTCATACTACTGCGCATGCGCACTACTCAGCTCCTCAGCTGTTACATTAGGTTGCCGGGGCTGTGAGCATGCGCACTGCTGCGCTGCTCAGCTGTTTCTGGCCGGAAATGACGAGGGTAGGTTTTTCTCACGGGGTAGGTAATTCTCACGTTACACCGGTACTCTCTTCAGCTCATGTGAGCTGTGACCCTGGGTGTGACAACTGAAGCAGCGACAACTCCGGCATCTTTGTTTGTGATTTTTATTTGATTTAAAGGGGATGGGAGAAGGGAATGAGTGGGATACTCCTTGAGGCTTGAACTAATTACATGTGGGACTTTACACCTGAAAAACGCTCACTACCACTGTAAATATCCTGTAGAACACAGAAGTGCTGAATCCCCGACTATTAGTCCCGAAGATCCAGGACTGAGAACTGTAGAACTCCAGACACTGTTGTGCTGTAGAAGTCACTGAATACTGTCCCCCGCTTTAACTAGCTTGAGGTAGTATGAAGTAGAACTCTGTATAGCTGTACTTGCAACTGACACACTCTGTACAGTTCAGGGCCCAACCGCAGGTGCCCCCTTTAACTCTTCAGGGTCCACTGACTATGTACACCCTCTGTAGCTTCAGGGTCCTCAACCTAGGCACCCCCTTTACAACTAGCTGGCACTGGATCCCAGAACCTCTTCCGGAGTGGTCCCCTCTAACTTCAGGCAGACCCCCAAGGGCAATCCTCAGTACTCACGACTTGTGTAGGCTTTCCTGGGACTGGACCCCTCTGTCTCCACAGGCTCTCGGCACACCCGATCCCCTCAGCTCACTCAGCATGCTCTGACACTCAGGCAACACCCTGAGACATCCAGGGAGAGACAGCCACACTCTCCTTCCTGGGACATCGTGTCATGTGCCACCCCCAAACTTATATCTACTCCCAGAATCCTTTGCAGCACAATCTGCCTCCTGGGGTAGTTACAAGCCTGGATGTGTCCCCTGATTGGTTTTCCTCCACCGCCCTATGAGAAGCCTCTAACAGGAGCCAGCGGGGAGACTCCCCCTTCAGCAGGCACACCTGGAAACCATAACACCCACACTATTAAATCACAGCCCTGCTGTTAGGCAAACAAGGCCCACTATAACTTTACCTAGCACCTACCTGTAGGGTGCTACACTCACCCCACACCAAATGAGTCAGGTCCCTCTGACTCTGCGGCAGCCGCCTCCTATCAAAACTTTGCCAAAAATCAGGAGTATCCCACTAACCTGGAAAATGGAGAAACTAATTTACAAATAAATTAGCGTGAAAAAATATATTATTTACAATCTGCTGTACATGTATGATACACAGTTTAAGGTGCATGAAAACTGATGCACCCCCCACCAAATAAACTCACTTGGTGGTGAACAACAAAGAAATTTACAGTGCAACTTCCTGACTGTCTAACTCTAAGGTGATCCCACGTGTATAGAGAAAAGGAAGCAAAGTTAGTCAATCTCATCACATCACAAAAGAATCACATCACATGTTTAACCACTTAAGCCCCGGAGGATTTGGCTGCTAAAAGACCAGGGCCTATTTTGCGATTTGGCACTGCATGACTTTAACGGACAATTGCGCGGTCGTGCGATGCTGTACCCAAATGGAATTGACATCCTTTTTTTCCCACAAACAGGGCTTTCTTTTGGTGGTATTTGATCTCCTGTGCAATTTTTATTTTTTGCGCTATAAACAAAAAAAATAGCGTCAATTTTGAAAAAATAATAATATTTTTCAAATTTTTTTATATGAAATTCCCCCCAAAAAATGTAAAAATATAAATTTAACATTTTAGACCAATTTGTTTTCTGCTACATATTTTTGGTAAAAAAAATCGCAATAAGCGTATTTTTATTGGTTTGCGCAAAAGTTATTGCGTTTACTAACTAAGGGAAAGATTTATGTCATTTTTATTGTTTTTTTTTTTAACTAGTAATTGCGGCGATCTGCAATTTTTTTTTTGTGGGACTGCGACATTGCGGCGGACAGATCGGACCCCTGACTAATATTTTTGACACTTTTGGGGGTACCAGTGGCATTACTACAGTAATTAGGGCTATACATATGAACTGTTACTGTAAAAATGACACTGGCAGGGGAGGGGTTAACTTTATTAGTGATCAAGGGGTTAAGTGTGTCCCTAGGGGCATGATTCTAACTGTCAAGCTTGTGATGTAACCACAGAGACATATGATCCTACATAGCAGGATCGTATAGTCTCTGCAGTTACACCAGGGAGAATGACAGGCGGCTTTGTTTACATTAGCCGCCTGCCTTTCTCCCTCTCCAGCGGGAGATCGCGAGTGACCGGCGGACATCGGAGCCGTCAGTCACTCGCGCGGGGATGGCCATGAACAAGCGGGGGCACGCGCTTGCCCCCTACAGACTCCTGGGCGAGCGACGTAGTACTTCGTTGGTTTGCCCAGGAGTGGCTGACTGCCGCAGTAAATATACTGTGGGCGGTCGGCAAGTGGTTAACTAGCTGAACAGTTGAATGGAAAGACCCTCCTTCAAAAATACATGGGCAACCTTTCCACTCCCTCCCTGACTGCCTCTGCCATCCAGTGTCTTGACACACCGGGGTCCTCTTTTAACTTGAAGGAGCTTGTCCCCTAACACTGACTGTCTAGACAGAGTCCTTTTGTTTGAAGTGAAACACAGCACCCTCTGCTGTCTCTTTAAAGCACTTCAGTAAGGAAACAGGGCAGGTCACAGTCTATTATGACCCACAGTTCTGCTGAGTCAGGGAAACATCACAGGGGTCCAGCAGGGCACCCCACACCAAAGTTCTTGACCACTCACTAACTTGGCAGCAATTTCTTCTTCTGTACAGACTGGGGGATGCAGTCCCACACAGCCCTTTGTAATCAACAACAGATCCCGACCCGATGGCCCAAAGGATGTAGCACACAGGAATTAGCTCTCCAAAGACCCGGACCCGATGTCCCAAAAAGATCTAGCAATACAACATTTGACTTCTTTTTCCAAAGACCCCGGCCCGATGGCCCAAAGGGGTCTATTTCAATTCAACAGATGCAATTCAAAGTTAGCATTATATCTTTCAACAACCCTCCTTGGTCAGTTGTGGTAGCTGGCTGGCCACACAAATTTTCTTGGTCCTAGTTACTCCTGAACTCCTCCCACTTTTGGTGAGATACAGAAGAGTCTTACTTTTAAATGTAGTACTTGGGATGAGGCACTTGGACATATTCTCCATTCTCATTCTTGACCTGGAAGACCAAGCATGTCTTGAGCCATCCGGGCGGCGGACCTCCACCCTATCAATATAGATGGAGCGCCCGTACAGCCACTTAGCTTTCACTTTGCTGAACTTTTCTTTTAATCCTTCCACTGGGGAGTCCCGATATGGTTTGGAGACAAAGAGATAGTCCCAGATAAGCTCATCACACCACCAGTCCCTGAATTTCTCCACTAGCAGCATGACCTCCCTTGGAGCATAGGGGTAGTCATATCCATACTCCAAGGCAACTTTTTTTTTTTTTGCATCCAGCGCTGCATTCTAGATAACCTAGGAAGAGTTCTCCGGTTACCTCTCCCTGGTGGAGAAAACAGGGTGTGCACCCTCTGGATCATTTCCTCATTAGCAATGTTCTGATCCTGGGCCCTGGCAATATTCCCTGGTGGGGTGAGATCCGGGACCCTGGTAACATAGGCCTTGCAGAATCCTAGCTTCTTGGCCAATTCCCCTCTGTCAATGGCCTCCTAGACCTCTTGATCAAAAGGTACCCCAATCTCGGGATCTGGAGAGCTGCGGTAAGTCTCTAAACCCCATTCCCACTCTGTTTCATCGATGGATCCCAAATCTTTCATATCTTCCTCCAAGGATCCATATTTTGCAATAAAAGACGGGGAAGCCACTTTGACAGGGCACCTCTCGTCCTCACTACTGGTGTTGGAAGAAGATATTTGGGTAATTTATGTCTGCACAGGCTGGGGACATTTATAGGGGCGGATTCCGTTATGGCCCTGACCGGCGGCACTTCTGGCCAGGTCCCGACTGTCTGTGTGGACACGGAACCTCTCCCTATGGAGCTCTGCGACCAAACTCCCTCCCCGCAGTATGTGAGCCCACCGACTATTGGCAAGGTCTCCATCTGCATCATCAGCCTGAATACCCCTCTTCCTGCACCACGGAGGAACTTGGACTTGTTCCCCGTCACCTCCTGAGTGAGACCTCTATCCCACATCACTGTAATCTTCTTGGGACGGCCCTCACTCTTCTCTGCCCTGAGCAGCAAATCACTGCATTGGCCACATTGGACCCACGCCTGCACCCTCAGAGTAACAGTGGCACATTGGGGACATACCACTCCAAGGAACTCCCGGCCTCCTCCGGTGCACAGCGTGAGCCCGCCGTCCGGTACCATCCGGATACCGGTATCCCAAACTAGTGGGGGATCGGGCTGGTAGATCTGCTCTCGGCTCTGCTCCACAGAGTTTTCGCCCATGGTGGCAGCAATAGCAGGAACACTCTTCGCTCCTCTGGTGAATGACATGTCTCCTTCCTCTCCACGTGTCTCCCGCACGGCTGCGCCCGGAGGAGGGGATATTTATAGGATCCCCTGGGCCTCTCTGGATTGGCCAGTCAGTCCTGCTGCCTCCTGCCATTCAACATGTTGGGAGGTCACTCCTCCCCTTGGCGCACTTTCCCGCTGTAACGCTCATGCGTTTTTGTTAGTGGATGGATTTGCAGCTGCAGAATTGTCACACTCAGTAGTCGTGTAGAGATTCTGTTGAACAAACATATCCAACTCTCAGGACTTCATCACTGTGCACAGCCTGTTTATGCAATATACATACACTCAATCTGATGTTAATGGAGGGATAGAATATGTGAGAGTATATAGGTGAGAGACAGGCTCTAGTATGGTGAGCACCTAGGAGTAGTATTAGGAGAGTGTTTAGGTGATGGTAGTAAGCAGGTAGGTTCTGATGTCAAGTATAGTGCAGATGGTAGGGGACAGCAGATGGAGTATACAAGACAGAGTAACCTAGTGCAAGGATAGTTGATGGTAGTCCCAAGAGCTAACAGTCTATGCAGATGATAGGAAATAGCTTAGATAGAGATAGTCCTGGTATATGCAGTAGATGACAGTAGAAGTGCAGGTTAGTAAGGAATCCCCTGTGGGGTACTTATCACTAGATAGGTAGTAGTAACAAAGTTCAGTAGTGAGAGGTGATCCAGTAGCGAGATACGGATCGGCAGCGAGGTTCCGGTTCAGTTCAGGCAAAGGGAATAGCCAGCAGCTCCAGCTTCACAAGAGAAGGTGCGGTGAACATGCGGTTTGAACGAGCAATGAGTGAGAGAAAGCCGGCGATTGAAATAGCCGTTCATAGCGGCGCTTGGCGATGATGTCATTGCCCTTAAAGGTGTATGCGTCCCATTTGGATAGCAAGATGGGACGCAATATTAAGAGCGAAATGTGGAAATAAGGGTACCAGAGGTACCAGAACATTACACCCGCGCGGTGCTGTAACTCTTCCCCCGCCATGCTACTGGGCTGTAAACACTTGGGAAGTAGCTGCAAAGTGGAGTATGTCACTTGCCAGACATACATCTGCCCACCTTAATTGCACTAGGGCCTCCACTGCGCTTTTCTTGCCTAAAGCCAGCCACCCTCTCTTGCTTGGCAAGAGCAGCATCCCGCCACCTACTGCACGGTCGATACCCCTCTTCCTTGCCACACGTGCAATTAACATCTTCCATACTGGCCCTGAGACATCCACCTTCCTCAGACAGGAGGAGAGACAGCCACACTCTACTTCCTGGGACGCTGCTCCTGCCAAAGACATTGTGTCATGTGCCACCCCAAACTTATATGCACTCCGAGAATCCTTTGCAGCACAATCTGCTTCCTGGGGTAGTTACAAGCCTGGATGAGTCCCCTGATTGGGTTTCCTCCACCGCCCTATGAGAAGCCTCTCACAGGAGCCAGTGGGGAGACTCCCCCTTCAGTAGGCACACCTGGAAATCATAACACCCTGACTATTATATCACAGCCCTGCTGTTAGGCAGAAAGGGCCCACTATATCTTTACCTAGCACCTACCTGTAGGGTGCTACATACTCATAAAGGTAAAAAACCTCAATTATGCAGCCCCCCCCTCCTCAGCCCCATCAATACTTATCTGAGCCCAATCTTGACCCAGCGATATACACAAATGTGGCTACTTTCCTGTCTCCCTCCTCATAGACAGTAGTGGAAGCCATTTGCTCCGGTGCTGTGCATCACAGCCAGTGAGGAGGGAGGGTGGGGCTAAACCCTACTCTAAGTGCCTCATAGACACATGAAGCGGAGCTCGGTAGTGAGCTTGCATGCGTGCCTCCAGAGCAAGCGGCTTGCTATGGAGGCACTCTGTGAGGGAAGGAGGAGCCAGGAGCACAGAGAAGAGGTGGATCATGGCTGCTCTGTGCAAAACCATCACACAGAGCAGGTAAATATAACATGAAAAAAAAAATTACCTTTAGTATCCCTTTTTTTATATAATCTTTATTTATAGAAACATTTTGTATACAAAACCATAAGATTGATCGGGTATATGGAGTAGCCATTTTATTTATTAAACATTTTATTTATGATTATCAAACATGTATTTATGATTAAGCAGATATATTGGATGTACAGTATATGTTGTTAGAAGTCATATTGTATAACAGCTGTTGTGTTCAAATGCCATTTACACCTCCAGCTGTGGAGATTGCTATCTCAGCCTTTTCCTCAAACAGACACTGGAAGTAACAAGCCTATGTGAACAACTATTCCGCATTTCAATCAAGATTTGACTTCAAAGAAACTTTAGATAGATAGGTCCCACCCTTTGTAAAACATATAAATTGTATTACAAGTCCTTAGCCAGTTAGAGAAATTGTTTTGAAACCAACATCATGTTACTGTATTGCTCTCCAAACATGTATTTCTATGTACATGTTTGTAAAATAAATACATCTATTTTTCAATCTGGCTTCAACAGTCAAAATGTTACTGAAACCCATGAGTTTTGGGGTTTCCCCCACAAAATGGTCCTTCGTTAGTTGAAAAGGAACGCTCTGCAGACATCGCTAAAACACAGAACAGGACAGCACAACTTAGGAATTCACTTCTGCAAGCAAAGTGATGTGAGGTTGCCACAAGTAGAACTAAAAGCAACGAGTCAGTGCCATGCTGGTGTGTAAAGTGTGACCTTAGAAAGACTAAAATTATATTTCTGACTTAAAATTGTGAACAATTTGAACTATATAATTGGGGTAACTATTGACTTAAAATTGTCTGCAGGGGGCGTGGCTGACCGGGAACCTGAATGGACGCGCTGTGATTCAGCTCCCGCTTCCACTCGGCTCGTAGCAACTGTTATAGCTTCCCCAGCCTTCCATCTTGCCCGCTCTTCACCCGCATGGCACCCCTAAGAGCAGGACAGCATGACCCGCAAGCGAAAGGACGACTCGAAGCCTAAGAAACTCACGAATTTCTTCCTGCAGAAGCCGCCGGTCTCCAGCCAAGATGACGCCGCCCTGTCTCACCATGCGACTGCGGCTTCCCCGCTCACCTCCTCCAGCTGTGGATCGTCTCCTCACCGAGGCAGCGGCTCAGGCAAGTCACCCCCACTTTACAACTCTACCCCTATGTCAGAGGCTCAGTTTAGACTAGCAGGGGAGCCAGAGAGAGCTAGCGCTAGGGAGGATGACAATAGAGACCTCCCAGATTCCATTGAGGTGTTCCCCACCACCAACAGGCCTGTAGTGGACACAGTCCTGAAGGAAATGCTGGTATCACTTCGCAGTTCCCTTCAGGCTGATATGGCCTCCTACATGCACAAAATTGGAAAGGATTTGCATGCAGTTACAGGGAGAGTGGATCACGTGGAGGGGAAAATGGGGGAATATGCATCCACCATAAACGATCTGATAGATGCCCTGGAGCAACAGGAAGAAGATATGGATTGGGTCAAGGCAAAGCTTGCAGATATCGAAGACCGCTCGAGGCGGAACAATTTGAAAATTAGGGGGATCCCTGAAAGTGTACCCCAGGAGGGTCTGCGTCCTTATGTTGTGGCTCTCTTTAAGGCCTTACTGCCTGACTCTGCTGACCTGGATCTCACCATAGACAGAGTCCACCGTCTGCCCAAGCCTGCTTTCCTGCCTGATAATGTTCCCCGTGATGTGATTTTGAGACTGCACTTTTTCCACATAAAGATTATGCGCCTTTCTCTGAACCTACCGCAGCTTGATCCCCAATTTGCTGGTTTGCAATTCTTTGCAGATCTGTCGCAATATACTTTGCAGAAACGACGCAGCTTGAACACTATCACTAAACCCCTCCACTACTATGATATCACCTATAGGTGGGGCTATCCATCCAGGTTAATGATTACCCGTGAGGGACGCACACATGTTGTAGAATCCCTGGAAAAGGGCCTTGCCCTCCTCAGGGAATGGAGAATCCTGCCGGCTTCTCCCATAAACGATCCGTCAGCCCCCTCCCCAACCCACCTTGAGCAGGAGTGGGGGGTGGTCACAACCAAGAATTCTAAGAAGCATAAGTGAAGGCTGCTCGATTTCAGCTACTGTAACTGAGCCTCTGGAAGTGGAGGTTCCTGGTGCCTTAACTGTTCTTTTTTTTTTTCCCCCGACCTGAGCAGCGTTTGGCTGCACTGCCGTTTGTTTTCCTTTTTTTTTATGCCTTATTATCCTCACGGATGTTTTCCACTGTTTTGTTGTTTTTATTTTGTTATTTCATTCCTCTCTTCCCTTTACCCCCCTGCCTACAGTCATGACCTTCTGGAGACCCCCATGAACCGCTCACTGCACAGAGTAAGTCTGGACCATGAAAAGCACATCTTCGAACTGTGAGTACCATGGGATTCTCAAATCCTCCCAGCACACACCATCAGATCTCCCATGGGGCTTAAATTTTTATCCTTAAACTCCAAGGGACTAAACCATCCGGCTAAACGCAGGACACTTTGGCATGAAGCCATCTCCCAAAACTGCGATGTACTAATGGTACAAGAAACGCACTTCTGTAGCTCCAATCCCCCCGTTGCTCCCATCCTAGCTTTCCAAACACCTTTTTCACCAACGCGGATGTTAAAAAGAAGGGGGTTATGACGGCCATCAGGGATTCTGTCTCTTTCACGCTAATTAAAGAAATCCCAGATTCGGGAGGCCGATACCTCATTCTGGTCTGCCAGCTGAACTCGCATATGTATACTATAGTCAACGCCTATGCCCCTGATACACGCCAGCTACATTTCTTCAACAAACTTATGCGAGTGGTCCAGAAAGAACAGCAGGGTTCACTTTTGCTTGCTGGAGACTTTAATGTTACTCCAGATTTTGAAATGGACTCTACCTCCTCACCTAGAAGAAGACCCCCAGAACTGAAGTCGCTTATTATGCAGTACGGCCTTTTTGATGTCTGGAGATGTCTTAATGCGACTGCCCGCGACTATAGTTTTTTTTCTACTTCTCATGTTAGCTACAGTAGAATTGATTTTTTTCCTGCTAGATCGAGCCCTGTTGATGAGGACCGCGTCCTCCGGGATTGGCGACATCACATGGTCTGACCATGCTCCGGTCTCGCTGGTCCTGGAGGACGCGCTCTCTATAAGCAATGCTCGTGTTTGGAGAATAAATGCTAGGCTCCTTCAACGGCCTCACTACGCTAAAGAGATCGAACAAGCCTTACACGACTATTTCTCTGATAACGCTTCCTCTGCTGGCGATCCTTTTCTCCTATGGACAGCACACAAGGCTGTCATCAGAGGAACATTTATTAAAATTGTCTGCAATGTGTAGTTATTTTGCACTTTCCAATTAGGAATGTGGTAAATTTAATATGAAAAAAAAAACCCCCATAAAATATTATTTATTTTCGTACATCACGGGACACAGAGCCATAAATCATAACGTATGGGTTATATAGCCACCTTTAGGTGAAGGACACTGGCAACCAATCAGAATTGATGCCCCCCTGTATAACCCCTCCCACACAGACAGTACCTCAGTTTTTTCGCCAGTGTCTAAAGGTGATGGTCACCGCGGAGAGTCTCTCCACATTTTTCTTATTTTCTCTTGAAAAGAAGACAGAAGATTATGCAATTTACCCTGATCAAAGATCATTAAATCGAAGGGGTTAAGCTATCAGATCCATCCTAAACAGTCAATGGACTAAAAGGATGGTATCTGAGCCGTGGGAAGCAGATACGAGGTTTTGCCTGTAATTCTGTCCTTTTTAGGCGCTGGACCCTGGGATCCGGACCCTTGGAATACCAAACCTCAAAGGTGCTCTACAGGTCCAAGGCCATGGCCCCTCTTATATAGAGGACCCAGTCCTTGAATGTCCCCATAACAATTTCTCGCCGTGATGGGTGAAGATTGGATTCCTGTTTCAAAACAGAATCCTGCAGCAGGACTGGTGAGTCCATTTTAAAATATTTACTTATTCAGCAAACCTTAAAGGTGAAAATTGCTGGCATAATTGCAAATTGTAAATATTTTATGCACTGTTCCTTTTAAAGGATAACAGAGACCAGGCGCCATATGTATCCCTCTATGAGGTGGATGTTATGCTTACATCTTGTTGAAACTGTTATGGGATTGTTGCAAAGCTTGATTTAAATCATTGTCTATTGTTTCACATTGTGTTTTACCCTGAGCTGATCACCTCAATAGTATCAGCTGTGACAAACAAGATTCAGCCTAAGCTGCTCTCACCGCATATGTTTGTTGCGTTCGCCCTGGCGCATAAGCGTCCGCATGTTCGTCTCTGCCTTGATCGCGTGTCTATGGCGTAGGCCTATTCGTGCACGGGAATCTTCGTCTTTAAGAACAGGCGTACGCCGCGTGGAGGGCGTGTTCTAATGCAATTGGCGTGTATGTAGACTCCACGTACCATGCCGCACATGCATAAATGGGCTCGTTATGTAATGAACTGTCTTCAACACACTAGCCTCTGTCATAGGCTAAAAAGGACACAGAGCAGCAGCAGCTGGGTTGCGTGAGTCACTGTGGGCTCATGTTACTGGCACAAACGGGTCCTGTATCTATGGATAATCAGTGCTGTGTGCATTAGGCTGTATAAGCGTCACTAAGGATGATTTGGCTGTGGCATTGGCCAGCTTTGAGGGTAGGATTGCTGGTATCATTGCAGCATCTCAAGGGAAGAAACATGATAGATCTCCCTCACCTGAGCCACCCCCTGAGTCAGTTCAGGATTGGGCAGAGGATGTGGAAGAAGCTGATGGTGACCCTATAGAAGGTCAAGCTGAGGTTTCCACTTCTGAGGAGTCAGGGTCAGAGGAGTCTCTATCTACCTCTCAGACTCAGAGATTGTTTATTCAGTCTCTTATTGAAATGGTACGGTCTGGTCTGGATACAAATTTCCTTCCCTAGAGACAGCTGAAGTCTCTTTTTCCTCTCTAGGCTCATTGCTCTCTATTCATAGTCCGCAGACATTTCCAATACATCCGCTCTTGAAGCAAGAAATGTATAATGTATAAAGATTGGAATCATCCCAAAAAGTTTTCATTATTGTATCCTATCACGCGCCTCTGCCCACCCTACATCGGGAGTGCCGTACATGTCCAGGCATCTGCAGTGATTGAGCTCCCTCTGGCGGAAGTGACATACCTGATCTGACTTCCGGCATCGACGGGAAGACAATCGGGAGACCGTGGGATTTGAGAAACCTCTACCCGCAACGGATCGGAGGAATATCCAGCCGCGGAAGGAAGACCGATTGAGTCTGTGCAGGGGATGGAGAACAGGAGGTAGCCATAGGCACTAACAGGTGATGGAACCCAACTAGGAGTGTTAAGAGACTTACTTATTTTGCCTGTGAAGACATATCTATCTCTAATATCTGGCCATGTCTGGACCGGGATACACTCTATGATCCTCCCTGCCTATGTTACTACATATCTCTCCCCTTGACCACAGCACGTTGGACTCTAGGCTGCAACATACATAGACGTACTCTATACCGCTGGGTCCCCCCTCCTACTCCGCTTACTATGAACTGTCGGACACACTGCCTGACACCATTGGGGCACCCCTACATTTATCCTGATTGATCCCTGTGGTCCCCCAGAGTTAGGAGTTTGTATTGAGGACTTTCCTATTCACTGCATTCTGTCAAAGGCCTCACGACAGGGGTCTGTCAGTGTAAGGTTTAAGTAGCAAAATTCTCTGTGGGAAGTATAGCCGGTTCTGAACATTTAGGTGACCTCAGTGTCCCATCATCTAACAGACTATTTCTATGAACTTACTTGTCCATTTCAAAAGAATACCTACTTGATACCCTTACCTACATTCCATGATATCATTACCATAGAGAATACAAGCATCAATTTCCAAATACCGGCCAGCAGCCACTATTACCTCCACTTATCTCTAAATGACATTTATGGGCATAGTGACAGACCCTGGCATGCCGGCTTGCATACAGTGGGTTCGGAAGTGAACATGGTCTGGATGGACCGCACACTGGTACTCACTGGTATCCATGCCTGATTGGTCCCCGTATATCTGGTGAGGCGTGAGGCGCGTGTGTCTTTGTCTCTGTTTTGGTTTTATGCTGTTTGTGTTCTGAGTCTTTCTGTGTTTGGCTTCCCAGTGGTGTCATTACTCCAATTGATGGATAGTGTACCAGATGTTTTTCTGTCAACCTTTTATCAATAAAGTTTTTTTCTATTTTTTGATTAATCAGATTTGAGCATCCCGTTTGTGCAACCCCTTTAGGTAACACCCCTCTGTTTCCTTTTTTCCCAATATTTCGGAAAGTTAATGCATTCTCTTGATGTAATGTGTGCACTTAAGTTTTACCTACAGTAAACAGCTTGGATTTGTAAGACCAGAAGGCCCCAGAAAGGGGTTGGCAGCATCTAAATCTATGATTTCCTTTTGGATTTGCAGCAGGGCCGATCCTAGGGTAACAGACGCCTGGGTGCAGAAATATTTATGGCGCCCCCTGTGTGGGCGTGGTCATCTTACTAACCCCTCCCCTTTCCTAATGGGACCTGGAGGGGGTCTCTCCAAGGAACACAGAGAGGGCCTCTGTTAGAGAGTCTGTTAGAAAGAGCCTCCACCAGGCCCCATTAGAGACTACAATGGGGTTGTATCATGGGACCTGGAGGGGGGTCTTTCGAACAGAGGTCATCTTTGTGTGCATTTTAAAGTCTATGTTAGAAAGACCCCCCACCAGGCCCCATTAGAGACTACAACGGAGTCTAATGGGACCTGGAGGGGGGTTTATCTTACAGAAGCCCTCTCTGTGACTATTGGAGAGTCTCTGATAGAAAGAGTCCCCTCCATCCCCGATGAGAGACTACATTAGAGTGTCACCGAACAATAGAAAAATAAACAATATTATATTAATAGCACTTTGATGCCCAGGCCCAAGACTAGAAGACTTCACTTATCTTAAATAATGGGTACTGGGGCTGGCTGCTGGTCCTGGGGCCTGGCTTCTGGGGCTTTGCTGCTGGTCCTAAGGTCTGGCTGCTGGGGCTGGCCTGCTGGTCCTGGGGTCTGGCTGCTGGTCCTCCTGATTCCTGGCTGCTGGTCCTGGTTTTTGGGGCTAGGCTGCTGGTCCTGTATTCCGGCTGCTGGTCCTGGGGTCTGGCTGCTGGGGCCTTGGGGCTGGCTTCTGGTCCTGATTCTTGGCTGCTGGTCCTGGGGTCTGGCTGCTGGTCCTGATTCTTGGCTGCCTGTCCTGATTCCTGGCTCCTCTGTGGTGTGCCGGGCTCTGTGGTGTAAAGCTCTTGTGTGACATCTCAGCGGGGCTGCGGATGTCACTGTGAGAACGGCGCCTCCATAGTCCTGGCTCACAGGCGGAGTGATATCAAATGCACTCCGCCTGTGAGAGGAGGAGCCGTACAGAGAAAGTAGGCGGCTGCAGTAGAGAGCAAAGCCATTGCTTCCTCTGTATGGCTCCTCCTCTCCAGGGCTGGTGCAAGGATTTTTGGCCCCTAGGCAAAATAAAAATTGCTGCCCCCCCATATGCTCGTGAATGTGCAGTACAATGCGCATTATTAGTACACATACACTTCCATAAGCCTAAAACGTTTTACTATGCATTAAACCTCAGTCTAAGTTACAGTCAGAGCATGTAATGTACACTACACATACACTTCCATAAAGGTAATGTGACATCACCGTCATGTTATGGAAGTGTATGTGTAGTGTACATTACATGGTCTGACTGTAACTTATCAAACCCAGTGATCACACTGTGATCAGCCCATACACAGGCAGGCACTTTAATTCATCTGTCAGTGTGGGACTGAGATATGTCCCCTGGTAAAGTCTGCCTCCCTCCCAGGCTCTGCTAATCAGTGTCACAAACTGCCAGCATACACTAAAACTTCAGCAGGCTCAGGCTGTGGGATGGCATGGCCGAGTCACACTCACACACACGCCATGAGACTTCTTCCTCCACAGCTCCGCATGGGAAAAAGGGGCTGGACTGGAAGTCTCTGAGCAGCCCCCAGCCTGCTTGCAGTAACAGAGAGGAAGATTGTAAGGAGAGGCAGCTGCTATACTACACTCAGCGATCCATCCGATCAATGTTTACACCTCCCACCTCACCTGATCATCTGTCATTGTCATGTGCTTGCCTTTTTAAAGCTGGAACTCTCACCTGGCATCTCCCTCTGTCCTGTCTTCCTCCCCCACTGTCGCCCCTTCCCTCAGCTCACAACTACAAACATAGGCGTGTGCAGCCTATGGCATTAGGGTGTGCACCTCAAACCAAAGCTCAAACACACACAGTGTATACACACACAGTACACAAACACACAGTATATACACGTATACACACACACAGTATACACACACAGTATACACACACACACAGTATATACACACACACTGTATACACACTGTATATACACAGTATACACACACACACACACACAGTATACACACAGTATACACACAGTATATACACACACAGTATATACACACACAGTATACATACACACAGTATATACACACAGTATACATACACACAGTATATACACACACAGTATATACACACACAGTATACATACACACAGTATATACACACAGTACACAAACACACAGTATATACACGTATACACACACACAGTATACACACACACACACACACACACACACAGTATATACACACACACAGTATACACACACACAGTATATACACGTATACACACACACAGTATACACACACAGTACACACACAGTATACACACACACACACAGTATACACACACACACACACAGTATACACACAGTATATACACACACACATACACACAGTATACACACACACAGTATACACACACACAGTATACACACACACAGTATACACACAGTATACACACACACAGTATACACACACATACACACACACAGTATACACACACACAGTATACATACACACAGTATACACACAGTATATACACACACACATACACACAGTATACACACACACAGTATACATACACACACATACACACAGTATACACACACACAGTATACACACAGTATATACACACACAGTATACACACAGTATACATACACACAGTATATACACACACATACACACAGTATACACACACACAGTATACATACACACAGTATACACACAGTATATACACACACACACACACACACACACACACAGTATACATACACACAGTATATACACACACATACACACAGTATACACACAGTATACATACACACACACAGTATATACACACACACACTATACACAGTATACACACACAGTATACACACACACATACATACACACAGTATACACACACACCAGCACTTTCCATCTAAATATCAGCCTGCCTGATTGAACACACTGCTGCTGCCTCCATTTCCTGGCATGCTGGTACTTGTAGTGCTCCAGCAGTTCACAGACATTGCATGTGGTAATGCAGAAGAGAGGGAGGTGGTCAGGTAAGGAGTAGGGAGGTGCAGTAGAGATTGGAGGAGAAGGTTAGAGCATATCCTCCCTCCAGAAGCAGTGCACTGCTACTCACACAGAAAAAACAACAGACTCAGAGACAGGAAGAGAAAACACAGCCTCCTCCCCCCTCCTCAGCAGGGGAAGCACTGACAAGAATACATTTAGTTTATTTTCCCCAGCTCACCTTCTTCTATAAAGGCTGCAGCCCGTCCCACACTGCAGGCAGTGTACTCTCCTCTCCTCTCTTCTCCAGGTCGGCATCTCCTGCTGAGATATCAAACAAGGCGCGCTGGGGAAGGGGGCGTGTCCACTGTGTTCCCATTGGCTGAGGAGGCAGCAGAGAGGCGGAGCAGCTATAACCAATGTATTTTTTCAGTGAAAGGCGAGGCTGCAGTGAGAGACTTGCAGCCGGGAGAGGATAGTGCGCCCCCCACCTTGCGGCGCCTGGGCGCACTGCACCCTAAGCACCCGCCTCGGACCGGCCCTGATTTGCAGGGTTATTACCCAGGCGTATGATTTAGTAGGGAAAGTTCCACCTTTTCTTGTAAAGGCACATTCTACCAGAGGAGTAGGTGCCTCTTGGGCACATCGCCATCAAGCCTCTATGGCTCAGATTTGCAAGGCCGCGACCTAGTCATCGGTGCATACGTTTACTTGTTTCTATCGAGTGGATGTTGGGAACCAGGAGGAATCTGAATTTGGCTGCAGTGTTCTGCAGGCAGTGGTGTAATCCTTTTTTTGGGTTCAGATGGCGGTATTTTTTGGTGTCCCCCTCAACTCAGATGCATTGCTTTGGGACATCCTATACATTATGATTTATGGCTGTGTGTCCCATGGTGTACGAAAAGAAAAATAGATTTTTTAATATAGACTTACCTGTAAAATCTATTTCTTGAAGTACATCATGGGACACAGAGGTATCTCCCTTCTTTTATGGGTCTTTATTGCTTGCTACAAAACTGAGGTACTGTGTGGGAGGGGTTATATGGGGGGGGGGGGGGCATCAATTCTGATTGCCAGTGTCCTTCACATAAAGGTAGCTATCTAACCCATACGTTATGATTTATAGCTCTGTGTCCAGTGATGTACTTCAAGAAATGGATTTTACAGGTGAGTCTGGATCAAAAAATCCATTTAGTGCTTATTCTGAAAAAGGTAAATCTAAGAAAACTGTGAGCCGAAAATCATGAATATAAACACTGGGGTGACTAATCATGTGGTCATTGGAGCTACACCCAATGCAGTTAATAAAATTGATAAAAAGAAGTAAAGTGAAATTGAAAGGATTAGTGACATGTAAAAAATGTCTTTTCACAAATGTCGTATAAAGTTTGAAAATCAGGAATTCTGTCTCAAAGTTTAAAGGTGCTGACCCCCCCCCCCCCCTTCTTTGACACAGGTTAATTGCAAGGCATATGAGTGTGAGCTGTATTGTCATGCAACTTGACTGAGCTGAGTGAACTTTAAAAGAAAAGTAAAATACTCCTTACTACTAGTGTAAATATATGTGTATTACCTGTAATCTTTGTTTTTGTAGAAGAAACCGTTTTTGAAGAGTTTTCCAATGTGTTCAATATGGTGAAGTAGAACTTTCTTGTAGACAAATGGGAACTGTATATTTTGAGCTGCTCATTTTTTACTGTGGTGAACAATAATAATTTTTTTTATATTATTGGTATACCATAAATAAAATCCTTGTGGTAATTAATTTGACGTCAACAATTTTGGTATTGGAAAAAGTGCACTGTTAAAACATCCAAGAAAGAAAATGTTCAAAATGCATTACTGTATGCTAAATACCTCTAACCTTTGGTTTATTTTTCGGGGGAAAATATAATGTTGTGTTACTTAATTTTTGTTTCCTGTTCCTCAGATTAGTTATATGCCCTAGTTTGATTTCTTTAGGACTTTCAGAACAAAAGCAGATCACAGCCTTCAAAGACAATTCACCAATGAAAGTATTGCTCCAAATTGTTTTCTTCCAGTTTATTAGTCTGTTTTCATATGTAAATATTTATGGGTTTCACCCCGGGTTTCACCCCCCCCCCCCCCCATGAGCTAATATTGGTGCAGTCATTTGAGTCTACACTGCTTGTAGGAGTTTCTAGTTGCCTATTTATTGGGTGCTAGATATTTGATGTGTTCTAGTCTGACATGTATGTGTTTTGGCATTAACAGGTTTCTATGCCCCAGATAATTAAGCATCTCTTGTCCTACATAGTTTTTAAGGTTGCAACTAATGATTATTTTCATAATCAATTAGTTGGCCGATTATGGCTTTGATTATTCGGGTTAACCACCTTAAAAAAAGTTTGGTGTATAATTTAGTTAATATGTAAAGTAAAAAAGAAAGGCAATTTATTTTTAAATATCTATATGCAGTGATAAATATAAATAAATAACTATATGGTTAGGGAGCAAAATCTCTAATCCACTCTGAGAATAACAGATAGAAGAGATATATATGCTGTATATAGTTTTAGAGGTTGAATCTGGTAAATAATATCAGACTCAAAGATCAAATTTTTTATTTAAAGAAAAAAAATAAATTAAAGATTTTTTTTGCAGATTTTCAGACAGAACTGTAATATATTATGTATGACAGACTCCCTTGTCATAGGCAGGTGGCTTGATAATAGCTACCTGCGCCTGCTATCACTTATGCTGGCCATACAAAATAATGTTCTCCATCAAAAAAAGTTAATTTAGGAACATTCGTTCAATTTTCTAATCGTTAGTGGGGTCAAATCGATGTTCGTTTTTGACCAGTGACGGGAAAATTTGAAGGAGCAGAATAGAAAATGTCTTGGTCAAAGGAATTTTCAGACAGTATATGTGGTTTTCATTCAGAAATTAAATTCATTTTAAATCTGAATGTTAAAGGCAGGTGAAATTTTCAAACCACATTCTTTCTTTCAGCGAATGTACAAAGATTTTTCGTATGAATATTATTATCCAAAAATCTATACTTGTATGGCCAGCATAAGGCTCGGCTCACACCTATGGAGTTTGTTTTTGATCTGTTTCTGCAGCGTCTTTTGCTGTGCATTTTTGCACACATAATTTTGCTATGATTTGCGTTTTGCATTTTTTTTTGGCCATTTTGTTGTTGCGTGGATTATAAAAAGGCCAATCGCGCCAAAAAAAGCACTACATGCTTTTCTGCAACTTCTCCATTGAAGTCTATTGAACCAAAAAATTCACAGTTTTGCGTTGAAAAAAGTCCTTTACCCTTTCCAACTACGCAGCAGCTGAAAAAAGCATAGATGTGAATGTGTCCATGTTAAATGAACTGTAGTGCATTTCTGCAAAAAGTACTTAAAAACTCATAGGTGTGAACCAGGCCTAAGACGTTTAGTAGCAGCAGCAGCAGCATGCTTATTTTTGTATCGCCTGTATAATGGGGTTAAAAAAACAAAGTTAGCCATTGATAGTATAAAAAGAGCAGATCATAAGGGGTTCATTTTATCTGTGAAACTGTGAAATTAATAATATATATTACCTATATCATATATAAAATAATAAAAACACATAGTAGGATATATGGGCATTTTAACTAGGAGTCAGACATGAAGCTATATGAGAAGTGGAAGGGAGATATAAATCTTTTAAATTAAAGTACTAAAAGCTGAGACTTTTTTTTCATGGATATGATCATTTTAAATATAATGCACAATACTGGTAAAAGTTTACTTTAAATGTATTTGTAATGCCTTACAATTTGTGCTCATACATTTACATACCCTGGCAGAATTTATGATTTTGTGGCCATTTTTCAGAGAATATGAATGATAACACAAAAACTTTTCTTTCACTCATGGTTAGTGTTTGGCTGAAGCCATTTATTATCAATCAGCTGTGTTTACTCTTTTTAAATCATAATGACAACAGAAACTACCCAAATGACCCTGATCAAAAGTTTAGATACCCTAGTTCTTAATATCGTGTATTACCCCCTTTAACATCAATGATAGCTTGAAGTCTTTTGTGATATTTGTGGATGAGGCTCTTTATCTTCTCAGATGGTAAAGCTGCCCATTCTTCCTGGCAAAAAGCCTCCAATTCCTTTAAATTCTTGGGCTGTCTGCACGTTTGAGATCTCCCTAGAGTGGCTCAATGATATTAAGTTAAGGAGACTGAGATGGCCACTCCAGAACCTTCACTTTATTCTTCTGTAGCCAATGAAAGGCCAACTTGGCCTTGTGTTTAGGATCATTGTCATGTATAATGTCCAAGTACATCCCATGTGCAGCTTCCGGGCTGATGAATGCAAATTTTCCTCCAGTATTTTTTGATAACTGATCACAGTAGGAATGGTGTACCTTTCATCATAAGCCTTGTTGACTCCTCTCCAAATGTAGCGTTTATGGTTGTGGCCAAAAAGCTCAATTTTGGTCTCATCACTCCAAATTACTTTGTGCCAGAAGGTTTGAGGATTGTCTCTGTGCTGTTTGGCGTGTTGTAAGCTGGATACTTTGTGACATTTGCGTAGTAATGGCTTTCTTCTGGCGACTTGACCATGCAGCCCATCTTTCTTCAAGTGCTTCCTTATTGTGCAGCTTGAAGTTCTTTGTGGGTTTTTCTTTGCATCCCGAACAATTTTCCTGGCAGTTGTGGCTGAAATTCTAGTTGGTCTACCTAACCGTGGTTTGGTTTCAACAGAACCCCTAATTTTCCACTTCTTTTTTTTTTATCCAAAACATTTTATTGAAATATAATATCATACATGGAACAAAAACATGACAGGCGTACGGGAAAATGCCTGGAAATAAGCAAAATACAGTCATGGCATACAATTAGAAATACAGAAATCAGTATTAGATTACACAGAAACCCAGGTGTGTCTACGACACCGGATATTGTAGAAAACAAAAAAAAAAAAAAAACAGTGGAAACTGTAGGTGAATGGGAACAGACCTGAAGGGTCAGGCACTTGAAGTGGCCGCCTAAATGGTGAAACCTGGGACGGTAAGGCTAAAACTATACATCTGCGGGGCTTCCCAGACCCCGACACCCCCAAAGGGGAACTTGCTGTGTCAGGGGGTGGGGGGCCCACGCCATGGAAGTGTAGGACCCGGCGAAGGTAGCTCATATTGCGGGCACCATAGTATTGGTTAGTGGAGGAAAAATGACCACCAGACGGTAGTCAAAAGACCCTATGCGGGGAGTGGGGGGGAAGGGGGAGCGAGGAGGAAGGAGAGAGGGGGGATGGGAAAGAGGGAGGGAGGAGGGAAAACAAAAGAGGGAGAAAGGGGGGGACCGAAAGAGGGGCAGGAGGAAGGAAGGACACGAAGAAAAAGTTACAACAAGAGTGTAAGAGAGCAATGGGGGGTAAGGCATTGGGGCCTGAACATCCGAGAAGGTACCCAAGGGGTGCGGAATGGCCAGAGTAATTTTCCACTTCTTGATTAGAGTTTGAACACTGCTGATTGGCATTCTCAATTCCTTGGATATCTTTTTATATCCCTTTCCTGTTTTATACAGTTCAGCTACCTTTTCCCGCAGATCCTTTGACAATTCTTTTGCTTTCCCCATGACTCAGAATCCAGAAATGTCAGTGCAGCACTGGATGAAAGATGCAAGGGTCTACCAGGAGTCCAGAAACTCATTGACCTTTTATACACACTAATTACAAGCAAACAGATCACAGGTGAGGATGGTTACCTTTAATAGCCATTCAAACCCATTTGTGTCAACTTGTGTGCATGTTATCAGGCCAAAATCACCAGGGTATGTAAACTTTTGATCAGGGTCATTTGGGTAGCTTCCGTTGTCATTATCATTTAAAAAGAGTAAACACAGTTGATTGATAAAAAATGGCTTCAGCCAAACACTAACCATGAGTGAAAGAAAAGTTTTTCTTTATCATTCATATTCTTGGAAAAATGGCCAAGAAATCATAAATTCTGCCAGGGTATGTAAACTTATGAGCACAACTGTATATTACCTCCAGTCTATCAGCCTCCACCTTCTCTGGGTTCAGATGCTGCTCTTCCCTGCACACAGTTTTTAAAGTGATTTTTTTTTTAAACAACAAACATGGTATTCTTACCTTCTCTGTGTAATGGTTTTGCACAGAGCAGCCTTGATTCTCTTCTGGGGTTCCCCACTGACACTTCTTGCACCCCCTGCCTTCAGAGTGCCCCAATAGCAAGCTGCAAAGTATAGTATAGAGTGCCCCTTTAGTAAGGTAAAAAAAAATTCTGCCTTTAAAACCACTCACATCCTGCCCAGGACTACATGTCCCATGAGGCATTGCTTCTCACACATTCACAAATTCTCAGGCACTTACTGACATGTATAGATGCTGTACTGAGCTGTATGTGTGCTGCACTGTGTCTTCCGACATGTATGGATGGTGTACTGAGCTGTATGTGTGCTGCACTGTATTTCCTGATTTGTAAACAAATAATGCATTCTGACCACTTAATCGATTATGAAAATAGTTGACAACTATTTTCATAATCGATTAATTGTTTAGTTGTTTCGGCCCTAATAGTTTTTATAGTATTGTGAGATGGAAGATTTATTAAGATTTAATTAAATAATTGTTGCTATATTTTAACACCTATAGTATGCTAAGAAATATAATGAATGTACCGTATTTTCCGGCGTATAAGACGACTGGGCATATTAGACGACCCCCCCTAATTTTCATCTACCGGTAATACTTATACTTAGGTAACCTTGGAGATATTATACTCGGCGTATAAGACGACCCCCCCATTTTTGGGGGATTTTTTTGAGGTTCAAAAGTAGTCTTATATGCCAGAAAATACAGTATGTCAGTGTTACTACATTGATTGTTAAGATGACTTTGGTATTGCTAAGATTTTAAATGAGGCCTATATCACAGATCTCCAGCTTTGCTACAGATCTGTCTCTTCTATTCCCAAAGATCAGCAGGTATGCTGGTACATGTAATTCCATTGCTTTAACTTAGATGGTTATGCTGTTACCTGTTGTTCCACAAGACTTGTGTTTAAAGAGGTTGTAAACCCCTGGGTACGGTTTGTACTAGTTATCGACCGATTATCGGCAAAGCTGTTATATTGAGGGCCGATGTGCACTTTACCCGATATATCGGAATTGGCCTTTTGATTTACCGATATTGCCGATATTTCGGGAAAGTGCTTGTACCGGGGTGATGCCTGCAGCTAGAGGCATCACCCCAGTACCGGTGTCCATAGCCGACGGTCGGCTGTTTTGTAATAACTGATGCGGCTGAGAAGCCACTTGGCTGTCAATCCAAGGAGCGGGAGGGGACGCCCCCCCCCCCTCCCGCCGCCTTCCGTGGCTCGCCAGGGTCTCCTGTCCCACCGGGAGACCCGGGCATCCTACCTTCACCGCCGCTGTCTGACCGGGTCTCCATCTGCACCTCCACCGTCTGACCGGGACTCCATTTCTTTGAATTCGGCGCCGCCGAATTAAAAAAACTTACAGCATTCAAAACAGCCAAACTTGGCGTTTTGAATGCTTTTAACCACTTGCCGACCGCCGCAAGTAAATTTACTGCGGCGGTCAGCCCCGGCCAGGCAGAGTGACGTTAATTAACGTCACTAGCCTGAGCCGCTCTGGTGCGCGCGCGCGCGCTCCCGAGGTCCCGCCGATGACTGACTCGATTGGGTTCAGAACCGATCAGTCATCAGGTCCAGGCCAATCATTTTTGGTCTGGACCTGTTGATCGGTCCTGCCCAATCAGATCACCCTCTAAGCCTGTGAAATGTAAACACAGGCTTAGAGGAGATGTGCCCTCCCCTCACAACGGTCTTTTTGGATCCAGCGTGAGAGGAGAGCACATCTAACTGTGAGTATTGCACCAAGCACACCCACACACAGGTAGATAGGCACATTTCACCCCCGATCGCACCCCCCCCGATTAACCCCTACAGTCCCTGACACAACACACACTGTATACAGCATATAGCATTTTCCTATATACCTGTATACGTGTGATTTGTGGTCAGGTGTAGCGCTTGCGACCCCCCCTTTTCCACTTGAATTACCCCCACCCCCCCTAATAAAGATTTAAGCCCCTGATCCCCCCTGACCCCCCCCCCCCCCCCCGATCACCGTCAGTTAACCCCTACACCCTCTGTCACATCTGCACTAATACAAACGTAATATACTGTGTTTTTGTATTTTTGTATTAGTGTGATTGTGATCAGAATTAGCGCAGGCGGCTAAGTTTCTGTCCCAAGAAGGTTTAGGGTCCCCGCCACCCGCCCAATAAAGATTTAACCCCCTGACCCCCCCTGATCACCCCTACACCCCCTGCCATAACACACACCGTATACAGTATATAGCATTTTGCTATATACCCGTATAAGTGTGATTTGTGGTCAGGTGTAGCGCTTGCGACCCCCCCTTTTCCACTTAAATTACCGCCACCCCCCCAAATAAAGATTTAAACCCCTGATTCCCCCCCCTGATCACCGCCAGTTACCCCTACACCCTCTGTCACATCAGCACTAATACAAACGTAATATACAGTGTTTTTGTATTTTTGTATTAGTGTGATTGTGATCAGAATTAGCGCAGGGGACTAAGTTTCTGTCCCAAGGAGGTTTAGGGTCCCCCCCACCCGCCCAATAAAGATTTAACCCCCTGATCCCCCCCTGTTCACCCCTACACCCCCTGCCACAACGCACACTGTATACAGTATATAGCATTTTCTATATACCCGTATAAGTGTGACTTGTGACCAGGTTTAGCGCTTGCCACCGTTCCTTTTATCCTTAGGATACCCGCCAGCCCCTTCCAATAAAGATTTAACCCCCTGATCCCCCCCTGATCACATCCCGTTAACCCCTTCCCCCCTGTCACATAGCACACTAATACACACATAATATACTGTTTTTACTGTATTTTGTATTAGTGTGATTGTGACTTGAGGTTGCGCTAGCGAGTTATTTTCTATCCCAAAGGAGGTTTAGGGTCCCCGCCACCCCCCCCCCAGATCCCCGGCGCATAGTTTAGAAGTAACCCCTTGATTACCACACACACACGCACACACACACGCACGCACATACACTTCCATTACTAGTATAGTGTTTGAACAGATCAATATCTGATCTGATCAGAACTATACTAGCGCCCCCATAGTTTAGGGTTCCCAAAACGCAGTGTTTGCACGATCAGCACTGATTCCGGCCAGCACCTGCGTTTAACCCTTTCACCCAGGTAAGTGTAGTAATCAATAGATTACTGTCACTTACAAAAAAACACAAGACACAAAACCGCTTTGTTAGCAGAGTCAGGCCTGATCCCTGCTAGCATTAGCAGTTTTTTTGGTAGCGCTTGAAATAGTCTTCGACAACCAGGTGCTTTTATTACCTGTGAGTCGCATCACTGTACAGGTAAATTTAGTTACTAAAATGACAAAACGTGTGTACAATGATGAAGAGGCTTATAGTTATATGCTGGCCGTGTCATCTGATAGTGATGGGGAAGCTACAATGACCGAATTAGTGTCAGTATATGAACCAGATGACAGCAGCGGCTCCCTGACAGATAGCTCCGACGACAGATGGGTCCCTGTTAGACCCAGGCGTACCCGACCCTATTCTGAAGTTGTTGAGATGCAGGAATCGCAGGGTGCTCGTATGGAGCAGAGTGTGGTTACTAGTGCCGCTCATTTTTCTGGCGACCTGGCAAGCGCCAGCGGCCTAGTACACCCTGGGCCTAGTACAACCAGCACTGCAGTAACACCTGGTGACGTGGCGAGTCCCCTAAGTGCAGTTGAAGCTGGTGCGGTGGCTAGCACGAGTAGTGGCCCGCAGCCACCGCGTATTCGAAGACAGGCCCGTAGAGCCCATAGTGCCCTCCCTGATGCGCTGGCATATCCCAATTGGCAACCCACTGATTCTACAGCACCAGTACTTCCCCCATTCACCGCCCAACCTGGAATCCACGTGGAAACAGCTGGTTTTACGCCCCTGAACTTTTTTGAGCTGTTCTTCACTGAAGATCTTTACAGATCTATTATGGATCAATCAAATTTATATGCTCAACAATTTATCGCCGCCAACCCAAATTCGCACCTTGCCAGACCATTCGGCTGGAATCCTATAACGGTTTCCGATTTTAAAATCTTTCTGGGCCTTTCCCTCCACATGGGCATAACTAAACAGAGTGAATTGAGGCTATATTGGTCCACTAGCCCAGTTCACCATATGCGCATGTACTCTGCCTCCATGTCCAGGGGGAGATACGAGCAAATTCTGCGATTTATGCATTTCAGCGACAATGAAATCTGTCGTCCTCGGGGAGACCCTGAATATGATCGGCTCCACAAAATTCGGCCCCTCATAGACCACTTCAATCAGCGGTTTGCAGCCTTGTTTACCCCCGAACAAGTTGTCTGCGTTGACGAGACCCTGATTAAATTTACTGGCCGTCTTGCTATGAAACAGTACCTCCCCAGCAAGCGTGCCAAGTACGGGGTCAAGCTGTATAAATTGTGTGACAGGGCCACAGGTTATACAGTTAGTTTCCGGGTCTATGAGGGAAAAGATAGCACTGTGGAGCCCCCGAGCTGCCCAGACTACATAGGGAGCAGCGGTAAGATTGTTTGGGACTTGGTGTCACCCTTATCCGGAAAAGGGATACCATTTGTACGTGGACAACTTTTATACAAGCGTGCCACTATTTAGTCACCTGCTCGAATTACAAATTGGCGCATGTGGCACCGTGCGACCTAATCACCGGGGCTTCCCCCAACGGCTTGTAAATTCCCGTCTTAGTCGAGGGGCGAGAGCCTGATTAAAAACGGACAAATTGCTTGCGGTGAAGTGGAAGGATACACGGGATGTTTATGTTCTGTCCTCCCTTCACGAAGACACGACAGTCCAAATCCCTACGGCAACTGGCGTTATGGAGAAACTCCTCTGTGTCCACGAATATAACCTTAATATGGGAGGGGTGGACCTTAACGACCAGCTTTTGGCGCCGTATTTAGTTGCCCGTAAAGCCAGACGCTGGTACAAAAAAGTGTCTGTTTACCTTTTCCAATTGGCGATGCTGAACGCCTTTGTCCTATACAGGGCGTCAGGACGAACTGGATCATTCCGGGAATTCCAGGAAGCGGTCATCCTTGCCTACCTGTACCCAGGAGGCATGCCTGCCCAACTTCCCCTTCCAGATGCAGTGAGCTGGCTGCATGAGAGGCATTTTCCTTATGCCATTCCACGTACCCCTACCCAAAGATACCCCCAAAAAAGATGTCGTGTCTGTAGCAAGCGCGGAGGTAGGAGTGACACCCGTCATTATTGTCCCAAATGTCCTGACCAACCTGGTCTCTGCATCGGGGAATGTTTCGAGCGCTACCATACACTAGTGGAGTATTAGTGTAGGGTACAGCACGACACAGTGTAGGGCACACAAACACAGGGTCTCGAAAGATGTTGGATGTCCATCGACATTTTGAGAGACCCAAGCTGGAAGAGAAGTTCGCAGAAGATCGCAGTCCCAAATCAAGACATCAAGAAACAGTTAGAAAGAAAAATAAAAGGATCCAAAAACTGTTGTTGTGTCAGTCATTTTATATGTCCTTCTACTCTTCCTACTGTACTTTTAAATGTCCTTTTTTTGTTTTTTCATTCTTTTGTGACCTGTTTCTCTTGCAGGTACTCGTCGGCTACCACGCATTGATTTTATATATTCTGACACAAACAGCGTTTGCGCTCAGCATATATGGATACCTTTGCTGATAGCAGCTGTGGTGATTTTCTGATTTCAGCACTGCAGTTAAAATCTTATTTTGGTATACGTGGATATTGTCGTGTATACCCATCATTAAATTCAGTGGGTGGTTGTTTGGGCGGTTAATGATGAGAATCCAAAAACTTTTGTTGTGTCAGTCATTTTATATGTCCTACTCTTCCTAATGTACTTTTTTTAATGTACTTTTTTTTTTTTTCATTCTTTTGTGACCTGTTTCTCTTGCAGGTACTCGTCGGCTACCACGCATTGATTTGATATATTCTGACACAAACAGCGTTTGCGCTCAGCATATATGGATACCTTTGCTGATAGCAGCTGTGGTGATTTTCTGATTTAAAGCGGAGTTCCACCCAAAAGTGGAACTTCTGCTTTAGGGAGTCCTGACCCCCCGGACATGCCACATTTGGCATGTCATTTTTTGGGGGGGGGAGCGGGTACCTAGTTTTGACAGGTACCCGCTCCCACTTCCGCTCGGAGCGCCGCGGCGCCCTGAGCGGAAGTTCTCCTCTCCCCCTCCCTCCCTGCAATCTTCTGGGACACGTCAGAGGTCCCAGAAGATTGCCGGCCAATCACGGCGCGCAGCGCGACTCGCGCATGCGCAGTGGGTACCCGGCTGTGAAGCCGCAAACTGTAACAGCCGGGTGCCCACAGCAGTGATGCCAGCGCCGAGGGAGAGGATCGAGGCTTCCGGCGGCCGCATCGCTGGACCGTTGGACAGGTGAGTAAATGGCTGGAACTCCGCTTTAAGCACTGCAGTTAAAATCCTAATTGCTCACACATGCCATGGGAATATGTGAAATGACACCCCAAAATACATTCTTTTGCTTCTCCTGAGTACAGGGATGCCACATGTGTGAGACTTTTTGGGAGCCTAGCTGTGTACGCGACCCCGAAAACCAGTCCACATCTTCAGGTTTTCTAATGGCGTAAATTGCTGATTTTATCACTGCGCTACCTGTCACAGTTTCAGAGGCCCTGAAATTTCAAGATAGCACAAAACCCCCCCAAATGACCCCATTTTGCAAAGTAGACACTCCAAGCTATTGGCTGAGAAGCATGGTGAGTCCATGGAATAGTTTATATTTTGCCACAAGTTTCGGGAAAATTATTTTTTTTTATTTATTTATTTTTTTTTTTACACAAAGTTATCAATAAATGATATAATGCTCACACATGCCATGGGTATATGTGAAATGACACCCCAAAATACATTCTGCTGCTTCTCCTGAGTACAGGGATACCCCATGTGTGAGACTTTTTGGCAGTCTAGCCGCGTACAGGACCCGGAAAACCAATCTGCACCTTCTGGCTTTCTAAAGGCCCGTACACACGTACCGATCGTTGGCATACAAACGTCGGTGGACGAAGGATCTGCCGATTGTACGCGTGTTAGTATGGTGCCTCCGACAGATGTCTGCGCACAATCCGCGGACAAAAGTCTTTCGTGCAAACATGAAAATATTTGTATGCCGACACCAGAACGGACGATTGTTCGCCTGTCAGTACACAATTCGGCCGACAGACCGCAGATTTGCAAGACTGGGCATGCTCAGAAAATAGAAAACACAGGGAAAGTTAACCATTACATGACATCACTTCTGCAGTCGGCGGACAAAATTCTTGTGCTGTCCTTGTGCTGTCTTTGCACTTTTCAGCAGACACCGACATCCCGGGGAGAAAAGAGGAACATTTGTAAGCCGACCATCGGTACGTGTGTACGGGGCTTTAGGGCGTAAATTGTTGATCTCACTCCTTAATACCCATCACACTTTTGAAGTCCATAAAAAGCCAAGATGGCACAAAACCCCCCCACATGACCCCATTTTGCAAAGTAGACACTCCATTCTATTTGCTGAGAGGCATGGTGAGTATTTTGCAGCTCTCATTTTTTCGGAAAAAGGAAGAAAAAACAGGAAAATGCATTTTTTTTCCTCTTTTTTCAATTTCCAAAACTTTGTGACAAAAAGTGAGATCTGCAAAACACTCAACATGCCTCTCTGTAAATAGCTTAGGGTGTCTACTTTCCGAAAAGGGGTCATTTGGGGGGGGGGGGGTTGTGCTGTCTTGGCATTTCATGGCCTCCGAAACTGTGATAGGTAGTCAGGAGTGAAATCAACAATTTACGCCCTTGGAAAGCCTGAAAGTGGAGGTTGGTTTTCGGGGTCCTGTACTCGGCGAGACTGCAAAAAAGTCTCACACATGGGGTATCCCTGTACTCAGGAGAAGTAGCAGAATGTATTTTGGGGTGTCATTTCACATATACCCATGGCATGTGTGAGCAATATATCATTTACTGACAACTTTGTGTAAAAAAAAAAAAAATATATATATATATATTTCCCGGAACTTGTGGCAAAATATAAAATATTCCATGGATTCACCATGCCTCTCAGCAAATAGCTTGGGGTGTCTACTTTCCAAAATGGGGTCATTTGGGGGGTTTTGTGCTATCTTGGAATTTTAGGGCCTCCGAAACTGTGATAGGTAGTCAGGAGTGAAATCAACAATTTACGCCCTTGGAAAGCCTGAAAGTGGGGGTTGGCTTTCGGGGACCTGTACTCGGCTAGACTGCAAAAAAGTCTCACACATGGGGTATCCCTGTACTCAGGAGAAGCAGCAGAATGTATTTTGGGGTGTCATTTCACATATACCCATGGCATGTGTGAGCAATATATCATTTACTGACAACTTTGTGTAAAAAAAAAAAAATATATATATATATATATATATATATATTTCCCGGAACTTGTGGCAAAATATAAAATATTCCATGGATTCACCATGCCTCTCAGCAAATAGCTTGGGGTGTCTACTTTCCAAAATGGGGTCATTTGGGGGGGTTTTGTGCTATCTTGAAATTTTAGGGCCTCCGAAACTGTGACAGGTAGTGCAGAGGTGACATGAACAATTTACGCCATTAGAAAACCTGAGAGTGTTGATTGGCTTTTGCGGTCCTGTACACAGCTAGGCTCCCAAAAAGTCTCACACATGGCGTATCCCCATACTCAGGAGAAGCAGCAGAATGTATTTTGGGGTGTCATTCCACATATACCCATGTCATGTGTGAGAAATTTATCTTTTAGTGACAACGTTGTGTAAAAAAAAAAAAAATTTTTTTTAAAAATTGTAATTTTCCCAAAACTTGTGGCAAATATAAAATATTCCATGGACTCACCATGCCTCTCAGCAAATAGCTTGGGGTGTCTACTTTCCAAAATGGGGTCATTTGGGGGGGGTTTTGTGGTATCTTGACATTTCAGGGCCTCCTAAACCGTTTTAGGTAGTGAGAAAATGCAATGAAAAATGTACGCCCTTTGAAATTCTGATGGTGGTGATTTGTTTTCGGGGTCCCGTACACAGCTAGGCTCCCAAAAAGTCTCACACATGTGGTATCCCTGTACTCAGGAGAAGCAGCAGAATATATTTTGGGGTGTAATTACACATATACCCATGGCATGTGTGAGCAATATATCATTTCAATGACAACTTTGTGTAAAAAAAAAAAAAAAAAAAAAAAATTTTTTTTAGTCATTTTTCAAACACCTGTGACAAAAAAATGAAATATTCAATGAGCTCAACATGCCTCTCAGAACATTCCTTAGGATGTCTACTTTCCAAAAAGTGGTAGTTTGGGGGGGTTTTGTACTGCCCTGCCATTTTAGCACTTCATGAAATGAGATAGGCAGTCAGAAATTAAAGCTGCGTAAATTTCAGTATTTACACCATAGTTTGTAGACGCTATAACTTTTGCGCAAACCAATAAAAATACGCTCATTGATTTTTTTTTTTGTCAAAGACATGTAGCTAAATATATTTTGGCCAAAAAAAAAATGACATAAATTGAGTATATTGGATATTTTTTAAAAGACAAAGTTGAAAATGTCATTTTTTTGCAAACTTTTCGCTCTTTTTTTTATTAATATCGCAAAAAATAAAAAGCGCAGAGGCGATCAAATACCACCAAAAGAAAGCTCTGTTTGTGGGAAAAAAAGGACGTAAATTTCATTTAGGTACAGCATTGCATGACCGTGCAATTATCAGTTAAATTCACGAAGTGCCAAGTTGAAAAAAGGGGTCTGGTCTTTAAGCTGCAAAATCCTCCGGTGGGAAAGTGGTTAAGTGCAGAGGACGGGTTTGGGGTCTTTTAGACCCCCAGATCCCTCCACCACAGTACCTGTAGACATTAAAAAAGAAAAAAATATATATTTTTTTTAATGTCCAAAAATATCGGCCAATATCGGCCGATACCGATATCTGATGACCAAAATATCGGTATCGGTGTCGGCGGTAAAAAAATGTTATCGGTCGATCAATAGTTTGTACCTATAGGTAAGCCTATAAAGTATACCTATAGGTACTGTAAATATCTCCTAAACTTGCACTGTTTAGGAGATATTTACATTGCATGCAGCCGATGACATAATCGGCGCATGCGCTCTGAAGGAATAGCCGCTCGTGCCGTTTCTTCTGATCACTGTGCCGTGACCGGCGGCTCCCGTGCGCATGCACAGGAGTGACGTCACATGGCTCTGGCCAGTCACAGAGGAGGAGTCCGCAAACTTGGTAGAAAGACAGGTGAAAATGGATGCGGCCTCCAGCAGGGACAATGCAGGGTTCGTTTACAGGTAAGTGTCACAATGTGCTAGTACGCGATGCATACCAGCACATTATGTATTTGCTTTGCAGATAAACAAAAATATTTATTTTTCCCCAAGACTTTAATTCCTCTTTAAGACCAGTTAACTTCCTGGTGTGAATTCAATTAGCTTCTTGCCCAGCCAGACCATCTCTTTTTATTCTAACGTGATTAATTGCCCCAGGCTTTGCATGTTAATTGTTCCTAGTAGACAAGCCTTTGTGCCTCTAAGTGCATTTCAAGCCTGTTTCCTGTTCGGTATTACCGTGCAACTCTACCTGCTCTTATAGGATTCCTGTTTGACTGTTTGCATGGCTACTCACTTCTAGCTGTCTTGTGTGTTTTTGTGTATCTGTCCCCAATGTCTGTGTGTTTCCATGCACACCTGTCAGCTTGAATTTTACTCTCTACTGTTCAGTGATCAACGCTGCAAGGGATTCTCATTTGTCTATTGGCCCCAAGTTCTAGGTAGCTGTCTGCTTGGGTGAGTAAGAGGGCCACAACCTCTTGTGCAGGAATTGTGTGCAGCGCAACCCATCTCTACCTTCAAGAGCTCTGGAGAAGACAAGGCAGTTCCTTAGACTCTGCGCCCCCGCCCTTCCAAGTGCCCTCACCCCTGTTGCATGTGCAGGCATGCTGTGTTCTCCCCATATAGTGCCATTAGGTATCCTTCCTCTTTTAGAATCCATGTATTTCTACCTACATGTTTGTAAAATAAATACATCTATTTTTCAATCTGGCTTCAACAGTCAAAATGTTACTAAAACCCATGAGTTTTGGGGTTTTCCCTACAAGATATACAAGAAAAGTGCTAAAGACAGTTGTCATTGGTCGAAGACAACAGCAAAAATGGAGTATAAGACCAGCATCGAGCCAAGCCCCAGCCGTGATAAACATGTGCAACCAAAGCATAGCAGGTTAACTTAGAAAAGAGAAGATTCATATGTCTTATAAAGGCAACCATCACTAAAAATATATAAACATCATACTTACTGCTCTGTGCAATAATTATGCACAGAGAAGCCCTGATCCCCCTCTTCTTGGGTCCCCCGCCTGTGATCCTGGCTCCACCTCTTTGGCGAATGCCTCTATGCAATACTGCAAAGATATGGGGGCACACCTGTGCTCGATGCTGAGCCGTGCTGACTGTGTCAGCCCCTGCTCCCTGGTCTCAGGATTTTATTGACAGCAGCAGGAGCCATTTGCCTCTCTGTCCTGTGAGGAGAGAGAGAGCAGAGAGACCTGCAGCTGTTGGGCACTGCGCTGGAACAATATCTGGCTCAGGTAAGTATAATAGAGGTAAGCAGAAAATGCATTAAGGTAAAAAACCTTATGTCTTTAAAACCACTTTCAGTGGATTTACTGTTTTCATTTAATAGTAAATATTTCTCAAAACTAAATGGCTGCAACAAGATGATGGACACAGACTTTGGTTTACATTAACTGTACGTAATGATTGTGAAGTCAGGGTGTGTATCTAGGATTCAGCTCCATAAATTCCGCAACATTGTCAGACACCCATTTTTGAACCAGTCACTTCACATATTAAGGATTTTAAAACCTATAGCGTATACACTCCACTATATCTTCCTTTTCAGTAGATTTCTAAAGGTTTACATTAGTGATGAGCCGAAAACCCTCCAGTTCGGTTCACACCAGAACACCGCGAACAGAGGAAAAGTTTGTTCGAACAAACGAACTCCATTGAAGTCTATGGGACTCGAAAGTCAAAAATCAAACGGCCTCATTTTGAAGGCTAAAATGCAAGTTATTGCCCCAAAAAAGTGTATGGGGGTCCGGGTACTGACCTGGGGAATATGTAGCAATGAAAAAAAAGTCTTTAAAAATTATCGTTTTTAAAGGAGCAGTGATTTACAGATTTTAATGAGGCTTAAAGTGAAACTATAAAAATGAAAAATTGCTTCAAATATCGTGCCTGGGAGGTCCCCTGAATGTGCCTGTAAAGTAGTGCATCTCTACAAAGTATGTAGCCTACTGCAGCAATACTGCCTGAACAGCGTAACCAACCCCTCACAGTTACTCTTGCTGGGCACAGGAATGGGCCCTGCTGGTAAGAATTCCATACAAATTTGAAATCACATGTACTTGTCATACAGGTTCCAAACATTAGGCCTTTGGTGTTGGTGGTGCCTGAACAGCATAACCCCTCACAGTTACTCTTGCTGGGCACAGGGCACAGGGACAAGGTCTGCTGTTAAAAATTACATACGGAATTTAAATTGTATGCACCTGTCATACAAGTGCAGAAAAATTAGGCCTTGGGGGTTGGTAGTGACTTAAACCACAAACATTGTTGGAAGCTAGCAGAATCAAGGTTGAGGAATAGGATAGGCAGCATACGCAGTCTTCAAGGGATGGCAGACCCCTAGCAAATTCAATCAGTTACATCAGCATCAGGGGCTTGATAGCTGTTGTTGATCTAGGACTGGTTCATTCATTTTGATAAAAGTCAGCTGCTCAACAGAGTCTGTGGACAGACGCACTCTTTGGTCCGTCACAAAACCTCCAGCAGCACTGAATGTCCATTTGGAAAGCACGCTGGAAACAGGACAGGTCAGTAGCTCCATTGCATATTGAGCAAGTTTTGGCCAGTGGTCCATCCTCAAGACCCGGTAACCCAGTGGATGCTCAGCTGGAAAGGTCTCCAAGTCTGCTTTTGCGCCTAGATAATCATGCACCATATGATGGAGACACTGCCTATGGTTTCTTAAACCTAATAACCCCGGGTGCTGTTGAGGACTAAATAACTGTTTAAAGGTATCAGGCAGCCAGCTGCCTTCTCCACCACTCCTCCTTTGGCTGAACGATGCCTCAGAAACACGTCCAGAGAATGTTAACCTCCCAGTGTCTGGAAAGGTGGTACACAAATTTTTTTTCAAGGCCTCCTCAAGATGTTTCATCCTCTGCTCCCTCTGCGAAGGCAGGATGAGCTCTGCAACTTTACCCTTGTAACGTAGATCAAGAAGGGTTGCCAACCAGTAATTATCCCTCTCCTTGATAGCACAAATCCTTAGGTCCTTTTGCAGGCTTTGCAGAATCAGGGAGCCCATGCAACGTAAGTTGGAGGAGGCATGAGCTTTTGAGTCCTCTGGGTCACTAAGGATAATATTGTCAGGAGCAACCTCTCCCCAATCACGTACAACTCCTGGGGTTTCTGGGTAATCAAAACCCTCCCTTGAAGACTGCAGTATGCTATCATCTCTGAGCCCGCCCCTGCAGAGCTGACAGAATCTCTGCCCCGGTCAGCTCAACAGAAGATACCCAGTTCAGAAGAGAAGGTGGTCATCCTTCCTCCCCAGTGAGAGATCCATGGTCTGGGAGTGGATGAAGCGTGCCTCCCTCCCCAACAAGTTAGCCGCAGCAGATTATGTGGAGTCCCCAGCAGAAGAGCTGGCAAAAGAGCAGAGTGCTGCTGCTCTCTGCCCTCAACTAACAAAGGATGGATTTCCTGAGGAAGTGGACTGGACTACAATCCCCACCTGTATATCCCAGGGATTCTGGGCAGTCGGCCAAGATCCCCAACAGCATGACGGAATGAGCCCAGCCACTCTGTCTTCTTTCCAGCGGCTGACAGGAATCCAGGGAGAAGGGCCGGTCCACACGTCTCCCCAGTGGCAGGTATGTTCTATGAGAGAGGCAGAGGTTGGCTGGGTGAGTAATGATCTGTTTGAGACAATTTGTTTCGGGTACTATGTGGGTAGGGGCTTTGGGGGACTACAAACTAACTCCGAAGTCAACCCATCTGGGGTCTCCTCCTGGGTTAGTCTCCTGCCGAAAGGGGAGAGATGTGATGGGAGTCACTTTGGGTGGGGGGCCTGTGGAACCCAGCTTCCCTTGGAAAGGTTGGGAAACCATTGTTTCAGCTCCCCATGCCCCTCTTATGTGTAAGTCACCCTGTATCTGTAAGGGGCACCGAGTGACCGAGAAAATGATGGACAGCTACTTATTAGACACTGCGATTATGGTTTGGATTACTTTAAATGAGACAGTAATATATATCCACAATATCCCTCAAGAAATCTATAATACATTAATTCCACTGTATCAGAATGATGGAACATTGTATGAGCTTTGCCTCATAGACTATTGTGGGTAGGAGCTGGACAGCCTGCTGCTGGGGGTCTCCTGCTATTGTCTGTTTAACCACCTCAATACAGGGCACTTAAACCCCCTTCCTTCCCAGACCAATTTTCAGCTTTTAGCGCTGTTGCAATTTGAATGACAATTGCGCGGTCATGCAACGCTGTACCTAAACCAAATTTGTGTCATTTTTCCCCCACAAATAGAGCTTTCTTTTGGTGGTATTTGATCACCACCAGGTTTTTTCTTTTTTGGTGCACAAATAAAAAAAGACTGAAAAGTTTGAAAAAAAAAAAAAAAGTTTTTTTGTTTAGGTTATAAAATTTTGTAAATAGATATGTTTTTTCCTGCACTGATGAGCACTGATGATGCCGCACTGACAGGCACTGATGAGGAGACACTGATGGGGTGGCACTGATGGGGTGGCACTGATATGCAGCACTGATGGGCACTGATAGGTAGCACTGATATACAGCACTGATGGGCACTGATATGTGGCACTGATAGATAGCACTGATATGCAGCATTGGTGGGCACTGATAGGCAGCGCTGATGGGCACTGATAGGCAGCACTGATGGGCACTGATTGGCGGCACTGATGGGCACTGATAGGTGGCACTGTTGGGCGGCAATGATCGGCACTGATGGGTGGCACTGATCGGCACTGATGGGGGGCACTGATGGGCACTGATAGGCAGCACTGGTGGGCAATAATGGGCACTGGTGGGCGGCACTGATAGATGGCAATAACGGCACTGGTGGGCAGCACTGATAGATGGCATTGGTGGGCAACACTGATAGGGAGGGCACTGGGGGGGCTCTCTGAGCCCTGCTTGCCATCCCTGGTGGCCATGGTGGGCATCCCTGGTGGTCATGGGTGGGCATCCCTGGTGGCTTAGTGGCACCCCTCCCCCCCCAGGGCTGCACTGGTAATCAATGTTCTGATTACCAGCACAGACCCCCCCTGTGATCAGTGAGTAATTAGAAATACTCACTGATCACCCCCGCAGCAGCACCGATCCTCTCTTCTTCTCCTCACTGACAGGATCTGTCAGGAGGAGAAGAGATCGAAGCCGTTACAACGGCTCTATTTACATTACATGACGGCTGTGATTGGACACAGCCGTCATGTGATCAGGAGGGCCAATCACAGGGCCCTCCTGCCGAATGATGTTGCTCTGTGTCCGAGGGACACAGGCACATGGAGATCGCGCCGCTGCGCGTGCCCGCGGCGGCGCGATCTCTCTCCTTCTGAAGGACGTTCCGGAACGTCCATTCAGAAGGACGAGACTCCCGCCCGGCCGTATATGTACTATGGCCGGGTGGGAGGTAGTTAATAAGGTGTTCTGTGTTTATACTTAGGATAATGTGAAAAAATGGAGGGGGGGGAAGGTGTTTGGCGCTGCCTCAAAGTGTGTAATAAATGATGGGCAACTAAATAAATAACAGTCAATTAAAATGCAAATGAATACACATAAGATATCATATAAAAAGGGATATATATATCTCAATATAGTGACATTTTAAAGTGATATAGTGCCAAAGTGCAACGTGAAATGAGATGACAGTGAACCCCTCAGAAACGAGAGGGGAGGGATGGAGGGGGGAGGGGGTGACCCCAAAGTGGCAAATGAACAAAGATAAGTGTTGAGCAAAAAATAAGCCACAGATAACATATAGTGATGAGGTAGACAATAGGAAACTATAATAAAGTGACGTAGTGCTAAAATAATGGGGTGAACCCCAATAAGGTGATGTCCCCACGTGCTACTAAATATAAATAAATTGAAAAACGTGTATGTTGAATCCGTATAGATTATAAAAAATATATATGCAACAAATATAAATATATATATATATATATATCTATAAAGTATATATATATATAAAAAGGAAAAAATGACTGGGTAAAACCTCAGTAAAAAGTCATTAATGTGGTAGATGGCATATAACACATGAAGGAGAACAGTGACCATGTTCAAAAGTGAGTCCGTGCAACAAGTGATACAGTGCACTTAAATCAAAGACAAAAGACACCTTTGTATCTGACTCTGTAGGTTCATCAGCCGATTTTAAGGTTTCCCGCACAGAAACTATCAGGACTTCCACCAATGCACGTTCCTGCGTGGCGTCAGAATGTGAAGACACCGACCCCTCAAGGTGGTCTGCGTCAGCAGCGACTATATCTGTCTCAGAGTCTGAAGGCCCTGCCGATGGAGGTGAGGGCGTTTGCGGCTGGCAGCACCAGAAATGACAAAAAAACTTTTGACATCAGGCTTTGCAAAAAAACTGCAATTTCTGGTTGCGACTGTGAACTGGAGGGTCCTGCAGTCACTTCCAGGGGGTCTGCAGGCAAATTTTTTTCCTGGGACTCCATTGCTTAAATAAAATTTTTTTTTGTGTAATGTCCCTTCAAGACTGCTAAAAACACTGTCCCACCGCTATTACTGCGGATTCACAATCCCTGATTATTATGTAATAATAGCAGAGCAGAAGAGGAACAAACCCCCAGGGAAACCAAGGAACGTTACCAGACCACAGAGAAGCATCCAGCCTGATCAGTTTAAAGATGAAACTAACACTGTCTGCACAGGAAGAGAAAGAAGCTCTGCCTCTATCATTACAAGCCATGCCACATGCCTGTCCATCCCACGGACCTCAAGAATATGACCACTCATACATTCTCAATGGGGGAAGTATAGAAAATGGCTTCCCATACAAACTAATGGGAACACAGAGATCATGAACCATAGCAAAATGGCGGCCCCCACAGTGCGCCGTGCAGTCTCCAGAACCCCCAAAGGGTCCCAGAACAATAGGCATCTAAAGGTCCCTAGCCAGGGACCCACCCAGGGCAATCCACCCCCCTCAAATAAGCGCCATGGCAGCCGTATTATTATCGCCCCCCCAAGGTAAAACCTGCTAGGGGTAGGGGAATGCCAAGGGGTAAACCAAATTAGTCATCTGGGGTGGCAAGTAACCGAGGGAGCCCCTATGGTCAAACCATTCCAGGGAGGGGCCCACGCCTGCCCCGCGACCGCCAAGGGTGTTTGGGGGGACAATTTTACTCACCATACCACGGTACCAGGTGGGCGCCACTCTGAAACAGATCACCTCCCACCCGGGATGGGGGTTCTGTCAGCCAAGGGGAAACTACGATTCAGCGTTCCAGGTTGATGCATCCCAGCAAGACTGTCCACGCGCAGGCTCGTCCCCATCCATCGGGGCACTGTCGTGGCGAGGCCTAGTTCTGGACTATAACCTGCTCATAGTCGCTGGCCAGGCTGGGAGACTTTAAGGATCTAGATATCTAGATTATCCTGTGCGAAACCGCAGCCGGCTGTTGCTTTTAGTTCCTGTGGATCTTGGTCCTCAGGAACTAACTATTAAAAAAATAAAAAATCACAAAACTTTCCCTGTTACAGCTATCACCGAAGTCCCAGCAGGGAGGTAGGTCTTATTCCTAACACTAGGCAGAACAAAACTGTTTGATGATAGCAGAGTCTGAGTGGTTATGCCTGCAGGAACAGCCCTCATAGGCATGGTTTCGTTTTTTTCCTGCCCAGTGCCTATTCCTAGAAGGAGCATAACCCTATGAGTCATGAAGATAAGGAGCTGCGTCTGTCGATGAATGATAGAGAAATCCCCCTTAGACTTACGGCTAGCAGTATTTCCAGCGTCTGGATTCCCACCCTATCCTTTTTAGCACCAGGTTTATTATGTTGTAAGAGAACGGTTCTTAGGATTGGCACACCTGCAAATGCCCAGCAAAATTTAAGAATTGAAGAAATTTGCCAATGGTACATAGGAATTTTCCAATGCAAATGTACACGGGCACGAATGGCCGGGAGGATCTATGTGCCAGTGTGCATATTACTGGATTTCCTGTTACTGACCTGGCTTGCCTTTTACCTGCCTTGTCTCCATTCCCGGCTTTGACCCTTGGCTTGTTCCAGTGACCCCATTTCTGCCTGCTGATTCATGCTTGACCCGTGTCTTGCTCTTCTGACTCCGCTACTGCCTGATTACCAGTGAATGGCCCTGGCTGACTTCTGACCCTGCTTGCTGCTTTCTCCTGGCTGACCTCCCATGCATGACTTATGGCCTGGCTCCTGACTCTGCTCCTGGTTCTCCTTGCTGCCAAGTCTCACCCAGTAAGTTCTCCTTAGGGACTCCTGCCCAGCAGTGCATCCTGCTCATCAGCCGCCTTTCACCGGACATCTCTTCATCACCTCAGCCTGTCGCAGTTGGCAACCCCTGCTTCTCTGAGCAAAGCACTCTGTTACCACACCTGTTACCACCTTCAGGGGCGCTCTGCACTTAGCCCCAAAAGAAGCCCTCTCAGCAATTCAGCCTCTGACCAGGTACGTGATATATGTAGCTTGGTGGTGGTGGTTACATAGTTTTCTATGTTATTCGTCTGCCTTGTGCACATTGGTGGAGGTTTACTGAGGCCTAGAGGAAGGGGGGCCTTTTAAATTGTGTCTGATTTGTGTTTCCTGTAGAAGAGCCAATCATCTCTCCAAGTAGCTGTCCAAGTAGCTGTCCTGCAAGATTCATGGAAATACCATTTCCGGTAAGTCTAAGGGGAGTTATTATAGACATTATGCTTTATACACATAGTCCACCATTCTAATTTTGCACCTCATTGACTTCTCCTAAAACCTACTGCACACATAGTCCTTTGCAATATTATAACACAGTGTAAAACCTTTGCTTATTGTTGCATGGTTACAGTCTCCGCTCTAATTCATCCCAAAGGTGTTCTATTGGGTTAAGGTCAAAACTCTGTGCAGGCCAGTCAAGTTCTTTCACCCCAAACTCACTCATCCATGTCTTTATGGACTTTGCTTTGTGCACTGGTGAGCAGTTATGTTGGAACAGGAAGGGGCCATCCTCAAGCTGTTCCTACAAAGTTGGATGCATGAAATTGTCCAAAATGTCTTGGTATGCTGACTCCTTAAGAGTTCCCTGCACTGAAACTAAGGGGCCAAGCCCAACCCCTGAAAAACAACGCCACATAATAATCCCCCCAATAATTATTTGGACCAGTGCACAAAGCAAGTTCCATAAAGACATGGATGAGCGATTTTGGGGGTGGAGGAACATGACTGGCCTGCACAGAGTCCTGACCACGACCCGACAGAACATCTTTGTGATGAATTAGGGTGGAGACTGCAAGCCAGGCCTTCTTGTCCAACATCAGTGCCTGACCTCACAAATGTGCTTCTGGAAGAATGGTCAAACATTCCCATAGACTTAAACCTTGTGGACAGCCTTCCCAGAAGAGTTAAAGCTGTTAAAGCTGCAAAGGATGGGCCAACTCAATACTGAACCCTACAGACTAAGACTGGGATGCCAATGAAGTTCATGTGCGTGAAAAGGCAGGTGTCCAAATAATTTTGTCAATATACAGTGAGGGAAAAAAGTATTTGATCCCCTGCTAAATTTGTACATTTGCTCACTGACAAAGAAATTATCAAATTATAATTTTAATGGTAGGGTTTATTTTTACAGTGAGAGACAGAAAAACAACAAAAATATCTGCATTTCAAAAAAGTTATAAATTGATTTGCATTTTAATGAGTGAAATAAGTATATGATCCCATATTAATCAGCAAGATTTCTGGCTTTCAGTTTTCTTTTATGCAGGTAACAAACTAAGATTATGAGCACTCTCTTAACCACTTGCCGACCGCTGCTAGTACATATACTGGGGAGGCGCGCTCCCGCTCGGTCACGGACCCCCCCGCGCGTGATCGTCTGTGACAGCGGAGAAAGGCAGGCGGCTGATGTAAACAAGCCGCCTGTCATTCTCCCCTGTGTAAGAACAGTGATCATACAGTTCTACTATGTAGGACCGTTGATCACTGTTCCTACACGTCAAGCCACAGCCAATCACAGTAAGAATCACGCCCCTAGGGACACACACCACCCCTCCCTCTCAAATAAAGTTAACCCCTTCACTACCAGTGTCATTTTACAGTAACAGTGCATATGTATAGCACTGATTACTGTAGTAATGTCACTGGTAACCCCAAAAGTGTCAAAAATGTCAGTCAAGGGTCCGATCTGTCCGCTGCAATGTCGCAGTCCCGCAAAAAAAATCGCAGATCGCCGCCATTACGCGTTAAAAAAAAAAAACAACAAAAATGACAAAAATCTTTCCCTTAGTTAGTAAACGCAATAACTTTTGCGCAAACCAATCAAAATACGCTTTTTGCAATTTTTTTTTTTTTACCAAAAATATGTAGCATAAAACAAATTGGCCTACAATGTTAAAAAAATTTGATTTTTACATTTTTTGGGGGGATTTCATATAAAAAAAATGTGAAAAATATTGTTATTTTTGCAAAATTTATGCTCTTTTTTTGTTTATAGCGCATGATCAAAAAATTGCACAGGTGATCAAATACCACCAAAAGAAAGCTCTGTTTGTGGGAAAAAAAGGACGTCAAATTCGTTTAGGTACAGCGTCGCATGACTGCACAATTGTCCGTTAAAGTCACGCAGTGCCGAATCGCAAAATACCCCCTGGTCAGGAAGGGGGTAAAATCTTCCGGGGCTTAGGTGGTTAAAGGGATTGCTCCTAATCTCAGCTTGTTACCTGTATAAAAGATACCTGTCCACAGAAGCAATCAATCAATCAGATTCCAATCTCCCCACCATGGCCAAGACCAAGAGCTGTCCAAAAATGTCAGGGACAAGATTATAGACCCAGGGCCGGACTGGCCTACCAGATACCGGGAAATTTCCCGGTAGGCCAGCAAGTCCCCCTGCCCTGGGGCTGGATGAAAGTCAATGGGACCTGTTAAAAAAAAAAATGACTGTGGCTGGCCCAACTTGTGCACTTCCCATGCTCGCCGCTGCTCGGGAAAGCCCGTACATGCTCGACTATTCTCGGGCAGACGGGGCATGCAGCGCTATTTTTAAATGTAAGGCACCTCACCAAAGGGTAAGTGAGACCCCTCTGCAGCCCCTGCATCTCCTCAGGAGATGGAGTGCTGCAGGCATGGTACAGGAGAATGGTACAGCACTGCATCTTCTGTACTATGCCCGCAGCACTGCCTCCTGCACCATGCCCGCAGTCTCTACATCTCTTGTAATATGCCCACATCCTCTCCCTCACTTGTACCATGCTCTCAGCCTTTGCATCTCTTGTACCATGCCCACAGCCTCTGCATCTCCTGTACCATGCTCACAGCCTCTGCATCTCCTGTACCATGTAAGCAGCCTCTGCATCTCTTGTACTATGCCCACAGCCTCTCCCTCTCCTGTACCATGCCCGCAGCCCCTGCATCTCTTGCACCATGCCTGCAGCCCCTGCATCTCCTCAACCATGCCCGCAGCCCCTGCATCTCCTGCACCATGCCCGCAGCCCCTGCATCTCCTGTACCATGCTCACAGCCCCTGCATCTCTTGTACCATGCCCGCAGCCTCTGACACGTCCCCCTGTACCAAGTCCCCAGCCTCTGACATCTCCTGTACCATGTCCGCAGCCTTTGACATCTCCTGTACCATGCCCATACAGTCTATGACCACCTCCTGTACCATGACCGCAATTTTACCACTTTTAACCAGAATTTGCTCTTATATAGATGTAGCACCCTCCTAGTTAGGTAGGTGCTAGGTAAATGCATCTATTGCTCTTTCTGCTTATCAGGGGAGCCTGATCTGTTAGGTTGCCTGTTGCATGTCTCCAGGTGTGATTCACTGGGTCTGAGGGAGTGTCCCCACTCTATCCAATGAGGGAGCTTGTTGGACAGTGGAGGAAACCCAGCCAGTGACACATTAGCTTTTATGGGAGCCCCAGTGGGAGGGCATTCTTGCAATGCATCCTGGGATTGCTCATAAAAGAGGGGACATGTGACAGGGCGTCTTTTGCGGGAAGCAGAGTCCCAGGAGGAGGCAGACGGCTGTCTCTCCTCCTGCAGCGTGTGAGGAAGGTGGTCTTAAGCGGTCGGCCTAGTGAACCAGGTGTGGAGCTGAGCTGCAGAGGATCCAGTGTAGCTGACAGTGGAGTTGCTGGCAGAGTCTCTCAGGAAAAACAGTGTCCATAAGTACTCAGGGACTTGCTAAATGGTCTGGCCCAGGAAGGAGGACCACTCCAGTAAAGTCAGGGGGTCAAGGAGCAAGCTCACACAGAGAGAATTACAGTAAAGGGGGTGCCGTGTAGAACCCTGAAGAATAGGGATAAAGTGGGTGCCTAGTTGGGCCCTGAAGAGTGATACACAGAGTAATACAAGTTCAATAAACTTCTTCTTCGCTGATAGTGACAAGGTGAATCAGCGGCTTTGCCACACTCAGTTATATCTAAATGTCCCAGCAAATTGTTCATAGTTGTTCAAGTTGGAGTATCCCACATATTCTCTTCTCCTATCCAAGTTCTCAATAAAACCACAAAAACCAAAACCCCTAGACTGTATCTTGACTGAGCCAAGCACTTTAAAGTCGCTATACTATTGTGCTGTTGCTATGGGTAACCCAGGGGAACCTGTCACTAGCAGCTCCCAAAAGAGTAGTGCTACATATATAAAGCCCTATATGCTTTCATATCTGTCTTATCTACAGTATATATAATACACTCTTCAAATGTGCTTTAAAATGCATGGTTTTCCCTTTTATGACCAAGAAATTAATGACGTTATGCTGTTGGGCTGGTATAATAATGCTATGGGGCTGGTATGAAAAAAATTCCAGTGCTGAATTTTATTCCCAGTCCGGCCCTGTGTAGACCTACACAAGGCTGGAATGGGCTACAAGACCATCGCCAAGCAGCTTGGTGAGAGAGTGACAACAGTTGGTGCGATTATTTGCAATTGGAAGAAACACAATATCTGTCAATCCCCCTTGGTCTGGGGCTCCATGCATGATCTCACCTCATGGAGTTTCAATGATCACAAGAAAGGAGAGGAATCAACCCAGAACTACATGGGAGAATCTTGTCAATGATCTCAAGGCAGCTGGGAACATAGTCACCAAGAAAACAATTGGTAACACACTACGCCGTGAGAGACTGAAATCCTGCAGTGCCTGCAAGGTCCCTCTGTTCAAGAAAGCACATGTACAGGCCTGTCTGAAGTTTGGTAATGAACATCTGAATGATTCAGAGAAGAACTGGGTAAAAGTGTTGTGGTCAGATTAGACCAAAATCGTACTCTTTGGCATCGACTCAACTCCCCGTGTTTGGAGGAGGAGGAATGCTGCCTATGACCCCAAGAACACAATCCCCACCGTCAAACGTGAAGGTGCAAACATTATGCTTTGGGGGTGTTTTTCTGCTAAGGGGACAGGACAACTTCACAGCTTCAAATGGACGGAGCTATGTACTGTCAAATCTTGGGTGAGAACCTCCTTCCCTCAACCAGGGCATTGAAAATGGGTCAGGGATGGGTATTTCAGCATGACAATGACCCAAAACACACGGCCAAGGCAACAAAGAGTGTCTCAAGAAGAAGCACATTAAGGTCCCAGAGTGGCCTAGCCAGCCTCCAGACCTTAGTCCCATAGAAAATATGTGGCGGGAGCTGAAGGTTCGAGTTACCAGATGTCAGGCTTGAAACCTTAATGACTTAGAGAGGATCTCCAAAGAGGAGTGGGACAAAATCCCTCCTGAGATGTGTGCAAACCTGGTGATCAACTACAAGAAACATCTGACCTCTGTGATTGCCAACAAGAGTTTTGCCACCAAATAATAAGCCATGTTTTGCGAAGGGGGTCAAATACTTATTTCACTCATTAAAATGAAAATCAATTTTATAATTTTATTAAATGCGTTTTTCTGGATATTTTTGTTGTTATTCTGTCTCTCACTGTTAAAATAAACCTACCATTAAAATGACAGACTGATCATTTCTTTGTCAGTGGGCAAACGTACAAAATCAGCAGGGAATTGAGTACTTTTTTCCATCACCGTAGTGTGTGTGTGTGTATTATTTAAATATATATATATATATATATATATATATATATATATATATATATATATACAGTAGCTCACAAAAGTGAGTACACCCCTAACATTTTTGTAAATATTTTATTATATCTTTTCATGTGACAAAACTGTAGAAATTTACACTTTGCTACAATGTAAAATAGTGAGTGTACAGCTTGTAAATTTGCTGTCCCCTCAAAATAACTCACACACACACAGCCATTAATGTCTAAACCGCTGGCAACAGAAGTGAGCACACCCCTAAGTGAAAATGTCCAAATTTAGCCCAACTAGCCACTTTCCCTCCCCGGTGTCATGTTACTCAATAGTTTTACAAGGTCTCAGGTGTGAATGGGGAGCAGGTGTGTTAAATTTGGTGTTATCTCTCTCACTCTCCCATACTGGTCACTAGAAGTTCAACATGGCACCTCATAGCAAAGAACTCTCTGAGGATCTAAAAAAGCTGTTTGCTCTACATGAAGATGACCTAGGCTATAAGAAGATTGCCAAGACCCTGAAACAGAGCTGCAGCATGGTGGCCAAGACAGGACAGGTTCCACTCAGAACAGGCCTCGCCAGGGTTGACCAAAGAAGTTGAGTGCACATGCTCAGCGTCATATCCAGAGGTTGTCTTTGAGAAATAGACATATGAGTGCTGCCAGCATTGCTGCAGAGGTTAAAGAGGTGGGGGGTCAGCCTGATAGTGCTCAGACGCCACACACTGCATCAAATTGGTCTGCATGGTTGTCGTTCCAGAAAGAAGCCTCTTCTTAAGATGATGCACAAGAAAGCCTGCAAACAGTTTGCTGAAGACAAGCAGACTAAGGATTACTGAAACCATGCCCTGTGGTCTGATGAGACTAAGATAAACTTATTTGGTTCAGATGGTGTCAAGTGTGTGTGTCAACAACAAGGTGAGGAGTACAAAGACAAGTGTGTCTTGCCTACAAGCATGGTGGTGGGAGTGTCATGGTCTGGGGCTGCATGAGTGCTGCCAGGCACTGGGGAGCTATAGTTCATTGAGGGAACCATGAATGCTAACATGTACTGTGACATACTGAAGCAGAGCATGATTCCCTCCCTTCAGAGACTGGGCCGCAGGGCAGCATTCCAACATGATATCGACCCCTAACACACCTCCAAGACGACCACTGCCTTGCTAAAGAAGCTGAGGGTAAAGGTGATAGACTGGCCAAGCATGTCTCCAGACCTAAACCCTATTGAGCATCTGTAGGGATTCCTCAAACAGAAGGCGGAGGAGCGCAAGGTCTCTAATATCCACAGATGAGTGGAATAGGACTCGAGGGCAACCTGTGAAGCTCTGGTGAACTTCATGCCCAAGAGGGTTAAGGCAGTGCTGGAAAATAATGGTGGCCACACAAAATATTGACACTTTGGGCCCAATTTGAACATTTCCACTTAGGGGTGTACTCACTTTTGTTGCCAGTGGTTTAGACATTAATAGCTATGTGTTGAGTTATTTTGAGGGGACATCAAATTTACACTGTTATACAAGCTGTACACTCACTACTTTACATTGTAGCAAAGTGTAATTTCTTTAGTGTTGTCACATGAAAAGATATAATAAAATATTTACAAAAATGTGAAGGGTGTACTCACTTTCGTGAGATACTGTGTATGTGCGTGTGTGTGTATATATATATATATATATATATATATATATATATATATATATATATATCGCTACATGGGCTGTCAGCACTATACAGTATACTGTAAATACCTGTAATACACCATATGCTGACTCTGTGTATTAGTAAGTAGTACAGTATAACCCACTGGTGGCATAATATACCTTTGTAATGTGTTTGATAGTTTCATAAATACCATATGCAATAACTGATATATAAATTGTTTTATTTAATAGTGCAATATGTGGATTGTCTTGTAAATGTTTTTTTAAGGGCCATAATATATTTCATTGGTGTTTCAGCTATTGCTTGGCTGTGCAATTATTTTTAGCGGTGTTCTGGTTCAAAGTGCTGAATTTGACACTCATATAGGGTACTGTATGTCAATTATATGATAGAATTCATCTTTTTTTTTTAACTTCAGTTATGTGTTATCATTTTGAAGCATAGAGATTGCACTCTCTAATATTTTGTCCCTCATATAGTAGGATTAAAATAGTGTGGTTAACATTAAAGATCAGGATTAATTCTTATCTTTATTTACAGATTATTTTTTTTTCCTGTTAGTATAAGGGAATTTAGTGCTCAAAGATTTTAATTTATTTTTGGTGTGAGAAATGACACATGCCCTGGTGCTATATTTTTTGACTGTTTATCAGATCGGCTAAATATAGAAGAGCTTTTCTCATGTGAGAAGAGCCTTTGTTAAAAAAAAAAAAAAGACAGAGAAGAAGAATATCAAGCTATATGTTACTTACTCAAACCTATCTGTATTTTCCCTTTTTGGATACACCTATCATCCTTTTAAAGGTGCAGTTATTGGGAAATGTATCTTAATCATGGATTCATTACCTAAATAATTTCATTTGAAAATTTTTGTTTTAAGAATATTTGATCGATTTTCCAATCATTAGTGGAGTCAAATTGACGTTTATGTTTGATTGCAGTTATGTAAAAATTAGAAGGGCCACGTTCGGAAATGAAGGAATTTCTATTAGTATATGTGGTTTTTGTTTGGAAAAGTCCACTTGTAGGCAAGCAGTCTACTGTGTTGTTAGTATCCAGCTGCCCAGGTCAGGGGGAAGGGGTTAATGTTTTGCCTCCTTTCTCCAGTGTGTGCGTGGACTTTCGTTGGAGTCCAGCCTCCCTCCCATGTTCCATTAAATGGAAGAGGCCCGAATCTTGAGGGGGCTCCAGGAAACCCCTTGGAAAATGCATGGGGGAACCTATGCTGAAGACTTGCTGGGACCTATGGTTCACTTTGGAACCCTAATTTTCTAGAAGAACCCTGAAACATGGACTTCTCAGTTGAAGCACTGCCAAGCTTGGAGTTTCCTCACATGTGCAGGTAACCTGGGGCAGCAACACTTAGGTTAAGTTGTAAGCAGAATTGTATTGCATGTTATATAAACCCAATTCCAAAAAAGGTGGATTGTGTTCACTGACAATGTTTTCTGGGAGTATTCCTAAGCCCGTGTTGTGATTTCCATTACAGTAGCATCCCTGTATGTGATACAGTGCTGTCTAAGGGCCTGAAGATCACGGGCATCCAGTATGGTTTTCTGGCCTTGACCCTTAAGCACAGAGATTGCTCCAGATTCTCTGAATCTTTGGCTGATTTTATGCACTGTAGATGATAATAACTTCAAATTCTTTGCAATTTTGCTCTGAGAAACTCCTTTCTGATATTGCTCCACTATTTTTCGCCGCAGCATTAGGGGAATTGGTGATCCTCTGCCCACCTTGACTTCTGAGAGACACTGCCACTCTGAGAGGCTCTTTTTATACCCAATCATGTTGCCAATTGACCTAATAAGTTGCAAATTGGTCCTCCAGATGTTCCTTTTATGTACATTTAACTTTTCCGGCCTCCTATTGCCACCTGTCCCAACGTTTTTGGAATGTGTAGCTCTCATGAAATCCAAAATGAGCCAATATTTGGCATGACATTTCAAAATGTCTCACTTTCAACATTTGATATGTTATCTATATTAAATTGTGAATAAAATATAAGTTTATGAGATTTGTAAATAAGTCCATTCCTTTTTTACCCACAATTTGTACAGTGTCCAAACTTTTTTGGAATTGGGTTTGTACATGTTCTGCATGGTTTACAGTAAATGTTGATTCAACTGCTCAGAATCTAGTCTGAAGTTATTCAAGGGGTGCATGTGAGGATTTTGCTTATCATCAAAGAACTTGGGTCCTTACCCACAGTATGAGGAATCTGTAACATCACTATGGTAGAGCTTCCTGAGTTACTACAAGGAGAAACTGTAACCAGTCATTGGGGTGGTACCTGACGGGTGACTGGTTCTCCGTTAGCAAGGGGGGTCATTACTTGAACTCCCAACCTAGGTGTCACTCTGCGTAGTGGACTAGTGTTATGGATATCTAATACCTGGTCACTTGGTACGGAAAGAGAAGAGTTAAGTGAGATCACCTCGAGGTCAGCGAGACCTCATTCTGTTACTGGGAGTAAGGTAACAGAGGTATGCTGACTGGTGGCGTGGGCAGAGGCTCAGCCTGTCCCTCCAAATGCAATACATACATCAGTACAAGTGTGTAGGACATTGGATGAAGAAGTTTGAGGAGGAACTCTGTATCTTGGGTGCTGCACACATGTGGCTAATCTCTAAGTTAGGAGACTGCCCTAATGTTTTACTTTTCAGGTGACCGTGGTCACCAAGCGTTGGTGAGCACACCTTCAACAAAGCATTACCCAACGTGCAAGGGTTCAATGCCTGGCGTAGTCTAAAGAACCCACTCCAAAGGGGAAACCTCTCATGTAACCCTTGCTTGGCACCCAAGGAGAGGGGGAAGCATGGAAGACATGTGGAAAAAAAATCATTATGAAAGCATCAGACCATTACCTACATGAGGATGTGAGGAAAAACAGACCTGAACATCCAGTAGAATACTGCAACCACTCCACCTCCACACGGTTCACTACCCAGTTCCACAGCAAATTCAAGCACATTGAACGCATTTTCCATAAACATTGGGTAATTCTAAAAGAAGACCCACACTTACAAACAGACCTCACTGAGCGCCCCTGTTTCTCATACAGGTGCGCCAGAAATCTAACAACCTTTATAGCATCCAGTAAGGTTCGCTCCACCAGGCCCAAAATCAACACATCACTCACCTTTTTTCTCCAAATCAAGGGAATGTACAAATGCCGCAAAGCCCAGTGCCTGACATGTAAAACATGGCTTGAAAGAATTCTCTACCAAGGGGAAAGTCTATACCCTCACAGACTTCTACACCTGTTCCTCGGAGTTTGTCATCTATTGCCTCACGTGCCCCTTCGGCCTACTCTATGTAGGTCGCACTATTCGAACCTTACGTAAAGGTTTTGGGGAGCACCGAAACCTGGTCGAAAAAGGCTCAGACAAACACAGTGTCCCCAGACACTTCACAGAACATCACTCCCAGAGCTCTGATGGGCTTAAGGTGTGGGTGTTGGAAGCCATCCCTGCACACCTCCCCCCCGCCGAACGTTTCAAGCGACTCTGCATCAGAGAAAACTATTGGATATACACCCTGGACACTTTATCTCCACGAGGCCTGAATGAGGGGTTGGAAATAAACATCACACTCTGATTGGCAGTTCCTCTCTCTCTCACTGAGGTGTCACCCTTTACAATATACGTTGACATCCTATAAGGCGTAGGTTTAGCCTACCTTCTCATATTGATACCATAATCCACATCCCCGCGTGTACCTGAATATCCCTACGGATCTAGTACCTAAATGCACATATTGCCTTGATCCATCGTGATACCAGGTGGCTACATCCATCCCCATGCATAATTCATACCTTCCTAGTCATGTTTCCCTCGGAACTAAATTCCCCGACTTGCAGTATATCCTGTACATACCCTTTCCACACACTATCCATATATTCTTATCTTCTTTAGGTAGATTCACATCCACACATATACTTTCTCCTGCTAGCCTTATCCTCATGTCTATATTCCCTTTATTTTTCAATATATGTTCTTCTATTAAATGTTTTTTCATATATATATATATATTTTTTTTTTTTTTCAATATTTTTTTTTCTCTTTTTTTCTTTATTAGTTCATTCATTTTCAGTTTTATATATACTCTTATTCATCTTATCTCCAATTAATGTTTTCATATTGTCATAATATCTGTTGTATTTCCTTATTGTTATTTGTCATTTTCCACGCCTCTGGACTCCCTCACTGCCATATTATAGTGACACTTGTATTTATTTGATGCACAAAAGACAATTGCTGAAGTCACGTCATAAAAGTATCCCGGCCCATATGTTTTTTGGCAGAAAACATACAATAAAGAATTAAATAAATATATGTGCTCCAAGTGTCCATTCATAAAGATATACTATATTGCATAAGTGACTCGTGAGAAAAATATCTTCACATCTGTGATCACCACTGCATCTCTGTGATGTGCTCCACTTCACCGCCACCCAAAAATCAAAGCCTCTCACCTTAATCTCTGACCCAAGAGTCACCCCGGGTCAGAGGCAGCTTTACCCCACAAGGGTCAGAGGGTAGTGTAAGGGATCTTCACTAAGACACCTACAGGTATTCCAGAGGTGGATTCCGCTCTCCCCAGAAGCAGACACCAGGCATGGGAAGGAAAAGCACACAAAATCTAATGCTGTCCGTATGGTAGAATTAAATTAATATTTATTAAGATCATGTACTCACAAACGAGTACTAAACAGTGCATATAAGATGACAAGCTCCGCACAGCTGAGAGGATGTGACGTCCGTCAGGATAGGCTCCGCCCCTATCTGTTTAGTGCTCGTTTGTGAGTACATGATCTTAATAAATATTAATTTAATTCTACCATACGGAGAGCATTCGATTTTTTTTGCTTTTCCTTCCCATGCCTGGTGTCTGCTTCTGGGGAGAGCGGAATCCACCTCTGGAATACCTGTAGGTGTCTTAGTGAAGATCCCTTACACCATCCTCTGACCCTTGTGGGGTAAAGATGCCTCTGACCCGGGGTGACTCTTGGGTCAGAGATTAAGGTGAGAGGCTTTGATTTTTGGGGTGACGGTAAAGTGGAGCACATCACAGAGATGCAGTGGTGATCACAGATGTGAAGATATTTTTCTCACGAGTCACTTATGCAATATAGTATATCTTTATGAATGGACACTTGGAGCACATATATTTATTTAATTATTTATTGTATGTTTTCTGGCGCAGCACTGTTTGTTTGATTTTACTTTGATTGTGGAATGGATAACACTGTTTTGTGTTAGCAGCCGGATATAAATGCACTAGAAGCACGGTATTTATGTAATACAGCATGTTATATTGATTTGTATTATCACTATTGCGCTGATAGTTTTTCACGTTCATATGTTTTTTGGGCCCGCCCCCTCCTGACAGATGCCCAAGTAATCACCCAATCAACAGGGTATAAATTCCGTGTCCTAAGATCGCCACCCCCACTGCCTGACGAAGGAGCACGGATGCTCTGAACGCGTGCAACCCCTGTCCTCTCCCCACCGGATGTGACGTTGGCCAAATCGGAAGCAGGAAGTCGGAGTCTCGTTCAGAGTCCCCCACCGCCGCCCAACCCACGGACAAGCTGCCGGATACCAGCTTTCCCACGGGAACATAGTTGCCCTGCCACCAGCCCTTGTTACACAAGACAAAGGAGAAGACGACAGGTGACCTTTTTATACCCATCACACAGTTTTATCCTTACCTCAGAGTAAGTTACTATGTTTTCCATCTATGAAAAAAGTTATTGCAACACTAAGCTGGCGCCGCTCTCTCCTGCTTTAGAATGGAAGACATGACAGACAACATGTCTAAACCCCCCCCACCCCCCATTTACACAACCATTCCAAAATTGATATGGTCCAGAAATATTTTGACAGAATAAAGGTGAATAAAGCACCTGGACCAGATGGCATGAACACACAGATCCTAAAAGAAATGAGCTCTGCCATTTCAAAGTCTTTGTTTCTAATTTTTAGGGACTTGCATAGTAGCACTGGATTGGCGTAAGGCCAGCGTGGTGCCTATATGTAAAAAGGAATCAAAGTCTTTACCAAGCAACTATAGACCTGTTAGTGTAACTTCTATAGTTGGGAAGATACTGAAGAGTTTAATAAAAGACCACATAGATACATTTTTGCTGGAAAAAAAACATTTTAAGTAAAAGTCAGCATGGATTCACGAAAGAAGGAAGTTGTCAAACAAATCTGATTTATTTTTATGAGGTGAGCAAAACCTTGGACAGAGGGTTAGCTGTGGATGTGGTATACTTGGATTTTAGGGAAGCAATGACACAGTTCCCCACACACAGTTAATGTGTAAGGTAAACTCTACAGGCTTGGAAAAATAAGTTTGTAAATGGATAGAAAACTGGCTAAAAGACCACATTCAGAGAGTAGTGGTTAATAATTAATAATGTGGTCTAAGGTTATTATTGGTGTACCCCAAGGTTCAATGTTGTGCCCCCTACATAGTTACATAGTTAGTGAGGTTGAAAAAAGACATCAGTCCATCCAGTTCAACCTATTATGTGTGTGTTTGTTTGTGTGTATGTGTTTGTTGTTATCCGTACATTGTATACCCCATGTATGTTGTGGTCTTTAAGGTGCCCATCTAATAGTTTTTTGAAACTATCGATGCTCCCTGTTGATACCACTGCTTGTGAAAGAGAATTCCACATCCTTTTTTTTTTATTTAACAGTAAAAGAGAATTCCACATCCTTACTGCTCTGACAGTAAAGAACCCCTTACGTAGTTTAAGGTTAAACCGTTTTTCCTCTAGTTTTATTGAGTGGCCCGTGTCTTACTGTATTCCATTTCTCTGAAAACTTTGTTCCTTATGCTAGGGTCACCAGTACAGTATTTGTACATTGATATCATAACCCCTCTCAAGCGTCTCTTCCCTTGCTTGACCCCTGCTTTTTAATATATTTACATATAAATAATATAGATTCTTGGATTATAAGTATCATTTCAGTCTTTGCAGATGACACCAAGCTATGCAGTGGAATAACGTCCTTACAGGATGTCTCCAACTTACAAGCCAACCTCAATGCACTGTTTAATTGGGCAACTGTGTGGAAAAATGAGGTTTAATGTTGAAAAATGTAAAGTTATGCACTTTGGGGCTAAAAATTTGAATGCATCATACATGCTAAGGGGAGTACAACTAAGGGGGAATCAATGGTGGAGAAGGATCTGGGTGTTCTGGTAGATCATAAGTTTAATAACACTATGCAATGCCAAGCTATGTTTTCCAAAGCAAGCAAAATAATTTCTTGTCTTAAAAGAGGTATGGACTGTAGAGAGAGATGCTGTATATAATTTTGCCCTTTGCAAATCATTAGTTATATTTCATCTGGAATACTCAGTTCAGTTTTGGGCACCAGTTCACAAAAAGAATATTGGGGAACTGGAGAAAGTGCAGAGAAGTCATGGAGGAGCTTAGCTATGAGGAAAGATTAAAGGAACTGAATGTATTCTCTTTTGAGAAGAGGAGAATAAAGGGGGATATATAAAAATCAACTTTTATAAATACATAAAAGGTCTATACAGTGAGGGGAAATAGTTTTGCAGCATTTTTGCTTTAGTGTAATAAGTATTTCTTAACATTTTTTAGCAAAACTATACCCCCACAAAAGCTTATGGCTCAAAAATGCTCATAAACACAGAATAACCACTTAGTTCAGCGATTTAGCTTTTTTTTCAGAGTTAGAGTATTTTTGCAGCTGAAAAACACCTCTTTAAACCCATTAGTTCTGGGGGGGGTTTCCAGCCAAAAAACGCCCCTGCCAAAAAAACACTGATAAAAGCCAATGTGTGCATGGAAACATAGGATAACATGCTAGGGAGTTTACTGGCTGCAGAAAAAATGTCTGAAGCCAAAAACAGCAGCTGTAAAATCACCCAGTGTACATTAGGGCTTAATCTCTAAATACGGAAAGGCTTCTCCACAGTAAGAGCTGTAAAAAAGTAGAATAGACTCCATCAAGAGCTGGTTCTGGCTAGCTTAGTAGATTGTTTTAAAAAAAAGCCTGGATGTGGATGTTTTTCTTAAATGCACACAATATCATTGTATACTATTATTTTATGCCTGTTGGTGGATCAGTAAGACATTTTTCCCCCCCGCTGGAGCAATTTGGGTCATGCTTCATTTGGGTTTTTTTGCCTTCCTCTGGATCAACTGTGGGTATTGGTATTTTGGCTACCACTATTCTTGGTGGCTAAAGTATATCCGTCCAGGTATTAAGATGAAAGATACATCCAATTGAGGGCTGCATTGTCACCACTTGACAGGACATTCTATATCTGTCAGGTTTGCATTGGGACTTGTGCAGCAGAGAAGAAGGCTTGGGAAGTTATGTCTGGTCATGTATTGGGTATGCATTCTACACAGATATTTCAGTTTCTGTCACCCATCAACTTCCTAAATTTCTTAGAAACTATATCAGTGAGATCTCCCTATCAAAGATCCCAGTTGTGGTCCTCACTATAATCATTATGGTGCCAAAGAAGCTGCTGCCTCCAGTTGAACATTCAGGCTTTATTGTTCAACCAATCTTAATCTATGAGAGAATAGACTAAGTACGCTCCCAGGTAGCGGTATCCTGGGCGTCTATATAGCGTAATAAGTGCCACATCCTATTGGAAGATTGAAAAAAACTAAATGGAATGAAACGTGGACTTTGGAGGCACTAGATACTTTAAAAATATAACATTTTATTAAATAATATGTGTAAAAACATCAAGAAGGAAAACACAAAGAGCAAAACAGTGTAACCATCCCATTCATGGAGGGAGACATGTTTATACAGAATAAACAATTCTGGCAGTTACATTGCTGGTGAACTGTAAACAGGTACAAATCATTTGAATAACAAATTAGAATGATTGATACTTCACATCAAAGCGATCCAACCAAAGGTGACAGGGAGGTGTACTGTCTTCCCAGAGAGATCGGATGATGTGTTACACATAGACATTAAATTCCGTTGAGCCATAGTGCTCGACATGTTTCGCGTTAAGCTTCTTCTGGAGCTATAAGATCAATGCTCTGTACATAGTCAGCAAGTAATGACGTTAAACGTAGCAGGGTTAGCAAGCAGCGGGGAGAGTGGCACACACTGGTCAGGAGTCCCTTAGGGGTATACTTATTGGCCCCTGCATGAAATAGCATTGAATACTACCATTACATACTATACAGATATCTCTGCTCCATCATATGTTATCTTTGTGGCATACCAGCTGATGTGATATATGCTTTAGCTACTGGCCAATAGCGATTGGCAGCGTGTTTTTTTGTTGACTCTGACCCCTCACCCACTCTCCCCGCTGCTTGCTAACCCTGCTACCTTTAATGTCATTACTTGCTGACTATGTACAGATCATTGATCTATTAGCTCCAGAAGAAGCTTAACGCGAAACATGTCGAGCACTATGGTGTTAATGTGTTAACACATCGTCCGATCTCCCTGGGAAGACAGTACACCTCCCTGTCACCTTTGGTTGGATCGCTTCGATGTGAAGTATCAATCATTCTAATTTGTTATTCAGATGATTTGTACCTGTTTACTATTCGCCAGCAATGTAACTGCCATAATTGTTTATTCTGTATAAATATGTCTCCCTCCATGAATGGGATGGTTACACTGTTTTGCTCTTTGTGTTTTCCTTCTTGATGTTTTTATACATATTATTTAATAAAATGTTATATTTTTAAAGTATCTAGTGCCTCCAAAGTCCACGTTTCTTTCCATTTAGTTTTTTTTCAATCTTAATCTATGATGGTAAGAGAGGAATATGATGGAGCCTACAAAGAGCTCTGTTGTTTGACAAACAGTTTACTTAAGTCAGATTGAACAAGCCTGTCCATTCTCTTCTGACTTTTTTTTTTTTAACAAGGTGTTTTAACCCACAGTACTGTTGCTCAATGAATGTGTTATTTTGCACCATTCTTGTTTTGTAAAAACCAGGTACAGCCATGCATGAAAATTGTGCTGTCTCCCAAAACGCATTCCTAGCAACCACATGGAGCTCACAGCGGTGTCATCGTGCAGGGAGCTCTTCAACTGCTGGCAATCACATTGGTTGGCTCCAGTCCAAGCGTCTTCCAGCCCTCTAGTAGCAGCTCTCCCAAGCAGAGGAGCTTCTCTTATCTATCCCATCCATCCATGCTTTAGATGCTGTCATATAGTGATATGCCCTAACCCATGTTCACCTGTAAGTGAATAAGAAAGAAAGAATTTGATTTTACTTGCATTTTTAATAAATTGAATAAATTGACTTACTGCACTATATGGCTATTTGACGTTATTCTCTTCTTTTGTTTTTTGCTAGAGCTTTGTAGATGACTCTAATGCTTCTAATTATTGTGCTGCAGCGGTGTGTTTTCTAAGTATTATATTAGCAGGCTGGAAGTTTATTTTTATTACTAGGAGATATGATTGGCCCCTGGTGATGACTGTGCCACTAAGGAATTTAGTACGTGTTGAGGTTTGCATGTTAAGGTATGTTCCTAGCCAGACTAACATAATGGGGAACGATTTATGTTTATCTGCCCCTCCCCCTAATCTGTGGAGTTTTTTACACCTTGTCTCTAAATGCTACTCTGTGTTAGCCTATGTATCCATGCACACATGGTCTTTACAGATGTTTACTGACGTTGGATGGTAAAGAGTTGGAGTTGGATGGTTTTGAAAAAACTGTACTCCATAGATTTTGAACTTGAAATGGATGTTTTTACAAAAACAGAGGTCAAGACATGCCATTTGAGGTACTTATTTAGTTATGAAAAATGTCATTTAGATCGGGGGTCCCAACCACTGGGCCATGGCCTCTCTGCAGCCAGGCCACGAGTGCGGCGGGCTGGTGGGCAAGAAAGCCAGTGGGTGGGCAGGCGGCATGAGAGAGCCGGCGGGTGTGCAGGCGGCATGAGAGAGGCAGTGGGTGGGCAGGAGGCATGGGAGAGCCAGCGTGCGACATGAGAGAGCCAGCCGGCAGACGAGAGAGCAGTGAGATGACATCATCTCTCACCGGTTGCCCTGCATCACCGCAGCTCCGCCCTTACTGTGCAGCCATGGGCCGCAGAGAGATTATATCATCTCACACTGTCCTCACTCTGGGACCCAGCCAATGCACATGTGCTGAAAAGCTGGGGAGAGAAGCCTCTTTTTGCCTGCTACCAAATTGCCTTTACATTTAAAAAGTGACAAGCTGCATTTGGTATTGTTTGGTGGCAGGCAACAGCTGGAAGCTTCAGCTGATGGCAGGTCACGTGGCAAGTGACAATATGCATCTGGTGGCAGGAAACATGGCAAGGGACAATCCACATCTGGTGGCAGGTGACGTGACAATCCATGGCAAGTAACAATCCACATCTGGTGGCAGGCGACGTGACAATCCACATTTGGTGGCAGACAGCATGGTGAACTGCATCTCGTGGCAGGTGACGTGACAATCCACATCTAGTGGCAGGCAACGTGGCAAGCTGCATCTGGTGGCAGGTGATGTGACAAGCTGCATCTGGTGGCAGGTGAAGGGACAATCTGCATCTGGTGGCAGGTAACGTGGCAAGTGACAATCCGCATCTGGTGGCAGGCGACATGGCAATTGACAATCGGCATCTGATGGCAGGTGACTTGACAATCTGCATCTCGTGTTAGATGATGTGGTAAGCTGCATCTGGTGGCAGGTGATTGTTAAAATTTGCATCTGGTGGCAGGTGACGTGGCAAGGGAAAATCCGCAGGTGGGGACAGGCAACGTGACAAGATGCATATGGTGGCTGGTGACATGGCAAGTGAAAATCTGCATCTGGTGGCAGGCGACATGGCAAGTGACAATCCGCATCTGATGGCAGGTAACGTTACAATCTGCATCTGGTGTTAGACGACGTGGCAAGTGACAATCCGCATCTGGTGGCAGGCGACAAGCTGCATCTGAAGGCAAGTGACGTAGGAAGTGACAAGCTGCATCTGGTGCAGGCACCGTGACAAGCTACATCTGATGGCAGGTGACAAGCTGCATCTGAAGGCAGGTGACTTGGCAAGTGACAAGCTGCAACTGGTGGCAGGCACCGTGACACCAGTCCATCCAGTTCATTTTATGTGGGTGTTGGTTTGTGTGTGAGTTTATGTCAATAATAATTCCCATATCCCCGTATGCCGTGATCATTTAGATGCCCATAGTTTTTTGAAAGTGTGATATTGACTATGACATTTACAGCTCCAAACACCACACTGGGGTCTACATGTCCTCTGATAGGCCACGCATTGACAGCTCCTGACACAACACTGGGGTCTATATTCAATAAATAGGGTACAACACTTTGTTGAGCATATTTGGCAGGAATATGATAGTAAAATGGAAATAATTAAAGTCATGGGTATTTAAACATAAAAACCTCTCTCAAAGTAGAGGGGATTATGATATGCTTCTATTACAGAAAGAAGCTGCTTGGATATATAATATAAACTCCATACGTTGAGTCCCAATGGCATTATTAAGGAATTCATTTTTGTAAATATTTTATTATATGTTTTCATGTGACAACACTGAAGAAATGACACTTTGCTACAATGCAAAGTAGTGAGTGTACAGCTTGTATAACAGTGTAAATTTGCTGTCCCCTCAAAATAACTCAACACACAGCCATTAATGTCTAAACCACTGGCAACAAAAGTGAGTACACCCCTAAGTGAAAATGTCCAAATTGGGCCAGTCTAGCCATTTTCCCTCCCTAGTGTCATGTGACTCGATAGTGTTACAAGGTCTCAGGTGTGAATGGGGAGCAGGTGTGTTAAATTTGGTGTTATCACTCTCACTCTCTCATACTGGTCACTGGAAGTTCAACATGGCACCTCATGGAAAAGAACTCTGAGGATCTGAAAAAAAAAAAAAATGATGCTCTACATAAAGATGGCCTAGGCTATAAGAAGATTGCCAAGACCATGAAACTGAGCTGCAGCATGGTGGCCAAGACCATACAGTGGTTTAGGGATAGGTTCCACTCAGAACAGGCCTTGCCTTGGTCGACCAAAGTGGTTGAGTGCACATGTTCAGCGTCATATCCAGACATTGTCTTTGGGAAATAGACGTATGAGTGCTGCCAGCACTGCTACAGAGGTTGAAGGGGTGGGGGGGGGGGTGGGGGGGGTCAGCCTGTCAGTGCTAAGACCATGGGACAAACTATTGATGTTAGACTGTTTTCAGGTATATGTCTTTGCCCTTTTTAAAATGTTGCTACCACGTTGGTACCGTTTCAGTCAGTAAGCTGTCCATAAAAATCAGGAACAACGGTCTGGCTATAACCTGACTGAATTCTTTAACGACTCTCGAGTGTAAGCCATGTGGTCCTAGTGATTGGTCGAACACCCCCCTGTTTGGTTTGCACCATAACATCTCGAACAGGGAAAAAGTTCTAGCGAACATGCAAACTCAATTTAAGTCTATGGGACACGAACATGAAAAATCAAAAGTCCTCATTTTAAAGGCTTATATGCAAGTTATTACCATAAAAAGTGTATGGGGAAACTGGTACTGTCCTGGGGCACATGAATCAATGCAAAATGTTTTTTTTTAAAACGATCATTTTTACAGGAGCAGTGATTTTAATAATGCTTAAAGTGAAACAAGAAAAATGAAAAATTCCTTTAAATATTGTGCCTTGGGGTCCCCTTAATGTGCTTGCAAAGTGGTGCATTTGTACGATGTATGGATCTTTCTGCAGCAATATTGATATTTCTAAAGGAAAAAATGTAATTTAAACTTGCTCAAGGCTGTAATGTATTGTCAGCTCCGGCAATACAGAAAAAAAACATGAAAAAAAATGGCGTAGGGTCCCCCCCCAGTTCATACCAGGCCCTTCGGGTCAGGTCTAGATTTTATTTGAACTCCACAAAAAAAAAAAAACGACGTGGGGTCCCCCCCAAAATCCATACCAGACCCTTATCCGACCCTAAGCCTGCTATGGTTCAAGCGCCCCCCCTTCTTGAACCATAGCAGGCTGCTTGCCCTCAACATGAAGAGGGGTGACCCTGCTCTAAAGGCACCCTGCCTTTTGCCAATCATGGCTCTGACAGGGCATTGTGCTGTGATTGGCCAAAGCATACAGGTCAGGTGAATGACTTAGCCACTCACAAGCACTTAATGCACTGCAATTGCACAGTGCATTATGGGGCGCCCATCGGCAGGCAAACTTGCCACCGAGCGCCCCGGGTGTTCGGCGAACACACAAACACCCGATGTTCAATTCGAACTTACGTTCGACTCGAACATCAAGCCCATCTCTACTGTGATTTATTTTTGTTAAGCTTTTCAAATGCATTTCTGACACTGGCTTCTGTTAGCCACAGTGTCAGAACGTACATTCTGTGGCGTGTTATTAACAATACAGACTTTGTTACTATACCTCTCATTTTCCTTTGTGAAAACTAAGGAGAAAAATGCATTTAGTACAGATGCCTTCTCGTCTTTTGTAACCAACTTCTCCTGATCATCCCTTATGGGGACAATATGCTCTGACCTCACTTTCTTACTGTTAATATACTGTAATTAAAACACATGTTGGGATTTTTTTTTACTCTCCTCTGCTATGTACGTTTTGTGGTCTAGTTTAGCTGCCTTGATTACATTCATACACTTCTTGTAGCAATCCCTGTAGAGTTGGAATGCTGACGATGACCCCTCTGCCTATTTTTTTAAGGCCATTGTCTTCTCCTTTATATGCATTTTTACGTTACAGTTTAGCCACCTAGATTTAACCTTAGCTCTTTCATATTTGTTGCCCATTGAAATGCACTGGCCAATACCTTTATTCAATATTTTTTTAAAGCACTGCCATTTTTCCTCAGTGTTCATTGTTCCTAGGATTTTATCCCATTTAATATCGTGAATTGTAGAATGCAGTTTAGAGAAATTGGCTCTTTTTAAATTCATTGTTCTTGTATTACCCTCATGGTTCCTTTTCCTATGATTTATATTAACTAATGTAATTACCTTGTAATCGCTGTTTCCTAAGTTTCCCTGTATTTTCACATCTGCTATCAGGTCTGTGTTATTTGTAATCAGTAGATCTAGAAATGCATTATCTCTTGTTGGTGCACCCACCAACTGACCTATGAAATTATCCTGCAAGACATTTACAAAATGTTGAGTCTTAGATGACTGAGTAGTTCCTTCTGCCCAGTTGATAACTGGATAATTGAACCCTTTCTCATTGCTGTCTATTGCTTCCTCTGATCCTTCACCCCCACCACCTAGTTTGAAAGTCCCTCTAACTTTTTGACCATCTCTCCCAACAAAGCTGCACCTTCATTATTTAGGTGCAGTCCATCCCTACTAAAGAGCCGGTAACTGACTGAAAAGTCAGCCCAGTTCTCCATGAACCCAAACTCCTCCTTCCTGCACCAGTTCCTCAGGCACTTGATTTCCCTAATTTCCTGCTGCCCCTCTGGTGTGGCTCGAGATACAGGCAGTATTTCTGAGAATACTACCTTGGAGGTCCTTTTCTTCAATATAGATCCTAAATCCCTGAAAATATTTTTAGGAAGCTCCACCTTCCTCTAACCTTGTCGTTGGTACCAATGTGTACCATGACAGCTGGGTCCTCCTCAGTCCTACCTAACAATCTGTCTATCCAATTTGTGATGTGCTAAACCCAAGCGCCTGGTAAACAACATAATGTTCGGCAATCGGTCTTTGTGACAGATTGCTCTATCTTTCCTTCTAATATTTAAATCCCCAATCACCAGCATTTGTCTATCCTTACCCTCGTTCTCACTGGAGGAGATGTTCCGCTGGCAGCTAGGGGAGTCGCTCTGTTCAGCAATGCCACTCCTTGACTGGTCTCCCAACGTCATGCAACAGGGAGTACTTTTTGAGATGCGCTACTGCAAGCTCAGGACTGGCCTCCCTAATGCTTTTCCCTCTACCCCACTAACTATCACCCAACTTCTCTGCTTTTGTGCCTGCACCTCTGTATCTCCACCCGGCTCTGTCCTGGCCCCTGCCACACATGATGGGTACGGTCCAAACTCGCTTTTAGGATGGCGATGCTTTACAGTGATGTCAGCTGCTTCCTTAGATTCAGGACCTGAGTTTCTAAGGAAACAACCTGCTTTGATTTTGTGCAGCACTATTTGCCCTAGAATGGAGGTTCAAGGAACGCATACGTGTCACAAGATGCGTACCAAGTTGCATTACCATAGCCGTTGGACATTGTACTATAGTAATTTAATGGGGTAAGCCTAGATTAGGAATTCTACTCTGCACAATTTAATGTTTTTTTTTTCTCACTTCCTGACTCTAATTTATTCTATTCCTAAATTTAGACAGACCCTGGTGTCCTCTCCTCCTGCTCTCTTATCACATGGCCCCTATGGTTCCCTCCTCCTGCTCCCCAATCACACGGCCCCCAACGACCTCTCTTCATGCTCCCTGATCACATGGCCTGGCGTCCTCTCCTCCTGCTCCCTGATCACACAGTTTCCGTCATCCTTTCCTCCTGCTCCCCGATCACAAGGCCCCTGGGGTCCTCTCCTCCTGCTCCCTGATCCCATGGCCTTCTGTGTCCTCACCTCCTTATCACATGGCCTCCCGCGTCCTCTCCAGCTGCTACCTGATCACATGCCCTATGGCACAATCTCTCCTGCTCCTTGATCACACAGCTCCCGGTGTCCTTTCTTCTGACTCCCTGTTCACATAGCTCCCTGATCACATGGCCCCCAGTTTCCTCTCCTCCTGCTCCATGATCACATGGCCCACAGCGCTCTCTCAACTGATAACTGATCACACGGCCCCAGTGTCCTTCCTTCTGGCTCCCTGGCCTGGCATCCTCTACTCCTGCTCTCTAAACACATGGCTGATGGGGCTCTCTCTCATGCTCCCTGTTCACGTGGCCCCCGGCGTCCTCTCCTCCTGCTCCCTGACCACACACCTAATGGTGCTCTCTCATCTAATCCCTGTTCACATGGCCCCCGACATCCTCTCCTCCTGCTCCCTGATCACATGGACCCCTGCATCCTCTCCTCCTCCTCCCTGTTCACACAGCCCCTGCCGTACTCTCCTCCTGCTTCCTCTTCACACCACCCCTGGTGTCCTTTCCTCCTGTTCACAGCTATTAGTATGATTTTTTTACAGCCCTCAGTATTTACAATACTCCCAGTTACTCTCAGAACTCCAAATACACCCAGTTACTCCCAGTACTCCCAGTTATTCTTGGTACACATAATACTCCCGAATATTCACAGTCTTCAGTACTCCTAATACTTCCAGGTACTCACAACCCTCGCTAGTTACTCTTAGGGTTCCAATACTCCCTGTCCTCAGTACACACTGCTCCCAATTACTCACAGGTGTCCTCTCACTGAGCCTGTCAGTCCTCAAGCTGCTCCTGAATCAAACACCGCCAATCACTGCTAGGTTTGACTCTCAGCCTAAGCGCATAGGCTCGATTCCTTGTGTTCTGACAGCTTCCTCTCCTAACAATCACACACTTGTGTTCCTTAGGCGCCTGCTCAACCGCCCCAGGTACAGTCTCCCACTCAGCGTGTCCAACTCCTGTAGCTTCTCCCTCTCAGCATCTCAGTGTGCCAGTGTCTCCACTGCTTATTTCAAAGAGGAATTGAAGAAAAAGGTAATCTTTTCAGGGTACTTCTTAGAAAAATCGCAAAATTTCAAGATGCTAATTTGTCTTATTAACATTCCTAGATGTGTCCTATAACATAGAAAATCTTCACTTTTTGAGTTCAACCCCTGCCAGATTCAAACTCATTTCTCTGTCTTCTCTTTCCTTCCCTGCCTGCTCAACAGAAGTTTCAACCCACTGTATTTTCTCTTTATAAAGCGCTACATACAAACAAAAACACACAATACAATACAACAACACAATACAATGTACCCCAAACCATCATAATTTCACTTTAATTCATCTCCACAGTTCATTTTTCAGTTTCAAAGAGCAAAGATGAGGCCTGAGGACAGAATTGATTTTATTAAAAGAAAACAGCATCGGAAGTAATCTTACCTTTATTTTCAAGCTGACAGTTGGTGTAAAGATTTTGAACAACTGTGTTTTGGCACATTGTCTACAAATATGAATATATTTGTATAAATTCTCACGTTTAACATATATGTACTTCAGTTGAAATGCTGGTTCAATTTGCAAATTAGAAAGTATTGTCATTATTAGTCATTAGTATGCTAAATAAGATTAGGTCCTCCACTTGGTTTTATTAACCTGGTCTTAAGATTCTACACTAGTACCAATACTGAAAATTCTTGAGAAACTTTGATATTTCATATGTGAGTTAATTCTGTCTGAAAAGGATCTGCAATATAAACTGAACAATGACTTAAAGAGTTAAAAAATAATAATTTAAAATAAAAGATTATTTAATTTTTATAATTCTGTGTGGAGGTCTCACATATAAATCCTGTGTTAATCTTAAACCTTATCCACAGTCTTGTAGGAAACATAGGTTACTGATGCGATCAAGGAAAGTAGGTTTTTATTTTTCATTGGAAGGTTTAGTGCTGAGCTGTCTAACGTTCCCTAGATCATTGCACAGGTGGGCCACCTATTCCTTATGCTAAGCTACAGTAGACAGTGGGTGATTTGGACAGGTAAAGGGAGTACCTGCCCCTGCCATTCTTAGTTTACTGTAGCTCACTTATTGGAGGATTAGGGGATAAGCAAAGCAGAAGTGGTCACTTTTTCTTTACAATAAAACTTGTAACATATTTTTGCATGTTTTTCTCTGTGAAATGCCAAAGAAGGATTTACTGTTTCACTGCTCAAATATAACCACCAAATAACAGACAAACAAGCTCACCAAGCATAGATTTCTGGTTTCCCATTTATAAAACATAGATACTAATACAAAAAATGCTTATCTGCGTTCCCTAATCTGCACTGTAGCCTAGCAACTGGATTGAAAAATGGGTGGACAAAGCAGGATGTACACACATTTCCTCTTTGAACAACGCATCAGTAGTTTTCCTGCCCTGATCATAACTGTACATCTTCAGCTCTGCTCTCCACTGCCAAAATCACCCCCTCCGGTTTAAACCCTCTTTCCTCATTTGCTTCCTATTTTTAGTAAACCTGTTTTACTATTATCTACAATGAGATATAAAATCCTTGTTTTATGGTTCATTTAGCAATTCAGCAGCAAAATCAAACCCTTTTTTTACTATACAGCTTTGGAAGCGCTTGCATTCATTTTTTCAGTGGATCAGTGCTTACCCAGCCCTCGTCACAGGCTGATGTCTATGGCACATCCCCAGTTCTGCTCCCTACTGCCTGACTCCATCCCCTTCTACAAAAGCTTGTTGGACTGCTTCAGCTCTCTGTAGTCTGCGCTTGTTGGCCTGTTATTTATTACCCAAGCAAAAAATGTAATATTAGCCCTGAAAACCGTGTGTTGCCCCACAAAGTGACCACTTACAAAAAGGTTGGGCAAAAAGGCTTTAGAGCATTGTTCTCCAAATGTTCTAAACAAAGGGCCAGTTTACTGTTCTTCCCTTTTGAGGGGACAGTCTGTCAGTGCGAGTAGAAAATGCCCTGGTGTCAATGGGAGTAAACAATGCCCCATCGTTGGTATTAGTGGAAGGAACAGTGTTCCGTCATTGATATCAAGGGAAGGAATTATGCCCTGTCATTAGTGTCAGTGAAAGAAATTGTGCCCCCTTGTTATTGTCAGTGAGAGGAATAGTGCCCCAAGGGCTGGATATAATCTGGAAAGGAGACACAATTTGGAGACCATTGCTTTAGAGTATTCTGGATGGGTTGTATTAAGTCTTATCTTATATACCATATAAGGCTAGCCCTCATACTATTAAAGCCCTGCCTTCTTCCTTTGTGAATGGCTACTGTTAAGATCATGAAAGAGTTTGGAGCCACTTAAAAATTATATTTGAAAGGTAGAGTATTACAGTCCCTGCCACACTTTACTTTTCCACATACTAGCTTGCTGATGTTGTTATGGCAGGAAACAGGAGGCACACAAGACTAAGGTAGGCTGGTAAGTACACACTACAGGGGCAATTCATCAAGCTGTGATATGGCCTTTCACATTATAAAAGTGGCACACCAAGCAATATTTATTATCACACATGATATAATTTCTTCAAAGAAGGAAACATATCAAGCTTTATCAACACCTGGAATGCTTTCCTTATGATTTTAAATTTTATAAACATGAACAAAAAAGAAAACGTAGGTGTTAAGATCACATTAGCATTTCTCTGGCACAATTAAAAAAAAAGGTATTAGGGTATTGCTGCATGGTTTATCAGTGCTCCTGTTGTGTTGTGGCCATGTTACAGAAGGGCAAAGGGGATAAGAAAGAGCTTTGCATCTGCCTCAATGCAGTCCTAGCTACAGTGTTGACGTATTGACAGGCCGCTGTCAGCAGCGCAAGCAGTATTTTAAGTGTAAATAACAGCAAAATAAATGTGCAAAATAAGTGTCAATCCTATAACACAGAATCAACAGAACAGCAATAACATACCACTTCTTACCAGTCATTTTACGCACAGTAATTGCCTAAAATGAATGTGTAATACTGTATAACCTTTTGTATGGTTACAAGAAAATGTTCACATTTTGAAGATTACTTGGATTTCTACATGAATGGCTCCTATAATATGGTCTGATCTTCGTCTAAGAAGTAATAATATTAATAGACAGTCTTGTTCAATAAATATATACATTTTACATTTTTTTTATCAATTGAACACATGGCTTAAAAAAATCAAGCTCCTTAATGGTACAGTATATGGACCTTAAGGATATTAAATCTTGAAAAGGTATAATTGTATTCAGGTTAGGGGTCAACTGATTATCGGTGCAGCTGATTATTGGGGGCCGATATTCACATTTTTTAAATAATCGGTATCGGACGCAAGCTTACCAATATTACCGATATTGGTCTCCCCCTGCTGTGGCAACCAGCTTTTTGGGGCCCACAATGTCATCGGCCCGGGTAGAAGAAGTTAGGACTCAGAAGGTTTGCAGTGCCCCCGCGCACTGGGTCTGCAAACATTCTGATAGTCTGACTTAGTCCTGGCTTCTTCTACCCGGATAGGGCAAAGGCCACTGCCTCCCTCACCTCGGACAAGTGCCACGGAACAGCGGAACTGGACCAGAGAGGATACACCAGCCAGCAGCCACCCACCCACAGCAGGGAGCCAGGCCGCCCACCCACCCACACACAGGCAAGGTGCCAGCCAGCCAGCCAACCACCCACCCACCCACAGCAGGCTGCCAGCCAGCCAGCCACCCACAGCAGGGTGCCAACCAACATTAAATGTACAGAATATTAGCACCTGATATCAGCTATCGGCCTGAAAGGTGGCCAAAAAAATCGGTATCAGTATCGGCCTTAAAAAACAATATCGGTCAACCCCTAATTCAGGTATTCCAGTCAAAGAGATTAAATGTGTGGTTTGAAGGTGCTCTATCCTATAAAAAGGCACATAGAGTTTAGTTAAAAGGTATCCAAATTGGCCAAATAAGAGTCCTTTTACCCAACATCAACCAAACTGAGATGATGTGGCATGGCCTAAAGCTCTGTTCAAGCAAAATGACCATGAATTATCACTTAAAGAGGTTCTAAAGGCTGAAGGTTTTATTACTTTAATGCATTCTCTGCATTAGGGTAAAAAAACACTCTGTGTGCAACTCCCTCTGCCAACACCCCCCACCCCCCTTATACTTACCTGAGTCTTAAGTTGATCCAGAGATGTGTACAAGAACAGCCGCTCTCTCCCTCCTCATAGGCTAAGAGCTTTTGGCTTCTGCTGCTGTCAATCATAGCCAGTAAGGAGGAGAGGGGGCTGGACTGAGCCACACGATGTGTGTCACAGACCCGGCTCGGGAGCAATCTCACACGAGTGCCCCCATAGCAAGTGGATTGCTATAGTTGGCACTCAATGCGGGGGGGGGGGGGGATAAAGGAGAATGAATGGGCTACTGTGCCCATGCAAATGCAGCATCCAGGACCCGCACATGTGCATCTCTTACTCTAAAGAGATTTTGTCTAATATTGTGACTTAGTTGAAGATCAGACTTCTTAGAAACATTTGTGTAGAAATGCTGTTATTACCACCTTGCAGGTATATCCTTGTTTTCACAGATAAGCAAAAAAAGCAAGCTTTAACTAGTGTAACATTTTTTTCAGGAGCAATAAACTCCATGGACTCAAATATCCATAGTGCCTACAGTAAGTAGGAAATTATACCCTCAATGGTTGACATTTATGACAATATCATTTACAGTAGAATATAACAGTACAAATGTTACTTTATTATAAACTATTTACAATACTAATATATCTTTCTAAGACCCACAGAATGGAGTTATATACAATCAAGGCTTCTCAAACCTTATGCTTGGGAATGTCTTTCTCTGTAAATGTAAAAAGTATATTTACTTATACACATGATACACATTATTGATTCCAAATGGAAAACACTGTAATGTTTCTTTGATCTAAACCACAAATACATTAGTCATATTTGTAATGTAATGATCAGAACTGCACCATACTGACTATTACATACATGTAAGATGTGCGGAAACAGGTTAAAGACATATATACCATGGCTAGTCTAGACATTCCTGTTGCTTCACATTAATACCAGAGGAACATTCAAAGAGCCTGAAAACTACGGTTTAACAACAAACTGATTTGTTTGTTGATGGAGAAAAAGGCAAATCGCCATCTGCCGTGAAATCTTAAATATATACTGCATCGCTAGTTTTATTACTGTAACAAATACAACTTCCATACGGTGAAAAGCTAACCACTTGACCATATTTCCACTTGTAGAATGCAGGTTTGGAAAAACACTATCACAAAACATTTGTTTTAAATATGGACTAGCCTTTTTGACTTTCTCTTTGACAGCTTATTTATTTTAACAATGCAAACCAATGTTCCACGTTTTGCACAAATACGCATTTATTAGCCTGAAACAGCTATATGCATGTAAAATGGTTAATATGCTTCTATATATTTGGCAATATCTATCAGATATACCATTACTTCGGGATTTTAGCATAGGGAATAAAAAGTGCTTTGCATCATTTTTCTTAAAATTTGTAGGGAAAAGGAAATACATGAAAGCCTAAGCAGGCAACTTCAATAATGCCTCCTTTATTCAAATTAAATTTCAATAAATATTATATTTCATGTTATGTCATGTAAACATCTTTGTTAATATTGATAAAGTAGGAATCTACTATAAAGTACATCTCTTCATAAAGATATTTATGATTTGGCAACTTTTTTTTTTTTTAATACTATCTAGACTCCCATGTTTTTCACATATGACCTGAAATGAGGTTAACTGGTTATAGCAAATACAATCTTCCACTGACACTGCAAAAAAGACTGAGACTCATTTATCTCATGCTGATGTAACCTGTTGTGTACAAATGCGTTTATACTCAACTGTTGTGCAAAAAACAACTATGTCAAAACAATATTTAATTAATAAATTTATAAAAGAAGAGCAGCCTGTTTTGCACGTATATTATGTTCAAATAAAAGGTGAATGTGCTTCAAAGTGAACCTTTGCATTAAACTTCAAAATTAAATACTATTCTGCTTCCTTGCTTTGGTGCCAGTGGCCAAAAATTATGATTTCTTTAAAGCAACAGCTTTCTGTTGAATGTAAATTGAATGTGTTCACCAAACACAGAGCCAAAGGGATACTGACTTGTCTTGTTTGATATACCTTTGCACTTTGGGACACTGGCCTTAAGTAATCAGAAAGCGTTTTATACTGGTAGTAACCCTGGTGCTAGTATTTAAAGATAATGAATGGGAGAAAGAAAAGGCAAAATGTTTCACTTACAAACCTGCTGTGTTTGCTGGGATACATCCAAAGTGCTAATGTGTTTCAAAATTGCACCTATCTTTAAGACTTTTAGTGCCAGAATAATATATGCTATGTGCAGTCATGGCAATAAATAAGCGGATTCTTGTGATCTATAAATTGAAGAAATGAATCAGTAAAGGACATCTAACACGTGGAGAACATGCCTGACTGAAACCTAAAAACCTTTGATATTTTTTCATAAGCAATGTGCACAACTCTTGTAGAACGATAGAAAATAATCCATAACCACTTATGAAACACTGAATAACATTCTATCCAAATACTGTGTGTGGTGCAGTCCCAGCCATACATTAGCGGAGTTAGTAGAAAACATAGAGCCGGGGTATAATCCAAGTGGGTACAGGTCAGTATTCTTCTATTCTAAACCAATTGTGTAAAAGTAACTTCTGAAACGTCCTCGCACATTGAAGCCTTCTCCATGTAGCGTGATGGTGTATAAAAACGTTTCCATAGTTTTCTCCACTTGTGCTTGCTAATAAAAATATTAACATAGGAGACCTGCAAAAAGGAAGATCATTCAGATGTAAATGAAAAAGAAAAATGCATCTCAAACAACAAAAGATTAAGTAAGTAACAGTGCAGTAAACTCAGCAACCACATTATTGACTATTACAGAACAACCAATTTGTAAAAAAAAAAAAACCTATACAATGCAAACTGTGTTGTTTACCCCGTTCTCACCCAGCTTTAGCATCCTTTTAACTGGGCTATTACACCTAAATACTGACAGGTCTTTCAGCTCTTCCCTTTTCTATTTAAAATTAATAAAGTTTTTGCTATACATACACTTTAACTTCATCTTCCCAGAGATGTGGGCAATAAGTCTGGTAACTAACCTTAAGAAAAGTTCTTCCTGCTTTGTGTTTTTGTTATTTATTGTTATATTTTTGTTGTTAGGTTGGTACTTTAGTACTTGGTGGTTTAGATTTTCTAAGCACCATTACATTTAATAGACTAGCAATCCGCAGCTTTCAATATGCTCTCTACAAGGCTGCTTCTCATTGCACTTTATAGCAGGGATCAGCAAGGTGTCCATACACGGACACTGGTGTCCGTGAGCGGTCCTTGCAGGGTCCGTGGTGGCAGTGCAGTCAGTGACAGTCTCCAGCTGACTTCCACCTCCCACGCGCTGCCCACTGGTTGGTAGGACAGTGCCAGCGTCCTAGCCAATCAGGTGCACTACTGCTCAAGTTGCGCCTTGGGCATTGGTTGCCCCTCCCCGGGCCCTGAGTCCTTCAGAGCAGAGGACTCGGAGAAGGAGAAGGGAAGGAACTTTCAAGTTCCTCCTCTAATCTGTTGCCTGTGCCTGCCATGCCCGCTGCCGGTCTCAGCTGTGCACAGCGTGTCCCGGGCCGCCTGGGCCCCAGCTTCTCACAAGGGACTTAAGTTAACGCTTCATTCGTTCTGTACTGTGTGTGTCCTCCTATAACAGCGAGTCCAGAACTTTAAAATCGGATCATTAAAGGAGATCTATGGGGGACCCTGCCTTGCCTGCTCTAAAGGGAGATATATGGGGGGACCTGTTCTAGTAAAGGGGGGTCTTTGGGGACTATGGCCTGCTCTAAAGGGGGATCTATGCCATAGATCCCCCTTTAGAGCAGGGGCCCCATAAATCCCCCTTTAGAGCTCCGCCCCCAGATCCCCTTTAGTGCAGGCCCAGGGTCCCTATAGATCCCCCTTTAGAGCAGGGTCCCTCTAGATCCCCCTTTAGAGCAGGGTCCCCATAGATCCCCCTTTAGAGAAGGGTCCCCATAGATCCCCTTTAGAGAAGGGTCCCCATAGGTTCTATGGGGACCCTTCTCTAAAGAAGGATTTATGGGACCCTGCTCGAAAGGGGGATCCATGGGGACCCTTCTCGAAAGGGGGATCTATGGGGTCCCTGCTCTAAAGGGGATCTATGGGGACCCCTCTCTAAAGGGGGACCATGGCCTGCTCTAAAGGGGATATTTGGGGGACCCTGATCTAAAGTGGGATTTATGGGGACCCTGCTCTAAAGGGGGATCTATGGGGACCCTGGCCTGCTATAAAGGGGGATCTTTGGGGACCCTGCTCTAAAGGGGATCTATGGGGGACCCTGTCTGAATTTTGAAGATCTTTTAAACATGTTATAACAGTATACCACAAGCAGTCTTTAAATAAATGTTATTTTAAACTTATTTATACTTGTAGAACTAGGCCAGAGAGTAGACAGAGTGTTTTTTTTTATGGTTTAATTTGAAATGTACCTTGGTGTCCTTCACTAAGGTCTGTACTTTGGAAAATGTCTGCCACAGCCTTGGTTTGTGCCTATACCTGCTTTATAGACAATACATCACGTCAAATTTTGTAACTGCAAAGTCTTGGTGTGTATTCTGATATCATTGATATTGGTTCCCAAACGGACAAACTGCATAGCAAATGTAATAATGCATGCAGGGCCTACAGATACTCTTAAAGAGTCTCCAGACATAGCTTTAACTTAAAAAACCCTGTCACCAGACATAACAATTCTCTTTAAAAAAGTTGCAGTGTATGATGTGCATGTATAGCTTTAGCAATCTTTTCTTCGAAATTTTTCTCTTATTTTCTATAATAGATCCAACACTGACTGTTTATATACAAGCAATGACAACTCCTGAATATTTGAGCAGTATCTCTCATGTGGTCACATGGTTGAAGTTTAAAGTTATGGTAAATCCACAATTTAGAGTTGTCAACAGAAAAGGGTTAAAGTAAAAATCTTTTGAGGCCCCTTGTTCTGTTGACAACATATCGTACAGTCAATATAACATCATAATCCACAGCATACCAACATTTGTGGTGAAGACAATTTTTTTTTGGCAGGACTAATTATTAAGGATGTTTAGTGATATCATGCACTTTGCAAAAACCATCAGATGTAATATTCAATGTAATGTAAGAAGAGGTGTTGCAAACTATTATCTTCTCATCATTTTTTGGTTCACTGATAGATTGAGGATCTTTAATACATGCCACATCTCTCTGTTCTTCATTTCGTTTTTGTGAAAATGTGCTCCAATCATTTATCACCTAAATATTCCTCCAAAAATGGATTTTCAGTCAACAGTTTTCTCTTGCATTGCAACAAAATTAGGGTGGAGAAACCCACGACAATCGGCAGATTTGGATCCTGTGTGTGCTTTATTGTAAGGAACTAGAGACAAAAACATGTAGTGATTTACATTGACCATGACCCTGTTCATGTTTTCAGAATTGGTATAAATGTAGTTTTCTTTTTTTCTTTTAGTAGAGTTCCATTTTTATTTAAAAAGCAATCCCAGGAAACAAGCAAAAGGATTCAGTGAGCTACTAAACTGTCTAGTAAACACTGCAACTGTATTAAAGTTAGAAATGTTTAATTTGAGTCCTTTATAATCCCCTGCAGCAAGAATCCAGAGACCAACCACTTCACAGGCTTCCATCTGATCGGGGGCTACATGGCACTCTGTATGTTAAAGGCAGCAAAGAACTTGCAGTATGTGTTTTAGTGCCAAGTGTTCCAGGATCACCAGACACCAAAAAAAAAAAAAACAACTGGACGGAGTGTTGTTCTGTGGTATACCTGGATAAAAAAAATGAAATACTGTATAGACAAATAAAATGATACAGTATGTATTTCAAGGTTTTTTTTCTTTGACTAGAAAGTACTTTTTAGGCTTCATGTACCCGGGACGTTTGAAAACCTCTCGTAAACGCTGGAACTTGACAGCTAGTAACTGACGGTTACGAAACCTCCATTTTGCCGCGTTTATGTGACACCTTTTTGCATTGTAAAATGGTAAGAAATGTATACCAATTGAAAACACCTATAAACAAAAGGCTTATAAACGTGCGTTACCGTGTTTAGAAGCTTTTGCATGCTGTTACAAACATTTGGCGTTTTAAACTTCCGTCCAAACGCATTTTTTTGCTTTCAAAAAAATTCCAGTAAACTTAACTGCCTCTAAACTACTATAAACTTCTCAATGTACATGGAGAGTTTAGAGGCTGCTGAAAAAACACCCAACTGCTCCTAAATGTCTGTTTATCAGCAGCAGTGTACATGAGGCCTTAAACGCTCATCTCTAGGTGCTAATGTAAAACATTATATTATACAGTAGTAGTTTTCCATGGAAAATCTAGCATGCAGGGAAGAAGTAGGGATGCAATTTAGACACTACATGCAGTTCAATGAAAAACAGACAGTCTGGGTTTGATTCCCTTCTGGAACACATGGCTTGCTCCTCTATGGCTCCTGTTACCTAGTTGGTATTTTCCCCTATGTTTAGTGAACCAAAATCTTGTGTTGAGAACAGGGGCGTCGATAAGGGGGGTGGGGGGTCAGGGAGGGTGAAACCCCTCCAGAGCATCTGACAGTGGCACAGCATCTAGGCTAATCGAGCCTTTCAGCTGTGGGACCAGTAGCCGCACTGTCACACATTCCAGGAGTCCCAGCCTGTTAGTTTACTATGCGAACAGGCTAGGACTCAGAAGAGAGCAGGGTAATGTCAACAGGGAGAGACTTCTGGGGCTGCTTCAGCTACTCATTACCTGAGGAGAAAGCAGGGGGTGGTGCGGGCTATAACCTAGAGGCTGTGGCCCCTCCCACTGCCTCTTCAGCAATTGGCAAACAAAGTGGGCTATCCATCCCTACAATGAAATGTTCATCCCACAGGCTTCCTGTCAGTGCAGGAGCAGAATGAAGTGACTGTTCTGATGAGGGGAGAAGTCTGCCTGCAGACAAGCTACTGAACTACAAGTAGCAAGGCTCCTACAATGATCGATAAGGTGAGGAAGGAGAGTACAAGTTTTTTTTTTCCCAGGAAAAATAGGGAGCTGCTAGAAATGCCTCCATGTACAGTACATAGCCTGTTCCCCACTTTAATAACACTCATTGTAATGCCAGCCATATCCTGTCCTTTTAACAGTGCCACAATAGCCTGATAACTGTGCACATGTGAAGTATAGGTCTCAGCTTACTGTCTCCGTGTTAAAAGGACAGGAATATGGGTGGCATTAAAAATGAGTGTTAGGTTCACCGTAGCCAAAGCTCTGAAAAGCAATCTGTAGTGGATTACGTTTCAAGTGGCCAAATGGCAGTTTGAAATGGTGCTAATATACCACAACCATGAGCCAAGTGTTTGGCTCGCAGTTGTGGTGCGACCCCCTTGACTTTAATGGCTGATTTGGTTGACAGTCAACTCAAAATGCCACATTAAATGTTTTGTGGCTATGGCGCACAAGTGCCATAGCCATGGCATGTGAGTAGCCTCCTTTAGCTGTATTTTAGACGTAGGTGGGTAGGTGGGTGGCCAAGGGGCAGTAAAACTGAGGCTCATCCACCTGTTTTTACTGTCCCCTGATCATGCATGTGAAAAAGGGCTTAAAGAGGTAAAATTATTTGTAAGTACTTAAAAATTTAAGACCAGCAGATGACGATGCATTTTGTGCTTTATGTAATCTAACCCTGCACTCTGTACAATACTTACGTACATAGCGCACCTCTCAATCCTGCAATCTGTACATAGCACATCCCTCAGCCCTGCACTAAGTACATAGCATACCCCTCGACCCTGCAATTTGTATATAGTGCATCCCTCAGCCCTGCACTCAGTACATAGCACACCTCTCAACCCTGCACTCTTTATGTAGCACCACCCTTAAACCTGCACTCTGTACATAGCACACTCCTCAACCCTGTACTTGGTACACAGTACACTCCTCAACCCTGCACTCTTTACATAGCGCACTCTTCAACCCTGCAGTTTGTACACAGCACAACCCTCACCCTTAAGCCCCTCCCACTGCTAATAGTTTACAGAAATAAAATGCTAGCACTCAAGATATAAAAAATTATAATATCAGAGGTACATAAAGTCCATTACAATGTCTGTTTAAAATCAAGGCGACTTGTAAGACAGGCTGTGGATGGTCAATATGCACTAGGGCACAGCTCTCCTCTGGAGTGAAGCCGACTCTGGATATAGCATAAAAAGGAAGACAGAAGAGCACCTCTAAGTGGAATATTTTAATGTACATAAATGGAGCAATCAGACAAAAAAAACTCACATGGGGTACAGAAATAAAGGCTCATCTAAGGGTGACAATCCAGCAGCGGGGAGATCCATGCGTCCAGTCCAGAAGGTTTAAAGCCGCGGTGTAGCATGTTCTCCTGGTAAGAGCTGGGAGGACAACAGAATGGAATGCAGCGCCGGAGAAAGGAGACTATGGGCAAGTAAAGATATATAATCTATAATTATAACAGATTATTTATATACTTCTGACTGGTACCTTGATCTGTTATGAAGCAATAGCTGCTGCTTTCTCCATGTCATGGAGAAAGCAGCAGCTATTGCTTCATAAAAGATCAAGGTACCAGTCAGAAGTATATACATAATCTGTTATAATTATAGATTATATATCTCTATTTGCCCCAAGACTCGGATCTCCCCACTGCTGGATTGTCACCCTTAGATGAGCCTTTATTTCTGTACCCTATGTGAGTTTTTATTTGGCTGATTGCTCCATTTATGTACATTAAAATATTACACTTAGAGGCGCTCTTCTGTTTTCCTTTTTACTGCCAAGAGTTTGGCCACACCTACATTTTGCCATGTCACTTCTTCCCTCAAGTGTCCCTCATTCAACATTTTACCGTTCCTATTCTCAGATCTATTCAGTAGGGCGCTACATATACCTGTAGCCATTTTTACAAGGGAGCCTATGTTCTGTCTCTGCAGAGGATTCGCCCCTGCTGAATCAGATCAGAACAGAAATAGATGCCACATTGATGTCTGTTCTGAATCCGTCCTTTTTATCCCTACAGCTTGTGATGGAGAAAAATGGACCCATGTAATCCTTATGGGTGGCCTGGTATAAACAGATGTACATCTGTGTATACTTATTTACATTTGCTCCTTTCCATTCAGGTCTGCAAAAATCAGACCTAGACACAAACTTTTTTGCTTTCAAACCTAAATGGACCTGGACATAAACCAAAGCACGTCTGTTGACATCTGACTGCCCATAGGTATACATTGCAGTCCACTTTTGATTTGTCTAATCACAGGCAAAAAACAGACTGATGGAACACCCATGTGAAAGGAGCCTAAAGGTGTGAAGGAGATTAACTCAAAGCAAACAGAATTTATCTTTCATTACACTGAGTTTATCAAATTGGAAGTTGGTTGCTCTAGGGTACAGCATATCATCATTGAACTGACTTACTAAATAAATTTAAATAATTATGTTCAGCCTGAACCATATTCCTGCAAAGGCACGTGACTTTTAACAAACATAAAGAATGCTAATAGGCAACTTTCACCGTGCAAACAGACACACTGATATAATTACAGCTGCACTTTGATTTTGTGCTTAATTATTTTGCAGTTTCTGGCAAACATATTGAATGGCATACAAACAATTTTTGGTGTACAACATAAACAACCCAGTTCATAAGTGCTATAATTCCCCTAAAGCTGATCTCTAGGCATATACAAATGACACATTTATGTACAGTAGTTCTGAATTCATTAAATAAATCATTAAATTGTTTTTTTTTGTTTTGTTTTTTTTTTTAGTACCTAAGTTCGATCTGTTGGAGTCCCTGGAGTGTGAGAGTAAGAAGAAGTAAAATAATCCAACTAGTTCATGTGTTATCAAGAAGCATGAAGATAGGAAGAGAAAGCAGGGTGACAGAAATGAGCTCACCACTGTCCTGCTTGTCCCTCACTTCCCAGTCACAGGCTGGGGGAAGTACAGTATATGACAACCTGGACTCAGAAGAAGTAGGTTGAATGGTGGTGGTTGTTATTCAACCTGGAAGCCTGAAAACCTGCAGCAAAAAGGTACTACAAAATACAGTTCTGGTTCAAATATGAGTATTGCAGCAAAAGTTACTTAATTGGTATTATCTTTTATTCATTTATTCATGTTTACTGTAGTTCTGCCTTAACCTGGTTGGATGTTCATTGGTCAAGCAACATATTTTCTCCACAGAGACCACAGTAAGAAAAAAAACGCCCATGAAATGCAGCAAAGAGGTTCTAGGTTAGGTTCTATAACTTTTTCATACTGTGGTTGGGGCCCATTTTTACAAAGACAACCCCCACCTCATGAGACTCTCAATAATAAGAAACTTGAGGTCTGTATGTCTACTCAACTTATATTGGTTACCCAAATCCTTACAGCTGCCCTCAAGTTTACCCAACTATGGACACCTTGTTGTCCTGACCCTCTTTCCCTCCTGTCCTGCCCTTTTCACCCCCCCCTTTTTCCAATTGCCTTTACCCTTCTGTATCCTTTCCTATTTTTGCCCATTTTCCCCTTCCTCTCTTCCCTCTTTCTATATGGTTCAGTTGACAGTTTATGTTTAGAAGTTTCTGGTTCTCCTTGTTTAAACTTTCTGTATGGATATGAATTTCAGTGTATTCCTGTATCCTCCTGAATCATAATATGGTCTATTTATCTATTTAAATGAATGTGCATGTCCCAGTGCCTTGTATTTATTTGCACGCCAATAAAACTTCCTGAACAAAAAACATATTGCAAAGTAGTTGCAGTATTTTTTGAAAACTGCAACAATGTGTGTAAAAAAATGTACTACACAATCTCCAAATTTGCTAAACGGCTGTTGCCCATTCTTTATTTCTTTGCTAAGAAAATTATTTCATTATCCTGGAAAGGGTCTGTTTTACCTACTCTGGCTTTTCTTGGCTTAAACTCATTAATGCTTCTCTTCCCTTGTATAGACTTACTTTCGAGCTTAGATAAAAACTAAACTATTTGATAAAATCTGGGGTAAGTGGAATTTTAACCCTCTCACCTTGACCTCTCTGAATCCAGGATACTTAAATTTTGTTTTTTTTCCTCCTATAATAGCTGAACTGTATCTCTGCACTGGACGACCCAGACGTTTTGTACCATTATGCTGTGTTTAATGTAACTGTCTTTTTTTTTTTTTGTTATACTTTTGAGACTTGTGAGACACTGCAAAGTTGTTGTTCTGGCGCTTTTCCACTGCATGGAACCGAACGGTTCGGCTCGCTTTTGTGCTTTTCCACTGCTGGTACCGCATGGTATGGTGTAGGAACGGTTCGGTACGGTACGGTACGGCGGCGCTTTTCCACTGCATGGGACCGAACGGTACGGCTCTCAAAAACAGTACCACCTCAATTGTGGTTCCAACAGGTACCATACCCGGTACCATATCCCACAATCCTTTGCATGCAGTCACTACTAGCCACTGATTGGTCAGAGAATCCCACCCACCCCGTTGTTATCCCACCCACTTAACTTTAGTACTACTTTAGTGGAAAAGCAAACCATACCGTACCGTACCGAACCGTACCTGATTTTGTTTTCTTGTTTACACTATTGAAAAAATTGTATAACATAAATCTTTAAAAAAAGGACTATACAGAAACCATTTCCAAATTTCTTTTTAAGATCAAGGCAAAGCATGGGCTTTCACCATACTATTTGTATAATCTTTTTAATGTATACAATTTAAATGTGCAATATCACAATGCAAAGGTATGAATCTATCTTTAAAGATTTTACATTTTTGCTAAAACCTAAAGCAATTACTGGCCGACTTCTAAAAATGTGTGTGAACTGGCCATTATGTCAACCATCAGATTTTAGTATTTATTGGGTCAGTCACGAGAAAAAAAAAAAAAAAGTCAGAATTCGAAATTCGTATATATTTTTTGGGGGTCCATGTTCATGTCTTGACACGTTCCCTTAAAGCAAAGAGCTATGTAGGAATTGACAAGCTGACAGTGGCAACTGATAAAAGATTACATTATTCTATCATAGATCTCCTAAATTCCACATAAGGAGATTATATATAATATTGGTGGCACACAAACATATCACAAAAATGCAGTCGTGATGCAAAAGAACGGTTTTCATTAAATCTGAGAAACATGCCTAAAAGTTGAGGCTAGAATGCAATGCCTGCAAGTATAGATTAAAGCAATATTAAACCTAAAAACAAAGATTAAACATACTGCAGCTTAGCCAACCTTAAATGTGGTGGCTGCATTTGTTTTCTTTTTCAATTTTAGGCTTCCTGTTATAGTGCGTCTCTACTATATTGGAGAAGCAACAAAAGGCACCTTTGGACAGCACCATTGTCAATATGGGGAAAGGGTGGTGTTAGATGCACTAGCAGATTTAGATTACTTGAGCAGCTACAGCAACAGTTTTTTTTTTTTTTTTTGGGGGGGGGGGGGAGGTTTTACATAAATAGGTAAAAGCTGTCCAATGTAAGCACCCCTATCAGTGTTAAAAGATTGGTTTCATTCCTCTAATTGCCACTTTTGCCAGACAGCATGGTCTGTTAAGGAAAGATGAACCATAACAGACTTAGTGGCTAGATCGCCATATGAAAATAGGGAAAAAATAGCCTGAAAAATAATGCCGATATCACATCTAAAAACTGATAAGCTGCAATATTTTACATTTTTGTTTTTGGGTTTAATACCACTTATATAAATATATTCAAAGTAAAGCAATAACATTTTATAGTAAACCTGTGCCCAGACTATGTACACTAAAGTATTTTTTTTTTATTTGGAAAAGGTAGTAAAGCTCATTCACCTCTGTACCTACTGTCATTGTAGAGAAAATACAGAAGTTCCATTGACACTTTAACTTTATAATGTCAGCATTGTAATAGCAATAGAAACAATATTTATTTTTGACAATCAAACAAAAGCAATATAATATTACTTGAAAAATCTCCTTCCATGTTGTGAGTGCTGCCTGTTTTCCTCTGCTGTAAACTTTCTGTTTTTAAGGACTATTTATCCCATGGTACCTTGCTACTTTCAAGCAGTCATTTCTGGTCTGACTCCACCTCCTGAAACTCCTCTTCTTAGCACCTCTAAAGTTCAGAAGGCAGGCTCTGTGAAATGTGTCATAGCATTGCCTACCCACAACAGGGCATAGTAAATATGTGTCACTGAATTCAAGACAGTAAATGTTTAAGGAGCTTCACAAATACAAATTTCGAGATCATTCAGATTAACCACTTCAACTCTGGAAGGTTTTACTCCGTTGATGACCAGGCCATTTTTTGCATTCGGCACTGTGTTAATTTAACGAAAAATTGCGCCGTCATTCAACGCTTTACCCAAATACAATTAATGTCCTTTATTCCCCACAAATAGACCTTTCTTTTGGTGGTATTTGATCACCTCTGCTGTTTTTAGATTTTGCGCTATAAACAAAAAAAGAGAGTCAATTTTGAAAAAAAAAACGCCATGTTTTTTACTTTCTGCTATAAAACATTCCCAATAAAAAAAATTAAAAAATCAAATGTTTTTATCAGTTTAGACAAATTTGTATTCTGCTACATATTTTTGGTAAAAAAAAATCCCAAAAAGCGTATTTTAATTGGTTTGCGCAAAAGTTATAGCATTTACAAAATACTGGATAGATTTTTGGAATTTTTATTTATTTTTTTGTTTTTATTAGTAATAGTGGCGATCAGCTTTTTTAGCGGGACTGCGACATTGCGGCGGATTGATTGGGCCCTTAACTGACATTTTTGACACTTTTTTGGGGACCAGTGACATTACTATAGTAATCAGTGCTAAATATTATGCACTGTTACTGTATAAATTACACTGGCAGGGAAGGGGTTAACACTGGGGGTGATCAAATGGGTTAATGTGTGCCTAAATATGCTTGCTGACTGTGGGGGGGAATGGTTCTATGACAGGCACAGAGAGATCAGGGTTTCAGCTTAGCTGAAACTTCTGATTTCTCCCTGCCTGTCTGACAGAAGACTCACCTGCTTTGTTTACATAAGCAGGCGGATCTTCTGTCAGTTTATCTGACGATCGCGGGAGGCTGACAGCAATCGTTGCCGCTCCTCCCACGGTCCGCCTCCCGCTGTGTCTACACACAGCTGGAGCGCGGCTCCGGCAGCGTGCGACGCAAAGACCTTGTGCACGAAATTACGTAGTACTACATGATTTTGCGCAGCAGAGCCGCTCTGCCGCAGTAAAACTATGGTGGGCGGTCGGCAAGAGGTTAAGAGGAGTAGGCTGAGATTAAATAAAATGCAATGCGAAATTTTGACCATAGATATATGTTAATAATAGAGTTCACAAACAGAGGCACTGACATCCCATTTTTTTCTATGAGTGCAGATCTTGGCAGCCTTCCATCCCTCGAATGTAGACCTGGGCAAATTATGGCCCCAGGACCACATCTGGCCCTTTGGTTGTCCCTATTCGGCCCTTTATTGCCTCCACTGTCGGCATGCCTTTTTTGAGCCTGTCAGCTTCCTTACTCCTTCCAATCATAGTGCTTTTCAAAGGCCATTTGGCAGGCAGTAAGGAAGTATTGTATCGCACCCTCACCACTTGATTTACCCTATAATGCCACACTACTGTGCTGCAATTGCTTACATTGCATGGGGTTGTGGTACAGCCCCATTGAACTCAATAGACGAGTTTGACAAGCAGTGGCATGCGTAAAACTCTGCAGCCCAAGTATAAAATGCCAAGGCTGCAGCATGTGAACAGACTCATCTAGCTGTTATTTTTCAGTTCTGGTGGGTGGCCGGGAAGACCGCAGCTTAGCTGGTCATTTTTACCACCCCACTTCGGACCACCTCTGAAATAGACAGAGCAGTTGCACCTAGCGCTACGTGTATGTTTTCTATATGTTTACATACTTCCAGACCTTCCCAGATCCAAAATGAACATTGAGAAGAATTAATTTTGGGCCTCAATACCAGTCCTAGTTTCTCATATGGCCCTGTGGGAAAATTAACTACACATCCCTGCTCTAATGTAAGCATACAACAGGTGTTTCCAACCTGTTAACAACAAACAGTCTTTTTATTGTGACCTTTGAGGACCCTTGAGAATGGATTGCTTTACAATACAAGCAGCTAGAGAGGTGGGCAAGGACCTGTGTTAAAGCTCTTTTAATCCTTGTTAGAAATATGTAAGTAGCTTGTTGTCCTTAGTCTGGGCACATGGGCAATTTAGATATCAGAAACCTCATATTTGTTTTCCTTGAGATTAGACTAGATAACTGGAACTGCAACATAACATAAAACATACATAATGCCTAATATTACAAAGCACAGTTTGTCCACAAGAAGCCATGCAAATATAAAGGCAGAAGCACGTATAAACATTTCACAATTTGTCCATCTAAGTGCCATGCTCGTATATTAATCAGCCTTACGCTGTACATACCTCTTAATGCCTTAGGCATTGCCATCATCTGTAGAGAAGCGAAAATATGCTGTTAGGGATAACCTTAGCTGGGCAAAGAAATTAAAGAGATGGGATATTATACATATATCATATGAGCACAAACTGACAAACAGCCAGTTGTAAATGCCCAGATATAAGCTTTCTAGTTGAGAGGTTTTCCACAGTTCTTTATGACACCACATATGAATCAAATCTAAAAATACCACCCATCAGTGTCAATGGCACTGTTTACACCATTAACCTCAGCATTGCTTACTGTGGTTTCAAGTCCTAGACCAGAGGGATCGAAGGCATACTCTGATGCATGTCGTTCTGCTTAAAGTGGTTGTAAACCCTCACATATACCCAGTGAAGTGAACCTCAGATGATATACAGAGAATAAACAAATCCTCCTACATACGTTTTACGTGTTTATCTGCAGTCTTCTCTTTCCTACAACCCTTCAAAAAGGCAGAAAAGTGTTAAAACCTTTCTTCATCTGTCAGGAGCACAGAGAAAGGGTCAGAGAGGCTACGGTAACAGTATGTGAGAGCTGGTTGGAGGAAAGGTACACACCCCCCTCTACACAGCAGAAGAACTGTGTTCTGAATAGGCAAGCTATCTGCTAGGCCAACCCCCACCCCCTCATTCTCTCCCAACACAAATGTACCTCATGTGTCTGTAAAACTTTGCAGAAGTGAGACATGCTGATAACAGAGGAATGAAGCACCAGAGAGAAGCCACACGTAGAGCTTTGGAGAGAGATAAGTAAATATACACCAAATTACCAAAAGTATTGGGATGCCAGCCTTTAAATGCACATGAACTTTAATGTCATCCCAGTCCTAGTCCATAAGGTTGAAAAATTGAGGTGTTACATTGGGTTGAGGTCAGGGCTCTGTGCAGGCCAGTCAAGTTCCTCCACCCCAAACTCGCTCAGCTATGTCTTTATGGACCTTGCTTTGAGCACTGGTGAGCAGGCATGTTGTAACAGGAAGGGCCAACCCCAAACTGTTCCCACAAAGTTGGGAGCATGAAACTATCCAAAATGTCTTGGTATGCTGAAACCTTAAGAGTTCACTTCACTGAAACTAAGGGGCCAAGCCCAACCCCTGAAAAACAACCCCACACCATAATCCCCCCTCCACCAAATTATTTGGACTAGTGCACAAAGCAAGGTCCATAAAGGCATAGATGAGTAAGTTTGGGGTGGAGGAACTTGACTGGCCTGTACAGTCCTGATCTCAACCCGGTAGAACACCTTTGGGATGATTTCGGGTGCAGACTGCGAGCCAGGCCTTCTCTCCAACACATGCGCTTCTGGAAGAATGGTCGAACATTCCCATTGACACACTCCTAAACCTTGTGGACAGCCTTCTAAGAAGAGTTGAAGCTGTTATAGCGGCAGAAAGTGGGCCAACTCAATATTGAACCCTACTGACTAAGACTGGGATGCTATTAACGTTAATTTATATAGAATACTTTATAAATCCCAAAGGGAAATGTGTATTTTAAGGCAGGCGTACCAATACTTTTAGTAATAGTGTACTGTATGTGCTTTGCTCAGATTCCAGGAATGAGGTTTACAACCACTTCAAATACAGAAAACTTCAAAGAGTTTTATTTGTAGAATAAGACTTGAGGGTTTTGTATAATAATTTATGTTTGTGTATAGTTTCCCACATGTCCTTCCAACATATGTGCACATAGGGTATACCTTTAGATGCCTGCGTTTAACTGCAGATTTTCAAGGCCAAGCCAAGTCCCCTAAAGCTTTAACGTTGGATAGGCTTGTTCATTCAGATGTGGCTAAATGATGCCTTAGATGCAGCGGCGCTCTGTGCTTTGGCTGCATACAAACTAGATAATTAGCTGTGGCTAGTTTTGTACGTGGCCAGAAACGTCATTCCTGGATACAATATGTCTGCTTCCAAAGTTGGTTAGAATCCCTAATGACAAGTAATTGCTCACGCAAGTGGGTACATGCAGACAGTGGGAGCACTGGCCATCGATTTGTACACACTACAAAATCTGGCCATGTGGCTGCTGGCCACATCTAACCGCATGCAGAATGGACTAATCACCCATGTTAATGGGACCTAACAGTTAATCGCAGGTAATTACATTTTATTATTTGATTGTTTAAATTAAATTTAACTGGGTTTATTACAAAAACGTGTTCTTTAAGTTTTGGTAGAGTAGGGAGTGAATAAAGCTGATGTCAGTTTATTTATTTGTGTTTGTGTCCCATTTAGGAGAATTCCCCTGACTCCATCTACCAGAAACAACAGGAATAGAGAGGGAATATTTGCAAAGTGCATGTCTTTAAAAGATTTCCCCATACCTCCAGTTCCAGGGATAACTGTAACATATAGGATTTCCCAAAACTTTCTGTCTTAGTCACAGGACAAAGAAAGCCTGAATCTACCTAGGGGGAGGTCACAGTCAGGAATAAAACATTTTCTGAGGTTGTAAACCTTCATCACTCTATCAAAATGCTTAAAGATGTTTTGGATACACTGTACATACACTTTAATCAGCACAACATAGTTTACATTTTATGATTGCCCTGCTTAATCTTCTGTGCAGCACTTGCTGCACATTGCACAAAGAGCCTTCATAAAATTAATTTTTACTGCACACCTGATTTTCTGTAATCGAAGCAAAAGCAAATAAGTTAATGCGGAACAATACTTTTAAGAAGAAACTTCAGAAATCTTATGCTACAGAGTTTATTTCACAGAATATGAAATATTTTTGGTTCCTCTGTATTACAACTGGGGTAGAAATAAAAGCTTAAAAAACAGGATTTTTGACTTACTGTAAAATACTTTTCTCTGAAGTTCATTGACAGACGCAGTTCCATACTCTTCTTGACCATTGGGTTATGCTGCCCCCTACAGGAGTAGGACACAAGGCAGGAAAAATCTTTACCACGCCAATGGGGCAGTCCCTGCAGGCATACACCCACTCACTCTGCTATAGGATTCAGTTTTGTTGCAAGCAGTGTTTAGAAGAAAAACCCCAACCCACTCAGAAAAAAGAGGGGCGGGTGCTGCGTCTGTTAATGACCTTCAGAGAAAAGGATTTTATTGTAAGTCAAAAATCTAGTTTTCTCTATCATTCATTGACAGACGCATCTTCATATTCTTCTTGACCGTTGGAACGTTCCAAAGCAGTATTTGCATGAGGGGTGGGAAATCAACACAGAAAAGAGCGTAATTTCTCAAAGGCTAAACTTAGCCAACCAGTGAACATGGAACTCAACCAGGAACAACTGGAGCTCACCTAGGAAACATACCAAATCCTATAGCAGAGGGAGTGGGGCCTGCAGGGACTGCCCCATAGGTGTGGTAAATATTTTTCCTGCCAAGTGTCCTACTCCTGTAGGGGGCAGCATAACCCATTGGTCAAGAAGAATATGGAGCTGCGTCTGTCAATGAATGATAGAAAATTTTCATTTGGAAGAAATTAAACGTTAGGTTGAAAAGTTTGTCTAATTCTCTACTGTAGAGCGAGCAAGTATTGTGACTTTTATCATATTATCTGTGTTAATTTAAAGAGACCATGATTCATTTTACACCCTAACTCTGACCACAATTTATGTTACACGCTTAATACGGGTGTAACGTGAAACATGGTCAGAGGGATGGACCTAGCTTTAAAATGACTTAAAGTACAATAAAGTTATCATACCTTTTGAACTTTTCATAGTCTTTTACACTAAGTTATGATTTGTGAATTATTTTCCTAAGAAATTCATACATTTTCTCTTAGCTGAGCTGCATGGAATAGGTTTTTTAACCTTCATACAGAGAATGCATTAAGGTAAAAAAATAACTTTTTCCTTTAGAACTTTAAAGGGTTACTTCCTCTATATTAGAAAATTTACTGTGCAATCAAGGGTCCCTAGTAGATTCCAGATCATTGTGCATTGTAGATAAATTGAACTTTATTTAAAAGACATAGACTAAGCACATTCTTAGCTATCTCTGCAGTTCTTCATCTATGGGAGGAGGGAGATCATTCATTGAGCACCCCCCTTGTCCCCCTATTCTACACATGTGCATTGTTCTCCTCCCTCTGAGAGTGGAGGGATGGAGTTGAGAGTCACAGGTTGATGAAGAGTGTTCTGGGCATATGCAGATTTACGGAGGAGGGAAAACGCTCATTCCGTGTTTGTTCCTGTGATGATAGGGGCACACTCAATGGACCTTCAAGCACAGCATATATGCAGGACATCAAGGATCACTCAAAATCCGACTTTGTGGCTAGCAGATCAGGAACTCCCAACAAAAAATTTCTGCCTATGCAAAAAACATGCTTTTCTCACTCACTAAATAACTATATCCATACTGAACCTTCTAAATTAACTTGAAATGTATGGTTCTGTTTCTAACCTGAAAATAAAACTCTAAAAATTGGAGGCAATGAACACTGCCATGTCCACGTCTCAAAATGACACTCTGCACTCTAAATTTGAATTCAAATTGACCTTGTCCGCCCTGAAGTATTGAGGCACATATGTTCCCCTACAACTGCGCCAGACCTACGCACTGAACTTTCCACCCCTGCTCAGCAAAATCTGGACCTTGCTCCATAAATGGCATCAAGGCCTTTTTTCCTGGTTCTGCAGGTGCAACAGTATTAAAACCTACCCAAACTCACATATATGTTTCGGCCTTGCAAATTCACATTCCTTGAATATTTTTCAAGCAAGTCAAGGCCCTGTTTATTGACTTAATTTGGGCCCACAGGAGACCCAAACTACAGTGTCACCTTTTAACCCTCCCTTAACGCCATAGCTTTATGTCTATGCTGTCGGGTGTCTTTTAAGGTGACCATACTGTGGTCGGATGACCCTGTCTAATCATATCTGAATAGAAACTTTGGTTGCTGTTCCTCTTGACATCTTGTGGAATGTTCCTGTACTACTATGTATACTTATATCTCTATTGTAAGTTGTTTTCATATAAATGCTGGATATTTTAAATAAAAAAAAAAAAAAAATGCAAAATGCTAATTTGTTTGCCAGGCCTTGTGGAAGCCATGCTTGGCCTACAGGTATGTAATTTAAACAAAGCTAAATTTTTCTATGATGCAAAAGGATTTAGAAATTACTGGGGGTCTCTTGCCTGCACTGTTAATGTTTCTATAAAGGTGAATTAACCCTTTAATTTTGTAATAAAGGTATATGCTACAAAATATATTCAAACTTGATCTGATGGGCACAGCCATATTTTTACTAATGCTACTTACATGGGAGACAGAATTGGGAAATTTTTACAGAAAGGCCATAACTACGACCACAGCAGACTATGAAATCTTAAAGACGGTACTGATTTTTATAAGCTCCCTTCTAAACAAACGTCAGTGTATGTAGAAACAATGTGCTCTTGGACCAGTTTATCTTAGCTGTTTACATTTATAGGCATAATATTAAATATACAGTATACAGTATATAATATTAAGTGGTCCACTTTAAGAACTTCTGGTAAAATAAGTCCCCTCACAAATCAGTTTTGCATCACTTTGTCTTTTTTATTTATTTTTTTTTTTAGGATTAGGGGAATATTTTTAAGGATACTCACTAGGAAAACTTTGCTTTGGTTATAAAATGCATTCACCACAGTATTTGCGTGTGGAAAAAAACATTTGCCAGACACTTTAATTTATTTGTACAATGCCAGGTTGAAGAAGCCATGCAATGTGGAATTAGTATGCAATGACTGCCTATGGGGCCCATCGTCCATAATGATTAACATATCTTTTATACACACGCACAAAAACAACACGGCCCCCACCCCTATACATTACCAACCTAGGACATCAGGGATGCAGGCTGCCATCTCCATGGTGAGGAGGCACATTGCCTCACTGATATCAGCCTACAAACTGCTCAGCATTCAGGTGGTGCTTTAAGACGGGTACCCCAAATGTGGTATTCTTTCCCAAGCACTGAATTAATGCAAATGTGGCATCACGAGAAGGCAAAAGGAGGTTTTAAGTATAAATATGTGTTTCACTTATACAGTATATCCTTCATATAGCATTTCCTATCAAATCTTCCATAGTAAGGGAACTCACACATTAAACATACAATTTTACTCTGATTGGTGCCTGGAGCTAACCCAACGCTCCAAAGAACCCCTACTAGTTTACCAGGGAGGCAATGGTCACCTATTCCACATGGAAAACTAGTTAGGTACACATAAGCCAATTCTTGATTGCAACCTCTCCTGGACCTAAGACGTATTAATAGCCCAGTGATTTGACATAATATGAAATATTTTCAGCAATCAAAATTCCAATTATGACATAATTGTAGTGGGAAAATCTTTTAGCAAAACAGGTTATATGATAAAAATGCAGTGTCTAAAAACATGCCAAAAACTTCTAGAATTGGGCCTCTCTGGGAAATGCTTTTTGAGCATTATAAAGCATTATATGAGAAATGTTTGTAAACATACCTATACCATAATTACCATTTACGCCTCATGTATATCTGTGCCATGCAATAACACAACATGAGCTGATGAATGTTAATGTACGTTGCTTGAAAGTAGCCTATTCAAATGAATGGCCGGCCTTAACACACACCAAAGCACACTATTTTATAGCAGCCTGCCACAATGCAAGATTTAAAAATATATCTCTACAGGAAACAAATGAATGGCTTTCATGGTGGCCGTGTTCCAAATAAATGTTCCTACTTACAAAAAAAGGATTAGTACAAAATGATTAGCAGCCCAAGAAATTTATTTTTCACAGTTGATACAGCTTCCAAAAAGCCCACAGAATGGCACAGATTTATACATAGGTGCAGTGCAGTCAGTGACATTAAATAAAGTACTTTTTGTGGCATTTCGTTTTAGTTGCCATACCATGTCAGAAAATATATTTGTAAGCTTGGAAATATCCCATTTATCATACTATTTCATGAAGGTATCACAGAATAAAATCACAGATCAGCAGTATCGAAATAAAAATGTTCTTGATATAGGGGGTATCAGAAACACTTTTTAAAGTGACAGATTAAACCATATTCCTTGGCACTGTGTTTATTTGGGCTTTTTTCTCATTTTCAATCTTGAAATCCTATATGCACACAGAATAGTGTAACAGGACAACACTTTCTCTATACAGAAAAAAAATTAAAGATCCCGAAACAGATGAGCAACAATATCCCAAGTGACTCTATATAAATGTATTAACTCACATAAGATGTCTATTTTGAAAAACCTGCCCTTTTTACTTTTTTTTTTTCAGAATCAAGGAATCTTGGACTCCTCACATCAAGGAATCCTGGACTTCTCACATCAATACCTACTGTATGCATAGGCTATCCACACTCAAGGGAAGCCCCAAGCAATTGGTTAGGGGTTGTAGACAACAGTATTTTATGCTGTGTTTTCAAACTTATTAGAATCTGAACTTTCTATGGGAATCTGTCAGTTTGCTTGTGATCTTCTCAAACACTACACATCAAGGCAAATCTTTGCCTAAACAAGAATACTTCCAAAGAATATGTGAAGACTACAGTACAGGTTAGCATTTTCTGTTCATATTTAATGAGACTGTCTGCACAGATTTATAGGTTTGTCGCCCAGGAGTCGTATACAGTCAATTTGACTAATACTGTGTAGATCATCCCGTGGACTCTAAACTAATATTTAGTGACCTGAGATCAGGATCAACCAACGTACTACAATCAGTTCACTCCCTTCAACTGCTAAAGCAGACTTTCTTGGCCTTTTCATTTCAGAGGAACACTTGAAATCATTTTCAGGTCTTGGTGAACCCCTACTAAAATCAATTAATTGAGGGAGATTGGGACACATTTCTCTTACATTGGCAGCCAGTGGGAAAAATGCCCCTTACAGTGGTGGTCAGTATGCCACCCTTACAGACAAATAAAAAGATCATTGGTGTTAAGGTGTTAAGCAACTGGCTCTGCCAAATGGCACCGCCCCTAAACTTGTGTAGTGGAAGGATTCAGCATATAGAATTTAGTCCGAAAAGTCTGTGGACCTTGCCAGAAATATAAGACATAGTGATAGAAGCAAACCAACTAACTTTCTTAGATGAGCAGGGACAGTTTACTGACACTTTAGTGACACCCCATGTCAAAACTGTTATTACCTGTTATGATCCTGCTGGTTTGCTGTTATGCTGTATTTTAGCTTTTGGGCATCTCTGTTTTTGAAGTTGCTTACCACCATCTCCCACTCGTAAGTTACTTGCTTCTTTGTGCTCCATAATTTTTGATGGGGCACAACGGGCGCAGTCTATTTAGCTTACCCTCCCCATATTTCTCTTCATCCACTTTACTTACTTTTATCCTCCTCTCTTCTTCCCCTTCTTTTTCTACCTTCACAGCCACTACCCTTTATTTTTTTATTTCCCACCCCACTCTCCTACTTAACAGTTGGCTATGTGTTGAGTGTGTGTCTATATTCTCACTTTGGGCCCAATTCCCTATTTCTAGAGGTAATTTTCCTCTTTCTACATAACCTGCTCCATCTAGTGCTAAAGCAACGAGTGACGCTAGGCTTGTTTCCCTCAATATTATCAGCCTCAATGCTCCAGAGAAGTGTTGAAAATGTAATTGAATGAAGCTCAGGGCACATGTAGTTTTTATCCAAAAAACTAATTTCTACTCTGTCAAATAACTACTAATAATTTCTGATTCCCTGTTACCTACCACAATAACAATATACATTTTAAAGCCAAGAAGGGTGAATAGCCTGCTATCCAGATCAGCGGGATGGCAATTGTTTTCTCAAAAGTCCAATGACAATTGGTGCTATCGGTTTCTCAAAGGTAATTTGAATGGCCAAAGGGTTACCCTGGCATCCGTATACCTCCCCAACCACGATCAACTTCAATTTCCTGAAGAATGTCTTACCCTCCTCATAGGTACCTCTCTCATCCCTATATCTGCAGAGTAAAACTGGTACTCAACTCTTTCGGTTTAGTAGACATGTGGCTGTGTACCGCCCTGACAACAAGGATTACACCTTTTTATCAGCACCACACAATACTTATTTGAGAATTGATTACTTCCTAGCTTCACAATCCACACTCCCCCAGGTCACCGAGACTACAATTGAAACCCCAACTGTGTCAGACCATACTCCAATTACCATGTCACTCAAACTAGGCACTGTGCTTTCCAAAGCCTGATGTTGGAAACAAAATGATTCTCTTATTCAAGAAGGCTCCCATTAAACTGAATCATCTAAAAGAATTGCCCAGTACTTCTCAGCTAAAAAATCACTCCCCAAGTTCACTGAGAACCACATAGGTATGTGATGTGGGTACTTCTTATACAAAAGTTCTCGGAAATCAAAAAGGCTAGGCTGTCCTGGCCCACTCAATTAAAAAAACATATCCACCCCTTCAATCCTTAAATAAGAAATCTCTTTCTCAAACTGCTTGTGCTGTATAATTTGGCCTCCTGTATCACCTAAAAAAAACCTGAATGATCCTGCCTGGTTCTACCCTCCCCTCTGTAAACTGACCACGGTGTATCATAGCTGCTGAGCCCTGACACCGTGGTCAGCGTACGTGCGTCTGTCATCCACAGCTCTCCTGTCCTCCTCTGTGCTCCTCTCCCCTCTCCCTCCCTGCCTGTCTGCTCCTGTGTCAAGTTTCCGCCCCTCCCCTCCTGCTGCTTTTAAAACTTTTTTTTGTCCTCTATAACCCTCTCTGTACCCTGATTACGAGTGCTACTGTCTCTGTGTTTTTTTTTTTTTTTAATTGGATTTTTGACTTACTGTAAAATCCATTTCTCTGATGCTCATTGACCAACAAAGCTCCTGATCTTCTTGACCATTGGATTATACTGCCTCCAACAGGAGTAAGACACTAGGCAGAAAAAGAACTTGACTATGCCTATGGGCAGTCCCATGAGGTTTCCCCCCCTCTCAGCTATTGGTACTCAGTTTTGTTACAAGCAGTGTCAGAAGTATTATAACTCCATAGAGGGGTGGTTGCTGTGTCTGTCGATGAACATCAGAGAGATGGATTTTAAAAAAAGTCAAAAATCCCATTTTCTCTTTAGTTTATTGATGGACACAGCTCCTGATCTTCTTGACCATTGGAACATCCCAAAGCAGTGTCAAACATGAGGGGTGGGAACAGCAAGAAAAAATTCCCAAGGCTAAACCGTAGCCAACCACGTAACAGGAGCTTAACCAAAACAACTGGAGCCCATCTGAAAAACAGTACACCCCCAAAGAGGGAACAAGCCCCTTAAACAGCAGTCTGCAAAACCTTGCGGCCAAAAGAGGCATCCGCAGATGCCAACATATCCACTTTATAAAATTTTAATGAAAGTGTGCACTGACAACCAAGTATCCGCCTTGCACACCTGCGTTCCTGACGCCAGATGATGGAAGGCCCAAGAAGCACTGAGTGCCAGGGAAAGGAAGAACCTGACCCTTAATTGAATAGGCCTCAGTCACCGTCTGTCTGATCTATCTAGAAATGGTCGCAGATGAAGTGTATAGTCCTTTTTGAAGCTCACCTGTCAGCACAAATAGTGAGCCTGACTTCCTAAAAGACTCCATAGCTTCCAGGTACACCCGAATAGCCCGAACCACATCCAGAGAAAGCAACGCAATTTTCTTTGGATGTTTTGGCCTGGGACACAGGGAAGGCAACACAATGTCCTCATTCAGATGGAAATCAGAGACAACCTTTGGAAGGAATGATGGACAGGGGCAAAGAACCACCTTATCTTTGTGAACCACCAAATAAGGGGAACGACAAGACAACGCCACCAATTCCAACACCCTACGCGCTGAGTTGATAGCAAACAAAAAGGCCACCTTTTGGGATAGCGTAAGCTGGGGAATCTCCCGAATATTTTCAAAGGGAGGCTTCCGTAGAGCTGAAAGCACCAAGTTGAGAACCCAAGGCGGTAGTGGGGACCGTACTGGTGGAGTCAAATGTCGAACCCCCTGAATAAAAGTACGCACCAGAGAGTGGGTGGCCAAGGGTCGTTGAAAGAAGCCCGCCAAGGCCGACACCTGGCCCCTAATGGTACTCAAGGCCACCTTCTGCTCAAACCCCCATTGAAGGAAGGTCAAGACCCGAGCCACCGAAAAAGAGCAAGGGTGAACACCAAGGGACTCACACCACCAAATGTATGCTTTCCATGTACGATGGTAGATCTTCCTAGAAGTAGACATCCCAGCTTTCAGTAGAGTAGGAAACACCAACACAGACAAACCTCTATCCGTTAGCACCTGGCTTTCAACAGCCAAGCAGTCAAAGCTAGCGATTAAAGCAGGATGAAAGATTGGCCCTTGGAACAGAAGATCCTCCCTAAGAGGTAGTCTCGAAGGGGCGTCGGTGACCAGCTGCACCAAATTGGCGTACCAGGACCGGCGAGGCCAATAGAATGACTGGAATTTCTTCTGCCTCGATCCTGCACAAGAGTTTCGACAGAAGCTTGAGAGGAGGAAGGGAAGGCATAAATCAGACGATACTGGCCCCAGGGGGCCACCAAGCGTGTCTGTGGCATCCGCTAGCGGATCCCGTGACCATGCCACAAACCTGGGCATCTTCCTGTTGAGCCGGGACGCCAATAGATCCACCTCTCAGGGGTGCCCACCAGAGACACAACTGATGAAACACCTCGGGATAAAGAGACCACTCCCCTTGGTCCAACGCCTGCCGACTGAGATAATCCATCTGCCAATTTTCCACCCCTGGAATGTGTACGGCGGAGAGGGCCATGACGAACCACTCTGCCCACCGAAAAATGCTGGCTTCCTCCAGAGCTGCCAATACACTTCTTGTTCCCCCCTGGGAATTGACATAAGCCACGGCCATGACATTGTCCGATTGGATTTGCACCGGATCACCCCTGAAGGCGATCAGTCCAGTGATTCATGCACAGCCTGATCGCTCAGAGTTCCAGGACAATGATCGGGAGTCTGGACTTTTCCAGTGTCCAAACTCAATGAGCAGAGTCCTGCCCCAGGACACCTCCCCACCCGGACAGACTGGCATCCATGGTAACCACTGTCTAATACAGGGGGAGAAAAGATTTACCCTGGTGAAGAGCTGGAGAGTGAAGCCACCAGATCAGAGACCCTTTTTTTTTTCCGGCTCAGCTGGATTTGATTGTCCAGAGACTTCGGACACTATGTGACGGTGGCGGTTATCAGATCCCTGCCCTTCTCACTAACTCGTGACCAAGGACCAGCCAATCTCACACCCTGCCGTCACTTGCGTAACAATGCCACTCTCAGCTGCACCCAGCACATAGATTTTCCAGCTTGCGGGACCACAATCTAGATGCCAGCAGGCTGAGAGCGATTATCACCAGGCTAATTAAGCAATTAACCCTTTCACTGCCACCACCGCTACGTTATGAGCCCAGCGGACGCTCGTAATTTTAGAAATACCAATTATGACTTTAGAATAATCATCTGTAACACGCGCTGTCACCACAGACAGGAATGTTCAGAGGATTTATTCTATACAGTAGCACTCTTCAAGAGACAGGTTCGTTGTTAGTTTGCATTAAGAGCTTAGGGACAAGATTAACAATTTTCAGAATAAAGTTTAATAATAAAAAGGTTAAAATTGGTGCAAATAAAATATTTACAGAAAAAGGTGTTTCAAAGAAATAGCAACATAATTCAGCAATTAGAAAAATAAGGTAGAGTTGGGAAAATGAGAATACTTGCATTCAATGTCCTGAGTTTTATCAGAGTTAAGAAGCTGAGCCAGTGTGATCGGTTCTCAAAATTGATAGATGTTCCTTCTTGATGTTACCATGAGAACTCCTAACCCCCGTCTGCTTTTCTTTTTTTCTCTGAGACCGCAGGGGGTGTTAACAGATGTCCCTGACCAATAAACACAGTGGCCATGGGCGGCCCTAAGGTTTACGACAATACCAAGGAACCTCCCGTATAGACAGAGTTATGCCACTCTCAATATCTCCAAATATGTAATGGTTACATTCTTTAAACTGCTAGTTTATCATTCAGCATGTGATTTGGCTTCAAAGGATACTAAACATGAATATATTATCACACAGGGAATATCTTATCGCTATCTTCTATTCCATATGTGATAGGGTGATTATGCATGGTCTCAATTCGATCAGTATGACATTTCTCATCCAAATATCTACTTTTTGTTAATGTGTCATGTTCCTGTCTGCATTTATGAATTGTGTATGTATTGTTACATTTTCTAATGAACAGCTGGGGCTGCGTGGTATTTATGACACCGCTCTGGTCAGCCTTAATGGATTTGCTCAGTTTTACAATCGGCCTGTTCTGGCAGAACAACATTTGACCAGGTTTCCTGTCCGTGCTGAGATAAGGTTTCTTTGAAGTGCCAGCTTCCTGCATTCCTTAGTTAATTGAGGTAGAGAGAGGGGGGAAGAAGAAAATCACTGAGTATCTCTGGTCTGCCTGTCATGGTTGCCCGTGACAAAATGGATGCTTGCGGCAGCTTTTAGTATACCCAGTGTAGGATATCATTACAGTCCCATTTGGCCAAGATAGCCCTTTGCAGGGACCTCGTATGGAACTGTGCAAATGGGACCACCTTGAAGGTAGAAACCATCAGGCCCAGCACCCTCATGCAAGTCCAGAGGGATGTCCACCTTCTGGACAGCAAGAGATGAATCGCAGCATGCAACTTCTGTAGTTTGTCCAGCGGAAGAAACACTCTGGCTAGAGCCGAGCCCAGAGTCAGACCCAGACAGTCCAGTATCCTGGAAGGAACCAGAGCAAACTTCTGAAACTTCAGAAGCCAGCCGAACTCCCTCAGAGTTTGTATAGTTATGTCCTCGTTGTCCATCAGAGGAGTAAGAGACTCTGCTCGCAAGAGGTGGTCATCCAGGAAGCTCAGCACTACGATTCCTCGCTGGCGTAAAAAGGCCAGCACCGCAGAGAACATCTTTGTGAAAACCTGAGGAGCAGAGGCGAGACCAAAGGGTAACGCCACAAACTGATAATGCTCTTCTCCCACGGCAAAGCGGAGGAAGCGTTGGTGACAGACACATATAGGAATGTGTAAGTAAGTGTCCTTGATGTCGATAGAGGCAAGGAAATCTCCCTGATGCAAGGATGCCACCATCGTGCGAATAGACTCCATTCTGAACTTCTGTACCCGCTCAAAGCAGTTCAGGGCCTTGAGATCCAGAATTGGATGTACCTTGCCTTCTTTCTTCGGGACCGTGAACACTTTTGAATAAAACCCCTGAAAACGTTCCAGAGTTGGAACTGGAACTTTTACCCCTTAAAGCAACAGGTCTTGCATCACCCAAGGGGGGGCTTGCAATCGGTCCAGGGACAGATGCACATTGGATGGAGAGAACCTTTCCGGAGGGTAAAAATGAAACTCGATGTTGTAGCCGGACGGTATGACTTTGTGGACCCACTTGTCTTGCACCAAGGAGGTTCATGGGTCCAGAAACCAGCGAAGACGTCCCCCCACCCCCGGCACGATTGAGGGTGCACCTTCATGCAGAAGGAGCCTTGTCTGTGGGTCTGGAGAAACCCGCTTTGGACTTGCCAGGGTTTTGAAAGGGTTTGAACCCTTGTCAGCCGACCCTGAGGGATGAAAAAACTTCCTGTGAGCCGAGAATGACAGTCCAAGTCTGCGACGAGGATCCTTACCCTTACTAGCCTGCGGAAGAAAGGTGCTCTTCCCCTTCTTAATGATTTCATCCAGGATAGCTCCAAACAGGTGATCTCCTTGAAAAGAAAGATCAATTAAGGCTTTTTTTTTAGGGGTCAGGTCCGCAGACCAATATTTGAGCCACAAAACACGCCTAAGGACCACTACCAAAACAGACAGTCTAGAAATCAGGGGAGCCGCATTCAATGAGGCATCACAGATAAACTGCAGGTCCTGGACCAACTGGTCCCCCAGCTCCCCAAAGGCATGGGGGAAGCTGCTCACCCTCCAGGCCACGGCGTAAAAGCTTAGCCTACTCGGTCAGAGTTTGTGACACCAGGGCAATGGTAAAGACTGATAGTGAACATACTGCAGGCCACAGCCTCTGCCTTTCTGTCAGCCGGATCCTTAAAAGCTGGCAATTCTTCTACCGAAATCATGGTTGCCTTATTCAACCTGGAAACCATGGGATCCACCACCGTTGGAACAGTCCACTTCTTAAGGAGGGACTCTTCAAATGGGTACCTCATTGCGAATCGCTTAGGGACTACAAAGGGACGTCTTGATGTTCCCACTCTTTTGCGAAAAATAGGAAGTCAAAAAAGTCAAAATAGGAAGGAAATGGAAACCCCTTTGCCGCTTTAGACGGCTTGTGAGTGCCAAAGGCAACTGATGCCACACAGCTGCGTCCTCCATTTTTAAAGTCTCACGCACAGACACAATTGGTGCGTCCACCAGCGCCTTTTTGTGCGCGGCTATAGGAGTGGAGGAATCCTCCTCACTATCTGGGAACTCAGGGCGCGTGGCCGCAGACCCCTGAGGGCGAGCCTCGTCCACGGCGGCCAGCTCAGATTCAGAATCTGCAGTCACTGGCATCACCAGAATCAAAGCATTCCACGTGCGGGGTCCAGGAAGAAAAAAGGCCCAGGAGTCAGCACCAGGGGATAAGGAGTGGCTCCCACAGCTAAAAAGGCTGCCCAGAAGGCTCCACAGTAATGGCCGCCAGCCTATACAGAAAATAGGCTACAACAAAATGGCAGCCCCGTACAGCACCCTGCCCCAGCCCCAGGAGGTAGCCAGACCACCATACAACCCCAGTATAGGTGGAGAGGGGATGAGGGGCAGAGAGGGGTTATAGATGACCCACAGGATCAAGGGGGGCCTAACGGGAAGGAGGGGAACCTCGGGGTCCTACCATCCCAGGGAGGGGCCCGCGTCCACCCCAAAACCCTCCAGATTTTTCTGCCTAGTGTCCTACTCCTGTAGGGGGGCAGTATAACCCAATGGTCAAGAAGATCAGGAGCTGTGTCCATCAATGAACGTAAGAGAAGTGCCCTCTTTACCATATTTCAGAGCGGCTCCCGGCGATTACCTGACCGGATGGCTCTCTCTCTCCTCTCGCCCCACCTGATGTCAGCAAGGGAATCTGTGCCCCGCCTTCTGCATCTGTCAGACGGGGAGAGGAGAGAGCCGGCCGGACACGTGATCGTCTCGAATCGCTCTGAAATACGGTAAAAGCTGGCATTTGTTTTATAAAACACAGAGACAGGAGCACTTGTAATCAGGGTGCAGAGAGGATTATATAAAGTTGTTAAAGTGGGTTAACAACTACTTTAAGACAAACATACACCTTACAGATTTTGGTAACTGGAAAAAACAGAATTCCTCTGTTAAAATTTCAGTTTGCTTTAGGGACTTTTAGGGACTCTCACTCATGGTTAATGCCTATCCTTCAATGTATTATCTACCTTGACCAGGAGTTTCAAACTCAATTTCATTGTAGGCCACATCGGCAGTATGTTTGCCCTCAAAGGGCTAGTTGTAGCTGGGGTGCGCTATGTACAAAGTGCAGGGTTTAGGAGTGCGTTACGTACAGAGCACAGAGCTCAGGATTATGCTACGTAGAGAGTGCAGGGTTTGGGGGGTGAATTGTGTACGGTGTGCAGAGTTTAGGGGTGAGATGTGTGCAGATTTCAGGGGTGTGCTGTGTACAGACTTTAGGGTTGCGCTATGCACAGTGTGAGACTCCAACCCCTCCATCCTGTAGCTTCCTAGCATTTCTCTCTACTACCTTGACTGGCTCTAGCACCTCCTTGTGTAGGTGGCTCTGCCTCATCTTGCAGGGAAATCGTTCTCTCTCTTAGACTCTGGAGATCTGTCCCAGCCGTGAGTGCATGCAGAGATCTGTTAGTTTCAGGATCCGCTGAGAGAAAAGCTGTCCCTTGTAAACAGCTGTCTCTTGTAAACACAGAAGGCTTCTGGAGAGGTCCACATGACAAGGCTTGGAGAGCTGGATTTGGTCCCTGGTCTTGTGTTTGACATATGTGACCTAGACCATGACGGCATTATGCCTTCCAGGGAGGTAACAAACAACATAGAAGAGTCCTTAAAGCAGTTGTCCAGTGTGTAAAAAAATCCTGTAGTTGCTGGCTTTTAATAAATGGACACCTGTCCAACGATCCAGCGCAGTCCTCACACGGGCTTGCTATAACAGTTTCAATTATTTTGGGAAGACTGTCCACAAGGTTTAGGACTGTGTCTTTGGGAATGTTTGACGATTCTTCCAGAAGCGCATTTGTGAGGTCAGGCACTGATGTTGGATGAGAAGGCCTGGCTCGCAGTCTCCGGTCTAATTCATCCCAAAGGTCAAGTTACTCCACCCCAAATTGCTCACCCGTGTCTTTATGGACCTTGCTTTGTGCACTGGTCCAAATCATTTGATGGAGGGGGTATTATGGTGTGGGGTTGTTTTTTTAGGGGTTGGGCTTGGCCCCTTAGTTACAGTGATGGGAATTCTTAAGGCATCAGCATACCAAGACATTTTGGATAATTTCATGCTCCCAACTTTATGAGAACAAGTTGGGGATGACCCCTTCCTATTCCAACATGACTGCGCACCAGTGCACAAAGCAAGGTCCATAAAGGCAAGGATGAGCGAGTATGGGGTGGAGAAACTTGGCTGGCCTGCAAAGAGTCCTGATCTCAACCGATAGAACACCTTTGGGATGAATTAGAGCAGAGACTGCGAGCCAGGCCTTCTCGTCCAACATCAGTGCCTGACCTCACATATGCGCTTCTGGAAGAATGGTCAAACATTCCCATAGACACACTCCTAAACCTTGTGGACAGCCTTCTCAGAAGAACTGAAGCTATTAAAAGGGTGTGCCAACTCAATATTGAACCCTACTGGGATGCCATTAAAGTTTATGTGCATCTAAAGGCAGGTGTCCCAATACTCTTGACAATTCTGATTGTGCTGTTTCTCTATTAGACCTTATGATACGCTGTCTCTTAACATGTAAGTTTGGATATGTAGATGTAATATGACTATGCGCACTTTAATTTTGAAAATAGAAAATAAATAGTATTAAAAAAAGCCATACCTGGAATTCAGCTTTAAATGAAGAAGTAAAATACAGCATGAATATAAACCTGGCATAGGGCACCCAGAAGAAGTCTAATTAATCATTTTATATTCATCTATCCTTTCAGGACTACAGAGTATAAGTTTTAATAAGTTGATGGATGTAAATTAGTCTTAAAGCGGAGTTCCACACTAAAATTATACTTACCTCCATCTTCTTGCTCCGGGTCACCTGAAAAACAAATGGATAATCACAATTTTTTTTTTTTTTTACTTACCTTGTTTAGAAGAAAATATACTCACCTTCCTCTTCCTCCCCTTGGCGGCCACGGCGATTCATCACTTCCTGGCTTGCAATGATTCCTGGGAGCTGAACGTCATCGATCCCAGGAATCAATGCGCCTGCACCAGCCCCGACGTCAGTTCGGGTGCAGGCGACGTCATACCTTGCTAAACAGCTTCTGGGCATGCCCAGAAGCTGTGCAGGGATGACGCTGCGGCACCGGAAGTGACGGCGGGGCCGGTGCAGTGCATCGTGGGACCGAAGAAGACGGAAGAGGACACAGAAGAGGAGCGCGCTGGCTTCAAGCTGCCCACACCTGAGATGACAGCGCTGGACAATACTTTTTCAAGGTAAGTATTTCTTCTAAAAGGTAAGTGCAACCCGGGACAGATCAGAGGCTATCCATTGTGGAATGCACTAGCCCTGACTGTCCCGGGGGTATTTTTATTAAAAAAAACTTTCCCAGGGTGGAAGTCCGCTTTAAGTGATACTAAATCCAATTAAAAAAAAAATAGTTAAGGAAATCCAGACTTAACGCCCAAATCCAAGTATATGAAAACATTCACCCTTACAAATAGGTACATTGTAGACTATGTTACTTGGCTACGATATCTCTCTGTTGGATGACCTTACCCTTTAAGCACAGCATGCCTTGGGTGCTTATTTATACAGTACAGATAATCAAAAGGTTTCATTAGTTGATTGTGACATGCTAATGAAATGGAAGTATACATCTGGAGAGTAATAAAGAAGTGTTAACAGAGCAAGAATAGAGCAGTGGATTATTAATAAGGAGCCAGCTGAGCAAGCTATGACTATGTGATGGATTTAGAGATCAGAAATGGAAACAGACGTTTGGGTTCAAGGCAGTATGAGTGCAGAAGCACATTTATTGTGCATATGTTAGGTCATCCATAGTTGAAATGATGAGCCAGAAACCCAATAGCTTCTTAATTTATAAGACATTTTTTTTTTGCCTTCCTCATAGCATAGTTGCTATGAGGAAGGCGTTAGCTGAAACGCGTTACCATTTTATTGGATCCTGTTATCGCTGTTGTTCAAAAATAAGGTATTTTGACTAAAGAAGCTATCTTTTCTCCTAAGGATTTGCAGTGAACGACAGGGCCAGTGCACCAACTCTGCTCATACAGCCTTCAATACAGCGGTAGAGCTTGGGTGAGTTTCTTGTGTTTCCACATATGTTAGGTAATGGCCAATAATGTGTAATTAACCACTTCTGGACCGGAAGGATTTGCCCCCTTAATGACCAGGCCATTTTATGTGATTTGGTACTGCGTTATTTTAAAAGACAATTGCGCAGTCATGCGACGCTGTGCGCAAATAAAGTTTAAGGCCTTTTTTTCCCACAAATTGAGCTTTATTTTGGTGGTATTTGATCACCTGTGCGATTTTTGTTTTTTGCGCTATAAACAAAAAAAGTGACAATTCTGAAAAAAAAAAGAATTTTCACTTTCTGCTAAATAACATTCCCCCCAAAAAAATGTAAAAATCAAAATTTTTTAACATTTTAGGCCAATTTGTTTTCTGCTACATATTTTTGGTATAAAAAATCGCAATAAGCATATTTTGATTGGTTTGCGCAAAAATTATTGTGTCTACTAACTACGAGAAAGATTTATGTAATTTTTATTGTTTTTTTTTTTTTTTTTACTAGTAATGGCGGCGATCTGCGATTTTTTGCGGGACTGCGACATTGCGGCGGACAGATCAGACCCCTAACTGACATTTTTGACACTTTTGGGGGACCACCAGTGACATTACTACAGTAATCAGTGCTAAAAATATGCACTGTTACTGTACTGACACTGGCAGAAAAGGGGTTAACACTGTGGGTGATCAAAGGGTTAAATGTGAGCCTAGGGGAGTGATTCTAACTGTATGGGGGCAGGGCTTGTGAAATGATACTACAAAGAAGGATCACAGGCACTCTGTGATCATTTCAGAGAGAAGAGCGGTCAGCTGTGTTTACAACAGCTGACCGTTCTTCTTTCTCAGCGGGGAGCGATCGCGGGTGTCAGGCGGCAATCGGAGCCGCCTGCCCCGTGCATCGGGAGACCTAGGAAGGTTCGAGCAGGAGGGTCAGCCTGCCCCAGTAAATCGGCGGTGGGTGGTCTGGAAGTCTGCTTACCTCCGTGGGGTACGAAGTCCAACACAAAGGTCCTGGGGTTTGAACCCGCACTTTTCTTCATCTTCTTTCGCTAGGGACGCCAGGACGAATAAGAGCGTTAGCGTGGTCATGTGCTGACACCGTACAATCAGATCCGCTCTGATTCATCCCAGGGTCTCTAGGAAAAAAGAGAAAGAACAGCATGGTTTTTAAACCCCATGATTGTTGTACCAGGCTGCGTTTATGGTGAAACTCTATCACCCATGGAGGTAAATGCAGTAGGGACCGGGTGGGGAAAGTGTAGGCTGTTAGTTTACCTTTTCATTTTTTTCTGAAAACGTTAAAGGGTAACTCCACTCTCGTGGGGAAAAAAATCAGCAAAGAAAGAAAAAACAATATAGCGTATATACAATTGCGACACAAATCATATTGTAATTGAATGTTATTAAAAATGACCTTTCCTTTTCAATCTGCAGCGGTTGTAATTTTCTGAAAATGTAATACAATATGGCTACCTGGAGCTGTTCTATACACAGAATGTATACTGACCTCACCCCAGCAACATCATTTCCTGCTTGTGTGATTGGCTCACCAATTTTCCCAGAAGTCTGCCTAAGATACAAGTCAGATTTCTGGCATCCCCTGCAACAAAAATGTCATTTTTGGTGAGATACTATATACAGCCGGTGACAGATCACACTGCAGTGTGGCCCCCTGAGAGGCACGTTCTGGAAGGACATCTTATGACGTCCACGTTATGAATGACGAAAGTCCCGCCTGGCCATCATTTGACTATAGGCCGAGCAGGAACTGGCGAATCGCCTCATTTCAGTTTGGGTGCACTAGACTAGTCCACTGTAGACACAAAGCAATGCTATTGTTTCAGTATGTCCCATAATCACTTGATTTGTTCCTAATAGTGCTCAGAAATGGAAACCAAAGACTAAGTACTGTATGATTTTAGTGTTTTCAGTTAAAGGTTCTGTTAAAGCTAGAGCATATAAAGATATTTTAAACAATTGTGCCCTTTTAACCTTGTGGCAACAATTTGTGGAAGGCCCTTTTTTGTTCCATCATTCATGGCTGTGCCAGTGGCCACAAAGCTAAATTTATAATGACATAGTTTGCCATGTTTGATGTGGAAGGACTCACCTGCCCCTGAACTTAACTGTATTGAATGCCATTGGGATGAATTGAAATGCCAGTTTGAGACAGGCCTTCTCATCCAACATCATGACTTCACCTAACAAAAAAAACCCTCTGAGTGGTCAATGTACATTGCCGGGGGGGGGGGGGTCAGGTGTAGTAATAACTGCTCTATCAGTTGTAATAAGGAAAGCTGTAGTGTCTGCATCCCTATGGAAGTGATTAGGCCTTAGAAAAAACATTTTTATTGCAGAGGGGTGCCTAAATCTAACTTTTATCTAAATGCAGACTTCTGGGGAAAAACATTGAGTCAATCACAGAAACAGCACATTACATTTTTGGATGCATTCTGTACAACTGTGTAAAGAATACCTCTAGGTGGCCATATTGCATTACATTTTACAGAAAATTACAGTGCTGCAAATTGAAATGGAACGGTCGTTTTTAATAACATTAAATTAAACATTGTTTGTGTAGCAATTGTATATGCTATATTATTTTTTACTTGCTGTTTTTACAAAAAGGAGCAACCCTTTAAGCAGCACGACTTTAAGCAGCAAACATTCCTACAAACACACTCCATAATCTTGTACAAAGCCTTCCTAAACCTCCGTTCAAATCGGCGCAATTTCACATGAGATTGAACAGGTCAAATCGCAGCCTATTGTCGGCAATGGGAGAGTCCCAATCCATGCAACGCCGACTTTGCAGCGCCGCACCAATATCCAAAAGTATTTCCTGCACTACTTTTGGCGACTTCCGGGGCAGTGCATGAAGCTGAACACATGTCTTTGATGTTGCCTCTGAAGTTGGACTAAAATGCGGCTTTGAAATTGTGGCGGGTCCAGATGAACTCGTACGATTTCAAAGCCACGTTCACTGTGAACGAGGGCCTGCAGAGTGGAGGCTATTATTACCCCAAAGGTTGGGTAACTCTGTATAAGTACTGTACATATGGTTTTAGATCAGATTTCCAAAAAGCTCATTTAGATGTGATGGTCATGTGTGCACACACTTTAGCCCTATGGCATACGTTCTTTGTTTTCAATGGGGATGCTGTATTAAAGGAATAAAGACTGTTCACTTACCGAAGTGAATATTTACTTAAGGCCCCTTTCACACGGGCGCTCCGTATGTCCGTATTTCATCCCATTTTTTTGCAGATGAAAAACGGACATAATGCATGTCAATGGGATGACCATCCGCTGACATCCGATTTGCGTCCTTTCAGTTCTGTTCCGTTTTTTGGAATGGAACAGAACCCTATTTTTCTTCCGTTTAAAAAATGGAACTGACGCAAAATCGGATGTCTGCAGTGTCATCCGCTGACATCCGCAATCCCCATAGACATACATTTTGTTCGTATATCACCTGCAAATGGATGGGATGATATGTGGACATATGGGACCGGATGACACAAATGTCATCCGTGTCCGTGAAAAAAAAAAAGTGCCGCAGCGGAGGAAAAAAACTGAGCGGCCGTGTGAAAGAAGCCTTAAGCAGTATTAAACCCAAAAGAAAAAAAATTATTATATTGAGGTTTACCATTTCTTACATGTGATGGCTGCGTTTTTAGGCTTTCTTTAATCTGCTGATCCAACCATTAAGAACAAGCTTTCTAGCAGAATGTATCCGTTACAGGGATGAGATTATTTAACATTAGCAGAGGTGCTTACAATGATTAGCTTTTATTTAATTAATAATTATGCAAAAACCTTAATGCCCCTTTCACACAGGCGGACCGTTCAGATCCGCCTGTCCGTTTTTTTGGCGGATCTGAACGGTCCCCCCATGCATTCCTATGGGGCATCGGATGTCAGCGGAGACATGTCCGCTGACATCCGACCCGATCCGATCCGTCAAATCTGGACGGATGGAAACCCTATTTTCCATCCGTCCAGCGGATCGGATCGGGTGAGAACGGACTGACGGTCCGTTGACATCCGATTTCCCCCATAGAGATGCAAGGGGAACTGTCAGCTGTGTCTCCGCACACAGCGCGGAGACACAGCTGTCCTCCTGCTGCTCAGCGGGGGATCGGCGGCTCGATCCCCCGCTGAGAAAAACGGACTCCGTCCAGCGGACGGAGTGTGTGAAAGAGCCCTTAACCTAAAAGAACAAAAATGAGTTGCTGTAACTGCTTAAAAAGTATTAGTCGGAGTTTGGCTTCAATTTGATAGTGTGTTTAAATCTGCTAGTACATATAACACTACCCCCCTCCTCAAGACTGACAATGCTGCTGTCTGATGTGCCTCCTGTTCTCAATCATCCAGAGTGTGGGTACTCTAACACAGGAGGTGTGTTACTGAGCAGATCACCAGGCGAAAACAGAGGGGAAAAAGCCTAAGAATAGAAAACTGATGCAGCCACCACATCTAATGATTGATATGCTGCAATATAGAACATTTTAAATGTTAGGTTTAATACCTCTTTACCACTTAGTGAAGAATGTTAGCTCTAAACACCCAACAAAATTTAGTTGAACGTTTGTCAGTACTGCACTGAAACGCAGGAACAGCACAATCACTGTGCAGCTTAAAGTTGTAAAGGTTTGGATTTTTTTTAAAATAAAAATAACAAACATGTTATACTTACCTGCTCTGTCCAAGGGTTTTGCAAAAAGCAGCCTCAATCCTCTTCTTCTGGAGTGCCCCAGCGGGGCTCCTGGCTCCTCCTCTTCATCGGATGCCCCCACGGAAAGCCACTTTCTATGGGGGAACCCATGCAGGCATGTTCCTGAGTCCTGTTGCTGTGTCCATTGACACAGACAGAGAGACTCAACCCTGTCCCAAGCTCCAGTGTCACTAGATTTGATTAACAGCAGCGAAAGCCAATGGCTATCAATTATGCTATCAATCTGTCCAATGAGATGAGAGCCAGTAGCTGGAGCCGCTGGGCTTCTGCATGGTGCTGGAATTAAAGGGCTCAGGTAAGAAAAAGGGGAGGCCTGGGGGGTGCTGCAGCAAAGAAGGTTTTTTACCCTAAGGGTCCTTTCACATGGGCTTTCCACCCATGGACTCCGTTTTTATTCAGCGGGTATCGATCCGCAGATCCCTGCTGAGCAGGCGGATGACAGGTCTGTCTCCACTCACTGTGCAGAGATGGACCTGTCAGATCCCTGCTCTCCTCTATGGGAGATCGGATGAAAAGGGACCACCTTTCCGTTTTCATCCAATCATGTAGACGGATGGAAAATAGGGTTTCCATCCGTCTGGATTTCATAGACAGCATCGGATCCTATAGCAACAGGTGTCAGTGGAGTGGTCACTGCTGACATCCGCTGCTCCATAGGGATGCATGGAGCATCCGATTTAGGTCCGCCTAAAAAACTGACAGGTGGACCTGATCGGAAAGCACGTTTGAAAGGGGTCTAACGCATAGCATGCATTAAGGTGAAAAACTTTGAGACTTTACAATCTTAACTAGACACTATATGTATGGATTTAGACTCTATGTAATCAGCTAATATGGCTGCCACAATGTAAGCAATAGAAACAAGGATAACTCAAATTAATAAAATCATTTGCATTAACCTGATCACTTTCAGGTTTATATTAAAAACTTGTACAAAACCAAAGATTCCCTTTAAAGGTGAACGCCAGACAAAGCAAATATTCTCTGAATACAAGAGACATGTTTTGTCATGTTGAACTTTAAGCCAGGTCATGGATGGTGCGATTTTCTTTCCTGCGACTAGAAAATCTCTCAATTTCCGACTGACTGTGTTGATGGGGAATCTCTCCCATGGAGCTTTTGTGTTCTCCCAGCGGTGGGAGTCATCCCAGCCAGGAGGACACACAGTAATTATTGCTAGAGGCTATAGCCGCTGGCAATAATCGCATGAAAAATCAGACAGGCTGGTTGTAACCAAGTTGATCAATCAACTTGGGTACAATAAGCCTGCCCATACATGGCTTGGACCATCTACTGGCATGCTACTGGGCAGGGTTTTTTTTTTTTTTGTAGTAAAGCCCAGTCACTGCTGCTCTCTCAGCTTGCGCAGGGTGATTGGTCTTGTATCTGAACCCCTGTAGTTTTTCCTGAACTGGGTGGACCTGGTGGGATCTGTACAGCACTGTGATGATGCCAACACTACTTTTGTAAGGTAATATCTGAGTTTGCAAATGTATTTGGTGCTCACAAAGTGGATCAATATTCAATCTAGCTATTGAGGCATATATTTAAATAATGGTTTTCCTGCCTGGAGTTCAGCCAAACCATGAAGTTTCCTATACTACTGGTATTCATTAAAGATTAGATGTACTTTTTCGTCATGGTAGTTAAATAAATAAAAGTAACATTTAAAGTGCTAATGACACTTCATGAAAATAAAAAACTTACCTTTACTTTCCAGTTTTAGTTGTTCAGCCATCAATGTGTCTAATCTGTTACCAAGTACAAAGGCCAGGAAGGATAGGATGAGAGCGTCCAAAATTCCAATGATGGCCAAAATATATGCCCAGCGCACTGAACACGCACCAAGTGAGTATTTGTCTGTCTTTTCTCCGCACATTCTCCTAACCTCGTCTGCGTCCCAGCCATCCGGAAAAATCATACAACCCAGTACAAGACAGGCAGCTGGAAGGAAAAAAAGAATAATATTAACATACTATATACAAAAAAACTTGTAAAACAAGACTGAATATGCTATTCTTTCCCAGAATTAGTACCTTTGTAAAGGCATTGTTTGTGGTTTTCTTTTAAACCTAAAATGACACAATGGGTGATTGATGGATTTTAAAGTTGACAAATTTTTAAGATAAATGCAGCTTGTCTTAACTTAATTATTATGTTATCCCCAAAAGAAGTGTCTTATTATTTAGAAGCTGATGGCTTGTAAACCTGCTCAGACAATGTTTGTAATTACAATTTATTGCAGTGGTGGTCAACTTGAAAATTCTAGAGGGCTTCAAGCCTGGTCCCTGACACTTCCAGAGGGCTGCACAATGGCAGCACTTTTTGTGTTGAAATGCATCGCAACCTATTTGAATTTAATTGGCTGTAATGCCTGAAAAGTTTTGTCATGCTGAGTTTATTTGCAGCATACCGCAACACACATGGAATTGAAAGTGGGAGTAAAATAAGCCCCATCTTTGGTGCAAAAGGCCACCTATATATAGTAGAGCTGCACAGTTAATCCTTAAAAAATCGCGATCTCGATTCACCCCCCCCTTACGATCTTAAAACGCCATTTAGTGCCGGTTCACACTTGTGCGGCTGCGGAGATCGCATGTAATTCGGAGCGCACTGCTCCTTCATTACATGCGATCTCATGTGCGGATGCGAATTCAGCCATACACTTTGTATGGCTGAATTTGCACTGCATCCGCACCAAAGACGCACAGGAGGCATTTTTTGAGCCGCATCAAAATTCTGTGCGTACTTGCAGATCGCACTGCGATATGCAATCAAACTGGGGGTGTCGTTAACTTTTAATTGACACCCCCTGCTTATCACATATGGCAGTGTGAACTGCCAGATGTGTGGATGCGATGCGGGAACACGCTGCATATTCGCAGCGTTCCCGCATCGCACAAGTGTGAACCGAGCCTTACTCACTCACAGTTTTAAAGAAAAGAAAAGAAAAAAAAAAGAGCCTCCAGCAAATGTTTATCAACATTGTTAAGGCTGTGAGATAACTATAAACACAGTGCTTTACAATGTATCATTTCATTCTTTTCATCTGTAATGGCGCTTTTCCACTGCATGGAACCGAACGGTTTGGCTCGCTTTTGTGCTTTTCCACTGCTGGTACCGCATGGTACGGTGTAGGAACGGTTCGGTACGGTACGGTGGCGCTTTTCCACTGCATGGAACCGAACGGTATGGCTCTCAAAAACAGTACCATCTCGATTGTGGTTCCAAGAGGTACCATACCCCGTACCATATCCCACAATCCTTTGCATGCAGTCACTACTAGCCACTGATTGGTCAGAAAATCCCACCCACCCCGTTGTTATCCCACCCACTTAACTTTAGTACTACTTTAGTGGAAAAGCAAACCATACCGTACCGAACCGTTCCAACACCGTACCATGCGGTACCAGCAGTGGAAAAGCAAACCGGGCCAAGCAGGGCCGAGTAGAGCCGAGCCGGTACTTGCAGTGGAAAAGTGCCATAAGTGAGGGCAGTTTAACCTCTTAAAGACTAAGCCTTTCTCTTACACTTGTTGCTTACAATATAAAATCAGTATTTTTTGCTAGAAAATTACTTAGAACCCCCAAACATTATATATATATATATATATATATATATATATATATATATATATATATATATATATATTAGCAGAGACCTTAGAGAATAAAATGGCGATCGTTGCAATCTTTTATGTCACACTGTATTTGCGCAGAAATCTTTCAAACGCAGTTTTTGGGGGAAAAAAATACACTTTAATGAATTTAAAAAAACTAAACAGTAGAGTTAGCCCAATTTTTTGTATAATGTAAAATATGATGTTACACCGAGAATCGTGATCTTTATTCTAAGCAAAAAAATCGTGATTCTCATTTTTTCCAGAATTGTGCAGCTCTAACCAAGGGTTTCTCAACCAGTGTTCCACAGCACACTGGTGTGCCGTGAAGGGTCCTCAGGTGTGCCGCGGCAAAATGACCCCCAACCTATGCATTAATAAGTAATCTGCTCTTTAATGATTGCTGGCTGATCAGTTGTTACAGCGGTGCCGATCCGGTGTTGGTCCTCTGTCTAATACTCGCTTCACGCTGCCACAGGCACTCGGGAAGCTGAGCGGTCCTCCTGACCCGCGTCCTGCCAATCGATGATGTCATCGGTTGCTATGGGCGGGTCGGGCACGCAAGCAAGGGCTTGCTGGACGTTAGAGCCTGGAGACGCTGGCTGGCGCGAGAGGAGAGAAACCAGGAAGAGGGATCTTCTGTGCCTGCATGTCAGCTCTGTGAGGTACACAGGATTATGTGTCATAACTTTTTTTAATATTTTAACCTACTTATTAAATGTACTGCTTGGAATTTTTGACCAACCCTTGATCAGTGTTCCTCTCAGCTGTTTTCATTCTCCTTTGTTAGTACACAGGATCACCTTGATGATTGCTTTGTAAATGTAATATACATGTAATTTCAATATATGTGGGTATATAAAATATAGATAAAGATGCTTGTTTTAATTACTGTATTACTATATTATACTGATAATGATAACAGTACTTCTTTTTTTTCTTTATCTTGTATTCTGCTTACAGATTATTATTTTTTTTTTTTTATTTTGTATTCCATTTGCACGTCTGCTGCAGTTTTGTCTATCTGTGTGCAGATATACATGTGACTGTATGTGTGTGTTCTTGTGTGTTCATATGTGTGTGTGTGTATGTATGTTACTTTTAATCCTAAACCCCCCCCCCCTTCCAGTACAATCGGAAATGCTTTTTTAGGGCTTGTTTGTGATAGCAGCAAGGACTGCTGTTCCTCTGAAAAGCAATCCATTCTCAGGTCGCTTTTCAGAGGCATTAGACAGGCAGTAAAGAGGAATTATGTTGCCTCCTCACCACCTGTTTTAAGCCTGTAAATGCAGCATCCTATACGCAACCGTGCAATGCACACAGTTGCGGGGTAGTTGCAGTGCAGCCCAATGGACCCTGGGTATACCTTCAGCTGCAGCCACAGCATGTGTACACCCCCAGCTGCTGCCTCTGCAGCTAAAGGGGGAGAAGTTGGGTGCGGTAAAAACAGCTCAACCGTGCGGTTTTACCACCCCTCCAACCTGACATGTGAACAAGCCCTTGGTTCACATCTGCATGGCTGCGTGCTGCGTGTAGGGAAGCCTATTTATTTCAATGGGCTTCCCTACCTGCAGAAATGCAATAAAAGAAGTCCCTGACCCGTTTTTTTTTTTAACTACGCTGCACCAAAAGCACCCAATGTTTGCCAATGTGTGGGGTATCCTTAAGAATTATTGGCACCCCTAACGAGCAGAGCATTTGGGTGTGTGTCTGGAACGAGCGCGATTTTGCGCGCGTTCCGCGACATACAGTAACGAGTACTGAACCTTGGACAGGGGTGCCTCGGGACTGAAAATACTTTTCAAGGGCGGCCCCAACTGGAAAAAAGTTTGAGAAACACTGCTCTAACCTATAGTAACTCCCAGTATTGGTTTCCAATAAATGTATAATTTTCAGAACCATATTACAACCCCATATGAAATCAATATATCATTCACAAAATTGCTTAGCCTTAATGACTCAAGCAAATTATATTACATCAACTTTATAACAAAAAGTCCCCCTTTGATGCAAAGGTGACGAACCACATAAAATGCATGCGATGGGAAGGAGGTCGGGTAGCTCTTCTTAAACCGATCCTTTGACCAGCAGCAAGATTCCTGGGACGGAGGGCCTTTTATATACTGAGCCCCACATGCGAATCTGATTTCACTGAATTCTGTTGCGACAGGTGCGAATCGAATGCAATTTTTGAGGGGACTGGGCATAGCTGGAGAATAAATTTTCACTGCATCCGCACTAAACTCGCACAGGAACCTTTTTTTAATCAGATCAAAAGCGTACCGCATCGATGTGAGCAGCCTTTATAGAAAACAATGTATTTTTATAGATGACATGCGAATCTATGAATTACAGATCGCATCAGAATTGTGTGAACCAGGCTTAAAGTTGGCCTTTAAATGTTCTGTTTTTGGCACTTTCCTCCTTGCACACTAATCCTCTAAGGCAGGTAAGGCTCAGACAAATTATTTTGTGTGTCTGGTTTAGAGATCTAACTCCGTCATTATAAAGTAAAGAAAAAAAAGAAAAATAATTTTGCTTCTTAAAATACCACTGGATTTAGGTTGTTTAAATAAGGTGTCTATTGAAGATTGAATGTTGGGGCATGATTATAGAGCAGTGAATGTGAAACTGGTGGTAAATCAATCACTTATTTAACCACATCCTGCCCGCCCTATAGCAGATTGACGGCGGGATTGTGGTTGTATTATCATATGACGGCGGCAGGATAATACAGCTTTGCGCGCCCCGCGGGGGGTGCGAGGTGTCAGTCTGACTCCCTACATCTCCGATCTCGGTAAAGAGCCTACTGATATAGGCTCTTTACCATGTGACCAGCCGTGTCCAATCACGGCTGGTCACATAGTAAACAGGAAGAGCCGTTAATCGGCTTTCCTTAGTTCGTGCCTGACAGGCACGAGTAAAGGAGCGCCGATCGGCGGCTCCCCTGACAGGGGGGGGATCGGCACTGGTAATCAGATCATTGATTACCAGTGCAGACCCTCGGGGGGGGTGCCACTAGAACCACCAAGGATGCCCACCCATGACCCCAGGGATGCCCACCTATGACCCCAGGGATGCCCACTATGGCCACCAGGGATGGCAATCAGCGCTCAGGGAGCCCCCCATTGCCCTCCCCATCAGTGCTGCCCGCCAGTGCCCTCCCTATCAGTGCTGCCCACCAGTGCCCATCATTGCCATCTTTCAGTGTCGCCCACTAGTGCCCATTATTTCCCACCAGTGCCACCTATCAGTGCCCATCAGTGCCGCCCGTCAGTGCCGCCTATCAGTGCCCACCAGTGCCGCCTATCAGTGCCCATTAGTGCCCATCAGTGCCACCTATCAGTGCCAGTCTGTGCCACCTATGAGTGCCCATCAATGCCGCCTATCAGTGCCCAGCAGTGCCGCCTATCAGTGCCCACCAATGCTGCATATCTGTGCTACCTATTAGTGCCACATATCAGTGCCGCCTATTAGTGCCACCCCATCAGTGCCTCCTCATCAGTGCCTGTCAGTGCAGTCTCATCAGTGCTCATCAGTGCAGGAAAAAACGTATTTATTTACAAAATTGTATAACATAAACAAAAAAAATTTTTTTTTTCTCAAACTTTTCGGTCTTTTTTTATTTGTTTAGCATAAAGGAAAAAACCCCGAGGTGATCAAATACCACCAAAAGAAAGGTTTATTTGTGGGGGGGGAATGACATAAATTTGGTGTAGGTACAGTGTTGCATGACTGCGCAATTGTCATTCAAAATGCAACAGCGCTAAAAGGGGAAAATTGGCCTGGGCAGGAAGGGGGAAAAGTACCCGGTATTGAAGTGGTTAAAGTACAGTAAACCCCCCCCCCTCCATCGCGGGGGTTATGTTCCAGACCCACCGCAATAAGTGAAAATCCGCGAAATAGAAATACCCTATTTAAATACACCCTAGGCATGTTTCTATAACTTTTACGGTACTTTTTAAAGAATTTTACGGTCCTTAAACACACTTTTAAAACAATAGAAACACATAAAAGATATTGAGACAGAGAGCAAGAGCAATGGAAAACACAAAAATATTTAATTAATAATGAATTCATTAATATAATAATATTAATAGGTTTTACGGAAAAAAAACGCAAAATACCGGGACCGCGAAAACTGAACAGCGATATAACGGGGGTTTACTGTATAACTAAAGGCAACATTTTATATCTAGTTTTGGATGAGAGGGATTAGAATGCTTGTCAGTTTTTTTTATGTCTGTGCATTCAATAAAATTATTCTAAAGGCAGAAGGTCTTTTATCTTTATGCATAGATATCTTATTGCATTGTTTGCATTAAGGTAAAAAACCTTCAGTGTACAGCAGCACCCCTCATACTTACACGAGCCCCATCTCAATCCAACGATGTGCACAAATGCCTCGGCCGTCTGGGATTCTCCCTCCTTATTGGCTGAGACACAACAGCGCCATTGGTTCCCACTGCTGTCAATGAAAGTCAGTGAGCCAATCAGGAGAGAGAGAGGGGGCAGGGCTCAACTGCGGCTCCGTTTCTGAATGGACACACAGAGCTGCGGCTTGGCTCAGGTGCTCTCATAGCCCCCGATTGGCCACAGGGGGAGGCAATCAGCGTGTCCAGCGGCCGCGATCGCTTTCTGTGGAGACAGAACGGCAGTCTTGCTGATGTAAACATGGCAGACCGCTGTTCTGTTAGTAATGAACACAAGGATCCTGTGATTCTCCATTTTAGGAACACAGGTCTCTGTGTTCACCCCCCACACAGTTAGAAAGCACCCCCTAGGGACACATTTAATCCTTTGATCGCCCCTGGTGTTAACCCCTTCCCTGCCAATGTCATTATTCCATAATTATTCCATATTATTCAATAATATAATGTCACTGGTCCCTCCAAGTGTCAAAAATGTCATTTAGGCATCCGATCTGTCCACCGCAATGTCGCAGTCCTGCTAAAAATTGCTGATCGCCGCCATTACTAGTAAAATAAAAAATAAATTTATAAATAAAAATGACATAAATCTTTCCCCTAGTTTGTAGACTCAATAACTTTTGCGCAAACCAATCAATTTTCTTTTACCAAAAATATGTAGCAGAATACATATTGGCCTAAAATTATGAAAAAATGTGGCTTTTAATTTTTTTATTGGGAATGTTTTATAGCAGAAAGTAAAAAATATTGTTTTTTTTTTTCAGAATTGTCGCTCTTTTATTGTTTATAGCGCAAAAAATAAAAATCGCAGAGGTGATCAAATACCACCAAAAAAAGGTAAATTTGTCGGAAAAAAAAGGACATCAATTTTTTTGGGTACAGCGCCGCACGACCGCGCAATTGTTAGTTAAAGTTATGCAGTGTCGTATCACAAAATATGGCTTGGTCATTGGGGATGGTGAAACCTTCCGTTCCAGAAGCAGTGAAAGAGATTCACAATATCTATTTATCTTATCATTGAAAATGAAAGTTAAAAAAAATCCCACATTTTAAATTGGGCCCTGAAATGAAATAGAGGTGAAATCTTAGGGAGTTCTCTTCATTTGCAGGGATTTCCTCTCACTTCCTGTTTAACTATAGGACAGGAAGTGAGGGGAAATCTCTGCAATGGCACACAGATTGTAAAAGAATCATTTAGCCCTGTCATTCAGGGCTTCCATTTGATTGCATCCTTTACTAACAGCTTAGCGTTAAAAAAGGTAATTGGATTCATTCTGCAAGCGACAGAAAGATTGAGATTTACCGCCTCATGGAATATGTGTATTATCAGCGCTTTACAGCAAACTTGATTGGAATGATGATCAGAGGAAATGAAGAGCAAGCAAAAAAAACAAGCAAGCTAGCGCATGAAAATACATGAAAGCCTAAATATTAATATTTTTTCTTTATATATGCATATCTGAACATCTGCATCTCATAGAACTTCGTCCTAACAGTCTAAATAGATACTTTAATATATGATGGAGTATGCAGTTTTCCAGGAATACCATTTCTTTCTTTTTTTTTTCAGCTTGTGAATAAATACTAATTGTCTATCTATCTGTCTGGTAAAATGCACAGTACATATAAAGCTATATTGTAGTGATGTAAAAACAGACATTATCCTACTTGCAACCAGGGCCGCTGATAGGGGGGGAACACTGGTCCTCTTGTAGGGGGCCCGAGCACACAGAGGGCCCACATAGGGAGGGGGATTAGTGATGGACAACAAATACAGAAATCTTCCTCCAGCAGTTGGAAGCTGATCTCTGTCCCTCTCCCTGCTGCCAGCTTTTATCTGCTGAGAAAGGTACACTTTTCCCTCACTAATCCCCCTCCCTGTGCGGGCCCCCCTTCCAGCACTGGCTCTAATGTTAGCTCTGCTCCTTAGTTTGTTATCTCTGTAACTGTGTTTCTCCCCCTCTGTCTCTCTGATCCTGGAGCTCCAACTGCCCAGCCTGTATATTTTTTTCATCTCATCTTCGTTTTTATTTAATAACTCAGTCTTTTTCTTTTAGATTTAGCAGGAATTATGTGAGTTATGTTGTATTTATCTACAAAACATGAAATGAGAGAATAGTCCATGAATAGGCCACAATACATCATCCCACTAGTAGCGCTTGGTTCTAAGTATCCTCCTGGTCGCTGATACAACCACCCTAGAGTCAATGAGTGAATCACAGTCCCTCCTAAGAAGTCGTAATGACGAAACGCGTCCGGGACGTGACCTCCAAGATCGTACGCTGGTCGGATCGGTATCACCCGGGTATTACTTGTGACAAGTGGGTGAGAGATACCGATCTGCCAGCTGATCTGACAGTGTGAAATTGAGCTTAATTCTCTTTAATTATGTGAGTGGCATTTCAAATGTATTTTATATTCAATAAATTTAAAAATGGAATTATGCTATGTGACATCATTTCTACCCCTACATGAGTATCACCACCTAGTGGTTGGAGGAGGAGAAGATTAATCTCGGACCCTTACCTAGGATTGTTAATACAAGGCCCAATTATTTTCACCTTCTGGTGAGTGTAACTACAAAGGGGAGTGACTCTCACGTGGTGTGGTGGAAGGAGCACTTGTCTGGAATATTCTACTGTTTATCCAACATAGCATTTATCACCTATTGTTGGGACAGTGATTCACTCATTGACTCCAGGGTGGTTGTATCAGCGACCAGGAGGATACTTAGAACCAAGCGCTACTAGTGTGATGATGTATTGTGATCTATTCATGGACTATTCTCTCATTTCGTGATTTTTAGATTGATGTATGTCTATAGTAGCTGCTGGACATTCATTTAATAGGATGTCATAGGTGCTGGGTGTGGTTTTATAAATTAATTCATTTATATTGTCACTGTATTTAGATTATGTTGTATTTGTGTCTGTACCTGATCCCCCTTGAAAAGTGCCAAATGTGGCACGGGGGGGGGGGGGGGCGGACTAAAGAGCGTAATTTCCACTTTTGGGTGGAACTCCGCTTTAATATTATTGTTTTTTTTTTTTAAAAACAACAATATTTTATACTTACCTGCTCTGTGTGATGGTTTTGCACAGAGCATCCTCGTTCCTCCTCTTCTTGGGAACCCCGTCGGCGCTGCTGGCTTCTCCCCCCTGTCGAATTCCCATGAGGGCACTTGTGTGGGCTCATTCCTGAGCCGTGCTCTGTGTCTCCCTTGACAATCACAGTACGCTGTCTCTGAGCCTACGAGGAGGGAGAGCTTGGAAAAAGAGCTGCTGCCCTAATACACAGAGCTGGATCGAGATCTGGCTCAGGTAAGCATATGGGGGGCTGGGGAAGCGACATTTAGAAGGTTTTTTACCTTAATGCAGAGAAAACATTAAGGTAAACAACCTTCAGGCTGGGTTTACATATGTCGGGCTGGGGTTTGCAGTCCGGGGATCCGGTGTGTTTCTGTTCACTGGTGCAGGTGCGATTCAGGTGTGAATATTTGCCTGAGGGGAACCCAGAAACGCACAGAACTCCTTTTTGAAACCACACTGGACATGTGTGAACTGGCTCCATTGAGAGCCGGTAACATTCACGTCATGCGAATTGGATGCGATTTAAAACGCATACAATTTGCATATATGTGAACACAGCCTTAGCCTTTAGGACCACTTTAAGCTAATGAAAGGGTGACTGAACATACCACAATCTGAGCATTGCCTGGGAGGATTGGTCAATAATCCCACCGAGAGTGATTCTAACTAGAAATGCTCATTACTACAAACTAAAGCACACACATTTTTTTTTTTGTTCAACCAACGGATTTAAAGAAAAAGAAAATGGCACAGTGAAAAAACACTATGGATGCAGGTAACTCCCCTGATGCTCTATTGTATTCTGACAGTGGGGGCTTCCTTCACAAGAATATACGGATCAGCGCTGCAGCCATTGCCTGCAATTGCTGATCGAATGCTAGTATTCCAGCATGACTGTTCAACAGAAGCTGGTGGTACAGAGAGCAGAGAGGAGTACACACATATCAAAAGTCGGCTGATTCCTGCTTTCCATACATGTTTACCCAGCTTATAACCTGGACACACTTTTCAGGTTTAGGTTCCAATAGCTTAAAAAAAAGAAACAGGGAAGAAATGTGAAAAAAGCTTGCTAATGTGCATGAGCTGTTTTCCCCTATTGGCTAAGGCAGGGAACCCAGCTATACCAACCAAAGTCTGCCTATTTATTGTATTTCACATGCAGAGTCATTAGCATGTGTTTATCAGTCTCAAAATATTTTTATGTTCATTAAGGGTTGGATCACATAAGTGCGACATCGGAGCGTTCTGCTCTGCAAAACACATGCGATGTCTGTGCGATGCAAATTCAGCAATACAGACTGTATGGCTGAATTTGCATCGCATTCGGCCACAACTCGCACAGGACCCTTTTTTTTTGGGGTATTCACACCTATGTGATCCGATTCATGTCTGAACTGACAGATCGCACTGCAACATGAAAACTGATCTGGGGGTGTCGTTAACTTTGTATTGACACCCCCAGCAATTCGCATATGTCAGTGTGACCTGCCTGCGAGTTGAATGCAATGTGGATTCACAGGGTTCCTGCATCGCATATATGTGAACTGGCAATCTACAGTACTAGGGCTTGTTCCACTTTTTGGCCCAGAAAAACTTAGCTTTGCCCCATTCAAGCATAGATATGTGTTTGGTCGTGCCTTTCCCTACATACGACAATACTCAACAAGAAGAATCCTCATGTTTTTAATGGTGCCCAATCCCATTCACATCTGTGTGTTACTTGTAGCTTGACGCTTGTTGAAGAAAGAGTACATAAGTGCCAGTTCACACATATGCAATGCGGGAACCCTACAAATCCACTGCGGGTTCCTGCATCACACTCGGCTCGCAGGCAGTTCACACTGCCATATGCGAATCGCTGGGGGTGTCAATACAAAGTTAACAACGCCCCCAGATCAGTTTGCATATCGCAGTGCAAACTGTTAGTTCGGACATGAATCGGATTGCATAGGTGTGAACAAAAAGGGTCCTGTGCGACTTTGGTCCAAATGCGCTGCGAATTCCGTCATACAATCTGTATGGCTGAATTAGCAGCGCACAGACATCGCATGTGATTTGCAGAGCAGTGCGCTCCGAATCACATACGATGTCTGACATTGCTGAAGTGTGAACCCGCACTGAGCTTTAAGTGGCTGTTTTGCAATCACAGGAAAACAAGATTTCAGTTTGCAGACTAGTACATTATTATTTAGATGAGATTTATAAGTCAATAGGTCACAATAGGAGTCATTCCCTGAGTTTATAGTACATCATTATTTTACTCACAAACACACATATGGTAGTGTCAGATTCAATCATATCTCATGCATTCAAAATATGTCTTTTATACTCTTTACAAGCCACAGGCATTTCAAGACATGCTTCCACAAAGCTAGGATAATACCCAACTGTACAGCATATTCTGCTCATTATGAGTTATTTATATCAACATGGCTTCTATTTGATCCACAGTAAAATTGTAGAGCCACCCTTTTTAGGCCTCTAGCACACAGTGCTGATTTGTGAGCTTCTGCTGTTTTGGCTGTAATTTTAAGTGTTCGTTTTGCACAAATTCACACGCATAATACCTTCCTAGGGAAAATCCATTCACATTTATGCTCATATGTGCGCATATGCACGCGCCGGCGCAACCGGTAACACAGGTTTTCCTTTTTTTTACTGAGGAATATTTGGCGCTTGTTTACATGCTTGTGTGCACAGGCACAATGTAAATAATGGCCTACATTTTTCACAAATTCACGCACATAATACCTTCCTAGGGAAAATCCATTCACATTCATGCTCATATGTGCATATTTGTGTGCATATGCACGTATTTGCACGCAGCGGTGCAAAATACGGACCGATAAAGCAAATTTTCTTATTTTATTTTGCTGAGGAATACTCTGCACTTGTTTACATGCTCGTGTGCACAGGCACTATGTAAATAATGGCCTACATTTTAGCTCAGTAAAAAAACCCGCTGTACTGAGCTTTTTCAAGCTTGCAGTGTGCAAAAGTCCTAAATGGTACTCGTACCTCAGGAAAGTATTAAAGGAGTAAAATGACTGAACTTGATCAGAAGATCGCAAGCTATGCATTTGTGGTTGGTTACCAATTCTTTATTTAGAGGTCAAATAGCACATGTACATGTGACGGGCATGGGGTTAACATCAAGGGTTACGTATAAGCCCTTTAACATGTTACGTAGAAGAGTATTAAAGTATTAAGAGGTTAAAGTATATGTAAACCTTAACTATTAACTTCTCGCATATGTTTCCTTTTGTTGTGGTAAATGCGCAATGGGGTTGATTTACTAAAGGCAAATATATTGTGCACTGCAAGGGCAGTTGCTCCAAAGCTTAGTAAATTAGTTAAAGCTTCACTTTGCAAAGAATAACCAATCACATGCAATGAAAATGAAAAAAAAGAGCATTTTTGCTTGCACGTAATTGGATGATAGAAACCAGCAGAGCTTCCCTTCATTTACTAACTAGAGCAGCTGCCCTTTCTGTAAATCAACCCCCTATTGTTTTGTTCTATCTTCTAGATGTGCTCTGTCTGTGGATTACAGAACACATCACCTGTCACGCTCAGGAGTCAGGCTCGAAGACCAGTTGCTATAGCATTAGCGGGACTACCACCGACCACAGGCAGTCACCCTGGCGGAAGACACGGGCTCACATGAGGTGAGGAGTCTAGGTACTAACCGGTGTTCACCAGAGCTCCTGAAAGTGAAGATGGATTTTTCTGCGTGTTAGTACCAGGTTGCAATCCTCAGGATACGCCCACCGGGAGGTGGGCAAGCAGGGGTCCAGAAGTGGATAAGCAGGTAAGGGTCAAACAGAAGTTTAGTCAGTAAAAGAAGTCAAAGGTCAGTAACGAGTAGTTGCACGTTGGATAAGGCAGAAGCTTATTTGAGGAACAAGCCAAGGGTCCATAACCAGTGGTAGCAAAATATGGATGGCAGCAGGGAAGATAAGAGCGAGATTCTGGCTAAAGAGAGCACAATATTCTGGCAAACAGGAAGTACAGGGAAATGGCAAAAATCAGGAAGTTCATGGGAGGAGCAAAGAGTTCAAGGTTCAGCAGAAGTCAAGGCACAAGGCGGGGTTGCCCAGTAGATCAGACAGGGCACTGTCCAGCATTTCAGATAGTTTAGCAAGAAGAGACATTGCTAGACACAGCAGAGGTCCCCGGCTCAAGTCCAGGCCCCGACATCACCTCTATGTTAGGAAAAAAATTAGAAAGGAAGGCCTTCTGTAGACTTCACACAGGGGTTGATTTACTAAAACTGGGGAGGGCAAAATCTGGTGTAACTATGCATGGTAGCCAAATAGCTTCTAACTTGTTCAATTAAGCTTTGACAAAAAAAAAAAACTGGAATCAGATTGGTTCTTTTGCAGAGCTGCACCAGAATTTGCAGTTATAGTAAATCAACCTCACTGTTCCTGTTCTAGAGGACAATGCTGCTCCTTCATAGATTTAGTACAGTGAGTGAGGGTTGTCACTCAAATAAGTCCTCCTTCTCCTTCCCCCACCACCGAGCCTATGAGAATGTGCAGCGCGCTTTACGCATGCGCAGTAGGGATCCGGCTGTGAATCCGAAAGGCTTCACTGCCAGTTTCCCTTAGAAAGAATGGCGGCGGCAGCAACCGTCAGTCGATCCAAAAATCGTCCGGGGTGCTGACATCACCGGCTCCCTAGACAAGTAAGTGTCTATATATTAAAAGTCAGCAGCTACAGGATATGTAGCTGCTGACTTTTCATTATATTTCTCTCCAGGCAGGACTCCTCTTTAAGATCCTGCCTATTTCTGCTAAAGCGGAGAAAAAATTATTTCATCTATGTGCTTCTAGAACCATCTACAAAAGAAATGGCTAAACAATACAACTTATGTAGGAATATTTGTTTCATCTCTGTGTATCAGAGGCCAGTCACATCACTGGGTATATATGAGGGTTTTCAACCACTTTTTAAGAGGAAGTCAACTTCTCTCCAATGTTTGTACCTATAGGTAAGCCTATAATAAGGCTTACCTATAAGTACTGTAAATATCTCCTAAACTTGAACCGTTTAGGAGACATTTACTGTATACTGCCTCGTTGATGTCATCGGCACCTGCGCTCTGAAAGAACGGCTGCCTGTGCCGTTTCTTCATAACCCTATGCCATGACCGGCAGCTCCCACGCGCATGCGCGGTAAGTGACGTCACGTGGCTCCGGCCAGTCACACAGCCGGAGTCCGCAGACCTGGAAAGAAGACGGATGAAGATGGACGTGGCCTCCAGTGGGGAGGATGAGGACTTTGTTTACAGGTAAGTGGCACATAATGTGCTAGTATGCAAAGCATAAGTTTGCAGGTAAAAAAAAGGACAAAAAAAAAAAACAGCGTTTACTTCCTCTTTAGGGTTGAGCTTATGGTATGGTATTACTGCAGAAACCTATGATGAGGCTTATATTAACCTCTCATGGACCTAGTATCAGAATCATTTTCTTTTAAATTATTAAAAAAAACAATCGGCGCAACCCGCGCATCCTGGGTAAAGATGGTGAATGATATGGCAGCGGAGGAATGGATGGCTAGGTGTAAAGACCGCTATGACAAGTTTTATGCCAAGTTGGCTTTATGGATGCACTATGCCACCTCTGATTCGTAGAGACTCCTGATCCAGTAGATTCTGCATTTTCCACATTATGATGTTTTTTCTTCTACCTCTAGATCCACCCTCCTTTCCCCCCCTCTTCCCTGTTCCGGTTAACCTCCTGTCTCAGTTTCCCCATTCCTGCCTCATGTTGGATAAGAAGGGGCCGCCCTTCTTCCCACCGCAATTGCCCTATAGTACTGTCTAGCCTCATATCTTGACTTATGGTTGTATTGGTGGGGTGGGGGTGGCTGAAGTTGGGGAAGCCCGCAAGTGCGGTGCTGGTCCCACCTCTGTTTGCACACTACGGCTCTTCCACAAGCTTAATTTTCTATGGTGTTTTCTTAAATAAAGATTACTTAAAAAAAAAATTATTAAAAAAAAATTCTAAACGTGGGCCAAATGGTTCTTATCTGCCGACACATTCTATGATTCTATGTGTTATACACACCTGCTCGGTGCAATGGTTTCGCACAGACAAGCCCCGATCTTCCTCTTCTTGGGTCTTCCGAGGATGCTTAGCCTAGGCATAGTCACTTGACTACTTTTAAATGTTAAATGATACTATAGTTGTATATTGTGACAGGTCAGGAATTTATTCATGCTCACTTGTAAAGTTTTTGAAAGGTCCTGATCAAAAGAGGTCCACGGATGACCTTCAAAAGACTGAGACGGTTGGTAGTTTCTCTGAAACATGGCTCTGGAATGGACATTATGAACCTGGGATTGCTACCTAGGGACTCACTGTCCTGGAACAAGGAAACCACTAATAAAGACAGAAAAGTTCAATCTTCTAACCTGAATGTTGTCACAGGTAAGAAAAACCCAGATCTGGATGACAGCCCCTAGCAGTGGCATCTTCAAAATTCCAACCTTCCACCCGAGTTCCCTAGGCAACTAGAATGCCCCCCTTCCATATAAAAAAGATAACCATATGTACAGATAATGAGCTTAACACACTGACAACTCAGTACTGCGGCAGGAACGTGGTGAGCTGCACAGGGTCAGGAGCTGTCTGCCGTTTGCTTGTTATTCTAGAGCAGTGGATCTCATAGTCCAGTAAATTCTTCCAAAATTTCCATGCAAACAGTAAAAAATGTTTATACTCACACAATAAATGGGAATGTATGGAAATCCACAATATGTATTTAAAAGGTATTCAAAAAGGAGTAAACATTTGAAAATATGTGTATTTTAAATATACACAATGACAAGAATTATTTACATTTTTTAAAGAGGTATTAAACCCAAAACAAAAAATTGAATATTTCTATATATTGAATATTTTGCAGCTTACCGATCATTAGATGTGGTGGCTGCAATAGTTTTCTTTTTATACTTTTTTCCTGGTAATCCAGCCAGTAACACACAGAGCACAGCAGATAGCAGCATTACCAGTCTGTAAGGATGGGAGTGTTACAGTAGATATACTAGCAGATTTAGGTATAGTAGCAAATTGAAGTCAAACTTCAGTTTATGCTGCAGTTACACAAGCTGGTACAGCAAACTGTTTTTTTTTTTTCTCATTTTGGGACGAAGGTTTCACATACGTAAATAAATGAAAGCTGATCATTGTAAGTACCTTTGTCAGTGGTAAATGGTTTGACTCATCTATCTAACTGAAGGGCAGTTTGTTCTGCAGAAAAACAACAGGCTTACTGGCCAGATCACCAGATAAAAACAGATTGACCTGGGGGGCGGATTATACTGGGGGACAGACTCACCGGGGGGGGGGGGGGTATTATACTGGGGGACAGACTCACCGGGGGGTATTATACTGGGGGACAGACTAATCAGGGGAGGTAGATTACACTTGGGGACAAATTGACCTGGGGGGGGGGGGGCGCTGTACTGGGGGACAGACTGACTGGGGGGGAATATACTGGAGGACAGATTGACCTGCCCCAGGTCTTTTGCAATCGTAGCAACGCCCATGGATGAAAACCATGCCCACTCTTCACTGTGGATTCACGCTGCATTTTTTTTTATCAGGTAATGGGGCACAACTTATGATCTTGCACACAGGCCCAATGATTTCATAAAACGCCCCTGGATAGTGTATGGTGTAGACCTGAGCATCAATGGTAAAGCATACAAACAACTGCGAAAGACCGAGGTAATTATATTAATTATATTTTGAGAAAGAGTCTTCCTTAATGATCTGCCATTTTACCTTATTACATTTCTCCTAATTCGCTATGTTCAAACTTTTGTAACAGAATAGAATTTCAAACACAGCCTACTAGCAAAGGCTAGCAGCCATGGTTTTAGGATCAGAGTTCCAAGACGATGGCAATCTGTTCATGATGGTAACCAGTGCCAAGAGACACCAGCATGAAATGATTAGTTGTTAATGGAACTGATATATAAAGAATGTGAATTAAAATTAAAATACCAGCAGTGTTGTTTTCTAGCACGTTTCCATCTTCTTCAGGTTGTTAATCAATGTATAAAGTCAATCCCTTCTAGTATAAATTCAATGGCTTCTAGGATGTCCTTAAAGTGGTTGTAAAGCCTTAGGTTTTTCACCCTATTGCATTATAAGCATTAAAGCAGAGTTCCGGGCACAGAAATGATTTTTTGCTGAACATACCCCCGGGACAGTCAGGGCTAGCACATTCCACAATGGCTAGCCTCTGATCTGTCCCGGTTCGCACTTACCTTTTAGAAGAAGTACTTACTTAGAAACTTTCTTCCACAGCGTTTCCATCTCTGTTGTGGGCAGCTGAAGCCGGCGCGGTCCTCTTCTCTGTCTTCTTCCGCGTCTTCGTGTCCCAGAATGCACTGCACCGGCCCCTCTCGTCACTTCCGGAAATGACGAGCGGGGCCGTTGCCGTCGCATTGATTCCTGGGAGCTATGACGTTTAGCTCCCAGGAATCATCGCGAGGCAGGAAGTGACGGGGTGAGCCGCGGCTCCGAGGGAGGAAGCAGTCAGAGGTGAGTATTTACGATCTTCAATAAAAAGGTGAGTAAACAAAAAAAATAAAAATAACTATCCAATTCCTTTTCAGGTGAGCTCTACCTAGCAGAGGGGCACAAAATAAAAAAATAGTTTTTGTGCCCGGAACTCCGCTTTAAGGTAAAAAAACCTTCTGTCCTGCAGCTGCCCCCAGACCCCACCTTTTTTATTACCTGAGCCCGATCCGATCCAGCAATGTGCATGTGCTCCAGCTGCTGTCTCTCTCCTCATTGGACAGATTGATAGCAGCAGGTGCCATTGACTGTGTCAATGAACGCAGCAGCGAGACTCGGGAGCGAGCCCGCATAGGTGCCCCAATAGAAAGCGGCTCTCTATGTGGGCACCCAATGAAGAGGAGGAGCCTGGAGCACACTCCACTGGTCACACACTCCTGGTGTAGCAGGAACCCACTATGCCTGTCAGGTTCTTTTAGATAGCTGTTTATTATTTTAGCTGGTTATTATTATTTTCATCATTAAAATGTAATCAAAGAAACTCAGTTGAAAATCCTTCACCAAGCTCATATACCTTTCCTGCTCAACAAAGACGACTCCCAAGCGGGCATGTGCCCTCTCTGTCGCTCTCCGAGGCCCTCTCTCACACATCGATTTTGGCTCTGCAACCTCATCTCAATTTTCTGGGACTAAGTTATATCTTTTATCTATGGGATCACCCTACTCAGGATTCCAAAAGTCACGCTCTTGCTCATTTTTGGCTACTGGGATAAACAGCTACAGACGTGATCCAACGATCAACCTTTTCGACACCAGACGTGGATCCTCATCTGCCTTCTCATAGCGCGGAAAACCATCCTCTCTAATTGTATCTCACCCTCTGCCCCTACCATTGCTCAGCTCAAAAAGGAACTCCTTGGTCTGCTTCTATAAGAGTATCTAAACACGGACTTCAACCACGACTCTTCCAAAGGCAGATTCAAAATCAAATGGCGGCCTTTCATGACCAAAATTCTGCCTTTATGGGATCTGGACTTACATAATAAGACCTTCACATACTACAGAGACCCTTGCTCTGACCTCACTGGAACTGGTTATACCTAAACTTTGTCGCACCATTCTCTTCTCCATCACCTACACCCCTTCTCTAAGAAAGCCCCCACAATGTGTGGTTGTAGTCTCTAAATATCCATCCACCTTTGATTTATATATGTTTGGTCTACAAGGCCTGGGTAATGTAACGGCCTAATTCCTTTGGGTCTTCTTCCCATTTCTCCACTTTCTTCTTCCTCACTACCACCCCCCCCCCCCTCCTCCCCTTTATTTTTCATTGCTAATTGTTTAGCCACTTTACACTTGTCTGAAATGATTTTTCTTACTGCACAAAATACTCATGTTATACTGTTATTCTTTTGTATTGTTCATTTTTATTTCAATAAAATCTATTTAAAAAAATAAATAAAAATTTAGACAATGGCCATATATCTGGACCTTTATATGGGGATAGATGGTTATGTACACTTATACATGTACATATAGGCATACAGAGCTATTGAGACTATAATATCCCTATATCACTTTATTATTTTCAGAGAGACATGTAGCCATTTTAACAAATCGATTGATACAGCTACAATTTAAAATCCTGTAACAGACAAAAACCTTTTTGGACTACAAACCAGTCATCTATCTAGGTAGGATTGCAGTTTGTAAGTATATCTTAAATACCTCATGATAGGAGGTCTACACTGGGGTAGGAGTAATACAAATACATCATATATTTAAACTCACTATGATTCCTCACTTTCCAGTCTCGGATGAGATTCTGTGCTTTGACTGCCCCTTGTAGTAGAATTCTCTGGTGATCCCTGTGGGTGATGTCCATGTAGGAGACTGCTGGGAGACAACTAGACTTTCATGTGATGGTGTTTCTTTTCTGTCAAATTTTAAACACTGTGGTTCTACAAAACAGCTCTTTGATCTTCTTAAACTCAAGGTCTGTATTGATTTTGTATTATGGAGATCATTCGTACTTTTGTCTCTCCCCTTTTTTCAATGCAATACTATATGTTTACACGTGTTTGCCATTTTGTAAACTAATGACAATGCTTCTATTCTTTAGATGAAATTATGTATCATACTCATTGACCCCTGAGGAAGAAAAATACACACTGTAATTCGAAACGCGTTGGGTCCTCCACTGTCCTCTAGTGTGGATAATAGATATGAGTATTGGTCATATTGTGTCTTTGAACCGCTTGGTATTTTATTAACTGCATGATTGTTCAACATTGAGCTTATATATTTTTGTAATAAACTTTGATATCTTTTTTACAAACCTTTTCTATTATATCTTCAATTATTGCCCTTCAAAATCCCATTTAGAGGGAATGTAAAGAAAAAGGGGTTCAAATGAGCCCCTTTTTCTAGATGGGATGGCGGCAGGCTTTTTGTAAAAAATAAGCATCCTTTAGTCATTACAATAGGTTACTAGGCAGATTTAGGTGGGCTAGCCAGTGTATGGTCAGAATAAGCCCCAATCACTGTGGGGCTTATTCTGTAGCTAGGAAGAATAACATTCAAACTGTTTTTTTCTTGTTTTTCTCCCGCCTTTGAGCCTGCCCAGGATCTATTTAAAGGGGGGCTCAGCTCCTGAAGCACCACTTACCTCAGGAAGAACGTCGTGTCAAGTTGAAAAGTTTTGTTCCAGCTCTTCTGTCAAGATGAGTCTCATCCGCCAGCTGATCGAGAGGGCCGGGGAAGCGGGTTCCGAAGATTGGATCCGGCGCTGTCTGGCCATGTCTTCTTCGTCGTCCTGTCCGGTGGAGACTCTGCCCGTTGATGCTTGTGTCCCGGAGTCGGTGTCTTCTGGCGGATCCAACGGTGAAGCGGATGTCGTCGCCGGGTCAAGTAGAGCGGATGTCGTCACCGGGTCAAGTCTGCGCAATGATGATGTCATCGAGTCAAGCGGGCGCCCGGAAGCCGTCACCGGGTCAAGGAGCGGACCGGATGTCGTCGGAGGGCATCTTCAGCACCGGAACCGGCGGAGGAGGATCGTCCTTCGGTCGGGGGTAGGCTCGGCGCGCCGAAGACTCGCAGTGAGGAGGCCGTCCCGGCGAAGAGGAAGAGGGCGCCCCGCCGCCGCTACTCACCACCCGCCGCCTGGAGGGAGTCATCCGTCGTCGGGAAGGAGCCGCCGGTCGTCCGAGGAGAGCCGCCCGTCGACAGAAGGGAGCCGCCCATCGACCGGAGGGAGCCGTCCGTCGTCCGGAGGGAGCCGTCCGTCGCCCGGAGGGAGCCTTCCGTCACCCGGAGGGAGTCGTCCGTCGCCCGGAGGGAGCCGCCCATCGTCCGGAGGGGGCCGCCCGTCGCCTGGAGGGAGCCGCTCGTTGCGGGGAGTGAAGGAAGATCCAACTCGGCATCGTTCCCCGCCGGTGGGCTAGTCGAGGCCCCGGCGTCTTCACTGCACCCGGTTCCTGTGCAGCAGCAGCAGCATGGAGTTCGTCCCCCCGTCCCGGGGCCAGGTGAGGCAGCTAATTTTTTCCCTCCTCAGGTGGTTTCCCCTCCTTTGGCTGTACAATACCTCGTGGATCGGGACATAGCGCCCGCCAGGTTGGATATGCAGGCTGGGCTGGGGTTATCTGGAGGGGGGGTGGGTGTGTCTCCTCTGGCCACAGCTACCGAAATGTCAGCGATTCTATCTGACTTCCTTAAGGAATTTAAGCAGGTTTTATCTGCTGCCCCCCAAGTTATTGGTGGCCCGGTGCCCGCAGGGGGGGGGGGAGGTGGCTGTATCTAGTGCGTCTGCTGACGCTCGGGTGCAGGCATCTTCCCCTTTAGACATGTGGGCGCCATCTAGTGGCCTTTTAGGAATTAGCGCGGTGCCTAATCCGCCTTCTAGTTTGGCCTCTCCTCTGGCGGATCCTCCTGCTTCTGTCGCCCTGGCCAGGACTCAAAATCTCCCTGAGGTGTGCCTCAGGGAGGCTTTGACTTGTGAGATGTCCCCTCTGGGTTTTCACCTATCCGATTCTGTGAAGGAGAAAATCTGGAGTGGTTTGTATGTTGACATGCTTTCTTTGCTGTCTTCAGCTAAGGAGTTTGTCTCCAAGGGTGACAAGAAAGACGAGGAGGAGCGGAGACGCCCAGTGACAAAAAATTTTTATAATTGGCTGCAAGCGTTTTTTGTATATGCGGCTGTGCTTTGTGAGAAGCACCCTTCCAAATGTGTTGGTCTCTTCCAGCATTTGGATATCGTGTTAGAAGCCTACAAAAACTTTGGTGGGACGGCTTGGTTCTCTTATGATGTCGCCTTCCGCCAGAAGCTGGCTGTGCAGCAGCATTTAAAGTGGGGTGTCAAGGATATCAGCCTTTGGCTGGATCTGTTGTTATCCCAGAAGCCTTCCTTTGGTAGACAACCGTCTACAATTACTCAGCAGCCTACTCCTTCCCATTCCTTTCGCAAAGGGGTCTGTTTCAGTTACAACGACTCTCAATGCAAATGGCCTGGGAATTGTAGATATAGACACGAATGTGCATTCTGTGCGGGCTCGCACCCAATTGCCAAGTGTTTTAAAAGGATGCAGAGTTCCCAACCTGCAGGGGGTTTTTCAAAAGGCAACAGCCCCGGTGAAACTGTGCGCAATGCTCCCGTGGCTTCTGCGATACCCCGACAAGGTGAAAGCCACGCTGGTAATTGAGGGTTTCACTTGTGGTTTCTTTTTGCCTGTTTTTAAAGGCACGGGTTGCACTCTGGTAAAAAATCTGAAATCTGTTGCTTGCCTTGAGGATGTGGTTGCTGAAAAGATTTGCAAGGAGTTGCAGGCGGGTCGGTTTGCTGGCCCTTTTGAATCACCTCCATTTCCCGGTTTTCGCATATCTCCTCTCGGTATTGTTCAGAAGCGGGAACCTAATTCCTATCGTCTCATCCATCATTTGTCATTCCCCTTTGGGGAGTCTTTAAATGATGAGATCAGAGAAGACGAAGCTTCTGTGCAATATTCTTCCTTTGAGGATGCCTTGGTGATTTTGCGAGGTTTGGGAAAGGGGGCATTGCTGGCAAAAACGGATATAAAATCCGCTTTTCGCCTGCTGCCAGTCCACCCTTCTTCCTTTAACTCCTTGGGGTTTTTCTTTTGGAATCAATTTTTCTTTGATAGGTGCCTTCCCATGGGCTGCTCCCTTTCTTGTTTTTATTTCGAATGTTTTTCCACTTTTTTAGAATGGGTTGTGTCCAGCAGATCGGGCTCTTCTTGTCTCGTCCATTATTTGGATGATTTTTTGTTCATGGGTAGAGCGGGGTCATCTGACTGTTTGCATTTGCTTGAAACATTTTTTGACATTTGTGAACAGTTCGGGATCCCCTTGGCACATGAAAAGACAGAGTGGCCATCTACTGAGGTACAATTTTTAGGTATTCACATAGATTCAGCTTTGATGGAATTTAGGTTGCCCCGGGAAAAAGTGGAAAAATTGACATCCTGTTTGTTGACTATGATTCGCAAGAAGAAGGTTACTTTGAAGGAGATGCAGTCTCTTTTGGGGCTGCTGGCTTTTGCTTCTCGGATTATCCCTCTGGGAAAGTTATTTGCCAGGAAGCTCTATGCTGCTATCTCCGGTCTTAAATCACCTACTGCGCACGTCCGCCTGTCCTCTGATGTCAAGGAGGATATGCTGGTTTGGGTGCAGTTTTTGATTTATTTTAATGGCAGAGCAGTGTGGCAAGATGAGTTTGTCACCGATCAGGACTTCTGTCTCGCCACAGATTCAGCGGGCTCGGTGGGTTTTGCCGCCATTTGGCGGACTCATTGGTGTGCTGACTCCTGGCCTGACAGATGGCAGCGATTGGGTTACACTCGCAATAGCGTGCTGTTGGAACTTTTCCCAATCGTGGTGGCCCTTGAGGTTTGGGGTTCACATTTCCAGAATAGGCGCATTTTGTTTCGCACTGATAACAAAGGGGTGATGTTTGCCATTAACTGCTTGTCTTCCAAATCTCCTCCTGTTGTGAATCTTTTGCGGTACCTTGTATCCCGTTGTTTAAAATTGAACATATGGATAAAGGCCGCTTATGTGCCTGGTAAGGATAACGATTTGGCAGATTCTTTGTCTCGTCTGCAGATGGAGCGATTTTTTCGGCTATTTCCAGACGCAGATCAGGTGGGTTGTCGTTACCCGGCACGGCTATGGGGCATTGTGTAGATCTGGTTTCCCTTAATATCGCAGGTTCTCTGGCCCCAGCTACCCTAGCCGGATATCAATCGGCTTGGGATCTTTGGTCGGCCCATCTATGTTCCATGGGTGAATCTCCTGATAAATTTTCAGAACATCTAGTTTTGTCGTTTTTGAATTTTTTGTTTGCAAAGGAATATTCCTGGTCCCATGTCAATAAGCTTCTTGCTGGTGTTTCCTTTTTCGCTAAATTGCGGAATCATCCGCCCTGCTCTGCCTTTTTTGCTGTCCGACAGGCTTTGAAAGGCTATCGGAAAGCAAACTGGCGCCCTGATAGCAGGGAGGCGATCACTCCTCATATTTTGGAGCAACTTTGTTTAGCAACCGAGCGTGTTTGTTTTTCGCTTTATGAATCTGCGCTTTTTAAGGCGGCGTTTTCGGTAATGTTTTTTGGTGCCCTGCGGATCTCGGAGCTTGTACACGACGCGAATAGCGGTTTCGGCTTGTTGTTGTCCGATATTGACCTTCGCGAGAAAGACGTCGGCATTTTGTTGCGTTTTTCTAAAACTGATCAGTTGGGCGTGGGAAAATGGATTTATTTGCACCAGTACCGTCATTCTGCATTGTGCCCAGTTTTGTTGTTGCGCAGGTTTTTAGCGATACGGTCATCTTCTGCGGGATCTCTTTTTGTTCATCAGTCGGGTAAAGCATTAACGAAATTCCAATTCAATGCCGTTTTGCGCAAATGTTTGCAATCTGCTGGCCTGGAGCATTCCCAGCTGTCTTCGCATTCCTTCAGGATCGGTGCGGCTACTGAAGCTGCCAGGTTGGGGGTTAAAGCTCAGGCACTAAAAGCGATTGGTAGATGGAAGTCGAATGCATATATGTCGTATATTCGTCCTAACAATTGTTGTTGATTTTTAGGTTCTGTCTGCCTCTCTGTATGGATCGTTGGCCACTCTTTTGTTCATTGGGCCCGTGCGAGAGCCAGGAGACGAGTTTACTCGGAGAACATTGGTTTGGATCCACGCTTCTATCATGTCCAATGGTTCAGTAAGAGGGGCATGTGTTGGGCTGAACTGTTACCTGAGCTTAGCAGGCTTTTAAAGGTCCTTTCCCCCCCCGATGTAATGGTCATTCATCTGGGGGGAAATGACATTGGGAAGTTTAGGTCACTAGATCTAGTTTTTAGGATTAGGGATGATTTAGTTTATTTACATTCTGCATACCCTGGTATGCGGATTGTATTTTCTGAGGTTGTTCCCCGGCTTGTATGGTTCAAACACCCGCACCTTAAACCGTTGGAGAAGGTGCGGAGGAGGATCAACAAAGCCTTAGCTAGGTGGTTAGGCTCTGCAGGCATTCTGTCTTTCCGGCATTTTGAGCTGGAAGGTGGTATCGCCGGGCTTTACAGGTCTGATGACGTTCACCTCTCCGATATCGGACTTGATATCCTCAATACCAATCTGGGTACGTGTGTTGAGAAGGCCGCGCTGTGGGGGTTGTGACAGGAGGGCTTTAGCCTCCTGTCTGGTGGATAATTTGCTTTTTGATATGATAATTTGTTGGTAACCTGGATCTCAGTGATCGGGTTAAAGTTATTGAGTTTATGTTAACAAATTTTAATACAAGTATTAAAACGGCCGCGGCCTTTATTTTTCCAAATGGTGTTGTCAGTCTCTTTTATTTTTAGTTTAAGTTATTAAAAGTATAGAATAAAGTCCTGCCTGCTATCCCATGTAAAGAAAAAGGGGTTCAAATGAGCCCCTTTTTCTAGATGGGATGGCGGCAGGCTTTTTGTAAAAAATAAGCATCCTTTAGTCATTACAATAGGTTACTAGGCAGATTTAGGTGGGCTAGCCAGTGTATGGTCAGAATAAGCCCCAATCACTGTGGGGCTTATTCTGTAGCTAGGAAGAATAACATTCAAACTGTTTTTTTCTTGTTTTTCTCCCGCCTTTGAGCCTGCCCAGGATCTATTTAAAGGGGGGCTCAGCTCCTGAAGCACCACTTACCTCAGGAAGAACGTCGTGTCAAGTTGAAAAGTTTTGTTCCCCTCCCTCCCCTCCCCTTGGCTGTCGCGGCCAGTTTATACTTGTTGGGTCATCTTTGCGTGGTGCAAAGAGGGACTTTTTTCTTGTGGTTTATCCCCTTTTATTGGGATGAGTATGCTTGGATAATTTGCTTTTTGATATGATAATTTGTTGGTAACCTGGATCTCAGTGATCGGGTTAAAGTTATTGAGTTTATGTTAACAAATTTTAATACAAGTATTAAAACGGCCGCGGCCTTTATTTTTCCAAATGGTGTTGTCAGTCTCTTTTATTTTTAGTTTAAGTTATTAAAAGTATAGAATAAAGTCCTGCCTGCTATCCCATTGTTCTGCTTCTTCTTGTACATGTATGGATGTGGGCATAGAAATAACCATTTACCATTTAGCTTACCATATTTAATTCATAGGTAGGGAATAAGAAAAATAGGCAAGAATTATTTTTTATTAGAATTATTAATATTATCAGATATTGTCAGTATAGGTTAGGGAACTCTCTTCAATATGCTCAGAGAAACAAATAATTTAATGTACAAATTTTGTTTATATTTAGAGTAATAAATGCTTGAATTTTGCATGCTAATAGATTGGCTAAGTAGTTGAATAATAGTGTATTTTTCTGTGTGTAGCGCTTTAAGAGGAATCGAAAGTTTAGGCATGGTTTCGCAGTTGCTATTTCAGCGACTCCTCCAGTCTAAATTATAAGCTTAGCAAAGCACACAGACATACATAGCACGCTCGCATAATCTGCTATTTTTGCTTTAAAGATGGACAGATCCCACGGTAAAGGAAATATTCCGCCCTCTACCACTGAAGCCTCTGTGTAAAGTGTTAAGTATTAACAAACAAAAGTATAAAGTTATTGTATAGATTGCTTAAAGCGGAGTTCCGGCCACAGAAAAAAAATTTCAATGGACATACCCCCGGGACAGTCAGGGCTAGTACATTCCACAATGGATAGCCTCTGATCTGTCCCGGTTCGCACTTACCTTTTAGAAGAAATACTTACCTTTAAAATTTCTTCTCCAGCGCTGCCATCTCAGGTGTGGGCAGCTTGAAGCCAGCGCGATCCTCTTCTGCGTCCTCTTCCGTCCTCTTCGGTCCCACGATGCACTGCGCCGGCCCGCCGTCACTTCCGGGTCTGCAGCGTCATCCCTGCACAGCTTCTGGCCATTCCCAGAAGCTGTTTAGCAAGGTATGACGCGCCTACACCAGAACTGACGTCGGGGCCGGTGCAGGCGCATTGATTACTGGGAGCGATGACGTTCAGCTCCCAGGAATCATTGCAAAGCGGAAGTGACGGCACGGGCCGTGGCCGAGGAAGGAGGAAGTGGATGGTAAGGTGAGTATATTATCCTCTCTAATAAGGTAAGTAAGCAAAAATAAAAGCCGGGAATATCCAATTCTTGCTCAGGTAAGGATAAGGAAGCGGATGCCATAAAATCTACAGGCATGATTTTGTGGCCGAAACTCCGCTTTAAGGCAACAGCGTCACCCCAATATGTGACGGGCGCGGGTATCAGATTCCTGCCCTTCTCTTTCTGGACAAAGGACCAGCCAATCTCACACCACACTGTCACTTACGTAACAATGCCACTCTCAGCTGCACCCTGCACAAATATTTCCAGCTTGCGGGACCCCAATCTATGTGCCAGCAGATTGAGAGTGATTGTCACTAGGTTAATTAAGCAATTAACCCTTCAACTGCCACCACCTCCATTTTGGTCTGAGCCAGGCGGCACAGTGGTGTAGTGGTTAGCACGTTTGCCTAGCAGCAAAAGGGTCGCTGGTTGGAATCCCAACCCACGACACTACATGCCTGGAGTTTGTATGGTCTCCCTGTGCCTGCGTGGGTTTTCTCCGGGTACTCCGGTTTCCTCCCACACTCCAAAGACATGCTGGTAGGTTAATTGGCGCCTGTCTAAATTGGCCCTGGTATGTGTATTTATGAATGTCAGTTAGGGACCTTAGATTGTAAGTTTCTTGAAGGTAAGGGACTGGTGTGAATGTACAATGTATATGTAAAGCGCTGCGTAAATTGATGGCGCTATATAAGTACCTGAAATAAATAAAAATAAAAAACATCACTCTCTAAGTCACCACAGACAGTACCGGCTGCTAAAAATGAAACATAAAAGGAATGCTGCAAAGGGTATCATTTTGTGAATATTTTTATATTAATCCATGGTAGAGTAGAGTGAAAGTATGGTATCCTCCAACCCATTTCCCATGATGGATCTAATGATGAGTTTCATATGAACACGATCATAGGTTTATGTTTTGGAGCAAAGAGGGTATTTCCGTTCTTTGGCTCTGATCCTGTGCTGTGTATCATTGCATCCTGTAATCTGGTTTTGTATAAGATGACTGTATGCGGAATCATACCGACTTCCATTGTAGTGTGTGTTGATGCTTCCCATGGTTTCTGAGCAAATTGAACAGAGGTAAGAAGTTAACCAGAGAATATAGATAAAGTAATGGGTTAGAGTGTTAAACAGGTACTAATAGGTAACATGACCTATTATTACAGTCAGTGTATGGCCTACAAGAGGACTTGTAGACCCTAGTAAGGTGTCAGATTCTGTCAGTGTGTGGCCTATCAGAAAACATGTGGCCCCCAGTGTGGTCTCAGTATCTGTCAGTGTCTGGCCTATCAGAGCACATGCAGCCCCCACTGTGGTGTCAGAATCTATCAGTGTGTGGCCTATCAGAGCACATGTAGCCCCCAGTGTGGTGTCAGATCTGTCAGTCTCTGGCCTATCAGAGGACATGTAGCCCCCAGTGTGGTGTCAGATCTGTCAGTGTCTGGCCTATCAGAGGACATGTAGACCCCAGTATGATGTCAGCATCTGTCAGTGTGTGGCCTATCAGAGGAAATGTAGACCCCCATGTGGTATCAGATCTGTCGGTGTCTGGCATTTTAGAGGACATGTAGACCCCCAGTGTGGCGTCAGATCTGTCAGTGTGTGGCCTATCAGAGGACATGTAGCCCTCAGTGTGGTGTCAGATCTGTCAGTGTCTGGCCTATCGGAGGACATGTAGCCCCAGTGTGGAGTCGGATCTGTCAGTGTGTGGCCTATCAGAGGACATGTAGACCCCAGTGTGGTGTCAGAACTGTCAGTGTCTGACCTATCAGAGGACATGTAGCCCCCCAGTATGGTGCTAGGATCTGGTACTGTGTGGCTTATCAGAGGAGATGTAACCCCCCTGTGTGGTGCTAGGATCTGGTACTGTGTGGCTTATCAGAGGAGATGTAACCCCCCTGTGTGGTGCTAGGATCTGGTACTGTGTGGCTTATCAGAGGAGATGTAACCCCCCTGTGTGGTGCTAGGATCTGGTACTGTGTGGCTTATCAGAGGAGATGTAGCCCCCCCAGGGTGGTGCTAGGATCTGGTAATGTATGGCCTATCAGAGGAGATGTAACCCCCCTGTGTGGTGCTAGGATCTGGTACTGTGTGGCTTATCAGAGGAGATGTAGACCCCCAGTGTGGTGTTAGGATCTGTCAGTGTGTGGCCTATCAGAGGACATGTAGACCCCAGTGTGGTGTCAGAACTGTCAGTGTCTGACCTATCAGAGGACATGTAGCCCCCCAGTGTGGTGCTAGGATCTGGTACTGTGTGGCTTATCAGAGGAGATGTAACCCCCCTGTGTGGTGCTAGGATCTGGTACTGTGTGGCTTATCAGAGGAGATGTAACCCCCCTGTGTGGTGCTAGGATCTGGTACTGTGTGGCTTATCAGAGGAGATGTAACCCCCCTGTGTGGTGCTAGGATCTGGTACTGTGTGGCTTATCAGAGGAGATGTAACCCCCCTGTGTGGTGCTAGGATCTGGTACTGTGTGGCTTATCAGAGGAGATGTAACCCCCCTGTGTGGTGCTAGGATCTGGTACTGTGTGGCTTATCAGAGGAGATGTAGACCCCCAGTGTGGTGTTAGGATCTGTCAGTGTCTGGCCTATAAGAGGACATGTAGACCCTAGTAAGGTGTCAGAATCTGTCAGTATCTGGCTTATCAAAGGACATGTAGACCCTAGGAAGGTGTCGGGATCTGTCAGTGTGGCCTATCAGAGGACATGTAGCCCCCAGTGTGGTGTCAGATCTGTCAGTGTCTGGCCTATCAGAGGACATGTAGACCCCCAGCGTAGAGTGAGGATCTGTCAGTGTCTGGCCTATTGGAGGACATGTAGCCTTCCAGTGTGGTGTCAGATCTGTCAGTGTCTGGCCTATCAGAGGACATGTAGCCCCCAGCGTGGTGTCAGATTTGTCAGTGTCTGGCCTATCAGAGGACATGTAGCCCCTAGTGTGGTGTCAGGATCTTTCAGTGTCTGGCCTATTAAAGTACATGTAGCCCCCAGTGTGGTGTCACGATCTGTCAGTGTCTGGCCTATTAGAGGACATGTAGCTCCCCAGTGTGAGGTGAGGATCTGTCAGTGTCTGGCCTATCGGAGGACATGTAGCCCCCAGTGTGGTGCTAGGATCTGTCAGTGTGTGGCCTATCAGAGGACATGTAGCCCCCCAGTGTGGTGTCACGATCTGTCAGTGTCTGGCCTATTAGAGGACATGTAGCTCCCCAGTGTGAGGTGAGGATCTGTCAGTGTCTGGCCTATCAGAGGACATGTAGCCCCCAGTGTGGTGCTAGGATCTGTCAGTGTGTGGCCTATCAGAGGACATGTAGCCACAAGTGTGGTGTCAGATCTGTTAGTGTCTGGCCTATCAGAAGACATGTAGACCCCCAGTGTGGTGCTAGCATCTGTCAGTGTGAGTGGCTGATCAGAGGACATGTAGCCCCCAGTGTGGTGTCAGATCTGTCAGTGTCTGGCCGATCAGAGGACATGTAGCCCCCAGTGTAGTGTCAGAACTTTCAGTGTCTGACCTATCAGAGGACATGTAGCCCCCCAGTGTGGTGCTAGGATCTGGTACTGTGTGGCTTATCAGAGGAGATGTAACCCCCCTGTGTGGTGCTAGGATCTGGTACTGTGTGGCTTATCAGAGGAGATGTAGCCCCCCCAGGATGGTGCTAGGATCTGGTACTGTATGGCCTATCAGAGGATATGTAGACCCCTAGTGTGGTGTTAAGATCTGTCATTGTCTGGCCTATAAGAGGACATGTAGACCCTAGTAAGGTGTCAGAATCTGTCAGTATCTGGCCTATCAAAGGACATGTAGACCCTAGGAAGGTGTCAGGATCTGTCAGTGTGGCCTATCAGAGGACATGTAGCCCCCAGTGTGGTGTCAGATCTGTCAGTGTCTGGCTTATCAGAGGACATGTAGACCCCCAGCGTAGAGTGAGGATCTGTCAGTGTCTGGCCTATTGGAGGACATGTAGCCTTCCAGTGTGGTGTCAGATCTGTCAGTGTCTGGCCTATCAGAGGACACGTAGCCCCCAGCGTGGTGTCAGATTTGTCAGTGTCTGGCCTATCAGAGGACATGTAGACCCCCAGTGTGGGGTAAGGATCTGTCAGTATCTGGCCTATCAGAGGACATGTAGCCCCTAATGTGGTGTCAGGATCTTTCAGTGTCTGGCCTATTATAGTACATGTAGCCCCCAGTGTGGTGTCATGATCTGTCAGTGTCTGGCCTATTAGAGGACATGTAGCTCCCCAGTGTGAGTTGAGGATATGTCAGTGTCTGGCCTATCGGAGGACATGTAGCCCATGTAGCCTCCCAGTGAGGTGCTAGGATCTGTCAGTGTCTGACCTATCAGAGGACATGTAGCCCCCCAGTGTGGAGTGAGGATATGTCAGTGTCTGGCTTATCGGAGGACATGTAGCCCCCCCAGTGTGGTGCTAGGATCTGTCAGTGTCTGGCCTATCAGAGGACATGTAGCCCCCAGTGTGGTGTCAGATCTGTTAGTGTCAGGCCTATCAGAAGACATGTAGACCCCCAGTGAGGTGTTAGGATCTGTCAGTGTGTGGCCTATCAGAGGACATATAGCCTCAGTGTTGTGTCAGATCTGTCAGTGTCTGGCCTATCAGAGGACATGTAGCCCCAGTGTGGTGTCAGATCTGTCAGTGTCTGGCCTATAAGAGGACATGTAACCCCCAGTATGGTGCTAGGATCTGGCACTGTGTGGCTTATCAGAGGAGATGTAGCCCCCCAGTGTGGTGCTAAGATCTGGTACTGTGAGGCCTATCAGAGGAGATGTAGCCCCCCACCCCCGTGTGGTGCTAGGATCTGGTACTGTGTGGCCTCCAGTGTGGTGTCGGGATCTATCAGTGTGTGGCCTTATAGAGGACATGTAGCCCCCAGTGTGGTGTCAGATCTGTCAGTGTCTGGCCTATCAGAGGACATGTAGACCCCCAGTGTAGAGTGCGGATCTGTCAGTGTCTGGCCTATAGGAGGACATGTAGCCTCCCAGTGTATTGCAAGGACATGTCAGTGTTTGGCCTATCGGAGGATATGTAGCACTCCAGTGTGGAGAGAGGATCACTCAGTGTCTGGCTTATCAGAGGACATGTAGCACCCCAGTGTGAAGTGCGGAACAGTCAGTGTCTGGCCTCTCAGAGGACATATAGCCCCCAGTGTGGTGTCAAAGCTCTCAGTGTCTGGTCTATCAGAAGTCATGTAGACCCCCCAGTGTGGTGCTAGGATCTGGTACTGTGTGGCCTATCAGAGGAGATGTAGCCCTCCAGTGAGGTGTCTGGATCTATCAGAGTGTGGCCTGATAAAGGACATGTAGACCCTAGTGTGATGCTAGGATCTGTCAGTATCTGGCCTATGAAAGGACATGTAGCCCCCCAGTGTGGTGTCACGATCTGTCAGTATCTAGCCTATCAGAGGACATGTAGCCCCCCAGTGTGGTGTGAGATCTTTCAGTGTCTGGCCTAAAGTACATGTAGCCCCCAGTGTGGTGTCAGATCGGTCAGTGTCTGGCCTATCGGAGGACATGTAGCCCCCCAGTGTGGTGTCAGATCTGTCATTGTCTGGCCTATCAGAGGACATGTAGCCCCCAGTGTGGTGTCAGATCTGTCAGTGTCTGGCCTATCGGAGGACATGTAGACCCCCAGTGTAGGGTGAGGGTCTGGCAGTGTCTGGCCTATCAGAGCACATGTAGCCCCCCAGTGTGGTGTCAGGATCCTTCAGTGTCTGGCCTATCAAAGTACATGTAGCCCCCAGTGTGGTGTCACGATCTGTCTGTGTCTGGCCTATCAGAGGACATGTAGCTATCCAGTGTGGGGTGAGGATCTGTCAGTGTCTGGCCTATCGGAGGACATGTAGCCCCCAGTGTGGAGTGAGGATCAATCAGTGCCTGGCCTATAAGAGGACATGTAGCCCCCCAGTGTGTTGCTAGGATCTGGTACTGTGTGGCTTATCAGAGGAGATGTAGCACTCCAGTGTGGTGTCGGAAGCTATCAGTGTGTGGCCCTATAGAGGACATGTAGACCCCCAGTGTGGTGCTAGGATCTGTCTGTGTCTGGCCTATAAGAGGACATGTAGACCCTAGTAAGGTGTCAGGATCTGTCAGTGTCTGGCCTATCAGAGGACATGTAGACCCCAGTGTGGTGCTAGGATCTGTCAGTGTGTGCCCTATCAGAGGGCACGTAGCCCCCCAGTGTGGTGTCACGATCTGTCAGTGTCTGGCCTATCCGAGGACATGTAGCCCCCCCCCTGTGGTGTGAGATCTGTCAGTGTCTGGCCTATCAGAGGACACGTAGCTCCCCAGTGTGGGGTGAGGATCTGTCAGTGTCTGGCCTATCAGAGGACATGTAGCCCCCAGTGTAGTGCTAGGATCTGTCAGTGTCTGGCCTATCAGAGGACATGTAGCCCCCAGTGTGGTGCTAGGATCTGTCAGTGTCTGGCCTATCAGAGGACATGTAGCCCCCAGTGTGGTGTCAGATCTGTCAGTGTTTGGCCTATCAGAAGACATGTACACCTCCCGTGTGGTGCTTGGATCTGTCAGTGTGTGGCCTATCAGAGGACATGTAGCCCCAGTGTGGTGTCAGATCTGTCAGTGTCTGGCCTATAAGAGGACATGTAGCCCCCCAGTGTGGTGCTAGGATCTGGTACTGTGTGGCTTATCAGAGGAGATGTAGCACTCCAGTGTGGTGTCGGAAGCTATCAGTGTGTGGCCCTATAGAGGACATGTAGACCCCCAGTGTGGTGCTAGGATCTGTCTGTGTCTGGCCTATAAGAGGACATGTAGACCCTAGTAAGGTGTCAGGATCTGTCAGTGTCTGGCCTATCAGAGGACATGTAGACCCCAGTGTGGTGCTAGGATCTGTCAGTGTGTGCCCTATCAGAGGGCACGTAGCCCCCCAGTGTGGTGTCACGATCTGTCAGTGTCTGGCCTATCCGAGGACATGTAGCCCCCCCCCTGTGGTGTGAGATCTGTCAGTGTCTGGCCTATCAGAGGACACGTAGCTCCCCAGTGTGGGGTGAGGATCTGTCAGTGTCTGGCCTATCAGAGGACATGTAGCCCCCAGTGTAGTGCTAGGATCTGTCAGTGTCTGGCCTATCAGAGGACATGTAGCCCCCAGTGTGGTGCTAGGATCTGTCAGTGTCTGGCCTATCAGAGGACATGTAGCCCCCAGTGTGGTGTCAGATCTGTCAGTGTTTGGCCTATCAGAAGACATGTACACCTCCAGTGTGGTGCTTGGATCTGTCAGTGTGTGGCCTATCAGAGGACATGTAGCCCCAGTGTGGTGTCAGATCTGTCAGTGTCTGGCCTATAAGAGGACATGTAGCCCCCCAGTGTGGTGCTAGGATCTGGTACTGTGTGGCCTATCAGAGGAGATGTAGCTCCCCCAGTGAGGTGCTAGGATCTGGTACTGTGTGGCCTATCAGAGGAGATGTAGCCCTCAAGTGTGGTGTCGGGATCTATAAGTGTGTGGCCTATCAAAGGACATATAGACCCCCAGTAAGGTGTCAGGATCTGTCAGTGTGTGGCCTATCAGAGGACATGTAACTCCCAGTGTGGTCTCAGGATCTGTCAGTGTCTGGTGTATCAGAGGACATGTAGACCCCAGTGTGGGGTGAGGATCTGTCCGTCTGCGGCCTATCAGAGGACCTATAGCCCCTAGTGTGGTGTAAGAATCTGTCAGTTTCTGACATATCAGAAGACATGTAGACCCCCAGTGTGGTGCTAGGATCTGTCAGTGTGTGGTCTATCAGAGGACATGTAGCCCCCCAGTTTGGAGTGAGGATCAGTCAGTGTCTGGCCTATCAGAGGACATGTAGCCCCCCCAGTGTGGTGTCTGATCTGTCAGTGTCTGGCCTATCAGAGGACATGTAGCCCCCAGTGTAGGGTGAGGATCTGTCAGCATATGGTCTATCAGAAGACATGTAGCCCCCAGTGTAGGGTGAGGATCTGTCATGTATGGCCTATCAGAGGACATGTAGCCCCCAGTGTAGAGTGAGGATCTGTCATGTATGGTCTATCAGAGGACATGTAGCCCCCAATGTAGGATGAGGATCTGTCAGTGTGTATGGCCTATCAGAGGACATGTAGCCCCCAGTGTAGGATGAGGATCTGTCAGTGTATGGCCTATCAGAGGACATGTAGCCCCCAGTGTGGGTGAGGATCTGTCAGTGTGTATGGCCTATCAGAGGACATGTAGCCCCCAGTGTGGGATGAGGATCTGTCATGTATGGCCTATCAGAGGACATGTAGCCCCCAGTGTGGGATGAGGATCTGTCATGTATGGCCTATCAGAGGACATGTAGCCCCCAGTGTAGGATGAGGATCTGTCATGTATGGCCTATCAGAGGACATGTAGCCCCCCAGTGTAGGATGAGGATCTGTCATGTATGGCCTATTAGAGGACATGTAGCTCCCAGTGTGGGATGAGGATCTGTCATGTATGGCCTATCAGAGGACATGTAGCCCCCAGTGTAGGATGAGGATCTGTCATGTATGGCCTATCAGAGGACATGTAGCCCCCCAGTGTAGGATGAGGATCTGTTATGTATGGCCTATCAGAAGACATGTAGCCCCCAGTGCAGGGTGAGGATCCGTCAGTGTATGTCCTATCAGAGGACATGTAGCCCCTAGTGTAGGGTGAGGATCTGTCATGTATGGCCTATCAGAGGACATGTAGCCCCCAATGTAGGATGAGGATCTGTCAGTGTGTATGGCCTATCAGAGGACATGTAGCCCCCAGTGTAGGATGAGGATCTGTCATGTATGGCCTATCAGAGGACATGTAGCCCCCAGTGTAGGATGAGGATCTGTCATGTATGGCCTATCAGAGGACATGTAGCACCCCAGTGTAGGGTGAGGATCTGTCAGTGTATGTCCTATCAGAGGACATGTAGCCCCCAGTGTAGGATGAGGATCTGTCATGTATGGCCTATCAGAGGACATGTAGCCCCCAGTGTGGGATGAGGATCTGTCATGTATGGCCTATCAGAGGACATGTAGCCCCCAGTGTAGGATGAGGATCTGTCATGTATGGCCTATCAGAGGACATGTAGCACCCCAGTGTAGGGTGAGGATCTGTCAGTGTATGTCCTATCAGAGGACATGTAGCCCCCAGTGTGGGATGAGGATCTGTCATGTATGGCCTATCAGAGGACATGTAGCACCCCAGTGTAGGGTGAGGATCTGTCAGTGTATGTCCTATCAGAGGACATGTAGCCCCCAGTGTGGGATGAGGATCTGTCATGAATGGCCTATCAGAGGACATGTAGCCCCCAGTGTGGGATGAGGATCTGTCATGTATGGCCTATCAGAGGACATGTAGCCCCCAGTGTGGGATGAGGATCTGTCATGTATGGCCTATCAGAGGACATGTAGCCCCCAGTATAGGATGAGGATCTGTCAGTGTGTATGGCCTATCAGAGGACATGTAGCCCCCAGTGTAGGATGAGGATCTGTCATGCATGGCCTATCAGAGGACATGTAGCCCCCAGTGTGGGATGAGGATCTGTCATGTATGGCCTATCAGAGGACATGTAGACCCCAGTGTGGGATGAGGATCTGTCAGTGTGTATGACCTATCAGAGGACATGTAGACCCCCAGTGTAGGATGAGGATCTGTCAGTGTATGGCCTATCAGAGGACATGTAGCCCCAGTGTATGATGAGGATCTGTCATGTATGGCCTATCAGAGGACATGTAGCCCCCAGTGTAGGATGAGGATCTGTCATGTATGACCTATCAGAGGACATGTAGCCCCCAGTGTTGGATGAGGATCTGTCATGTATGGCCTATCAGAGGACATGTAGCCCCCAGTGTAGGATGAGGATCTGTCATGTATGGCCTATCAGAGGACATGTAGCCCCCAGTGTAGGATGAGAATCTGTCATGTATGGCCTATCAGAGGACATGTAGCCCCCAGTGTAGGGTGAGGATCTGTCAGTGTATGGCCTATCAGAGGACATGTAGCCCCCAGTGTGGGATGAGGATCTGTCAGTGTGTATGGCCTATCAGAGGACATGTAGCCCCCAGTGTGGGATGAGGATCTGTCATGTATGGCCTATCAGAGGACATGTAGCCTCCAGTGTAGGATGAGGATCTGTCATGTATGGCCTATCAGAGGACATGTAGCCCCCCAGTGTAGGATGAGGATCTGTCATGTATGGCCTATCAGAGGACATGTAGCCCCCAGTGTAGGATGAGGATCTGTCATGTATGGCCTATCAGAGGACATGTAGCCCCCAGTGTAGGATGATGATCTGTCATGTATGGCCTATCAGAGGACATGTAGCCCCCAGTGTGGGATGAGGATCTGTCATGTATGGCCTATCAGAGGACATGTAGCCCCATGTGTAGGATGAGGATCTGTCAGTGTGTATGGCCTATCAGAGGACATGTAGCCCCCAGTGTAGGATGAGAATCTGTCATGTATGGCCTATCAGAGGACATGTAGCCCCCAGTGTAGGATGAGGATCTGTCAGTGTATGGCCTATCAGAGGACATGTAGCCCCCAGTGTAGGATGATGATCTGTCATGTATGGCCTATCAGAGGACATGTAGCCCCCAGTGTAGGATGAGGATCTGTCAGTGTGTGGCCTATCAGAGGACATGTAGCCCCCAGTGTGGGATGAGAATCTGTCATGTATGGCCTATCAGAGGACATGTAGCCCCCAGTGTAGGGTGAGGATCTGTCAGTGTATGGCCTATCAGAGGACATGTAGCCCCCAGTGTGGGATGAGGATCTGTCAGTGTGTATGGCCTATCAGAGGACATGTAGCCCCCAGTGTGGGATGAGGATCTGTCATGTATGGCCTATCAGAGGACATGTAGCCTCCAGTGTAGGATGAGGATCTGTCATGTATGGCCTATCAGAGGACATGTAGCCCCCCAGTGTAGGATGAGGATCTGTCATGTATGGTCTATCAGAGGACATGTAGCCCCCAGTGTAGGATGAGGATCTGTCATGTATGGCCTATCAGAGGACATGTAGCCCCCAGTGTAGGATGATGATCTGTCATGTATGGCCTATCAGAGGACATGTAGCCCCCAGTGTGGGATGAGGATCTGTCATGTATGGCTTATCAGAGGACATGTAGCCCCAAGTGTAGGATGAGGATCTGTCAGTGTGTATGGCCTATCAGAGGACATGTAGCCCCCAGTGTAGGATGAGAATCTGTCATGTATGGCCTATCAGAGGACATGTAGCCCCCAGTGTGGGATGAGGATCTGTCAGTGTGTATGGCCTATCAGAGGACATGTAGCCCCCAGTGTAGGATGAGGATCTGTCAGTGTATGGCCTATCAGAGGACATGTAGCCCCCAGTGTAGGATGATGATCTGTCATGTATGGCCTATCAGAGGACATGTAGCCCCCAGTGTAGGATGAGGATCTGTCAGTGTGTGGCCTATCAGAGGACATGTAGCCCCCAGTGTAGGATGAGGATCTGTCATGTATGGCCTATCAGAGGACATGTAGCCCCCAGTATAGGATGAGGATCTGTCAGTGTATGGCCTATCAGAGGACATGTAGACCCCAGTGTAGGGTGAGGATCTGTCAGTGTATGGCCTATCAGAGGACATGTAGCCCCCAGTGTGGGATGAGGATCTGTCAGTGTATGGCCTATCAGAGGACATGTAGCCCCCAGTGTAGTATGAGGATCTGTCAGTGTGTGGCCTATCAGAGGACATGTAGCCCCCAGTATGGGATGAGGATCTGTCATGTATGGCCTATCAGAGGACATGTAGCCCCCAGTGTAGGATGAGGATCTGTCAGTGTATGGCCTATCAGAGGACATGTAGCCCCCAGTGTAGGATGAGGATCTGTCAGTGTGTGGCCTATCAGAGGACATGTAGCCCCCAGTGTAGGATGAGGATCTGTCATGTATGGCCTATCAGAGGACACGTAGCCCTCAGTGTAGGATGAGGATCTGTCAGTGTATGGCCTATCAGAGGACATGTAGACCCCAGTGTAGGGTGAGGATCTGTCAGTGTATGGCCTATCAGAGGACATGTAGCCCCCAGTGTGGGATGAGGATTTGTCATGTATGGCCTATTAGAGGACATGTAGCCCCCAGTGTAGGATGAGGATCTGTCACGTATGGCCTATCAGAGGACATGTAGCCCCCAGTGTAGGATGAGGATCTGTCATGTATGGCCTATCAGAGGACATGTAGCCCCCAGTGTAGGATGAGGATCTGTCATGTATGGCCTATCAGAGGACATGTAGCCCCCAGTGTAGGATGAGGATCTGTCATGTATGGCCTATCAGAGGACATGTAGCCCCCAGTGTAGGATGAGGATCTGTCAGTGTGTGGCCTATCAGAGGGCATGTAGCCCCCAGTATGGGATGAGGATCTGTCATGTATGGCCTATCAGAGGACATGTAGCCCCCAGTGTAGGATGAGGATCTGTCAGTGTGTGGCCTATCAGAGGACATGTAGCCCCCAATGTAGGATGAGGATCTGTCAGTGTATGGCCTATCAGAGGACATGTAGCCCCCAGTGTGGGATGAGGATCTGTCATGTATGGCCTATCAGAGGACATGTAGCCCCCGGTTCGGGATGAGGATCTGTCCGCTGGGAAGGTGCTGATGATGGTAGTAGTAGTGATGGACTCACCGGAGGAGAGCTGCATCCAGGCACAGATCTTGTACACAGTGGCGGTATTACAGAAGAAGAAGAGCACGAAGGACACGATGCAGGCGATGATGAGTGTCATGGACAGGCCGATGAAGAACGAGGCAGCTTTGAAGGCTCCGGAGGGGATGGAGGAGAAATCGGTGAAGCTGCCAGTACAGGTGAGCTCTTTGGAGAAGCCGCTGCCGATGCAATAATGGAAGAGTCCGAAATATCCCGCCTGGGGGGTGTCCACCCCGTCCCCTATCCAGTAAGGCTGGATGAAACATACAATGTTGACGATGGCGAAGCATATGGTGAAGATTGCCCACAGCACCCCTATGGCCCTGGAATTGCGGATGTAATTGGCATGGTAGATCTTGGCGGCCTCTTGGGGGGATAACATCACTAAGCCGGGGTCTGGCATCCCAGCACCCGGAGAGGCAGGACAAGACAAATCACAGCGACAACACTGCCCAGCTTATATGGAGCCTGGCATCCCCGGATCCCTCTAGATGTGCCTGATCATCGCTCCTCCTCGACGGCTGACACTGCTCTGTACATCGCTCAGCATCAAAGTCATGTCTATACCAAGTCCTAACTGGGGAAAGGGAAACCAATCGACTGCAATCACAATCCTATACTTTATTGTTCCTATCCAACATCTAGAAAAAGCAGTTACATAAATACTTCTATATATAGAGGTATTTCCCCTTTGGGTGGGATTTTTAGGGCAATTATACAACAATATGTATAAAAAATATGTAAAAAAAAAATCATACTACTTTCGAATCAATCACAAGATAATCTGATCGTTAGTACAGAGCTTTCGAGAGCCAATCACAACAGTTTATCCGATATTATGTGATCGGACCAGCGTTAAACATTTTTTTGTAGGATACCAGATCGTACGATTTTCGTGTAATCAGTACATGTGTCGCTCGAAAATGCAATACAAATACACTACAACACATGACATCGCTTTCCAATTTTTATTCTGTCGTACGAGAATTTTCGTTACTAAAGTAAACTTCATTTTCGATATGAGATTAGCATGAAAAAGAAAACGAACGATCATTCGTCCGATAATCTCATCGTGTGTATCAGCCTTTAGGCCCTGTTCAACACCTGAGCGTATTTCAGCTCATGAAACGCTCATCTCTGAAGTCTCAAAACGCCCAACAAGCAAAATCCTATTCATTTCAATGCCCCTGTTCACATCTGAGCGTTTTGTCATCTGAAGCGCATAAAAAAGGTACATGAGCTTCTTTTTTTGGCAGATAACAAGCTTTTTTGTTAGATGTCAATGCCTACCTTAAACACCTGCAAAAAACGCCTGAATACAGCTAGGAAAAAACGCCTGAAAAAGCCAGAAAAAAACGCTCAAAAAAGCCTCCCAAAAAAGCCTGAAAACGATACGCTCTGGTGTGAATGGAGCCTTAAGGCTTGGACAGTTTATCAATGTATTTATTTGTACAGGGTGATTTGTGATGGTTGTTGGCACATTTATGTATAGAAGTATTTATGTTTATTTAAGATTGCTCAGATGATTGAAGGTGCAATTGCCAAAATCACTTAATACATTTTTTGTATATATCGATCAAGGTATCTCCTCTTTGGGTGGGATTTTTAGGGCAATTATATGACAGTATGTATTAAAAATATCTTTTTATTGTTCACTTTAGAAAAAAATGTTAAAAACAATTCATACACTATATTGTATATGCCAAGAAAAACAACCAATAATGACACATCATGGGTCATAAAATATATAGGATAGCCAAATAAGTGGTATTCCCCAACTACTGCTTGTTATATTCCATGGTGGTTTTGTGCAACCATGGATGGTTCCCAATAGGTGGGGGTAGCCAACGAATTAAACCTCAATAACTTCTTCCTCAGGGATATTTTATCCACTTCCTTATGTCAATGCTTCCCAAGCTTTCAAGGGATTGCCCTGTTCTCTCCCTGGAGCCACAATCACATCATGTAGGGCCGCTGGATATTTGTCCAAAAAAGGAAGTTGACCCCTTCAATAAAAGTGTCCCCCCCCCCCAAAGAAAAAAAAAACTGTCTCTCAATATGGAGAGAGAAATTTCCTGTGTTGTATTAAACATCAGTCAAAACCGAGCTGAAGCCTCCAAGTGCCTTTCCCCGGCAATGTGCGAGGAGGAAATGGCGTTTCGTCCTCGCACTTTGCCGTGGAAAGACACTTGGAGGCTTCAGCTCGATTTTGCCTGACATTTATGGTAAACAATACAACAGAGGATATTTCCCTCTCCATATTGGGAGACAGTTTTTTATTTTTTTTTGGGGACACTTTCATTTAAGGGGTCAACTTCCTTTTTTGGACAAATATCCCGCGACCCTACATGGTGTGATTGTGGCTCCAGGGAGAGAACAGGGCACTCCCTTAAAAGCCTGGGGTGCATTGAAATAAAGAAGTGGATATAATATCCCTGAGGAAAAAGTTATTGATGTTTAATTTGAAATGCGTTGGCTACCCCCACCTATTGGGAACCAATCATGGTTGCAACAACCACCATGGAATGTAACAAGCAGTAGTTGGGGAATACCACTTCTTTGGCAATCTTATATATTTTATGTAGATACCCATAACACAGCGCTAAAGATAGTACATCTCACCAAACATATACCTAATTTACAATAAATTAAATTAATTAAATCATCAATCCGTGTTGGTGACCTATTGAAGTGAATTCATATTCCTACATAAGGGGAAAATATTATCAAACAAATTCAAAAATTATTATTAAGAAAAAAATAAATTATTCAAAATAATTTTTTTAAGCAAGTGTCCAGTGAAAGTTCGTGAGTAGTGCTCATTAGTTCATAGCATCCATGTGACTTTCGTGCAAGGTGACTCTGTCCTTAATGCCCCCCGAAGTGAATTCACTTACCAAAGCTTATGGACCCCTGGGCAATACTGCATAGAGGCAGTTTTGCCAACCGTCCATAGATTTATGGGCAGCCCGTAAAAACAGGGCACTTTTCTCCTGCCCGTAAATGCCCATAGCAGGAGAAAAGTGGCAGTAAAAAAATGGCTGTGGCGGCACTATCAGAACTGCGCATACGTGGCGCGCCTTGGAGTCTCAAACAACAAATCCCACCTGCGCCAGCCTCTAATTTTCCCACCAGTGCCACCACACTGCCCCCCCCCCCGGCCCCAGCCTATAAATAGCCAGGAGCCGAGTGGGTGGATGCTGGACAGGACCGACTGTGAGGAGAGGAGATGCTGCCTGGAGGAGTTGACTCGGCTGGCACAGGGGGACTGAATGGCAGGAGGGGGCTCAGGGGGCTAGGTCCATCACCATCATCATCATCAGGTTGGTCGGTGGCTGTGGCTGCATGGAGCGGGACTCCGAGTCTGGACTGAGTCTGAGCGACAGAGAGAGAGGGAGAGAGACTGTCACTGACTGACTGGACTGTCATAGTGGTGGAGGTCAGACAGAGTCATACGTGGGTGGACTAGTGTTAGTGCAGGAGGACAGTGGACTGGGAGCCGGAGAGGGGGGGGGGGGACTGGAGGAGACAGGAGAGAGAGTCATGTCATCAGGTGTGTGGTGTGGCATGGACTGTGACTGCAGAGTGGAGGAGAGAGGAGACACTAGGACAGAGGAGAGGACTGGAGACTTTAAAGGGCCGCACACACTTGACGAAAATCAGACGAAATATCCTCCGATTTTTCTCTGTCTTCTCAGCGTTCATTACCGTTTTTAGTCGACAGTGCATAAATGTTCACGAAATTTCTCGTCCGATTTTTCTTTTTTTTTGGCACATTTGTTCCTAGACTTCCGGGTTGTCAGCAACTTCAGATCATGCGCGGTCTTTCCTATCCGATTTTTCACGGACGTACTTGCATACACATTAAACGAAAATTGGTTGTCTGGGGACGGACGAAAAACGGAAAATTGTTTCATACTTACCGTAATTTTCCTTTCCTGGTGCCTATCCATGGCAGCATACTAGTGATAGAGCCCCGCCTCTACTCCTCCCTCAGGACTAGTGAGTAGCATAAAAGAAAGGCCCAGCCCCCTGTCCCATCATTCTCTGTCATATAGAATACCAGGGGTGGGAGCATATGCTGCCATGGATAGGCACCAGGAAAGGAAAATTACGGTAAGTATGAAACAATTTTCCGTTTTCCTGGTGCCTCCATGGCAGCATACTAGTGATAAATAACTAGCAAGACAAATGGGTGGGTAATGCTAAATATGCAAATCTTTAATTGGACAAAGACATGGCCGACTGAATAGTCCTTCTGCCGAACTCCACAGTTGTAAGCGACCCTGGGTCGATACGATAATGTTTGAAGAATGTATGACGTGATGACCATGAGGCGGCCCTGCAAACCGTCTCTAAAGAAACGTTGGCCCTTGCCGCCCAGGAAGCCGAGACTGCCCTAGTAGAATGAGCTCTTACTTGTGAAGGTGGAGATAGCCCCTTGACTTTATAGGTTTTCTGGATGAGCTTGATGATCCATGATGATAGAGTCCTCTTGGTGGACTCTTTGCCCCTGTTTTTCCCAAAGGGGATGACAAACAGACTGTCAGACTGTCTGAATGAGCTTGTGATTTCCAGATAGGCTCGAAGAACTCTAGAGATGTCTAGGTCGTGCTGAGTTGCATCTGTGTTTTGGAAAACCGGAAGGGCCCAAGGTTCTAGAAGATGAGAAGAGGAGGAGACCTTGGGGATGAACCCCTGCCTAGGGCGAAGTTCGACCCTGTCCGGAAAAATGGTGATGTGATCCTCACTTATTCCTAGGGCATGTAGCTCGGAGACTCGTCTGCCGGAGGTGATCGCTAAGAGGAAGGCAGTTTGCAATGACAAGTTCCAAAGAGAGGCCTGTTCCACTGGAGAAAATGGGGGGTTACAAAGAACTTCCAAGACCAGGGAAAGATCCCACTGTGGAAAAGAACGTCTAATGGGAGGACGAATTTTCAACACTCCTCTTAAAAAGGTAACCACTAGAGGATCTTCGGCCCATCTCTTGTTGGTCGCAGCCGAGATTGCTGCTACCTGTACTTTGAGGGAGCTTAGTCCCAATCCTAAGTCCAATCCTGTCTGTAAGAAGGCTAAAACTTGAGAGGTAGAGGGGAGGACGGGGTTGAATTCCTGCCCCGCGGCAAACGCTTGGAATTTGTTCCACACTTTTGAATAGACCGCGTTGGTAGAGGGCTTCCTGGCCTTCAAAAGTGTTGAGATGACTTCAGGAGTACATCCTAAGGCCTGAAACCTTTGCCTTTCAGTTTCCAAACCCGCAGATCTAATCTCTGCGGGTTCGGATGATACAGTCCCTGCTGGGACAGTAGGTTGGGAAAATGTGGAATCCTGATGGGGGGTTCCACACTGAGATGGATGGCTAGAGGGAACCACGGTCTCTTCGGCCAGAAAGGGAGTATTGCCAGGACTTGTACTGATTCTGTGAGAAGTCTCCGGAGAAACTTCAGAATCAGTGGGCGGGGAGGAAAGGCATAAGCTGTCGAGAAATTCCATGGGCATGTCAGGGCATCGACTGCTTCCGACTGAGAGTAGGGGAGGCGAGAGTAGAACCTGGGGAGTTTCGAGTTGTTGGGAGTGGCAAACATGTCTACTTGAGGAGGGTACCAGAGGTTGGTAATTTGGAGAAAAACTTGTGGATGTAGCGACCACTCGTTGTTGTCCGCGAACCTCCTGGATAAAGCGTCTGCCACTGTGTTCAGCCGGCCTGGAATGTAAACGGCCCTGAGATCTCGTAGGTTCCTTTCTGCCCACAGCATAATGGGTTCGACCTCCCGGAGGAGGGTCCTGCTGCGAGTACCTCCTTGTCTCAGCAGGTATGCCACTGCTGACTTGTTGTCTAATCTCAGGAGGACTCTGTGGCCTTGGAGGAGGGGTGCCAAGGAAATCAGAGCTAGAAATGCCGCTCTTAGTTCCAGCACGTTGGATACCACTCCTTTGGTTGAGTGGGACCATCTTCCCTGAAGCTTGATCTCCCCGCAATGGGCGCCCCATCCGTGCCCACTCGCATCGGACATAAGGATGGTCCAGTTGAATGAGCCTAGGTGAAGGGGGTTGGCAAGATTTTCCTTCTTCGTCCACCAAAACAAGCTTCTGCGCATTAAGGCGGTCACTCGGATTTTCTGGGAGAGGTGTTGTTTCCTCCATTGTGACAGAAAACCTGTTTGGAAGAACCTCAGGTGCCAGTGGGACCATGGCACCATGGGAATACAAGAGGACATTGTGCCGACTAGACTCAGACACTGAGAGGCCGTCAGATGAGTACTCCGAATTACAGTGAACATCCTCCGTATGATAATATCCATCTTCTGGCTGGGTAAGGACACTGTCCCCACTTGGGTGTTGAACATGGCTCCCAGGTAAACCATCTGTTGTGTTGGGGACAAGTTGCTTTTTTGAAAATTTATGAGCCAGCCGAACTCCTGCAAAGTCTGAAGGAGAATTTCCCTGTGGGATCTGAGGTGATCTGGATTGCTTGCCAACAGGAGAATGTCGTCCAGATAGTGGTACACTCTCAAGCCTCTCTCCCTGAGGGGGGCTAGGACAGTTATCAAGGTCTTGGTGAACACTCGCGGAGACGTGCAGAGCCCGAATGGAAGGGCCTTGAACTGAAGGTGTATCTCGCCTACGGCGAACCTCAGAAATCTCTGATAAGTTGGGAAGATTGGGATGTGCAGGTAAGCATCTTGTAGATCGAGAGATATCAACCAATCTCCTGGTTGAATGACCTGGATTATAGTTTGCAAGGATTCCATTTTGAAGCTCTCGAGCTCTATATATCGGTTAAGCCTCTTGAGGTCTATCACCGGTCTCCAACCTCCCGTCCTTTTTTGCACTAAGAAGAGTGGAGAATAGAAACCGGTGTAACGCTCCGCCAATGGAACCGGTATGGCTGCACCTTGAAGCTGAAGATCTGTCAGGAATTGGGATAGTGCCAATGCTTTTGATGGCGAGGCTGGTATTCTTGACTCCTGAAACGATGCATGAGGAGGAGGATGAGCAAACACCCACCGGTGACCCAGATGGATTGTTGACAGAACCCAGGGGTCCTGACAACGCGAAGCCCAAATTGGGAAAAAGGCCTGTAGCCTGGCTCCGACTGGGAGGGATTGCGATCTTCTGGCGTCAAAAAGGCTTCGTTGCCTCCTGGGGAGTGGTAAAAGCCTTGGTTTTGCGTGTGTTCAAAAAAGAGGCATGGGTGCCTCTCCAGGGTCTTCTGTTATCCCTGTTCTGTCTGGCTTGCCTATAATCCCTGGAATTTGAGGGCCGGAATCTAGACGAATAGACTCTTGTCCTTTTGACTTTCCTGTCTTGGGGCAGGAGAGCAGACTTGCCTCCAGTTACCCTGGAAATTGCCTTGTCCATCTTTTCTCCGAAGAGGGATTTGCCATCGAACGGAATCTTGCACCAACTCTGTTTGGACGCAAGGTCAGCTGTCCATGGTTTTAGCCAGAGGGCCCTTTTGGCCATTACTGTGTGGAGCATTGATTGTGCGGAACAGCGTATGGTATCAATAGCGGCCTCTCCGATGAAATCGGCCGATATTTTCAGTTCCTCCAGTGCCTTGACAATGTCTTCTCTAGGGACATTTTGGCGTAGCGCTGTCTCGACATTTTCCGTCCATGCCCTGATGGCATTGGAGACAGATGTAAGGGCAATAGCCGGTTTACAGGCTGCGCCCGAGGCCAGGTAGCTCCTTTTTAGGTCCAGATCTATTTTCCGATCTAGCGGATCTTTGAAGGAAGCTGCATCTTCCATAGGTAGTGTCACGTTTTTGGCGAGTCGTATGACTGCAGCATCCACCACCGGCATGGAATTCAATGATTGCGCTTCAGCCTCGGCTAGAGGGTAGAGTTTATTAAGACGGCCCAATGAAAACTTTTTATCCGTCTTCTTCCATTCCTCTTCGATAATTTCTCTTATCTCGCCCATAAGAGGAAAGAATACTTGTTTCCTCTTAAGGAAGGGAAAATACGTTTTCGACTTAGGAGTGGGTACTTCAGGATCCTCCCAGGCAATTGCTGTTTTTACTGCCTGAATAAAAGGTGGGATTAAGGCATAGTTAAAGCCTGACGGGTCCGACTCCTCTGTGGATTCTTCCAAAGGGTGACCTGAAGACGCCTCTCCCAGTAATGGAGCCGCAGCGCGTGAAGGCTTTAGCCCCGAGGGGCCTGGAGCGCTATCATCCCTGTCCGGAACTTGAGCTGCAGAGGGAGCCGCCTGAGCGGGTACTAGAGTTGTCAACTCCGAAAGGGAATCCTTCATTGTCTGCTTTAGCAGATCCACCACTTGTTGGTTTTCCAACTCCCAGTTGGCTGCGTAGTCCCGAAAACAGTCCTGGCAAACTAGTTTTCTAGGTAAGGGTACCGCGCCACAAGACCAGCACTTCTTCCTTGATGAATGTGATGGCGGAGAGGGAGAGTGACGATATCTTGACCTAGATCTTTCTGAGGATCTATAGTGGGAAGATCTTGATCTGCGATCTGGACTGTCATGGTCGCGGTGCCTCGAAGACTTCCCGGATCTTTTGGAGTGTGTTGGGCTGGAACAAAGGACACTTGTTAGTCCATACAAGCACTCTTTTCCTTCTTTCTTCAATACTTACAGAAAGGTGGTCCCATACCTATTGTGAGGATCTTGGTTACGTGATGAGTGGCTCATCGTAGGGCGTTGCAGAAGGACCGGCTGTGAGAGGAAAACGCAAGAAGGAAAACAGAAAAAGGGAGAAGAAAAGAAGGAATAAATAAAATAAAAAAAAATAAAACATTTTTATTGAAGACAAATAAAAACTGAATAAATGGGAATGAGGGCGGAGGGAAAAAAAAAAAAAGTATTACAAAGTGCTACCTACCAAGGGCTTTAACAAGTCTGTAGGAGCAGGGAAAGATGCTGTCTTTCAGGTGGACAGCAGGTGGAATGGCCCTTTAATAGGCAGAGCAGCCTAAGAGAGCACCAAACCCCTCCCCTTAGCTTCTGTGGGAACTCAGGGCAAAATTACACCTGGTTCCCACAACCAAGATGGCTGCCCGAGCCTCAACCGCACCGCGCATGCGCCCGCGCATGCGCAGAGCGTGCCTTGTGCACGGCCCTACTCCCTTCCCTGCGAGGCGGTCCGCAGAGACGCCGAGACTCTGTGGAGTAAGGGGCGGCCTCGATCTGCATGGCGCTGCAGGGAGAATCCCAGGACTGGGAGCCATCTACACAGGATCGGATGTCTTCACAGAAAACTTAAAGGGACAGGCTGAAAAGGTAATACAAAGGCAAGAAGGGAAAGAAAAAGAGGGAAAGAGAAGGGGAAGATAAAAATGAAAACGAACACAAACACACAAACAACCAAACAAGTACTGGAAAACCTAAAGGGGAATCCAAGCTGAAAAGAGGGGGAGGAAGAGAAAAAAAAAAAAAAGACGGTCCTTGTGTAAAATCCTGCAAAGCCAAACATTTAAAGATTTTTTAAAAAGACAGTAGCAGTATGCGTTCCTATGAGGAAACACTGCAAATTGTACCCCAAAGATCCACAGAAGGGGGTTCCCGGCCTTATTAGTGCTTTGAGCAACCCAAGAACCGGGACTGCGCACAGGAGAGGCTGAACCCGGCGGAAAGCTGCCTGGAGGCAGAGGTATGGACATACTGCTTATTCTTCACCAGTCAGGAAGGTATGAGGTAAAAAAGGAGAATGATGGGACAGGGGGCTGGGCCTTTCTTTTATGCTACTCACTAGTCCTGAGGGAGGAGTAGAGGCGGGGCTCTATCACTAGTATGCTGCCATGGAGGCACCAGGAAAAAATTTTGGTGTTTGTCCCTCCGTTTTTTCTCGTTGAAAATGTCAGCATCGGCTGCTGAAAGTTGTGTACACACTAGACGAAAATCGGACGATTTCACATCGGGCGGGAATTTTTGGCAGATTTTCTACTAGAGGGCCCCCTGTGAACAGTCGCTTTTTTTAACCCAAGCCATAACAGAGTTACTTTAACAGCTACCTTCCTCACCACCAGTCACCAGTCCTGGAGAGTCAGATAGTCAGTCACTCAGACAGAGACAGACAGTGCAGTGCTTTTGTTGGTCCTAAAAATCCAATCGTTGTCTTGGTTTAGTCAGCAATTATTTAGAAGAGATAGGTGTTACACCTATCTCTTCTAATGCTGACTAACCCAAGACAACAATTGGATTTTTAGGACCAACAAAAGCACATACAAGTTTTTTCATGGTGCACAGCAGCCACAGACAAAAATGCAAAGTCAGACTCAGTCATATATAACAGGGAGGCAAAACTTCAATCCTAAAGTATTATTTACATTTAAGTACTACTACTCTGTCTCTGCTACTAGTAGTATTACCTACATTTAAATAATACTTACTTTAGGATCGCAGTTTTGCCCGTTATATAGACTAAATCACTCACTATGCATTTGTGCACCGTGAAAAAAACTTGTATGTTCTTTTTTGGTCCTAAAAATCAAATTGCCTTGGTTTAGTCATCAATAGAAGAGATAGGTGTTGTTGACAACTGCAACTTGGTTGGCAGGCAGCACTTACATTTCCTAGAAACACTACCTACCTACCATAAATTAGAATACTAAGAGAGAAAAACATTATTAATATGCTTTGAAGGGAAAGTATTTTTAGCAAGCATATGTTTTGGGTTATTATTACTGTAGGCCTCTCTACTGATCTCTCTGTGGGGTAAGGAGGCAAGAGGGGATGTTACTGGGGCTCCCTATTGACAACCAGTTTAAAATGGATGTTACAGGGGCTCCCAGTAACATCCCCTCTTACTTTGGCTGCCAGTGGGGGAGCCCCAGTAACATCCCCTCCTACACTGGTTGTCAGTGCGGAGCTCCAGTCAGGGCCGCTGGCCCTGGGGCCGCTTTAAGATGCGGCCGCTTTAATAATTGGGGGCGCCCGGCCGCTTTAAGCATTGGCCACTGTGATGGCCGCTGCAGCCCCAGCCCCCGCTGCGCTTCAATGACGGACGGATACACTCTCCTACGTCAACCGCTACGAGCGGCATGACGTCACATCCGGCGGGAGCGGCTGCGCGGCGGTGGATCATCTGACTGCAAGCAAGACGGTCACGGCGCCGATCCCTCCCACACAGATGCCACTCCAGCAGCAGCATGATCGCAGCAGGTTACAAGCCTGTCTGAGACTGACTGAAGGAGCGGAGCAGAGCCAGGCAGCCAGGCAAGAGTAAATGGGCTGGGGGGGGGAGAATCAGCATACTAGGGCCCCTACTACAATGTTAACCTACCACCTCCCCCTAACACAATGCGGACCCGCCCCCCCATACAATGCTTATCTGCCACCCCCCTGGGGTCCCCTCCCCCTAATACAATGCTGACCCCATTGTATTAGGAGGAGGGGAACAGCATTGTATTAGGAGGAGGGGGCCAGGGGGGGTCAGCAGTGTGTTAGGAGGAGAGGGGAAGTCAGCATTGTATTAGGGACAGCTGGGGGGGGCGGGGGGAATCAGCATTGTATTAGGGGGGGTCAGCAGTATATTAGGGGGGGTGGGAGGGGGATCAGCAGTGCATTAGGGGTAAGGGGCCGGGGAGAACAGCATTGTATTAGGGCCCCTAATATTTCTGACATCTCCTGTACCATGTCCACACAGCCTCTGACCTCTCCTGTACCATGTCCGCACAGCCTCTGACCTCTCCTGTACCATGTCCGCACAGCCTCTGACCTCTCCTGTACCATGTCCGCACAGCCTCTGACCTCTCCTGTACCATGTCTGCACAGCCTCTGACATGTCCTGTACCATGTCTGCACAGCCTCTGACATGTCCTGTACCATATCCTCACAGCCTCTGACATGTCCTGTACCATGTCTGCACATCCTCTGACATGTCCTGTACCATGTCCGCACATCCTCTGACATGTCTTGTACCATGTCCGCACATCCTCTGACATGTCCTGTATCATGTCCGCACAACCTATGACATCTCCTTTACCATGTCCGCACTTTTACCACTTTTAACTAGAATTTGCTCTTTTATATATAAAGCCCTATATGCTTTCATATCTATCTTATCTATGTATAGTACACTCTTCAAATTTGCTTTAAAATGCACGGTTTTCCCTTTTATGAACAAGAAAATAATGGCATTATGCTGTTGGGCCGGTATAATAATGCTATGGGGCTGGTATGAATTTTTTTCCAGGGCTGAATTTTATCCCCAGTCCGGCCCTGGCTCCAGTAACACCCCCTCCTACACTGGTTGTCAGTGGGGAGCCCCAGTATCATCCCCTCTTACACTGGTTGTCAGTGGGGAGCCCCAGTAACATCCCCTCTTACTAGGGGGATGTTACTGGGGCTCCCTATTGACAACCAGTGTAAGAGGGGATGTTACTGGGCCTCCCAACTAACAACCAGTGTATGGGATGCTAATGCAACTGGGGAAGACTCTGATGAAAGAGGAAACTTTAATGTAAAGGGGGCCTGGCATCTGTCTCAATTTCAGGTTGCAACACAACAAAATGTGATTATTTTAAAAGGGGTGTGATGTGATGCATGTGATCCTTTTCTATAACCACTGCAGGTGACAAAAATAATGGGCTATATTAACCCACTCTTACTGGATCAAAAATAACATAAATATTCTTTACCTTGAAATTTCCCCCAAATCACACTGTTAATTGCATATTGTATTTGTTTGTAGCATAAATACTGAAATTTGCCCTTAAAAAGTTTATTTTTGTAAGTTTTGGAAATGCCAGTAAAAACTTGGCTGTGCCAGTAAATTTTGGGTGTCGTGTCAGTGATTTTTAATGTGATGGGTTGGCAACACTGCATGGGGGTCTTATCAAGCTTTGACTGGTAAGTGTGGCAGCTCCTTGAATGTCTCCTATTTCCCAATACTCGGCATGGAAAGATAGAGAAGATTCCAATAGTGTAGTATGTTCAAAACCTTTATTGAATGAATCCAAAAAAAATGCACTTACAATATCAGACGTTTATAGGCATGTAGATTAGTTATTTAGGAGCTCCTAGAGGCTGGTTTATCAGCAGCACCATGTGTTCACCATAGGAGAAAGCAGCGTGTGTTCCAACACACTTCTGCTTGCGTTCCAACAGCCCGGAAGTGACGTTGGCGTTGCTACAAAGGCCGGAATCTCGTCAGACGAGGGGTCCATACGGACCTTCAATAGGTCACGAACATGGATTAATGATTTATTTCATTTAATTTATTTTAAATTGGGTATATATGTTTGGTGAGATGTACTGTCTTTAGCGCTGTGTTATGGGCATCTATATTTTTTGATCACTGGGTTATGAGCAGCAGTGACAGTTTTTGAAGTGTTAGATATTCACTTAGCGCAGGGAGGACTCTTTTGAGTCATTTATTGTATTATATATTTTATGACCCATGATGTGTCATTATAGGTTGTTTTTCTTGGCATATACAATATAGTGTATGAATTGTTTTTAACAACTTTTTCTAAAGTGAACAATTAAAAAAATATTTTTTAGACATATTGTCATATAATTGCTCTAAAAAATCTTACCCAAAGAGGAGATACCTCGATATATACAAAAAGTTTATTAACCACTTTAAGACCGCTCACTGTGGTGCTACTGCGGCACTGCAGCTCCCCTAGGTCCAGCGACGTAGACCTACGTCGCTGGACTCCTAAAAGTCTCGGGGGCGCACGCGTGCCCCCGGACGCTCACTCCGGCTGTGTTTAGGCACAGCGGGAGTCGGGCCAAAGGAGGAGAGGTGGCGATCGCCGCCTCTCTTCCCCAATTGTTGGGGAAAGTGTGAGAAGATCCGCCCGCTTGTGTAAACAAAGCAGGCGGATCTTCTCTGTGACAGACAGGGAGAGATCACAGGATTCAGCATAGCTAACTACACTAACAAACTGAAGCCAAACTCCAGCTAATACTTTTTAAGCAGTTACAGCAAACAATTTTTTTTTTTTCATTTTGGGATAAAGGTTTTACATAAATTAATAAAAGCTGACCATTGTAAGCACCCCTCTCAGTGGTAAATGGTTTGTCTCAAAACTCTCAACTGCTACATTTGCAGCACAACTTATACTGTTGAAAAACAGCAGACATACTGGAGAGATTACCAGAAGAAAGAACGTCTAAAAAAGAAAACGAATCATATCAGAATCATAACCATCATATCTAAGAATTGGTAAGCTGCAATATAATTTATGTTGGTTTTGGGTTAAATAGTGTCAACTTTGGCATCAAATTTTGATTTAGCTTTAGTCATATTTTTTTTTAATAAAATGCCATTTTAGTTTTAGGCGCATTTTAGTCATCTGCAATTGTTTTACATTTAGTCGCATTTAGTCGACTAAAATCTGCAGTATATTTTAGTCAACTAAAATCTGCAGTACATATTCAACTAAAATCTAATGAGTTTAGGTAAATTGTAATGCATTATTTAAGCATTTCTCTAGAATTTCCAAACTCATTATATATCCCTAGAGTAAAAAAAAAATCTAATATCATGTTATTATTTATGGTATTAAGGTTTGAACAAACTACAAGGCCTGAGGAGGCCTGTAATGTACAGTGATTGCTCTGGACAGTCTGAGTCAACCTGTAATACACACAGTGCCCCGGGAAAGCTCTAAAGAGGCCTGTAATACACACAGTGCTCTGGACGGTAGAATCAGGAGGCCTGTAATGCACACTGTTCTGGACTTTGGTCTAGTGAGGCCTGTAATGCACAGTGCTCTGGATGGTGGTCTGAGGGTGCCTGTAATGCACAGTGCTCTGAAAGGTGGACTGAGGAGGCGAGTAATACACAGTGAGTGCTCTGGACAGTGGTCTGAGGAGGCCTACAATGCACACAGTGCTATGAATAGTTGGGAGGCCTGTAAATGCTGCACAGTTCTCCGGACAGTTGCCTGTCTGAGGAGGCCTGTAATGCACACAGTGCTCTGGATGGTCATTTGAGGAGGCCTGTAAAGCTGCACAGTGCTAAGCAGGCTACTGTTGCTACCTTGCTTGCTTGGAGGGGAAACATTCATGAGCTTTACGCGTGGAGCTCCGAGGAAACCAGAAGTTCACTTTGTTAAACGTCCCTCCCTCACATTTTCGTTGAGTTTTCATTTGTTAACAAAAATGGAGTTCATTTTTGTTATAGTTTTAAACAATTGACAAAAATGTGGGGTCGTTTACTTTAGTTTTCATCACTAGAAATATGACGCTGACGAAAAGTATGAGGAAAATGTTTTTGTCAACGATATATATATATATATATATATATGTATAGCATTTTTGCCGCTTACAAAGTTATGTTTGTAAATGGAGACACAATACACCAGAGCTTATATTTTAGGTATTCTTGGTTTTTAACCCTCTACAAATAAAGATATTTTTAATTCCTATATTTCACACTTTTAAATGTTTTGACTCATTTTTTCTGCATAAAAGTCCAAGGGGGAAAACGTAATTTTCTTTATATGATTGATGAAGGATGAGCAGCATATTTCTCTCTATGTGATTTTTTTTCTTGTAGGTATCAGTATCATCAGCAGTAATCAGCACAGGTTTTCAAAAGGAGGTTCTTGTCAGGCCAATCTGTTAACATTCTACGAGGAGGTGAGCTGTGAGCTAGATAGGGGGAGACCTGTGGATGTGGTGTATCTGTATTTTGCTAAGGCATTCTATACAGTCCCCCACAAATGCTTAATTTACAAAAATAAGGTCTGCAGGCATAAATCACAAGGTTTGCTCTTGGATAGAAAACTGGTTAAAGGGGCGTATCCAAAGGGTGGTAATAAATCAAGCGTACTCAGTCTGGACTGGAGTGGTAAGTGGGGTCCCCCAAGGCTCAGTTCTGGGACCAATTTTGTTTAATTTATTCAGAAATAGCATTGAGGACGGGATCATTAGCTCAATCTCAGTTTTTCAGATGACACAGAATGACCTGAACAAAATAACAGAGTGGGCAACTATGTGGCAAATGAGGTTTAATGTGGAGAAGTGTAAGGCATTGCACTTAGGGACTAAAAACATAAACACAAAATACGCGTTAGGGGGGGAACCTCTGGGGGAATCAAGAATGGAGAAAGATCTGGGAGTCTTAGTAGAAGATAGACTAAGCAATAGCATGCAATGTCAAGCTGCAGCTGCCAAAGCCGGCAGAATATTAACATGCATAAGAAAGGAGATATATTTCAGATATAAACTATAATCCTACCACTTTACAAAACTCTGGTCCGGCCACATCTGGAGTACTCTGTCCAGTTCTGGTCACTGATCCTCAGAAAGGATGTGCTGGAACTGGAAAGAGTCCAAAGAAGGGCAACAAAGCTAGTTAGGGGATTGGAGGACCTAAATTATGAGGAGCGTTTACAAGCGTTTGATTTATTCTCCCTAGAGTAGAGATGCCTGAGGGGACTTGATAGCGATTTACAAATACCTAAACGGTGATCTCAGCATAGAAAAAAAACTATTCAGTGGCAAGGAATGTAAGAGGATACAAGGCCATACAATGAGACTAGAGAAGTGATTTAACCTCAGGCTACGCAAGGGTTTTTTACAGTAAGATTCAATAAGATTGCGGAACTCTCTTCCACAAATGGTGGTAACTGCGGGCAGTATGGCTACTTTTAAAAGACTCTTGGACATACAGTACATCTCCAAGATCAAAACATCAGGGGTATGGGAAATGAATACGTCAACACACACCTATACAGGTTGAACTGGACGGACTGTGTCTTTATTCAACCTCAACTACTATGTAACTATGGACAAATAAAGATATTTTTAATTCCTATATTTCACACTTTTAAATGTTTTGACTCATTTTTTTTTTTGCTTAAAAGTCCAAGGGGGAAAACTTAATTTTCTTTATATGATTGATGAAGGATGAGCAGCATATTTCTCTCTATGTGATTTTTTTTTCTTGTAGGTAAGAAAACCTTTTCTTCCCACAAAGAAATAGGAGTATAATTATTATAAATGTATAATTATACACAATTATAATATATACATTTATAATTTAAAAATGCATGCAGTTTGGATAGAATTCAAGGAGAGCCTCACAAGAAACGTTACAATTTACATTTTTTTATTGATACCATTGTGACTTAACTTATGGAGTTCATATATATCCAAGCTGCTCCTTACTGTAATAAAAAACATAATCATAATCCCTCCTGCTTTGATGTTTAATCTATAAATACCCATGACGTTAATTCCTTCCATTTTACCATCATGTCTCTGCCAAATATGCTCAGCAAAGTGGTGTACCCTATTCATGTGTTATTAGATATTGAAAGTGAAAGGAATTTATCAAAACTGGAGCAGCTGTGCTTGGCAGTCAGTCCCTTACTAGCTTTCAGTTTCAAAGCTCCCCTAAACAAGCTGAAGATAGAAGCTGATTGGTTGGCATGCCATAGCTACTCCAGATTCACTCTCTTCCAGTTTCAATAAATTATATGCAGCACAGGCAAAAAGGTGGCTTTTGCCTGAGCAGTCAGCGAGACCCCATTTTATTTTATTTTTCACCCCATCATTAGCAGAAACACAATTCACCTTGTATTAACCCATCATCAGCCAAAACAAAATTCACCTTGTATTAACCTATTAACAGCTTAACCACTTAAGCCCCGGAGGATTTGGCTGCTAAAAGACCAGGGTTTTTTTTGCGATTTTTTTACTGCGTGACTTTAACGGACAATTGCGCGGTCGTGCGACGTGGTACCTAACGAATTTGACGTCCTTTTTTTCCCACAAACAGAGCTTTCTTTTGGTGGTATTTGATCACCTGTGCGATTTTTTGATCATGCGCTATAAACAAAAAAAGAGCGTCAATTTTGCAAAAATAACAATATTTTTCCCATTTTTTTATATGAAATTCCCCCCAAAAAAAATGTAAAAATCAAAATTTTTTAACATTTTCAGCCAATTTGTTTTATGCTACATATGTTTTGTAAAAAAAAATCGCAAAAAGCGTATTTTGATTGGTTTGCGCAAAAGTTATCGCGTTTACTAACAAAGGGAAAGATTTATGTCATTTATGGTGTTTTTTTTTTAACGCGTAATGGCGGCGATCTGCGATTTTTTTTCGGTACTGCGACATTGCGGCGGACAGATCGGACCCTTGACTGACATTTTTGACACTTTTGGGGGTACCAGTGACATTACTGCAGTAATCAGTGCTGTACATATGCACTGTTACTGCAAAAATGACACTGGCAGGGAAGGGGTTAACTTTATTGGAGAGGGAGGGGTTAAGTGTGTCCTAGGGGCGTGATTCTAGCTGTATAGGGACATTGCTATTGGTGTAAAAACAAAGATCAACAGTCCTACATAGTAGAACCGTCTGATCTTCATTTTTACACCAGGGAGAATGACGGGCGGCTTGTTTACATAAGCCACTCCGCCTTTCTCCCTTCACCGGAGCGATCGTAGTGTGACTGGCGGACATCGAGTCCGCCGGTCACACGCACTGACTTGTCTGTGAACGAGCCGCGGCGGGCACGCGCCCACCCGCAATTGGCTCTCAAGTCAGTGACAGGCGAGTGACGTATCCATACGTCACTCTGCCTGGCCGGGGCTGACCGCCGCAGTATATAGTCGTGCGGCGGTCGGCAACCGGTTAAAGTGATTGTAAAGTCTCGTTTAAAAAAAAAACGAAAAAAACGAAAAAAAAAAAAAAAAAACAAACAAAAAACACACATGTTATACTTACCTGCTCTGTGCAGTTGATTTTGCACAGGGCAGCCTGGATCCTCCTCTTCCTGGGCCCCCTCGTTGCTGCTCCTGGCCCCATCCCTCCTATCGAGTGTCTTAACAGCAAGCAGCTTGCTATGGGGGCACCCGAGCTGAGCTGCAGCTCCGTGTGTCCATTCAGACATAGAGCTGCCATTTGGCCCAGCCACCTCTCTCACCTGATTGGCTCACTGGCTTTGATTGACAGCTGTGGGAGCCAGTGGAGCTGTGGCTGTTGCTCAGTCAATCAGGAGGGAGAGTCCCAGGTGGCCAAGGGACTCGTTGAAATCGCTGGACAGAGAGGGGGGCTCAGGTAAGTATTAGGGGGTGTTGGGATGGCTGCTACACACAGAAGGCTTTTTATTTTAATGCATAAAAAACCTTCTGCCTTTACAACTCCTTTAAAGCTGAATTCCAGATATTAATATTTTCACATAGTTACATGAACCCAGCTTGGATGTCACAACCTTAACCTTGTCCAATTAAAGAACGTCTTGATTTCATTGAGAAAATGCAAAGTGTTGAATGATGGTTGTGCCAAGCGAACAACCTCCCATGATTACAATGCAGCAGGGCAGTCGTTCAACATAGGACACAGATACTAGTGGAGACTACTAGAGTAACAAGGTCTACTATGGTGATTTCCAGCTTCCAGGGGGATCCCACAGATATGGTATATACACATACTTACCTTGGTCCAAGCTGGACCAATGTATATATGTAAAAATATCCACACTTGGAATTCAGCTTTAAAGCTAGCCATACACTAGTAGAATTTAGTTTGAAAATCTGAATTTTTTGGAAAGTTTATTTAATTTTCAAACAGTTAAAGGGAGCTAAAGGCAAAACTTTTTTTTTTCTGTTTTGGATACAGTACGAGAGGGTTATAACCCCTGTCAGTCTTTATTTTTTTACCATCTGTGTCCCATTGGGGAGATTTCCCTTCACTTTCTGTCCCACAGCCAAAACAGGAAGCTAAAGAAAATTCCTCCAAAGAGTTGGAATTCCTGGTTGTCACCAGAGTCACCAGAAGTAGGATCCCCTTTGGAAGATTTAGCCTCTATTCCTGTTCTCAGTAATATCATAAAACAAGATAAATAGAGTGGCTAAATCACCATAAAGCTGCCCATATATGGATAGAAAATTAATTGAAATAAACGGTCGTATTTCTTTTTTTTTTTCCCAAACAGTGAGTTTATTAAAATCTCAGTACAGTACAAGTAAAATTTGTAAACGATAAATACAACAAACAGTGCAAGTGCAGCATTACAGGCAGCAGATTTGCAGGGAGAAAAAGGGAAAATAACAATACGATATACGTATATAAAATACAGCTGGTAAGCACAAAATGTAGCAAGGCAGTATCGGAGTAGGGAGCAGGAACACTATGCACCCGTGTCCGGACATTGCACCCATCTGTCCCATATCTTATTGAACTTGGTAGGACACCCTCTGTGTTTGTAAAGCAACTTGTGGAAGGGAATAGTGGTATTCACCTCCCGCATCCACATGGCAAAGGTCGGGGGGCTACTCCGCATCCAGGCCCTGGCTATTAATTTCCTGGCCACAAACAGCGTCTCCTGCAAGAATGTAGTCATAAATTTATTCATATCTCCATCCGGGTATATACCAAGGAGACACTGCTTGGGGTCCAATTGCAACGGGGATCTAATTTTGTCATGTAGAAAAGCCACTACCTGCTGCCAGTAACCCTGGAGCTGAGGACAGCTCCAGAGCAAGTGGAAGAAAGTACCCCCAGTCTCGTGGCACATCGGACAGTCAGGATCACAATCAGTGCGATACCTGGCCACCCGGAAAGGTGTGAGGTAAGCCTGGTGTACTATAAATGTTTGGGTGAGTCTGTCTGACAATTTAGGGGACACGTGCCAACAGGTCTCCAGAGCCTCCCCCCACTCCTCATCCTCGATAGGTCCCATATCCAGGACCCAGCGGGTCTTAAGCGCATAGGCAATCTCTGTGGAGGAGGGCGTGTGGAGTTCAGCATAAAACAGGGATATTAAGTGTGAGGGTTCCGAACACTTGATGAGTTCTAGAACTAAGACAGACTCAGGAGTCGGTGGGGTCCCCGAGAACTGAGTACGAAAAGCATGGGCGAGTTGAAGGTATCTATAATACATATTTGGGAGAGAGAATTGCTCTTTCAGCACCGCGTAAGGTTTGAGGGTACCCCCCGTCAGTATATGTTGTAGCTGAAATACCCCCCCATCTGCTCCACAGTGCGGAGTCAGGAAGCAAGCAGAACTCCTGAAGAGACCTGTTATGCCAGAGAGGGGTAAGGTCATGGAGGGGAGGGCCACTCAGTCTGTGCATCACTACCTCCCAAAGACGACTTTAGTGATAAAGTAGGGATTTAGGGTTCAGTCTCTCTACTGTCCCCCAAACACCCCGGAGTATAACTGTAAGTGGATTTTGTGAATGACAAGCCCACTTTGGGCACAGAAGAGTCAGGAAGCGTTCTCTGTCGATTTTGTCTATATGAAACAGTTGGGAGAGCTGCAAAGTCAGGTAGTAGAGATTAAAATCTGGGAGGGCTAGGCCACCCAGGTTCGTAGGGTTCTTGAGTTTCCGCCAGGAGATCTTGTGTCTACTCGATCCCCAGACAAAGGCCTTAAGGAGGGATTCCAGTTGCTTGAAATGTTTTAAGGCTAAGTATAACGGGGAGTGCCATACAATATACAGCACTTTGGGAAGGAGGACCATATTTATTAGATTGACCCTACCCATCACCCCCAAGGGCAATTTAGACCACACCTGAATTTTAGATTTTACCAACGGGAATAGAGGTTGGACATTGTCCGATACGTAGTCCTGCGGACTTACGTGAACCCCCAGGTATTTAAAGCGAGAGACACATTGAAGGGCAGGGTTCGCAGGGGTGACCACTGACGGGGCCGCATCTAAGGGAAAAATTTGTGATTTATCCCAATTAATTTGGAGGCCGGAGAATCTGCCAAAGCGTTCTATAAGCGATAGGGCTGTTGATAGGGAAACGCCCGGGTCTTCCAGGTAAAATAGGGTGTCGTCAGCATACATGCTGATCTTTTCCGTAAGGGAGCCCCTGCGGAGTCCACGAACGTCTGGATGTGCTCTAATGGTGATGGCCAAGGGTTCCGCTGCCAGGGCATAGAGTAGGGGGGACAAAGGGCACCCCTGTCGGGTGCCCCTAGAAAGTGGGAACTCTGCAGAGGTCAAGCCATTGGACAAAACTCGCGCCAATGGGGCGTTATAGAGTAGCTGGACCAATTTTATAAAGTTGGGTCCAAATCCATATCTCTCGAGGCATGCCCAGAGGAAGGACCACTCAACCGAGTCAAAGGCTTTGTCCCTGTCCAGAGTGACCACCACACTCCTACCCGAGTTATCATGTTCAGCCTGTAGGTTCATGAACAATCTACGTAAATTAAAAGAAGTATTTCTGCCAGGCATGAAACCCGCTTGATCAGGGTGGATAAGCGATAAAATAACTTTATTGGATGGACAAGATTTTAGCAAGAATTTTAATGTCCACCTGAAGGAGGGGAGATGGGGCAGTATGACTCCTGAAGATGTGGGTCCTTGCCGGGTTTAGGGATTAAGACTATCAACGCCTCTTTCATAGAGGGAGGGAGAGTTTGATCCTCAAACAACTGATTAAAAAGGGTAAGCAATTTGGGTAGCAGAGACTCAGAGTATTGAGCATAGAACTCCACTGGGAGTCCGTCAAGACCTGGGGACTTTGATCTGGGGAATCTGGACATGGCCTCCGCAATTTCATCCTCGGTGAGCGGTGCATCCAACTGTGCAACCTGCTCGGAGGATAGTGCAGGGAATTCCACAGTACGTAAGAAATCATGCATGTCTAGGCAGTCAGCCGGAGCCCTAGAGGTTCAGAGGTCACTAAAAAAGGAACAGAATCTGTCCGCGACTAGCTGGGGGTCAGTCAAAGAGGAAACGGTTGTATTTCTAACGATCTGTTAGACAAGTCCCTATTTATTTTAAATGCCACCCCAACCCTTCTACAGAGTCCACCTGTGCTAGAGCGCACTGCAGCACACCACAGCACACAATGTGCAATACACTGCACTGCATTAAAAAAAAGTGTAGGAGTAACTCCTTCTGCATTCGGTCCCATTTAAAATAAATGGGCCACAGTATCTCGTCATGCATGTGTTCATTAAACAAAATGTAGGTGTGAACAGGCCCTTAGTGTTTCTTTGGATGCAGTAAGAACTACTGAGATCCATATAGGCAAAGGAGGTCTAATACAACTTTGCTTCAGTGAACCTTTGAGAAGCACTGTTTTAATGTTTAAATGCAGAGTATGACAACAACACTTGTGTACATGTGCTATAAAAGAGGTGATACTATTGGGGGGATAGGGAGAATTGGGGGGGGGGGGCGTTACACCATGCGACAATGCTTTTTTTTCTACAGCAGCCTCTTGTGTTTTTTACCCCAGAGGAACCTCTAAAACAGGTAACACCTGCAAAAAATCAATTAATTGCAGGAAAAATGACAATTTCATTGGTAGGAGGATTGACACCCTTACCCCTACAGATAGCTTAATAGGACCATTGGTGTCATGTTGTGGACTTTGCCAAGTAGCTTTGGTCTGGGAATTATGAAGGCACCATGAAATGGTAGGCAACTCTGTCACAACCCAAAGGAACCCCTGGTAACCTCTTGAGGATTAAGAATGACTGGTCTACAGGCTCCAGTGATGGAAATCCAGCCCTGCCCCCTTTTTTTTCAGTGTAGTGGGTCTTCACAGTGACTACACCTACCCACTTGTCAAAATAAATTTTTACAACTCTCTTCAGCACTAACAGTGCAAAAAAAGGCAGGAGTTAGATCAGAATCGACTACTTTGACAGCCAACCTACCTACTGTATACCCATTGCCTGGAATGCATAAAGACTGGCACAGATAGATTTTGTGAAAGTGTCTTTAATGCATTGTAAAAGTGGTGCCAAATGCACCAAATACGTGTACCTGTCTAGAACTTGTACTTGAATTCGGCGCATGCTGCACCACTTTTGGAATGCACACGAGACACTTTCGCAAAACCTGTCTGAACCATTTTCTTTCTTTGTGCGCCAAAAGAGTGTTAGTCTTAATTAGCTCCACTTTCGTAAGACAAAAGCTGTCTGTATTTTATTTTGAACTTGGTGCACTCATTGCACCACAATGTAAAAGTGGTGCATTTTAGAACTACCTGAATTTGGTGCACAAGTCGCTGTCAGAGCCAAAAGTGTCGCAAATACTTTATGAATTTGGCGCAATACATTAACAAGAGGGATTAACAAGAGAAAAGTTGAGCTTTATTGAATTCCCCATATTGTGTTAATTATACCTTTCCTGAGCCAGTTGATATTGAGCAAATACAAACTGCTCCATGGACATCTATTGACAGCTCCCCTTGATATATGGTTAGCCCAAAAGGTCTATGCAAATGACCAGTGCCTGTGCACTTTGTCTATTCCAAAATGGCTCTAGGAAAGCATAGTACAGAATGGGTGTCCTGTGCAGTGCCACCATGACACATGTGTAGGCAGGTTGCCTGCGGGGAGTTAGTTAGTCAGCTCGGCTGCCAAGTCAGGGAAAAGGGGTTCATGTTTTGCCACCTTCTCTGGGTTCATTTACAGACTTTTTGGGGCCCAGCCATTTTAAAACGAGAGAGGTTCGGGTCCCCAGTGAACAGAAGTTATTGAAGAAAAAGAGTGTTGCTGGGACCTGTTGTCCGCCCCAGGGATGCGGACCATTGTTTTAGACACTGCCACTCTGGATTTCCCAAGTATGGACTTAACCCTTAAGAATTCTACCTGTGCAGGTATGCTAATGCAGCTGCAATTAGTGTTAGCTATGGAAAGGACTTTTTACTTTGTTGTAATTGCTATGCAAAGTTTCCTGTAAAATTGTTCCAACTGCTTTAAACCTGGTCTGAAGTTATTCAAAGGGGTGTATGTTGGGTTCTGACATTTCCTGAAGAACCTGGGTCTGTAAAAGTACTATGAGGTGTGAGTAACATCACTACAAAGGGTAACTCGGCGAAGTAAAGAAGATGCATTAGTTTCCATGGGTAACCGAAGAGTACAACAGCCACAGCAACCAGTCTTTGACACTGTGCGTGGTTAGGTTACAGATTCCCCAGTAGTGAAGGGGTTAGTGCTGGCTCCCTCCCTAGCTATCCATCTCCTCCAGTCTCTGGGAGCCGACTGGGGTTACAGAGATACAAGGTGTGATGGAACTGACCCACACTGTGCTTGAGTGCTTCCATCAGTTTTCCCACTTCTTCCAGTCTTGAACATAGATATCAAATATTATAGCCACCTATTGCAACCAATAACTAGGCAGAACTCATTTTAGCTGCAAATCTAAAACTTTTTATTGAACAAACTCACACAGAATATATACCCCACCAGGTCAGGTGCCTAATTACATTATTGTATGCAAATTAAATTGTATACAGAAATATAATTAACATATCTAAGGAACAACCAACACAAACAGTATACTCATTCCCTACTAGCAACTAAAAGCTGAAAAGTGGCGGCCGGCCGATAGGGGGCGCAGGAGCGCCGCCCCCCAAAGAGAAAAAGAAAAAAGAAAGATTAAAAAAAAAATCAATTTTTTGCCCACCAGGGGCGCCCGCCTCATTGGTGGCTATGGGGGGGGGGGGGGGGTGGGGTTTTCCAAGGCTTTCTTTTTCAAGGCTTTCTTTCTTCTATTTTCACCTCGTGATCTAGAAAGCAAGTCTGTTGTTTTTAAAAGCACAAACTCCCCAGCAGAATGTATTAGTTTACATGGATGAGACACGCCATTTAACACTGACAGGGGTGCTTAAAATTATCAGCCTTTATTTATTCATGTAAATTCCAAAAAGGAAAAACTGTTTGATGCAACCGAACAAAAAGTGGAAGCTGGGGTTTGCCTTCAATTTGTTACTTTATTTAAATCCTCTAATACATTTAACACTATCCTCTCCCCCAGACAATGCTGATGTCTGCTGTGCCTCATGTGCTCATTCATTCAGACTGGTTTCTCACTAATACATGAGGTGTGTTACTGGTCAAATCACCAGGTGAAAACAGAGGGACAAAATCCAAAGAAAAGAAAATGGATGAAGCCACCACATCTAATGATTGGTAAGCTACAATACAATACAATACATGTTTGGTTTTGGGTATAATACTGATTTAGTGGGTTTGGGGAATGGGCTTTTCAAAAGAGTAGTTTGTAATTTTAATTGCAGGCTAAAGTAAACCTTGCCTCACCGAAACAGAGAGAAAGGTATCACTAACCCTCTTCTAAAAATACTGGTTGGCTGTTATGCTGGCCCTTTGGCTTTAATACTTTGTGGTATTGACTCTGAATATGAATTTTGGAACCGGCAGTCAGTGTAAGGTCTGAATCATATTTCAGATTAGTGACTCAAAGTATTTAATCCAATGGTGTAGCATGACAGGCAATAGCATTTTCATTATAAAAAGGTTGAAGTCTAGTAGGAGGGTTTTTGGTTCCCCTGACGAAGTGGATCACATTGGATGTGGGGGTTTCTATAATACATGGACTGTACCTTGTTATATGTTGTGCCTTCTTATTCCTAGCATCCTACTGCATTCCCTTCACTATATGGCTTACTTTTTTTTTTTTTGTTCATTTGTATTTTGAATAGGGAAATTGTTACTAAATCCATAAATCTATGTATACTTACTATAGAGTAACAATGAAAAGGTAAACCATAGGTATGTAAATGTAATGATAATTTATAACTGGCAACAATTAAAGTGTTACTAATCCTAAAACGTTAAAATCAGTCTGTAAAGCTTGCTTGTTATACTCACGGTGGAACCTAAGAGGTGTAAAAAGACTGTTTGATCCCGTCTTCTCTGACCCTCCCTTTCTTCCACTGTCCCCAATCTATCTCCTGAAAGTACAAAGCCTTGGGGGCACTCTGTACATGCTCAGTTTGGTGTGTATTGGTTGGGAGGGAGCATGTGATCGGCACAGGGCCAATCAGCATTGTCCAGTCAGAGGGTCAGGGGCCCTACTGCCTTATAGGACAGTCAGAGTAGGATGAAAACTCCTCCTCCAAGCTTAAACCAGACATTAATAGAAGCCACAAGACTGCTTTATACTGCTGATGAGAAAAGGTATTTAGCTATTTATAGTTACTAAAATAATAGCATTTCTATGTTATGGGTACTGTGGGAGACCATATATAGTGAATGCAGGGTCCTGGCTTTAGTAACACTTTAAGTTAAGCATCTGGATGTCTGTACCAATAAATAGTCCACTGTACTGTTAAACCTGGTAGATACAATTGGATACAAGCATGTTTATGCCTGTAAATTGTTTTAGAATAGTTTCTTAGTATAGAAAAAAAAAACATTATATTTTGGATGCCATAGTTCTGTTAATTCATCACTAATAGAGGAAAATTATGAATTATTATTACAGGGGTGTTTGCTTCCTTAGAGGTTGGTGAAATACTGCTCTGATAGCTTCTATCACTGTATCATAGATTGCAAAAACATGCATACTTTTAAATATATTTTGTGGGACTGTCCGTATATCAAATTATTTTAGATTAAATTTTATCAATTATTTTACACAGTCCTTGGCCAACAATTATATAGAAACCCCAATGAGGCCCTTAACCACTTCAGCTCCTGAAGGTTTACCCCCCCTTCATAACCAGGCTATTTTTTGACAACATTAACTGACAATTTTTCGGTCGTGCGATGCTGTACCCAAATAAAAATCATGTCCTTTTTTTCCCCATAAATAGAGCTTTCTTTTGGTGGTATTTGATCACCTCTGAGGTTTTTATTTTTTGCAGTTTGTTTGTACAAATAAAGACTGACAGTTTAAAAAAAAAAATAAAACAATAATTTTTACTTTCCGCTATAAAACATTCCCAATAAAAAAATGTAAACAATCAAATTTCTTCATCAATTTAGGCCAATATGTATTTTTCTACATATTTTTGATAAAACAGTTCCAATATGTGTATATTGATGGGTTTGCGCAAAAGTTATATAGTTTTTTTTATATATTTTTTACTAGTAATGGCGATGATCTGTGACTTATACTGGGATTGCGATATTGTAGCGGACAAATTGGACACCTAACTACCACTTTTGCCACTTTTTGGGGAACAGTGACACTAATACAGTGATCGGTGCTAAAAACATAAAATGAAACCACTCACTTTTATCTTCACAGCAGCTAAACAGATGCTTGGTAAAGTGCAGTGGTCCAACCTACAAAATATCGCCCAAGTCAAAAACAGAATTACTTGGTATCTAACAATTGAGAAAATGTCCATATTGGGGACTCAATGTAAAAAAGTCTGGAAACCATGGATAACCCATTATCACCTGCATGACTGATTATTCTTTACTAACTACCGGTATATAACTTTCATTTGCTTGGTTTTGTTTCCCAGAAATCCAGGATTTGAAGGTTGATCCATCCTGGGGTCCACTCTTTCCTCACCCCTCCTAAGTTTTTGGCATACACATATTTTATTACCCATCTATCCCTTTCCCTCTATTGTTTTCATGGTTTCTCTCTTTTCCACTTCTCTCTACTTTCCCTAAGATTGCATTGATCTGACAGCCCAGACAACTCAGCAGAGTTTAGACTTCAGTGAATAGAATGTAACAGATATCCAGCCGTGCATAATGCTTATGGGTGTTTGAAGCACACATGCTTCCTAATTCCCGATCTTCACTAAGTAATGTTCTTGTTCTTTTGTGAATGTATATTTTACAGGATTGTCATAGCCAGGCTTTGTAAAGGTATCTCTTTGTCTGTTTCAACATCCTTTGTTAATGCTAAATTACTGGATATTGCTTTAATAATATACTGTACCTGAAAAAACCTTTAATAAAAAAGGAATGAAACCATTCAGAAGCTGGGATCGTTCTTCAGAGTTTGGCTATGCAGCCACTGTCAGGTGTTCAAGAGGCAATCTATTTTTTAGATCAGATTTTATTCAAATAAACTTTTACATTTTTCCACAACAAAGAAATAAAACAACCACCAAAAGCAGCAAAGCGCAAAAAGAAAAAAACAAATCAACATAACAGTTTAGTATTTCAACAGCATTCCTGGTAAAACATTTGTGTTAGAATACATACTGCAAAATACATACAGCAGTAAACATTATTGTATTAGCATCAAATAAATACCAGCGACTCTTTTCTCAATTAATTACTGTAAATATTCAATTTGTCCAATGAAACCAAATAGCTTCAAATTTAGACATGGCTTTGCACAAATGGCTTTTCAAATAAATGATTTTATTAAGTTCAGGAATCGATTCTGAAAGAGAAGGTGGGTGGAAATGGGGTCCACTTCAAAGCACTCATCCTGCAGGAAATAAACAGTGCTCTAGAAAGAATAACCATTATATGCGTATCCATAGAGAACATATCAAAAAGGCCTAAATTACAAATAAGGGGTTTTACATGCAGATTGATACCAAAGAGACTGTTTAAAGTGCCAAGAAGCAATCCTGATGCCTCCTCCTTGCTGCACATAGATTTGTGCCCCCTTGTTGTCTCTCCTAGCTATTGCAGGTGTCATCGAGATCATATCCAGTGTACCCATTGTGACAGTTTCCTTGCTGTCCTCCCCATCTGGGAATCCTTTTGAGGACAATGAGAAGCATAATTTATCTTACTTTATGTGATTTGCTAATTGTCTTCCTTTAGTATATGTTTACACACCCACTACACTTTGGCCCCTTTCACACTAGCGGACCGTTCAGATCCGCCTGTCAGTTTTTCAGGTGGATCTGAAAGGATTGCCCCATGCATCTCTATGGGGCATCGGATGTCAACGGAGACATGTCTGCTGACATCCGATCCGGTCCATCAAATCTGGATGGATGGAAACCCTATTTTCCATCCTTCCAGCAGATCGGATGGGATTGTATGAGAACGGACAGGCGGTCTGTTCTCATCCGATTCCACCATAGAGAACAGCAGGGACCTGACAACTCCTTCTCCACACACAGCATGGAGACAAAGCTGCCACCCACCTGCTCAGCGAGGGATCGGCGGATCAATCCCCCGCTGAGAAAAAAACTGAGTTCGCCGACGGACTCCTAAGTGTGAAAGGGGCCTTAGTCTGTGTACTTTGCTCTTTTTGTCTGTTTGCCAGTTAGAGATCTCTTAAGTCTCTCAGAAGTGCTGTGTTAAGTGTGCTAGATTGGATTCTTCAGAAGCCATGGGATTTATCCTAAGATTTTGGACCACACTGTGCTTTCAATCAATGTACTTTTTCTCAGCCCAGGCTGCACCCATGAAACCATATTGACAATATTTATGTTTGAACCTATTGACTGGAGTTAGGCTTTAAAATGCCTACGCTGCTTAAAAAAAAAATTCTAAAAAAAAAACAGACTGCAAAAGAAGACTATTAAAGTGGAAGAAAAGCCTAAATATAAATGCTCTTAAAAATATTTCCTCCCCTCCTTCTACCTATCTTACCTAACCCGTATTAAAATAACATGTGTGTACCAGTGGTGGAACTACCAGGGTCGCAGCAGTCGCACTTGCGACTGGGTCCTGGTCGCCGTTTTGTCACTGCGACAGGAGGGGACTCGTCCCTGCCTGCCCGTTCTATCACTGCAAGGGGAGGGGCGGTCAATGCGAGAGGAGGGGGCCGCCCCTGCTCGCCCGTTCTGTCGGTGGCTCAGAGCCTGTACTGACAGTCCCTCCTACATCGCACAGATAGGAGACAGCCAATCTTCTCCTCCCGCCCCTCTCCTGTAGGCTCTGCTGGAAGTGTGAAGCCCAGCATCTGAATGATCACATTCAGCTACGGAGCTTTACCCTTCCCACTGTGCACACAGGAGACGGGCGGGAAGAGAAGGAGCAGATCGACTGTCTTCTACCTGTGCGAGGTAGAAGGGACTGTCAGTACAGGCTCTAAGTCTGAGCTGTATGAGAGAGACAATCTCAGCTCAGAGCACAGCTGATGGGCGCTGATAGGCAGCATTGATAAGCACTGATAGGCGGCATTGATAGGCAGCATTGAAGGGCACTGAGTGGAAACTAATAGACTGGATTGATGAGCACTAAGTGGCAACTAATAGGCAGCATTGATGAGCACTAATGGGCAGCACTTATCGGCAATACTGATGAGCACTGATAGGTGGCATTGATAGGCAGCATTGATGAGCACTGATAGGCTGCATTAATGAGCACTGATGGGTGGCACTGATAGGCAGCATTGATGAGCACTGATAAGCGGCATTGATAAGCACTGATCGGTGGCACTGATAGGTAGCATTGATGAACACTGATAGGCGGCATTGATTAGCACTGATAGGTGGCACCGATAGGCAGCATTGATGAGCACTGATTGGCGGCATTGATGAGCACTGATAGGCAGCACTAATGGGCATTGATAGGGAGCATTGATAAGTACTGATAAGGCAGCACTGATGGACATTGTTGAGCACTGATAGGTGCCACTAATAGGCAACATTAATGAGCACTGATCGGCGGCATTAATGAGCACTGATAGGCGGTATTGATGAGCACTGATTGGTGGCACTGATAGGCAGCACTGATGGGCACGGATTGGCAGCATTGATGAGCACTGATAGGCAGCACTGATGGGCATTGATGAGCACTGATAGGCGGCACTGATAGGCAGTATTGATGAGCACTGATTGGGGGCACTGATAGGCAGCACTGAAAGGTAGCATTCATGAGCACTGATAGGCAGCACTAATGGGCACTGATAGGCGGCATTGATGAGCACTGATAGGCGGATTCATGAACACTGATAGGCAGCACTAATGGGGCTGCACTGATAATCAGGACACTGATAAGACCCCTGATTATCAGTGTAAACAATGTACTGCTTGCTGGTTAACGGCTCTCCTTTCTTCACACAGACACAGCGTGGGAAGAAAGGAGTGCCGATAACCGACAAGCCTGTTTACATGTGATCAGCTGATCATATGGCAAAGGGCCACTGTGATTGTCTGAAGAACGCAGCAGTCACAGAGCATGCTGGATTCACGCCCCAGGGGGCATATGGTAGGCAGGATTCTGGGGGGGATGTCCATGGATGCCCTCCCAGAACTGGAAGCCCGGAGCTCAGATGGAAGAGGGGGGGGGCATTCATGGTTTCTTGCACCGGGGGCCCTGAAGGTTCTAGTTACACTTCTGGTGTGTACTTAGCTGTTTTTAATCCTGCGGGTCCGGTCCCTATGTCAGTGAGTGGCGGCTGCAGGAGAGAGGAGGGTGTGTCATTTACTGCAGCAGGCTCACCCTCCTGTTTGAACCGCCGTAGGTATACGTCGGCCACGCGCCTGCAGCTAGGGGGAGCTTCCACCCCCACTCTGCAGCAGGCACTCTGATGCACGAGGGGAAGACGGCTCCGATTACCGCCTGACACCCGCAATCACTCCCCGCTAAGAGAGAAGAACGGTCAGCTGTTGTAAACACAGCTGACCGTTCTTCTCTCTGGAATGATCACAGAGCTCCTGTGATCCTGCTATATAGGATCACAGGTCTCTGTGATCATTTCACATGCCCAACCCCCATACAGTTAGAATCACAGCCACTCGCTCTCTGTCTCAGGCCTAATTCAGAGCTGAGCGGAGGAAGATCACTCTGCCAGGGAAGGAAATAGGCAGCATCAGCGGCAGGTGACCGGGACTTGAAGTTGAGCCACAATGCAGATTGGGCCCGGATACACATGCACCTGAAATTGATAAAAAAAAGTCCCTTGGCTCACACCAGCACAGAGATCAGAGAGGGCAGAGAGGGGCCCAAAAATTTGCAATTACACCCCTTCTAGTAAGAGCAGCAGAGCGGGGACAGTGGCATTACTAGGGTTGGTGTCACCTCGTGCGGTAAACCATGGTGTCACATCCCAAACCCCCCCTCCCCGGGCTCTCTCCTGCCACAGAGACTGCAGGCATGCTACAGGAGACAGTCAGAGACTGCAGACATCATACAGGAGACAGTCAGAGACTGCTGACATCATACAGGAGACAGTCAGAGACTGCTGACATCATACAGGAGACAGTCAAAGGCTGCAGGCATCATACAGGAGACAGTCAGAGACTGTGGACATCATACAGGAGACAGTCAGAGACCGCAGGCATCATACAGGAGACAGAGACTGCAGGCATTTACAAAAGACAGTCAGAGACTGCAGACATCTTACAGGAGACAGAGACCTCAGGCATCATACAGGAGACAGTCAGAGACCGCAGACATCATACAGGAGACAGTCAGAGACCTCAGGCATCATACATGAGACAGTCAGAAACTGCAGAAATCTTACAGGAGACAGTCAGAGACCTCAGGCATCATACATGAGAAAGTCAGAGACCTCAGGCATCATACAGGAGACAATCAGAGACTGCAGACATCATAGAGGAGACAGAGACTGCAGGCATGCTACAGTAGACAGTCAGGGACTGCAGGCATCTTACATTAGACAGAGACCTCAGGCATCATACAGGAGACAGTCAGAGACCTCAGGCATCATACAGGAGACAGTCAGAGACCTCAGGCATGCTACAGGAGACAGTCAGAGACCGCGGGCATCACACAGGAGACAGTCAGAGACAGCAGGCATCATACAGGAGACAGTCAGAGACTGCAGGCATCATACAGGAGACAGTCAGAGACTGCAGACATCTTACAGGAGACAGTCAGAGACCTCAGGCATCATACAGGAGGCAGTCCGAGACTGCAGACATCTTACAGTAGACAGACCTCAGGCATCATACAGGAGACAGTCAGAGACTGCAGACTTTATACAGGAGACAGTCAGAGACCTCAGGCATCATACAGGAGACAGTCAGAGACCTCAGGCATCATACAGAAGACAGTCAGAAACTGCAGACATCTTAAAGTATACAGTCAGGGACTTCAGGCATCATACAGGAGACAGTCAGAGACCTCAGGCAACATACAGGAGACAATCAGAGACCTCGGCATTATACAGGAGAGACTGCAGACATCATACAGGAGACAGTCAGAGACTGCAGGCATTTACAGGAGACAGACTGCAGGCATTATACAGGAGACAGTCAGAGACTGCAGGCAAGTACTGACTGTGGATGATGTGGTTCCAGTCAGTGTAAATAGGTCTGGGGAAGCCTGTCCTCCCTCTATCTAGAATAGACCTGTGTGACCCCTTCCCCCCCCCCTCTCTGTGTGCAGCTATGGCAGGAGCTCTGCTCACTTACATTAGCAGTGTCCCGACTCCCAGACCTTCCGATGTCAGTGAGAAGTACAGCACTCAAGGTGGAGGTGGAGCAGCACAGGAGGAGAAAGTTACATCTTCCTCATGCCGGTGTTCCGTGAGAATTACCTACCCTGTGAGAATTACCTACCCCTCGTCACTTCCGGCCAGAAGCATCTGAGCAGCGCAGCAGTGCGCATGCTCAGAGCGCCGGATACCTAATGGCAGAACAGAGGAGCTTACTAGTGCGCATGCGCACTAGTATAAAACGATCACGGTGTACCGTGAAAAAAACCTACCGACGCGGCGCTTACCTAAAACAGCTGTGCTGACATACGAGTGATCCCCGCACCTGTCCCGGTCACTTCCCTGCTCTCGGCAAGTAAATATAAAAGCGGCTTTCGGCTCAGTGATTTATGTTTTCATACAGCCGCCGCCGCTTTTATATTTACTATCCGAGAGCAGGGAAGTGACCGGGACAGGAGCGGAGATCACTCGTATTTCAGCACAGCTGTTTTAATGTACCCGCTGCATTACATACAGTGCGGAGTACCGGAAGTGACGAGGGGTAGGTTTTTCTCACGGGTAGGTAATTCTCACGGAACACCGGGGCCTCCACGCACCTGATTGGTTGCCGGGATGCTAGATGGGCCCAGCAACCAATCATTTTGACAGGTGGGACTTGGACATGCTGGGAGCTCTGCTACTGGTGCAAGCTTTAACCTGAAGACTACCAGACTAATTGTCTCTGTGGCTGCCCAGGCCCCCTGCTGAGCTGAGGACACAGGGCCTGGTACAACAGGGCCAGTTGTACTGGCTTATCAGTGGCCCTGCACACAAGCCAAATCACCAGTTACCTCTGCATTTCCAGATTGACAACCTCAAATTCTCTTAAGCCGTGATGAAACAAGACAATTTCTGCCCTCCCAAAAGCATTGCCTACTATTCCCAAACTAACTTGTTACATATTGATTTGTGGAAATAAGTTGAGATTCTCCTGCCTTACAGATCGTTGCTTATTGACATAAATAGACACTGTTTATTCAGAGCAGTATAAATATTCTGACATCCCAATCAATAAACTACTTTCTGAATTATTACCTTGTGGCACAGGTGTCAAACACAAGGCCCGCGGGATGAATGCGCCCCCCCAGGCCAATTCATGTTGCCCTCGCACCTCTCCTGCAGCTGCGGTACCCCACTTGCCTCTGCACCCACCTTTTCTCAATAGTCGGCAGCCGAGAGGAAAAAACTCCTTTGTCAGATCCTGCACTCCTTTGTGCAGCTACAGAAAGGCTTTAGTTTGCCCACCCCCCCCCCCCTTCTTAGCAATCTGCATCAGAGAGGAGGGCAGAACTCCTCCTACAGATCGTGTACCTCTCTGTGCAGCCACAACACCACTTTGCCTATGCCTTACCTGGTCTCAGCATTCTGCAGACTCTGGAAGCAGACTCCAGCCCTCCTCTGGTCTTCCTCCAGTTTCTTCTTCCCAGATCCACCTGCATCTTCTTCCTGGCAGCAGCACAAGGTAAGGGGGTGCATTGTGATGTAAGAAAGGGTTGGTAACTGTTGAATTCTAATGGTGGGCGTGGGGTGCTTTGGACATCTAATCTTAAAGATTTAACAGGCCCTTTGAGGGCAACCATAATGCTGATGCGGCCCGCAATGAAATTGAGTTTGACACCCCTGCCTTATGGTGTGTTACTTCAACCTTCAATGAGTTTTGCCTGCACAAACGCGGTGCGACTTGAGAATCCCATTAAAAAAGCAATGGTTTCCTGCCCGTTGCTCCGACACTGCTTGACAGATTTGTTCAAACAACTGACTGACACATGATACCCCTGCTGATCAAGTGCAAAATGCAAATGCATCAAGTGCAACTTGTTTGAATTGCCCCTGGGCATAAGATGGCTGAAATTCTCTCCAGAAGACGAGCAGCGAGCAAAATCACACAGTTGGTCAATTCTTTTTGCAGGACTGGTTGACAGCGGCCTCTACACATCCAGGGGTTGGACAAAATTATGGAAACACCAGGTAAAACAAAATCATTACCTTATATGGTGCTGGACCGCTACTGGCATCCAAGACGGCCTGAATTCTTCTGGGAATTGATAAATCATGCAAAAATTGTTCCAGTGCTTGCAGAGGTAGAAAATGAGCCCGAACCTTGTTCTCCAAAATTGACCATAGTGGCTCTATGATATTGAGGTCCCGTGACTGCGGCGCCCAGGAAAGGTGCAAGACTTTGCACGCTGGTCAAACCATGACTTGACAACACCAGTTGTGTGAATCGGGAGTATTAAGGCCTTGGTAAATGGCGCTTTCTTTGAAAACAATGTCTGCACCATGGCGTTCACATGGTCAGCCAAAATTTGTACATAGTCAGTGGCAGTGACTCTACCGTTCAAGGTGATGATAGGGCCCGCACAATCCCAAAATAGGGCTGCCTAAACCATGAGTGCGCCGACACCATGCTTTACTGTTGGCACAAGACAGTACTGGTATTAGGCTAGGGACGGTGTTCATGTGTGAAGCTCGATTCATCGGACCGTATTACACTCTTCCATTGATCGATAGTCCATGATTTTTGGGTGTTGCACCACTCTCTCCGCTTTTGAGCATTAAAGGGTAACTCTTTTGTTGAGAAAAAAACATTCCCCTCTGGGTGATCTATGTACATTACAAAGATTTTAACAAACTTTGCTGCTGATTCCTACCTTTTGTTATTCTGAAGAAATCATTGTCCCTCTGTGCCTCTGTGCTGAGCATAGGCGGCTCTCTAATTAGGCAAATTAGGTGGTCGCCTAAGGCCTCGCACCTACAGGGGCCTCGCAGGCCAGTGGCGGAGCGACAACATTTAGAAGGTCGCAGTCAGGGAAATCTCCCAAGTAAAAGATTGCTTTAAATCCTCGGATATATACCCCGACTTCTCTGCCTGGGGATTGGCCGTCTGATCATGTAATCCTAAGATGTGGAGGAATCGGTGGGCGTGTACCTGCATTAGTAGGAAGTGACTGCCCGGTCAGCTCACTCTGCTATCATCGGTTGTTGCTCTGGGAGGAGAGCTCTGCCCTGGCCCGGGAACATAGAGGTAACCAGGCCCCAACTTGTCAATCTGCAGGCTAGTCATAGATTTGTGGTGTCTCCTACACAAAGGGGGTGAGTAGCCCCAGGGAATTTGGAAGAGTCTTAGATTGGTTGGTGGAGGAGGAGGAGGAGAAGAAGAAGGCCCTGAGTGGTTGGGGGAGGAGAGGGTGGCTGGAAGAGAAGGAGAGGGTCCCTGGGTGGCTAGTGGAAAAGGAGAGGGTCCCTGGATGGCTAGGGGAAAAGGAGAGGGCCCATGGGGGGCTAGGGGAAAAGGAGAGGGCCCCTGGGTGGCTAGGGGAAGAGGAGAGGGCCCCTGGGTGGCTAGGGGAAGAGAAGAGGGCCCCTGAGTGGCTCAAGGAAAAGGAGAGGGTACCTGGGTGGCTAAGGGAGGAAAGGGCCCCTGGGTGGCTGAAGGAAAAGGAGAGGGCCCCTGGGTGGCTAAGGGGGGAGGAGAGGCCCCCTGGGTGGCTGGGGGAGAAGGAGATGGCCCCTGGGTGGTTGGGGGAGAAGGAGAGGGCCCTGGGTGACTGGAGGAGAAGGAGATGGCCCCTGGGTGGTTGGGGAAGAAGGAGAGGTCCCTGGGTGACTGGAGGAGAAGGAGAAGGCCCCTGGGTGACTGGGGGAGAAGGAGAGGGCCCCTGGGTGGCTGGGGGAGGAGAGGGCCCCTGGGTGGCTGGTGTAGAAGGAGAGGGCCCCTGGGTGGCTGGGATAGAAAGAGAAAGCCTCTGGGTGGCTGAAGAAGGAGAGGGCCCCTGGGTGGCTGGAGGAGAAGAAGGAAAGGGCCCCTGGGTGGTTGGGGGAAAGGGAGAGGGCCCCTGGGTGGCTGGGGGAGAAGGTTAGGGCCCCTGGGTGGCTGGGGGAGAAGGAGAAGGCCCCTGGGTGGCTGGGGAGAAGGAGAGGGACCCTGGGTGGCTGGAGGAGGAGAAGGAGAGGGACCCTGGGTGGCTGGAGGAAAAGAAGGAGAGGGCCCCTGGGTGGCTGGAGGAGAAGAAGGAGAGGGCCCCTGGGTGGCTGGAGGAAAAGGAAATGGGCCCTTGGGTGGCTGGTGAAGAAGGAGAGGGCCCCTGGGTGGCTGGGGGAGAAGGAGAGGGCCCCTGGGTGGCTGGGGGAGGAGGAGACGCCAGGGTCAGTTGCCAGGGAAGAGAGTGGAGGTGTGCCAGTCCTGCGGGGGCTGTGACATTATATAGCATATGGACTCTGTACATTATTGGTAGTTTTGGTTGGAGTGGTTCTTTAGATGTTTGTTGTTTTTCCCCCAGCTGTGAGGGACTGAGGAATGACAGCCCACTATGCTGGGACTTATAGTGCCCTAGAATGTGGAGGACTGAGGAATCCTCAGTACCTCACAGAGGGCACTACAAGTTCCAGAATAGCAGGCTGCCATGCCTTAGTCCCCACAGAGGGCACTACAAGTCTTAGCATAGCAGGCAGTAGTTCCTCAGACCCCTACAGAGAGCAGTACAAGTCCAAGCATAGCAGGCTTCCATTCCTCAGGGAGGAATGGCAGTGCACTATGCTGGAATTTACAGTGCCCTTCTGTGGGGACTCAGGTATGGTAGCCTTCTGCAGTGGGACTTGTCTTGCCCTAGACTGTGGCAGACTGAGGAAGGGAAGTGTAAGGGGGACTCTGGAAACTCTGATGCAAGGGGGAGCTTTGTTGACCACATAGTTCCCTTTTACACCAGAGTCCCCAGCTTCCCCCCTCAAATCAGGGTTCCCAGAACTTTCCTTACATCAGAGTCTCCAGCATTCCCCCTTAAATCGGGGTTGCCAGAACTCCCCTTACTTCAGAGTCCCCAACATTCCCCCTAAATCAGGGTTCCCAGAACTCCTCTTACATCAGAGTCTTCAGAGTTCCCTCTTACAGTGTAAGGGGGAAACTCTGGAGACTCTAATGTAAAGGGGGCTCTGTGAAATTTGATTTAAGAGGGGGACTCTGATGTAAGGAGGAGATTCTGGGGAGAATCTGATTTAAAGGAGAACTCTTATGTAAGGGGGGACACTGAACTCTGATGTAAGGAGGGACTCAGGGAATCATGACCTATAGGGAAATGCTGGGGACTGTGATGTAAGAGCAGACATATATACATACGTACATACCCAATGTTTAATGATCTTTGATTAAAGAAGAATTGGTTAGAGAAAATTCTAGAAACTGTGAATTCATAGTACAAAGGTTAAGGCTCTTAATATATTCAATTCATACAGTTAATTTTTATCGCTTGAATTATTTTTCTCATTATGGGCGTGAGTGGGGCCTCATGTCCAAGTTATGCCTTAGGCCTCACAGAGCCTAGAGCCGCCTCTGGTGCTGAGTAGGTCAAATGGGAGTGGTTTCATAATTATCTGTCAGCTGTGGCAGCTGCAGGGCTCTAATGAGGAAAGCTGATGGGCCTTGATCCCTTTTGACTTGTACCTATGGGTAGTATCTCACCAAAAATGACATTTTTGTTGCAGGGGATGCCAAAAATCTGACTTATATCTTAGTGCAGACTTCTTGGAAAATTCACACAAGCAGGAAATTATGTTTCTGGGGTGTGGTCAGTACACATTCTGTGTACAGAACAGCTCCAAGTTGCCATATTGCATTGCATTTTCAGAAAATTACAACAGCTGCAGACTGAAAAGGAAAGGTAAGTTTTAGTAACATTCAATTACAATAGGATTTGTGTCGCAATTGTACATGCTATATTGTTTTTTCCTTATTTACTTTTTTTTCCCCCCATGAAAGTGGAGTTACCCTTTAATATTGGTCGCAATTGGTTTGGCAATTGCAGCTCGCCCGTTTTGCTTATATAGTGTTCCCTCCACACAGGTTTTTGTGGACATGGGCTTTGGAAGACTGAGATTGAGCTCTGCAGTCACAGTGGCAGCAGTTGTTTTCTTATGCTGGGTCACAGTCTTGCGCAATGTCCTTTTTGTCTCTTTTGGTCACTTGACCGCACTTATGCTTATCAGACAACAGTGTTAACTTCTATCCCTCAGAACCTGGCTTTCAAACAGCCAAGCCCTCAAAACCAGCACTTGTAAAGCAGAATGGAAGCTCAGCCCTTGGGACAACTGGTCCTCTCTGAGAGATAGCCCCCAAGGGATGTTTAGGGCCATCCAAATGACCAGATGACCTTCGCCCTCGATCCTTCGCAGGAACCATGGAAGAAGCTTCAGAAGAAGAAGGTATTGGCCCCACAGTGGCACTAGAACAACTGCGGTGTCTACCAGAGGAACCGTGAACTCGCCAAGGACCCCTGTATCTTCCTGTTTGGACCAATCCTGCTGAAGGAGCCTCATACAGGCCTGTGCAAATGGAAATCTCTTTAAGGTGGACATCACCAGGACCAGAATGTGTGTGCAAGTCCAGAGAGAAGACTGTCTGAATGACAGCAGCTGGCAAATCATGGCCTGTAGTTCCTGAAATTTGACTAGAAGGACCACCCTGGTCAACATAAAATCCAGAGTCAGACCCAAGAGATTCAATTTCCTGGACAGAGATAGGGGGGGGGGGGACCTTGGAGATTTTGGACATCTCCCAAACCTTTACAGGAATTATGGTAAAGGGGAGTGAGGTAAATGGCACTGCCACAACAAGTTAAAATTAAGTATTAAACGGAAATTAATAGTAATGATATAGTGCAGTGTAATAAGCAAATAATGAAAATAAAGTGCAAGTTGCACTAATTGATATAAACAGATATCAATCAATAAATAGGAATAGTTCTGACCGTAGTTAAAATTACACAATAAAAAATAACACAATATTGCAATTAATCACAAGTAAGTGCAAAGGTGCAAAGAATTGTGCAAAGATATTGATAAAATAAATATAAAGTGCAACATAAGTGTTGAAATTATTAGGGCGGGTAAGAGTCAGTGAAGTAGTGACTGACTTGAAGGATAACAATAATATAGGATGGTATATTGTTGACTGTATGGTTAGTAGTAATACACAGGACTTGCCACTATGGCTAACAGAGGGTGAAATCAGGGAAAGACTGGATAAACTTAACACAAACAAATCACCAGGCTCGGATGGTGTACATCTGAGAGTACTCAAGGAACTCAGTAAGGTTATATGTAGACCACTTTTCCTGATCTTTGCTGACAGTATTAGGACAGGAGATGTACCAGGGGATTGGAGGAAGGCCAACGTGATTCCGATATTCAAAAAGGGCCAGAGGCATATCCCGGGAAATTATAGGCCTGTCAGTTTGACATCAATAATATGTAAACTTCTGGAGGGGATGATAAGGGACTATATCGTAGAGTATGCTAAAGACAACAACATCAGCAGTAATCAGCACGGGTTTACAAATGGGCGTTCTGTCAAACCAATCTCTTAGCATTCTACGAGGAGGTGAGCTGTGAGATAGGGGCAGACCAGTGGATGTGGTGTACTTGGATTTCGCTAAGGCGTTTGATACAGTTCCCCACAAGCGCTTAATTTATAAAATAAGGTCTGCAGGTATTGACAGCAGGGTTTGCTCTTGTATACGGAACTGGCTAAAAGGGCGTGTCCAAAGGGTGGTAATAAACAGCGCATACTCAGACTGGTCTGAGGTAGTAAGCAGGGCTCAGTCCTGGGACCAACCTTATTCAATTTATTCATAAACAGCATTGAGGACGGGATCAGTAGTTTGTTATCAGTTTTTGCAGATGACACAAAATTGGCCAGGGCAATAACTACACAGCATGAAGCAGATATCCTACAGAATGACCTGCACAAAATAACGGAGTGGGCAACGACATGGCAAATGAGGTTTAACGTGGAGAAGTTTAAGGTTTTGCACTTGGGGACTAAAAACATAAAAACACAATACACGTTAGGAGGGGAACCCTTGGGGGAATCAAAAATGGAGAAAGATCTGGGAGTCTTGGTTGATGATAGATTAGGCAACAGCATGCAATGTCAAGCGGCAGCTGCCAAAGCCAGCAAATTATTAGCATGCATAAAGAAAGGGATGTATTCCAGAGATAAGACTATAATCCTTCCACTTTATAAGACTATAATCCTTCCACTTTATAAATCTCTGGTCCGACCGCATCTGGAGTGTGGCAAACATCGCCACTTACAGAGTATTCTGTCAGGAATGATTGTCCAACTGTATTATGTGTGTATTGTATGTGCAAACGTAACCCGTGCAGCACCTGTAGGATTTTGTATTGTGTTAGCTGCTGGCTCATGAATGTGTATTGGAAACCCCTGCTGTCCCTCTGTGGAGACAGAGCAGCCATGGATGCAAGGCCAGAGGCAGAACGCAGCGAATTTGACAAGGAGCTACAGAGCAGACTGGCCTACTACCCAGAGCCCCACTCAAGAGAAATACTGGACCGGCTGATGGCGGACGTACAGGAATACCTGGTGGTCAAACACCAAGCAAGTCAGCGAGCCGGGGAGAGAGCTCAAACGCCTGTCCACATTACCCAGGGTAAACCCAAAATACCGCACCAGGCATTTAAAAACTTCACGGACACGGAGGGAGAAATAGATGGGTATTTGCAAGACTTCGAGAGGCTGTGCCAGTTACATAACATTGACCCAGAGGATCAGGTACAGATATTGGCTGGGAAATTGTCTGGCCGGGTGGCCGATGCGTATCGGGTAGTCCCTAATGCCGACATCCGGGACTACCAGAAAGTTAAGCAGGCGATTTTGACCAGGTATGCCATCACCTCCGAGGCATACCGACTCCAATTCCGGGATCTTAAAAAGCAGGACCAAGATTCCCACACTGAGTTTGCCCATCGTTTGCACAGGGCGGCCACCGGATGGTTAGATGCAACACAAGCCACTTCACGAGAGGATGTTTTGCAATTATTATTGTTGGAGCAGTTTTTATGGAGACTACCTCAAGAAATGCAGCTCTGGGTAAGGGACCGTAAACCTTGCACCCTTCCAGAGGCTGCTAAATTAGCAGATGAGCACCAAGACACTAGACGGGAACAACGACCACTGCCTAGGGTAATTGCCCAGCAACCCTATCACCGACCAGCAGTTACCGAACCAGCACACCCAAGTTCAGGAGGAGGTAACAGTCAGTACCCCAGGTACCAACCAGGAGCCCATACCCGGTGCCATCTCTGCAACCAAATGGGGCACATACAGAAAGACTGTCCCCGAAATCGGCCTCGTCAGCCCTGGCCGAATCAGGGCTACGCACCAGCACCTCGAGCCGCTGTACACTGTTACCAAGCAGCCGCTGCATTACAACCCCCCACAGCAATCCAAATGGAGGAACCCCTGGGCACCCTACATGAGGTTAACCCCATCCAAGCGGCATCAGACAATCGACAAAACCACCGGCAAGCTGTTCACCTGGAGGGGAGACAACTAGAAGGGTTACGTGACCCTGGGGCTACCATCACATTGGTCCGGAATCACCTTATTGCATCCAGACAACTCACTGGGGATTCTGTAGCTGTGCGAGTAGCTGGGGGAGCCATTTTCAAAGTTCCCACTGCGAAAGTACACCTGAATTGGGGAGCTGGGTCAGGGAATGTGGAGGTGGGCATGATGCAGGATTTACCCGCAGACGTTATTTTGGGCAACGACCTGGGGGAGCTGACTTCAGCTTTTGTTCCCCAATCTACCATCCACGAAGCTTATTCGGTTGTTACCCAGCAGCAGGCTCGCACCACAGGACCACTACTACCACAGACGGGGCGAAACTCCTCCAAACACCAGACACCCAGATACCCGTCCCGCAGTGGGGTACAGTGCCACAGGTGCAAGCAGTTTGGGCACTATCGACGAGACTGTACCCATAGCAGGAACCAAGCTGCATGGATCCGACCAGGGTCACCCCCTTCAGCACGGACAACGGTCCCCTACTATCCCACAGAGGTTTCCCCAGTTGTACCCAGGTTCAAACACACAGAGGAGCAATGGGGTACCCTTCATGAAGCTAACCCGGTGCAAGCCGCCACGGAGAACCAACAGCATCATCTACAATCGGTCCAGTTAAATGGAATGCCTGCTCAAGGTCTCCGAGACACGGGAGCCACTCTCACCTTGGTCAAGCGACACCTGGTTCCAGATGCCGCCCGAACCGGAGGCTCAGCAGTGGTACGGATGGCAGGGGGAGCAGTACACCGACTACCCACTGCGAGGGTCCACTTGAATTGGGGTGCCGGGGCAGGTCTGATTGATGTGGGGCTGATATGGGAGCTCCCCACCGACATCTTACTGGGGAACGATCTAGGCCAGTTGCCCTCAGCGATCCTGCCAGTCCAGACCCCCGGCCCATATCCCGGAGACCTAATGGCCTTCTGAGGTCCAGACGCTTCAATGTTTGGATTAAGAACAGTACTGAGCCCGGTTGTTGCACTGGAGTTTGGTGTTACAACCTTATGACTTTACTAGTCACTACCGCCCCGGAAAACAGAATGGCCATGCTGACGGGTTATCGCAACAAACTGAACTGGAAAAATGATCTGTGAGTACTCCCCGGACATCCCCAAGCCGATCCGTTGGGATCAGACTGTGTATGCCGGCTTGGTTCTGGGGGAGCATTGTGGCAAACATCGCCACTTACAGAGTATTCTGTCAGGAATGATTGTCCAACTGTATTATGTGTGTATTGTATGTGCAAACGTAACCGTGCAGCACCTGTAGGATTTTGTATTGTGTTAGCTGCTGGCTCATGAATGTGTATTGGAAACCCCTGCTGTCCCTCTGTGGAGACCCCGTGTGGCAAACACAGCCACTGGATATTGTCCTATTGTTTGTCTGGCAGAGTAAGGTATTATGGGATGTTCAGTTTTGTGTGTGGAATGTCTCGAAGAGGGAGGGGTTTTGGCTGAGTGTAATCCCTGTGTTTTTCAATAAACAAGGCAGTCTAGTGTTGACCTTCAAGCCATGTGCCGTCTGGTTCTTGGAGGGTTGGGGATATTATACACTACCAGGATTATTGTATGCTCTGCCTGACTACCAGTGGAGATATCGTGGATCGTACGGCTACTCCGCTACATGGAGTATTCTGTCCAGTTCTGGTCGCCAGTCCTCAGGAGGGATGTGTTGGAGCTGGAGAGAGTCCAGAGAAGGGCAACTAAACTGATTAGGGGGTTGGAGGACCTTAACTATGAAGAGCGGCTGCAATCGCTCGATTTATTCTCCCTGGAGAAGAGACGTCTAAGGGGGGACATGATAGCAATTTATAAATATCTTAATGGGGATCTCGGCTTAGAAAAAAAACTGTTCATTCGAAGGAATTGCATGAGGACTCGAGGACATACAATGTGATTAGAGGAGATGCGTTTTAACCTCAGGCAACGAGGAGGGTTCTTTACTGTTAGGGCTACAAGATTGTGGAATTCTCTACCACAAGAGGTGGTTTCTGCGGGAAGTATGGTGGCTTTCAAAAGACTCTTAGACTTACATCTCAAGGATCAGGACATTAAGGGCTATGTGAGATGATTACGGCCACACACACCTACACAGGTTGAACTGGATGGACGATTGTCTTTATTCAACCTCACCTACTATGTAACTATGTAACTATGTAACACTTTATCTTCTTTATTTGCTTATTACACTGCACTATATCATTACTATTAATTTCCGTTTAATACTTAATTTTAACTTGTGGCAGCGCCATTTACCTCACTCCCCTTTACCTTTTATCCAGTATATCTTTTCAGCTATACTTTGAGGTGGGCAGCAGCCTTGACATATATATTTTATCCTAAGCGCGGACCCCCCCCCCCATTCTTTACAGGAATTATAACTGCACAAGGAGACTCTGGGCCTAAAAACCCCGAAACAGACAAACTCTGCCCCCCTTCTTTGGTACCCCCAAAAGGATAATTTCGTGGATCCCCTTGATGCTTGCGAAGGAGGTCCACTGAGCCGGAAACCAGCGAAGATGTCCCCCCCACCCCAGTTATGGGTGAGGGCAGACCTTCATACTGAAGGGGTCTTGTCTGTGGGCTGAGAAAAGCCAGCTCTAGGCTTACCAGACCCAGGTTGCTTGGAACCTCCCAGGGAAGACTTGAAAGATCTTTTTCCCCTTATCTGCAGTGCTGGAAGCATGAAATAGTTTTTTATGGGCTGAGAAACAGGGCCCTCATTTGCGACGAGGCTCCTTCCCTTTCCTAGACTGTGGCAGGAAGGTTCTCATGAGACCCTAAGGCTCCATGTACATGGGACGTTGTTAAAAGTCCCTTTGAATGCTGGAATTTTTAGGACGTTTGAAACATCCGTTAGGTCGCGTTTGCACCCGCGCTTAACGGGCGTTTAGCGGGCGTTTGCGTTTAGAACCGTTCCTAGAGGTCAAAAAAATTGTTCCCCTTTAAAATGGAAAAACGCGAACGGTAAACGCGGGTCATCGCGTTCGGTCGCGTTTGGCCGCGTACGGTCGCGTTTTTGCGTTTGAAACACCAGGAAACACACGTTCGAACGCAGATAATTGCTTTCCAAAAAACGTCCCTGAACTCAACTGCCTGCAAATGACTGTAAACGACCCTGTGTATATGGACAGATAAGATAACATGTAGGTGGGTTCAGGGGCTTCTGAAAAAAATGCCCAACTGCTCCTAAACGGCCATTTACAACGTCCCGTGTACATGGAGCCTTAATGTGGTCATCCAGAGTAGCCCCAAAAGTCGATCGCCTTGAAAGGGCAGGCTTCAATTTGTTAGTGTATCAAAATCTACTAGTACATTCAACAATCCCCTCCCCCCCAGACAGACAATGCTGCTGTCCAAAGGTTTCCCCTGTACTCCTTCATCAGGAGTGTTGGCACTCTATATAGGTGGTGTGTTATTGGCCAGACCACCAGGGAAAAAAAGACAACTAAAGCAGCCACTAATGATTGGTATATAAAAAAAAGAAAATCATTGCTGTGTCTTGGAGAATAAAGTCATACACTTAGAGGCGCTTTACTTCTTTCTATATATCCTTTCCAGAGTTTGCCTTACTTCTGAGAAGAGCCACCTTCATTCAAGTTTTACATACTCCTTTACCACCAATGGACTATTCAGTTTTTTATAGACGCATTATTACCCCTTATGGACTTTTACTCTGCCAAGTATCATTTATCACCAGATCAATACCGGATTTCCCTGAGCGCTTGTTATATTTGTTTCATTGTGTAACTAATAATTGGTAAGCTGCAACATATTACATTTTTGATTTTGGCTTAATAAAGTGTGATTCTAGTTGCTGCTGAACAATACTGTGGTGCACTTTGTATACACACAAGCAGGGACGCTGTTAAAAAATCATGGGGCCCCCTACAGCCTACCTGATGGGGCCCCTAAACCCACTCCCTGACCCTGCATACCTGCCTAAATAAATGCAATCAGGGGAGATGGGTGGTCCTGGTGCTTAGTGGGGAAAGATGGGGGTCCTGGGGCATATTACTGGGAAATGGGGGGCCCTGGTGCTTACTGGGTAGAGATGGGGGGTCCTGGTGCATACTAGGGAGAGATGGGGGGTTCTAGTGAGGCCATGGCACAGCTCTATGATGACCCGCAGCGATCCCCCACCGCAGAAGCTGCGCTTCATGTTCTTCAGCAGGGTCGCAGGCCCGTAGAAGACTACGTCACTGACTTCCGCCGCCTCAGTTCCGATACGTCCTGGAACGAAGCAGCACTCCTGTATCAGTTCCGTCTCGGCTTGTCGGAAGGACTGAAGGACGAGCTGGCGCGGGTAGGTGTCCCCGACGCCTTGGAAGATTTGATATCCCAGGCCATTCAAATCGACCAGCGGCTACGGGAGCGCAGAGCAGAATGATCTCCGCAGCAGTTCAGACCAGCCTGGACACTACCACGAGTTGCTCCTCCTGCATACTTTTCTTCCGCTGGGTCAGCTCCTATCAACCCCGCTCCCACTGGAGCCACCTCAGATATGCCTGAACCTATACAACTTGGGATCATGCGGCCTGCTTTGTCCCCCGAGGAGAGACGCCGTCGCCAGTTGGGTAACCTGTGCCTGTATTGCGGTGAAGCTGGCCACTATGTGCGCTCCTGCCCGGCAAAATACCATAAGTTCATGCCGGCCTCACCATTCAGTTGTGTGGCATCTGTTGCCAGTTCCTCCCACCTAGCCTTTCCTGTGTCATTACAGCTTCCGGAAGGACCCGTCCCAGTTACCGCAATCATTGACTCGGGAGCCTGCCGTTGTTTCATTGATCGCTCGTTCGCCCTGCAACATGGCGTACCTCTCCGGCTCAAGATTCAGGACCTCACCATCTTTCTGGCTGATGGCTCCCACATCAAATCCGGCCCGTGACCCAAGAAACTTTTCCCCTTCCTATGGTCTCCTCCTCCGGCCATAAGGAACTGATTAGCCTGGATGTTATCACATCCCCCTTATTTCCCATTATCCTGGGATTACCGTGGTGGCAAGCACATAACCCGCAAGTCAATTGGATCACAGGCACCATCCAGTTCCCATCTCTTTACTGCAAGAATTCCTGTCTACCTGCTCCTCCTGAATTCCCCAAGACTCTGGTCTGTCTTGAATCCGAACCTGATGTATGTTCTGTGGTGCCCAAAGCATACCATGATGGACGTATTCAGCAAACGGGGAGCAGAGACTTTGCCCCCCCCACCGTCCATATGACTGCCCTATCGACTTGCTCCCAGGAGCCGAAATCCCGTTCGGCCGGATTTACCCACTTTCTGAATGTGAGCTGGACGTCTTAAAGGACTATGTAGACAAAAGTCTGAAGAAGGGGTTCATCCGTCCCTCTACCTCTCCAGCAGGGGCAGGTATCTTCTTCGTAGAAAAGAAGGATCACACCCTCCGACCCTGCATCGATTATGGGGATTTAAATAAAGTTACTATTAAAAACTGCTATCCCCTTCCTCTAGTCACCGAACTCTTTCAGAGACTCAGATCTGCCATCCTATTTACTAAGCTGGATCTTCGTGAGGCGCACAACTTGGTGCGCATCCGAGAGGGCGACGAATGGAAGACTGCTTTCCGCACTAGATTCGGACATTTCGAATACCTGGTAATGCCATTTGGCCTTTGTAATGCTCCTGCCATGTTCCAACACTTTGTGAATGACATCTTCAGGGATTGGTTGGATATCTTCGTCATCGTATACTTGGATGACATCCTAATCTTCTCAACATCCCTAGAGCAGCATCGCGAGCACGTTCGAAATGTCCTCGGTCGCCTTCGCCAGCATGGTCTCTACGCCAAGGCCGAGAAGTGCGTTTTTGAGCAGAACAGTATCCTGTTTCTGGGGTTAATAATTTCCACTCTGGACTGGCCACCTCCATTAGACAAAAAGGGAGTACAGCGCTTCGTTGGCTTCGCCAATTTTTATAGGAGGTTCATTAAGGGGTTCTCTAACATCATAGCCCCTATTACTCACCTTACTAAGAAAAACGCCCGCTTCCAGTGGACCCCAGAAGCTCCGTCCGCCTTCTTGGTTCTTAAAAAACATTTTACCTCTGCCCCTATCCTGAGTCACCCGGATCCTGCCTTACCCTATCTCCTGGAGGTAGACGCATTGGAAGTTGCGGTCGGGGCAGTCATCTCCCAAAGACAGGGAACTAGAGACTTAACTCACCCAATAGCCTTCTTTTCCCGGAAACTCTCTCCCGTGGAGAAAAACTATGATGTCGGGGACCGGGAACTCCTGGCTATCAAAGCCGCTCTCGAAGAGTGAAGATATCTACTGGAAGGAGCATCACACCCGATTCTTATATTTACCGATCATAAGAACCTTGAGTACTTAAGATCTGCAAAACGACTTAGACCCCGCCAGGTCCGATGGGCACTCTTCTTCTCCAGATTCTCATTCCATATCACCTATCGGCCTGGGTCGAAAAATGTCAAACCGGATGCCCTGTCCCGGATGTTTGATAATCCTAAAGAAGAAGATTTGGTACCTGACACTATCCTGTCAGAGAAAAACTTCCTGCTCCTGCTCACTAGCCTGAAATCCCATCTTGAGCAAGCCTCTGCCAACATTTCCGGTCCACCTGGGATACCCCTGTCATGCAAGGATGGTTTGTTGTGGGCTAAGGACAAAATCTTTGTCCCGGAGGGAGTCAGAGTTTCGGTTCTAGCTGCCTGCCATGACCACCCTCTGGCTGGCCATTTTGGAGTTGATAGGACCCTTGACCTCATGCAACGCACCATCTGGTGGCCTGAGATGGAAAAAGACTGCAGAAGTTATGTGTCTTCCTGTGTTTCTTGTTCCAGGAGTAAAACCACCAGAAGTAAGGCGTGGGGTCTCCTCAGACCACTCCCAATCCCTGACCGGCCCTGGCAAACTATCGCCATGGACTTTATCGTGGAACTTCCACCTTCGGCCGGGTGCTCCGCCATTTTTGTGGTTGTAGACCGGCTTACTAAGATGGCCCACTTTCTACCCCTCAAAGGTACCCCCTCTGCAGAAGTCTTCATTAGGGAGATCGTGCGACTCCACGGGGTACACACGAACATTATCTCGGACAGAGGGGTTATCACGTACCTGGTGCTGGAGGCCAATGGAGAGAGAGGGCTTCCCTTGCGGCTAAGTTCCAGACCCCCCCGAGGATGAGAACAGGAGAGGTCAGGCCCAAAGTAGCACGGGTTGCCTGCTGGACTGTGTGCGGAAGGATCCAGAGTACAGCTGGAGTGCTGGAGTGGGATCAGCAGACAGGTGGCGCCCGTGAGGTGTTTGCAGGACTTGGATAATGCTGAGACTGGAACGTGGTCAGGTGGATAGCCAAGATCAGGAGCCAGGTGGATATCAGAGCAAGCGTAGTCAGGTGGATAGCCAAGATCAGGAGCCAGGTGGATGTCAGAGCAAGCGTAGTCAGGTGGATAGCCGAGGTCAAACACAGGAAGCAATCTGGAGACAGGTCAAGGACAATCCGAGTCAGTAACAGGAAACAGGAACTGGAATATCACAAGGATAACACACTGGAGGAGCCGAAGATCAACCAGCAACTAAAATCACTGGCAGGCTTCCTTATATTGGCCCAGGTAAATTGCTGGTAGTGCTGCTGGGTCCTAAAGTCCTTCTCCTGCTAAGTTGCTGATAGCGCTGCTGGGTCCTAGAGCCCTTCTCCTGGTGTTTGTGCCCTGACAGGGGTACAGTTCACGTCCCGCTTTTGGAGGGCCTTGTGTAAGCTACTAAAAATTGAATTATCTATGTCCTCAGCTTACCACCCGCAGACAAACGGGCAAACAGAGAGGACGAACCAGACCCTGGAACAATATCTCTGATGCTTTACCACCTTCGTCCAGGACGACTGGGTAGCATTACTACCATTTGCGGAATTTGCCTTTAATAATTCACGACATTCCGTTACCGGGCAATCTCCCTTCTTTGCCAATTATGGTTTTCATCCTTCCTTTCTGCCCGACTTCCCATCTGATTCCGGAGTGCCCGCAGTTCAGGTCACCATTGACTTCTTCATGAGTAACAACAAACTTCTGCAGGACACCTTGGCCAAGGCTCAGATAGCATCCAAAATAATCTTTGATGGGAAAAAGAGGGAACTGATTCTCCAACCAGGTGACCGGGTCTTTTTATCCACAGCTAACCTCTGCTTAGCCTGCCCATCCAAGAAGTTGGCTCCCAGGTTTATCGTCCCATTCCCCGTTAAAAGAAGACTAAATGCCGTGACCTATGAGTTATCCTTACCTGATACCCTACGGATCCATCCTGTGTTCCATGTCACTCTTTTAAAACCCGTGGTTCCCGACGCCTTCCCCGGCAGAAGCCCTGGACCTCCGGAACCAGTGATGGTGAATGGCGACATGGAGTACGAAGTTGAGGCTGTACTTGATTGCCGGAAAAGAGGTAACCAGCTTCAGTTCCTTATTAAATGGAAGGGTTATGGGCCGGAAGAGAATTCCTGGGAACCTGAGAGTAACATTCATGCCACAGACCTGATCCAGGCGGTTTTTCTTGCCCATCCTCAGAAAAGCAGTTTGTTGGGCACCCGGAGGTTGCCCTTAAGGGGGGGCAATGTTAGGAATGCTTCCTGAGCACACTGATGTGCTGTCATGAATCTGCAATCTAAAGGGTTAAACTAGAGCAGACTAATTGCAGTAATATTTGCAGTATTGGCAAACAGGCTGCCTTATTTAAACAGCTCAGAAGCAATGTGTCTTTGCTGTCTTGTCTGCAGCTCTTCCTGTGTTCCTGAAGCCTGCTTCCTGTTTCCTGTTTGATATCCATTTTGACCTTTGGCTTGTTCCTGACCTTGTTGACCTGCTGCCCGTCCTGACCCCCGGCTTGTTTGACCATTCTCTCGGATCTCCCTTGTCTGCTTATCTGCCTTCGGATCTTGACCGGCTTCTCCCTTGGTGGGGCGACCCTGAGGACTGTGACCTGGTATCCACATGCAGCCAAATCCATCCTCACCACTAGAGGCTCTGGCGAAAACCGGTGGATACTTAGATTCCGCACCTCAGGTTAGCCCGTGTCACTTACCTTGGGGGTTCCTGTCTAAGCTCCGCCCTCTGGCACACGTGGGGCCTTCCTCTGCCATCAGGCTACCACTTGTATCCCTAACAACCTCAGTTGGACCAGCTGTGAGGGGAAGTTAGAGGCCGGTAGTCTTTTATACAGCTAGATGTTGGACTGGCTATAAGGGAGGTTGGAGGTCAGTAGTTTCTATTGCAGGCATGCATTGGACTGGCTATGAGGGGAGGTTGGAGGTCAGTAGACTTTACTGCAGGCGTATGTTGGGCCAGCTATGAGGGGAGGTTGGAGGCTGTTAGTCTATTTTGCAGGCGCACGGTGGATTGGCTATAAAGGGAGGTTTGGAGGCTGGTGGTCTCTTATGCAGGCGTGTGTTGGATTGGCTGTGAGGGGAGGTTGTAGGCCCTCACATTTTTTTGACAGTCATACGTTGAATCAACTGTGAGGGGAGGTTGGAGGATGGTATTTTTCTTTTAGCAGGCATGCATTGGACTGGCTGTGAGAGGAGGTTAAAAGCTGGTAGTCTTTTCTGCTGGTGTGCGTTGGACCTGCTGTGGGGTTAGGTTGGAGACCGGTAGTCCTTTTCGCAGGTGTGCGTTGGACCTGCTGTGAGGTTAGGTTGGAGACCGGTAGTCTTTTTTGCTGGTATGAGTTGCACTGGCTGTGAGGGGAGGTTAGAAGCCGGTAGTCTTTTCTGCAGGTGTGAATTGGACTGGCTATAGGGGAGGTTGGAAGCCAGTAGTTTCTTCTGCAGGTGTGCGCTGGACCAGCTACGAGGGGAGGTTGGAGGCTGGTAGTCTATTTTGCAGGCGTACGTTGGACTCACTGTAAGGGAAGGTTGAAGGCCAGTATTTTTTTTTTACATGCGTGCATTGAATCAGCTGTGAGAGGAGGTTGGAGGATGGTATTTTTCTTTTGGCAGGCATGCATTGGACTACCTGTGGGGGGAGGTTAGAGGTCAGTAGTCTTTTTTGCAGGTGTATGTTGAACCAGCTGTGAGAGGAGGTTGAAGGTTAGTAGCCTATTTTGCAGGTGTGTTTTGGAGCAGGTGCGAGGAGAGGTTGGATGCCATTAGTGTATTTTGCAGGCATGCATTGGACTGCCTGTGAGGGGAGGTTTGGGGCTGGTAGTCTCTTTGCAGGTGTGCGTTGCATCGTCTGTGAGGGGTGGCTGGAGGCCGATGCTTTCTTTTGGCAGGCGTACATTGAACCAGCTGTAAGGGGAGGTTAGAAGCCAGTAGTCTTTTCTGAAAGTGTGTGTTGGAACGGCTATGAGGGGAGGTTGGAGGAAGATAATTTTTTCTGCAGGTGTGCGTTGGACTGGCTATAAGGGAAGTTTGGCGGCCAGTAGTTTCTCCTGCAGGCGGGTGTTGGGCTGGCTATGAGGGGAGGTTGGAGGCCGGTAGTCTTTGCTGCAAGCATGCATTGGACCAGCTATGAGGGGAGTATAGAGGCGAGTAGTTTCTTCTGCATGAGTATGTTGGACCAGCTATGAGGGGAGGTTGGAGGCCGGTTGTCTATTATGAATGCGTACTTTGGATCGGCTGTGAAAAGAGGTTTGGAGGCTGGTGGTCTCTTTTGCAGGCATATGTTGGACAGGCTGTGAGGGTAGGTCGGAGGCTGATAGTCTCTTTGCAGGTGTGTGTTGGATCGACTGTGAGGGAAAGCTGGAGGCCGATATTTTCTTTTGGCAAGCATGCGTTGGACCGGCTGTAACGGGGAGGTTGGAGGTAGGTAGTCTTTTTTGCAGGTGTGTTGGACCAGCTGTGAGGGGAGGTTAGAGGCCAAAAAGGACAGATCCTGCACATGCTGATATACAACAAGTACAAAGAGGAGTACTTCACCAGCCCATGGCGCTGTCCATGTTGGCAGGACAGTTAGAGCAATGCGCACCAGGTTTGGCGAACATCGCCGGTTTATTGAGCAGAAAAAAGACAAGCACAGCGTGCCAAGACACTTCTGTAAAGCGCATGGTGGGGATACTGCAGGCCTGGAACTATTTGGGATTGAAGCCATATCTATGACTCTCCCAGAAGGTGAAAGGTTTTCGATCCTGTGCAAGCAAGAAACATTCTGGATCTTTACGCTTGGGTCCATGTCGCCGGGTGGGCTCAATGAGGAGCTGGAAGTCAACACGATCGTTTGACATATCAGCACGGGGGTGTGGGCATGGTAGAGTGGGTTCTAGCACATGCACATACACATGGTTACTAAGGGTAGGGAACATAGTCCCTGCCCGGCCATGTGTCTGTGAAGTGTGCACGGAGGCATACGCACATTCGTGTCCACACAACAATATCTGAGCAGCTGGGTATGAGAGTAGGTGTATATGTACAGATATATATTTGGGGATACTCAGGGTGTCACCACCGATGGGTATGTGTAGGTATATGTATATGTATTTCTCATGTGTGTGTATATATATATATATATATATATATGAGAAATATAAACAACTGCCGTGTAGTATATTTGGTTGGCCTATATGGAGTAGTATTCTCATATACTAATTGATATTTGCATATGTGCCACATGGAATTGAATCTTATCTTATTGAATTTTAATGAGACTGGTATTTTTATTTATTTATTTATTATGTGTATTATCCTGACTTATGAAATTATTTTGGTAGATGGATGAGAGATAAATGTGGAATTAATATGATCTGTCGACTATTGGTATTAGGAAATGCTGATGTAGCTTAGAGTCTTATATACATATATACTTTTAGGATACGTTTATGTATTTTTAGCAGGAGACAACCATTGCTATATAGGGAATGTGATATCCAAACATGTATCTATAATAGCTCTGGTTAATATCTGCGCTGGTATTGTACTGTTTTAAATTGTATTTTAAATTGTATCTTAAACTGTATTTTTAATATATGTTTTTTAATATATGTTTTTTAAAAGTGGATAGCCCCTTGCTTCTCCCGTCCCAGCCAAGGTGGATAAGGATTATCGGTAACTGGCCCCTTTAAGAATACACAACTAAATAATTAGGGCCGATGGTATCCCGGGTATATAGGGAGGGGCGTTAGCAGGAAGCAAGGTGGGACCTGAGGAAGGAGGCTCAGCCTCCGAAACGCGTTGTCCGTAGTAACAGCAGAGGCAGTGCACCCGTGCCTTGAATCCCCCACCTCGCAGCTCCGTACAACTTGTGGCTCCGGCTTTGGCTGAGGCTCTCCTGAGGCGCCGTAGATCACGTCGGTATAGTGTGCAGGCGCACTAGAACCGGCATCCGGTGACCAGGCAACACAGGAAGTGAAGGAGAGCGGGGATACAGCGGTGGCAGCCGCGGATGAGGAGACCGCAGAGTCACCATCTGGAGGGACGGGAGGAGTGAGTAGCTCCTGTTGGAATGCTGTAAAGCGATTGTCTTAAAGGAAAAGTGTGAGTGCAATTCCAATGTACTGTTTTATTGTCCTTTATTAAAGCGTTATTGCCCGAGGTTGCGTGCGCTTTTCTTTACAGATTTGAAGAGGTTAGAGGCCAGTAGTCTTTTCTGCATGTGTGCATTGGAACGGCTGTGAGGGGAGGTGGAAGCCTATAGTCTTTGCTGCAGGCATGCGTTTAACCGGCTATGAGGGGGAGGTTAGAGGCCAGTAGTTTCTTCTGAAGGTGTGATTTGGACCAGCTATGAGGGGAGGTTGGAGGCTGGTAGTCTATTTTGCACGTGTATGTTTGACTGGCTGTGAGGGGAGGTTGGTGGCCAGTTTTTTTCTTTTTTTGACAGGCGTGCGTTTGTGCAGCTGTGAGGGAAGGTTGGATGCTGGTATTTTTCTTTTGGCAGGCATGCATTCGACTGGCTGTGGGGGGGAGGTTAGAGGTCAGTAGTCTTTTTTGCAGGTGTGTTGTACCAGCTGTGAGATGAGGTTGGAAGTCTATTTTGCAGGCTGTGAGTAGAGGTTGGAGGTTGGTCGTCTCTTTGCAGGTGTGCGTTGGATCAGCTGTGAGGGGAGGCTGGAGGCCGATACTTTCTTTTGGCAGACGTGCATTGGACCTGCTATGAGGAGAGGTTGGAGGCCGGTAGTCTCTTTTGCAGGTGTGAATTGGACCAGCTGTGAGGGGAGGTTAGAGGCTGGTAGTTTTCTCTGCACGTGTGCATTGGAACAGCTGTGAGGGGAGGTTGGAGGCTGATAGTCTTTTCTGCAGGCGTGCATTGGACTGGCTATTATGGGGGGTAAAAGGCCAGTAGTTTCTTCTGCAGGAAGGGGTTGGACCGGTTATAAGGAGAGGTAGGAGGCTTGTAGTCTTTGCTGCAGGTGTGCATTGGACCGGCTATGAGGGGAGGTTAGAGGCCAGTAGTTTCTACTGCAGGGGTGAATTAGACCTGCTGTGAGTGGAGGTTGGAGGATGGTAGCCTTTTCTGCTTGTGTGCCTTGGACCAGCTATGAGGGGAGGTTAGAGGCCTGTAGTCTTTTTTGCAGATGTGCCTTGGACTGGCTTTTAGGGGAGATTGGAGGCAGGTGGTCTCTTTTGCTTGCACGTGTTGGGTGGACTGTGAGGGGAGATTGGAGGCCGGTACTTTCATTTTGCTGGTGTGTTTTTAATCAGCTATAACGGAAGGTGATTTCACATATTATTTCAAATATACTGTATACAACCAAAACCTCAGTTTTTTAATTATTTTTTTAAAACTAGTTTAGACTTTCCATGTATTTCTTGCTATGTATGTCACAATTCAGAGACAATGTTAACCACTTTATGACCGGAAGATTTTGCTGCTCAATGACCAGGTCAACTTGGCACTGCGTGAATTTAACTGACAATTGCGCGGTCATGCAATGGTGTACCCAAACAAAATTGATGTCCTTTTTTTTGGTGATATTTGGTCACCTCTGCGATTTTTATTTTTTGCAATATTAATAAAAAAAGAGCAAAAATGTTGCGAAAAATTTACATTTTCTACTTTGACTGTTAAAAAATATCCAATATATTCAATTTTTGTCATATATTTAGGCCAAAATGTATTTAGCTACATGTCTTTGACAAAAAAATTCTCAATGAGCATATTTTTATCCACTTTCAGACCGGAAGATTTTACCCCCTTCCTGACCAGGCCATATTTTGCGATTTGGCACTGCGTTACTTTAACGGACAATTGTGCGGTCGTGCGACGATGTACCCACATTAAATTTACGTCCATTTTTTTCCCACAAATAGAGCTTTCTTTTGGTGGTATTTGATCACCTGCACGTTTTTTAATTAATGAAAAACCAGTGACAATTTTGAAAAAAAAAAACAATATTTTTCACATTTTGATATACAGTATAACATTCCCAAAAAAAATTAAAAAATCTAATTTTTTTAACATTTTAGGCCAATTTGTTTTCTGCTACATATTTTTGGTAAAAAAAAAATCGCAATAAGCGTATTTTGATTGGTTTGCGCAAAAGTTATCATGTTTACTAACTACGGGAAATATTTGTCATTTTTATTGTTTTGTTTTTTTTTTTTACTAGTAATGGCGGCGATCTGCGATTTTTAGCGGGAACGTGACATTGTAACGGACAGATCGGACCCCACACTGACATTTTTTACACTTTTGGGGGGACCAGTGACATTACTACAGTAATCAGTGCTAAAAATATGCTCTGTTACTGTAATAATGACACTGACAGGGAAGGGGTTAACACTGTTGGTGATCAAGGGGTTAAATGTATGCCTCATGCTTACTGTTGTGTGTGGGGGGAGGGGGCTCTGTGACAGAGATAGAGATCGCAGGTTCAGCTATGTGGAATCCTGTGATCTCTCCCTGTCTGTCACAGAGAAGATCCGCCTGCTTTGTTTACACAAGCAGGTGGATTTTCTCACACTTTCCCCCGACGATCGGGGAAGAGAGGTGGTGATCGCCGTTTCTCCTCCTCTGGCCCGACTCCCACTGTGTCTACATCGCTGGACCCAGGGCTGCCACTGTGCCGCAGTAGCAGCACAGTGAGCAGTCGTAAAGTGGTTAAAGTAGAGTTAGGGACCACACTGTACAGAGGGGCCTTGACGTGGCAGTGCAGCTTCACATTTATTTGCAAATGTATTCAACGTAAACTGAACACAAGCTGTTCATTTAGAATTCTTTTTCATTTTGCTGGCTAGCTGGTAAGTGTTCTAGAGGATTCTGTGTATTGTATTGTTCTATGAACTACCATGCTTAAGCACCCAATCACATGTTTGTGCGTTATTGCAATGTATGTTAACACGTTACACTTACATGCATTAGCGTGTTGCAGTGCCATCCATTTCAATGGTACCCTATCACATTGACCCAACGCACTTTAAACACACGTGTTGCAGTGCACCAAAGTGCACATCAACTAAATGCAATGCAATTAGAAGAATTGGTGCGTGTTCGATTTTTCTTTTGGCTGTTCTGAATACAATGCATTGAAATGGCCAGCTGTATCATCATATATTATTCTTGTCTGGTTTCTGTTTAGTAATAATATCTCTGATACACAATTGATTACGTTTCTTTGCTCCTGACAAATTTAGCTGCCCTCTATAGTCACACAACAGGTTCACTTTACCCAGGGCCGGATTAAGAGCATCATGGTCTTGGTGCTGAGGATTTTGAAGGGCCTTAAGGGCCGTGCCTTGGCATGCACCCAGAGGAGGAAGGGTGCAGCCATGCATGCCTAATTCAACATGGGATGCTGTCTCTGAAGCCCATAAACACATCCATGCATCGGCAACTGTCCCTCCTTGTCAGGCCTTCGCACTGTGTGGGGAGGTTCTGAGGGTGCTGCCTGGGGAAGCGAGCATAGAAGCCAGACTTCTGTGTTTACAAGTGACAGAAGAGCGGTCACAGTGAATATGGCCAACCCGGGGCCTATATAAAAGGTAGGGGCCTGGAGCTGCAGCTCCAATAGCCCCTACGTTAATCTGGCCCTGACTTTACCCCTGATCTTAAAGTTAAACTGAACTTTTATTTGCAATCAGCTCAATACAAACCAGATGCATAAAAACAAAAGGTGTGTAAAGACAGACAGGTTTTTATCTTTAAAAATCTGTTACAGCCTGAATAGAAAAGCCTGTGCCCTGCCAGAATGCCACAGGGAAGGTCTATTGTTCTCTATGGGGAAGCAGCCGTCTCTCTGCAGAGGTCCAACTTGCTCCGTGAACAGTCAGAACTAGAGCTCTCCAATCAACAGGGAGCTTGGGTTTTATTGATTGCAGTGCCATAGGTCAGACACAGCAAGGGACGTGTCAGATCTCTGCAGAGCCCCACTCTGCAGCTGCTGGCAAGTGGTGGATGTTTTACAGTACAGTACATTGAACATCTTTTTGTTATGATGCCCCTAGAACATACAGTATTAATATTTAAATTAAAAGCTCATTTTGGGCCTTTATGCCCCATTCACCCCTCAGCGTTTTGTAGCTTGAAGCTCCATAACACTGGAGGAGAAAAAACTCTATTATTCTTTATGGAGATTGTTCATATCTACACTCCAAGTCACCTAAAGCCAAACACCTGAAGCTCAAAAAAGTTCTGGAGCTTTTTTTGTAGCTCAAATCGGGCAGGTTTTAGCATTTGTTGCGCGTTTATATTCTCATAGAAATTATTAGAATTGCGCCATTTGCATTTGCAAGTTTTTTTGAACGTATTTGTTCAAACTTCTGCTTAAAGCGTAACTCCACTTTTGTTGAGAAAAAATCATTCTCCTCTGGGTGATCTATGTACATTGCAAGGATTTTAACAAACTTAGATTCCTACCTTTTGTTATTCTGAAGAAATCATTGTTTGTTCCTCTGAGCTGAGTGGGTCTAATGGGAGTGGTTTCATAATTATCTATCAGCTGTGGCAGCTGCAGGGCTCTAATGAGGAAAGCTGCTGGGCCTGCATCCCTTTAGACATGTTCCTATTGGAAGTATCTCACCAAAAATGACATTTTTGTTGCAGGGGATGCCAGAAATCTGACTTGCAGACTTCTGGGAAAACTGGTGAGCCAATCACACAAGCAGGAAATTATGTTTCTGGGGTGTGGTCAGTACACATTCTGTATACAGAACAGCTCCAGGTAGCCATATTGCATTGCATTTTTCAGAAAATTGCAACAGCTACAGATTGAAAAGGAAAGGTAATTTTCAATAACCGTTTACATCTGCCACTCTATAGAGGTGAATGGAGGGTCCAATTGGGTCCACCTGAAAAACAACAGGCAGATCCGATTAGACCGATTGTGTGAAAGGGGCCTAAGGCTGCTTTCACATGGATGCACTGCAGTTTACCTGCACCTCAACTAACCTCAATCTTCACTTCTTTCTCAGGATTACTGCAGGTATCGCTGGTTGCTGCTGTCCCCCAGGCAGGTATGGCTGGTGGCTGCTGCTGGCTATCCTACAGGGCTGGTACTGCTGGCTGGTACGGCTGGTGGGTTCTGCTGGTGGGTACTGCTGGCTTGTACTGCTGGTGGGTACTGCTAGCTGGTGCTGCTGGATACTACTGGCTGGTATCGCTGGCAGGTACTTCTAGCTGGTACTGCTGGCGTGCTCTGCTGGTTGGTACTGCTGGTGAGTTCTGCTGACTTGTACTGCTAGCTGGTGCTGGTGGGTACTGCTGGCTGATACTGCTAGTGGGTACTGCTGGTGGGTACTGCTGGCTGGTACTGCTGGCTGCTAATACTAGTAGGTACAGCTGGCTGGTACTGCTGGTGGGTACTGCTGGTGGGTTCTGCTGGCTGGTACTGCTGGTGAGTACTTCTGGCTGGTGCTGGTGGGTATTGCTGGTTGGTACTTCTGGCTGGTACTGCTGGTGGGTTTTGCTGCCTGGTACTGCTGGCGGGTACTGCTAGCTGGTACTGCTGGTGGGTACTGCTGTGTGGTACTGCTGGTGGGTTCTGCTGGTGAGTACTGCTGGCTGGTGCTGGTGGGTACTACTGGCTGGTAATGCTGGCCGGTACTTCTAGCGGGTACTGCTGGCTGGTACTGCTAGCGGGTACTTCTGGCTGGTACTGCTAATGGGTACTGCTGGTGGGTACTGCTGGCTGGTACTGCTGATGGGTACTGCTAGTGGGTACTGCTGGATGGTACTGCTGGTGGGTACTGCTGGCGGGTACTGTTGGGGGGTATTGCTGACTGGTGATGGCAGGTACTGTTAGTGGGTTCCTGACCCACCATTCCTGACCATCAGTGTGACAGGAGGGGCGCTGAAGGAAGCATGTGGCTGCAGTAAAGAGCAGAGCCGCTGCTTCCTGTATCGCTCCTGTCACAGACGGAGTACATTTGGTATCACTCCGCCTATGACAGGAACCTATACAGATGCTAGACAAGAAGCATGGGCTCCACTTCCCCTAGTGCCGGCTCCGTTATTTACAGTGATGCTCAGGGATGGCTGGTCGAGAACCTGCAATCTGGCCTTGCTAAACCGTCATCCCAGAGCAGGAGGGAGAGTCAGTAATATTTTTTTTTGGGGGGGTGGTAGTAATTGCCCCCCTGGACCTGCCCCTGGGGTGTACACATGCCATTTCAGTGATGCTAGGATTTGCAGCCATCGCAGAAATGATAGAAGCACATGTGAATAAGTCCTTATTATTTGTTTTATTTAATGTTTAGAATTGTATTTGGTTTTTATTTTTTTAGACTTTTATTTATTTACATTTTTTAGCTGCCCTGTTGAGGGGCTTTGATGAAATTGCAGGGGTCTAAATAGACCTCTGATGTTTCACCTTTAAGACTGAGAGGACATAAATTCATTAGTTAACATGCTTCACTGATGAATGGACAGAGGAGCGATCAGTACTGATCGCTCACTGTGTTCATCCAGAAAAGGCATATCCATGGCCCTTCCCCTAATATACTGAAACTTTATACTGAAATGTCCCCCTGTGTGCCAGCAGCAGCTGCTGTCGAGAGAGGTGAGGAGGGAATCCGGCAACACTGCAGGGCAGGGACAGCAAGGGGGCGCAGATACTAGGGCTGATCTTACTGCAGCACAGCCAGAGGGAGGGAGAGGAAGAGAAGCCAGCAGTTTGGAAGGGGAAGGAATGAGATGACCTGGTACAGGAGGACCAGCTGTATTGCCTTATCAGTGGCCTTGTAGCACTGGGTGATTAGGGTGTGCCCAGGCACACCCCGCACACCCCTTGAGCCCACCTATGAGCTTGATCACCTTATCCTAGACAATTAGCACATCTAAGGAATAGCTAACATAAAAAGTATGCTAATCCCCATCTAGCAACTAAAAGCTGACAGTGATCTAATTAACATAAACTAAATAATAACTAGTCACTCAAACAAGCCTAGGTGCCCAGACTGGCAACAACCCCACAACCCTGGATTCACAAAGTACATTACACATTGTCATGCATAAACACATAACTTCCCACGATGGTTCGATAAGAAAGTAAAGTGAACACAATTTTAAATCACATCTCCAAGAGATGAGCAGACAGACAGAAACAATAGGTGACTCAATTAACAATGGGAATGTACACCTACGAGGCACACAATGGGGCAAAGACACATATAACACCTTAAACAGATTATAGTAGGGAACCCCAGTATCAGGCTGGTTCGAGCTGATTATATTAACATCTGCCCTTACTCTCGCAGTCTAAAGCAGTCATTGCTGGTATGGGCACAAAGGACCCAAAACTTGTATCCCGGGCGTAGATTCCCAGAGTCTGTGTGTTTCGGGGAGACATGAACTTAAATCTAAAACAAGACCACACCAAGGGTTTTCCAGGCACACACCTCCCAAGAACAGAGCCCCCTCAAAAGCCAGGGCCCATAGTCAGTAGGCAAGGGGCTACCTTGAACTGCCTGCAGTCCCCAAACAAGTCCCCTCCAAAAGTCCTGTCCTTGTTGGGTCTGTCACGTTTCTCCCCCATCCAAAGTTATTTTTGCCAACATTTAACAATGACATTTCTGCTGAACATGCTCTGCTGAACATCATAGTGCACCCCCCACACACACACACACACACTGCCCCCCATTCTGCCTTTTCTGAAGACCAGGAAGTATACTGGAATAATAGGTCAAGCCTGATGTTATCAAGCCAAGAGTAAAGACTAAAAAAAAGTTAACTTTTTTTCTTAGCCTTAGGTAGATTGGAGAAGAGTTATAACCACTTCCAGAGCAGGCCTTCCTGTCACTTGTTTAGCAATCAGTATCAGAAAATTACTTTAAATCTCCTAAAATCACACAATATTTGCGTAGCGGTTATTTTTTATTTTTTTTGGGGGGGGGGGGGGGGGAATACACTTTTCTGCCCTTAAAAGCATTGAAAACACCAAGATTGGTGTTTTTGAGTGCTGTTGACTATTTTAAAATTGTGGCATTGACATCGGGGTAAACCGAAAGTGATGTCAGGTCAGAGCCAATCAAATCCGATCCTGGCTTTGTTCAGCTTTCCAGCCAGCCAGCAGACACGCCGGCTGGTCTCTCGGATGAAGGAGAGGTGGGCTCTAAGGGGTGCATAGAACTATAAGAATTTAGGGAGGCCCTGAGACAGGATAGGGGGCTGAAAAAGCTCATTCAGATGTGCAGATTTGATTTCCTGCCCCTCTGAAAAATGATCCATTGCAGTTTACTTCTCAGAGGGTGTTTATTAGGCAGCAAGAAGGCAATATTTCACCTCCTGGCTGCCTGTTTTAACCCCACTGACCCACTGTGCTGCAGCTGAGTGCATGGCATGCAATTGCAGTGTGCCCCTGTTCCAATCATTTTTGGCAGGACTGTGAAGCAAACCATCAGGCCATGGCATGTGTACAGCCCTGAGCAGCTGCATCTCCTTGTACAGGTGGGTGGTTGAGGGGTGGAAAAAATAGGGCTCATCTGCTTGCTTTTACCACCCTCTGCTTTCCCATGTGAATGAACCCTAAAGCCTTGTTTACAATTACTGTTCAGTGGAGATGGATGGTAGAAACAGGGGCGTTGAGCCGTGTTTTTACTACCTCCCACTTCCTTAACTGTGTGGGGATATACACATGCACGGCAAAAATGATCCCCATCATGTTTGACAGGCAGTACTGCCTGCTGAACACGACCCATGTAAATGAATAGGGCTGAGCTACAACTTTTCCCAATGCATGGAGTTTAGGCGCAGTGGTGTCAGATTTTAAGGGGTTAAAACAGGCAGTGAGGAGGAGACATAATGCGTCCTCACTGCCTTGCAAATGCCCTCTGAAAAGCAATCCCACTGTCCAGAGGGCTACTGAAAGTGTAAACTAAACCCAAGCTTCATTCACACCTTTGCAGCTGTGACAAAGCGTGTGTGTTTTTGTGCAGCACATCGAGGGGGCCCCATTCATTTCAATGTGCTGCCCTAGGCACTCAAAATGCACAAAAGTGCCTTTTTAAAATTGCGCTGCACCAAAACGCATGCTACTTTGTTACCATGCATTTTAGTGAGGGCGCATGAGTGCTAAAAAAAAGGTGTGTGGGAGTTAAAACTTAAAGGCATGACCGCACACCTGCAAAAGAGCTGTGTGTTTTTGTGCATTGCAGGATCGCATGTGATTTTGTAAACATTCCTGCAACGCACAGATGTTAACCTAGTGTAGGAGAGAGGAGGGTATGAGGAAAAGAGGGGATGTCAGGGAGGGGGGGGGGTTCTGAAGAGGAAAGGGGAGGGAAATGGAGGTCTATGTCTTAGTTGCCCCCCCCCCCATTTCCCCTTGTACTCACAGATTTTTATTTATTTATTTTTGATTCTTTTATTTAAAATTTCAACATAAAATCACCATAACATATCAATCACAAGAAATATTCAAAAAGGAAGTCAACAAGAAAATTTTTCCAACAGAACAAATTTTACATAATTTTTGCCTAATACCTCCCTCCAACCACCCTCCATACTAAAAATAGCTCCCCCCTTCCTCCCCATACAATAAACATCAATCAAAAGATTACAAATTATCCTACAACCACCCTTAATTACATATGCAAAAAAATGAACTACCCATAATACATTCTTTCCCTCCACCCTATCCCTACAATAAAAAACTCAATCCTTCACTATCCCTTCTCGATTTCCCTCCACCGTTCCATTTCACTCACCCTGGAAAATAAGAGTAAAACACATATTAAAATAAATACCCAAAAAATTATTTTTCAGAAGAACACTAAATTAAAAGACCACTGCTTCCATTTTCAAAACTTCCAGATAGCTTGCGCTTTTCTCTTGCCAAAGCTTTTTAACGTCCCCATATCTTACATTCACTACCTCCCTTCTAAAAACTAAAAGAATTTGCACATCCCACAGACTTTCCTCTTAACACAATTAACAAACATCCACAATATCCTCATTTCCTCCTTCCCCTGCTTACATATACCATACAGCACCATTTCATATGCCCCATTTCATGGTTAGAGGCCACGTTACTTTACCAGGACCCAAGTACAGAAAGAGAACATCCTGTACACTTGTCAGTAACACCTGTCCCAACACTGACCATATAGACACTTTGAGGGAAATAGTGTTGAGCAAAGATTTTCCTCCACCAGCACTTCTCCCGGTGTACACTTCATTGTGCTCAATCCAAAGGCAAAGAGGGGAGGTGCTGTACTTACATCCCAAGGATTTGCACTCACGATTGCAGGCCCAGTCCCTAGAAGGGTTCTGTTCCACAGCGAGTCCCTAAGATAAAGACCCAGTCGCTCAGTGGGTTGCACCAAGTTCAAGCTACCCCCACCTACAGAACCTCTGTCACCTTCCACCACCACCCCCATGCAAGGGGAAGTTACACCCCCAAATAACCACACTTTAACTATTAGTGGAAAACACCAGCAACATTAAGGCACCTGCCTACATTCTCATTTACATACTGTACATCTCCCAACTGTCCCTGATTTTAAGGGACTCTCCCTGATTTGGAACAAAGTCCCTCTGTCCCTCTTTCCTCCTCATTTGTCCCTCATTTTGGTCTGATTTGTATAGTTGTATATATAATGCTCTTTTTATCTTTCAAAAAGTGTTTCCCAGTGCTAAACCTTTCATCTACTTCTAAATTGCTGCATTTGTAACTTTCAAAAGCCAGTATAAATAAATTCACATATTCTCTATATTGGTTTACAGTCTGGATAGCTAGGTTCACGCTGCTTAAACACCTTGGAAAATGTGGAAGAATTAGGGCGACAGGATTTTATCGGTACTGTCAAAGGACATACTGCACTGCGCTGGTGCAGTGAATACATTATTGATGATTGGCCAAAGCATGCACATGACCTTAATGCTTTGGCCAATCACAGCACAATGTCTTGTCAGAGCCATGATTGGCTAAAGGCAGGGTGCAGGGTGTCTAGGAGGTGCATCGAAATGGAACTTTTGGTGCAGGTAGTTAGTGGATAGTGAGTTGAGTTAGTTTAATGCAGTCAGTGTAATGTTCAGGTTATACCCCACTTTTATTATGTATGAATATGTTGTAGTCCTGTGTCCCCTCTCAGTCCTCCCCAAGTTTTGTGTCCCTGTCACTTATAGTTTGCGAGCAGTGCCATGTCAAGCTAACCAAGATTTCCCATAGATGCCAATGTCAAAGACAGGGAGCAGTGCCATGCCAAGCTGACCAATATTTCCCATAGATGCAAATGAGCACTGAAAGCTGAAAACTGAAAAACGGCATTGGGGTCCCCCCCAAAATCTATACCAGGCCTTTTGGGTCTGGTATGGACTGGGAGGGGACCCCACAATGTTTTTTTTTTTCATTTTTTTTTATCTGTAATGCTGGGAGTCGACAATACATTACAGCCGCAAGCAAGTTTGAATTAAATTTTTTCCTTTAGAAATGTCAGTATTGCTGCAACGGGCTACATACATCGTACAGATGCACCACTTTACAGGCACATTAAGGGGACCTCCAGGCACGATATTTAAAGGAATTTTTCATTTTTATTGTTTCAATTTAAGCATTATTAAAATCACTGCTCCTGTAAAAACAATTGTTTTAAAAAAAAATTTGCATTGATTCCCAGGGCAGTACCTGGGTCCCCATACACTTTTTATGGAAATAACTTGCATATGAGCCTTTAAAATGAGGACTTTTGCTTTTTCATGTTCGTGTTCCATAGACTTTAAAAAAGTTTGCATGTTCGCTAGAACTTTTCCCCTATTCGAGATGTTCTTGTGCGAACCAAACAGGGGGGGGGGGGGGGAGGTGTTCAGCCCATCACTATGTACAACCACAGTGCCTGTGTCAGGAATCATTTTGATTGGGGGGGCCCATGGAGTCCAGCTTACCATAGAGAGGTTGGGAAATTCCTATCTCAGCTCCCCAGGTCCCTCTTATGTGTAAGTCACCCTGTGTCTATCAGGGGCACAGGGTGACTGAGAAAATGATGGCCAACTACTTAATGGACACTGAGAATATGGTTTGGGTTACTTTAAATAGGACAGTAATATTTATTAACAATATCTCTCAAGAAATATATGAAGAATCCTGGTTTGTTTGATTCTGAACTATACATGTTCATTAAAAAAAGAGCTGGTCACATTGGCCTCTGTTCCATGTTCTTCAATATAGGAGACAGACAGTCTGTTCCTGGTGGTCTTCTGCTATTGTCTGTGTATTGAGGTGTTATATGTTTTCTGCATGCATGTCCCATTGTTAATTGGGTCATCTACTGACTGATAAATTACAACATTGTCTGGGTGGACATTGTGTCACCCAGGCTGGTTTAAGTGCTGAGTTATTTAGCATGTTCATTATAACATTGTCTAGGTGTGGATTCCCATTCACCTATTGTTTCTATCCAGATGGCTAGTTAAGTAGCTCAGGTTAATTATGTTTCTGGTTACAGTTTGTATTGTTAGGGTAATCTGATCAGGAGGGGGATGTCCTCCTGGTGGTGTATATATTCTGTGTACGTTTTTTCAATGAAGAGTTCCAGATCTCATACAAGCTATTTGAAGCAAGGGGAGGGAAAGTGGGACTTTAAATGAGACTCCTGACCAAAAGAGTCTCCATCCCTAATTTGACTAACTCTTCACTTTACCTCATCTCATTTTTCCATACCTTTCACACGGCAACACTTGCCACCACTCTTATTATAGTTACTCACTTCAGTTATCGGTTTCACCGATCACACTCTTAGTTCACGTTCCATCTCTTTTCCCTTTCACAATCCAGGCTGGATTCTGATGTTCTCACAGTTCCTCACCCGTTCACTATGGTTACATTTAGTTGGCTATCTCCTTGGTTCACTCACCTTTCATTAGTCTGGTACGGCTATCATCACTACATCATGTATTAATTCACTTTTTCGTGGTTCAGGCTCTCCTGGGGTCCCTACCTTATATATCCCCATATTATTATCTGTATCTTGCCTATGACATGTACCCATTTAGCGTCCATTATTCTTACAGATTTACCCAATTGGTATGGTCATTCTCTGAGATCCCCCCATGTTCGAGAGCCGCCCTATATATTCTATACTATATACACCTGCTTGATGCACGTGGGGCTTCGCTCCCTCAGCTCCCGGGTTGGACATACTCCCGAGCATTCTGGTTACCCCTTGAAAACTCAAATTGATATCGCATTGTAAGTTACATCATGGTCAGGTGCCTCAGGTTCACCTGCTCATTGGACATATATTGTTATTCACCTTATGCATTTCTTTTTTAGATCTTTGAACTGTGCTTACTCTTACTGCCTACTCCTGACGAAGTGAATTGTGTTCACGAAACGCGTTGAGTTATATACAGGCAATCCATCAATTACCAATGTTCATCATGTATCTTTATATCTTGACCCCCTTTTACATGTCCTACTATATACCAGAATGTATCAAATGTAATTGTATTATCTGAGTATTATTATTACTGTCTTTAGATCATTTATACCCATATGTATATCATTTATGTATTTCCCACTACCATGGGATACATTTGTATAGTGAATACATTGGTTTTACCTATATATGGTCCTTAGACTTTTTAATAAATGATTGTTTATATCTCCACCTATCTGGTTTTTTCTATTATACATTTACAACTTAATTTTCTGGTTTTTTCTATTATACATTTACAATTTAATTTTCCAGCTGGACACGCCTCATTTAAAGTCCCACATTGTTTTTATTTTTGTGTTAATCATACAAGCTATTGTCGGCTAGACTTGTAGGGTGGCTAAAATATCTGATATCTATGTTCAAGACTGGAGGAAGCGGTATACTGATGGAAGCACACTGTGGGTTTGTTCCATTACAGTGCCCTTACATGCATAGAAATTTGGCTGTTCCCTGCTAAACCGTTCAAATTTCGAACCATGAGTGGCAGGCTTTAGTATAATCCTCAGAAACCAAATGGCATGGGAGTAACCATTCACAAGATAAGGCGATACCCACGTGGTGTGGAAGGTAAAAAAAAGAAACTTTATTCAAAAATTGAAGACTAATAACACATAGTCACACGTATCTGCAAACACAATCACATAACATGACATAAACATAATTAAAAGAGCATTCCGATGACAGTGCTGGTGAATAAATGCAGGGGATATGTCACTCACAGCTGTGAAATAAACAAATATCAGAACTCTCACTATGCTATAAAACACAATAGCAATATAGTAGTTGGCATAAATTGCATGACTTGAAGTCAACTTAAAATGTGAATTGAGAACCACAATAATAAGTGTATCACATTTCAAAAAGTTAGACTCTAATGTTGTGGTGTCCACACCGTCACCTATGTGTTATTATTCTTCACTTTTTGAATAAAGTTAATTTTTTTACCTTCCCCACTGCGTGGGTATCGCCTTATCTTGTGAATGGTTACTCCCATTCCATTTGGTTTCTGATGGTTCTACCCAAGATAGGTTCCCCACACCCCCTCTGGGGTGAGTCGGTGAAGGATTACTCCCACCAACCAGTTTTGTGACTGGAACCCTTTTACACATTTAGTCTAATCCTCACTTTTTTTCATTTCTGGGTATGTTGGATATGCACCATATCTTAGATCTCCAGCCCAGGCTAAAGAGGTCACTAAAAATATTACCTCGGATAGTTTCCTGGGGTGAACACCCCAAACATTAACCAAATAAAAAAAAAAAAAATAGGGATTTTCAAATAGATATCCCAGGAAAGTATTGCTGTAAGACTTGATGTAAGACTCTACATACCTATACATAAGATGATCGACAAAACTTTTGTTTACAAACAAGGTCAATTGTTGTACAATAAAATCATACAAGGTGCCTATTTTAACCTAACATAAGCGCTAGTCTACACGTTTCACAGACATTCTGCTTCTTTGGAATGTTAGGATATGGCTTGGAGAAAGAGAAAAATCATCTTTTAAAAAAAGCAAAAGTACAATATGCTACATTCAAATCAAAATAATTAGTATAATACTGCATAATCTACAAACTTCAAAATAAGGTTCAAATCAAACATAAACATCATAAAAAAGTTTGCAATCCTGTCTACCATAGTGCTGAGTGAAACAAAAGAAAAATGGAACAGCATACAACCAAACACACATGCATTACTTGAACAAATAAAGTGCATGGGTAGATAGTTTATATCATCCCAGACTTTAGTGAAGAGTCAGGGGGCTGAGAGAGGGAGGACACACCACCCAGAGAATCATTTTTTAATGATACACTTCAATAAAGTAACAAATAATAGTAACCAGGATGTATTAGTTATTACAAAAAAATCACTTACTTTAGTAAAAACCCAATTGGTTACCCTCCAAAGCTAATCTCACTCCAAGCGGTCCCCGCCAGTAGTAACATAGGTTGACTTCAATATGTCCTCCTACTTATCCATCCATGACTGTAATGAAAACAAACAATACAGCATTAATAATTACTGTAGATCTTTTAGAATGTGTAGAATTATTGAATGAGAATGATTTGAACCTCAACTTCACCCATGATTGGGATCATAGGTCACTAACTAACTATTAGGAAAGATGAAGAAGGGATGATTTCTACAGGCCTATTTTGGAAACCTGCTGGAAACGCACTGTTACACAGGAACAGTACACATCCTGAGCATGTCATCAGAGCGATACCAACAGGTAATATCTACAACTTCAGAGAAACTGCTCTATTGATCCATATCTGTTTGAAAATCCTTATTTTTTTTGTTTGTAGTTTGGATGTCTGCATCACCTGCCAAATGCAGTGGTGCTCCCCCCTGGTCCCTATATCACTACTGTGTCCTGTAATGAATTGGGAGTCAGTAGATGGAACCAAAGCAGAGGATGCAAACACCCAGAAGTATTGAATACTGAAGATTATGCTGAAAGTCTTGGCTCTTGAAGAGAAGAATCTAAGGACTCGCAACCTGGCAGGGAGGTACAGAGCTGATGTGAAATAAATAGTGTAGACCTAAACTTTGATGATCTCAGATGGAGACAACAGTCTTTTCTGACTGCCTGGCATGCTTAGCAGTTTGACAGTTACACATCATGTACCACCCTTCTTCCAGAACTTGCATTCCACCTACTCACCCATAGAAGGGCTGTGTCCTGTTGATTACAGCAGTTTGTAATTTAATTGCTGAGTGATTCACTTAGAGCGACAATTTGAACTAGGCACAAAATCTCTATCTTCACTAGCAATTTACAAAATTAGGCTGCTGATGATCATGACATAACATTGATTTGTTGATTCATAGACTTGGTATTCTATGTATCAACCTTGTAGCCTGAAATTGCCAAGAAAATAATACATTGGTACAATATCTGCTACTAGTTCACTTGTGTGACATAGCACCTAAAGTAGTAGTAAACTCAAGGCAATTTTTTCTTAATTTCGGATAGAGCAAGGAAGACTTATAACCCCTGTTACCCTTATTGTTGCCATCTGTGTCTCATTGGGGAGATTTCCTTTCACTTCCTGTCTCAAAGCCAAAACAGGAAATGAGAGGAAATCCCCCCCCCTCCTAAAAAAAAAGAGGAAAACCTTGGCTATCACCAGGGTCAGTAGAACTAGCGTCCCCCTCTATTACTGTTCTGTGGCAACTAAAAATTTAGAATTTTCTTTCACTCTTAGTGATAATGATACACAGGACAAATAGAGATGGTGAAACTCCCTAATGGGGGCACAGAGGGCAATAAAAACCTGAAGCTTTTTCTAATCCCTCTGCACTCTATTAAAAAAAAAAAAAGTTTTGTCTTTAGTTACATTTTAAAGTCAAAGTTCACCTTTGCTATAATAATTCACTGTGCAGTCAAGGGGTCCCAGTACATTTAAAGCACTGTGTAGCTTTGAGACTTAAGGCCCGTACACACGATACGAAAATCATAAGGAAAATTTCGTCCGACGAACGAACTACCAATTTTCGGACTGTTAGTATAGTGCTTTTGACAACCGATTACGAATTTCCGGACAACAAAAACTGGATGTGCAGGCTATAAAATTTTTATCGTACGTCAACACAACGTCCGATTTTCGTTTAATTAGTAGTTTTCATCTGAAAAAAAATCTTAAGAGCAAGACTAGGCATGCTCAGAAACAAAAGAACACATACAAAACAATTCAACACATGACATCACTTCTGAAGTTGAATTCTGTCGTATGGGAATTTTCGTATGAAAGTAACCTCTTCACTTTCGACATGAGACTAGCATGCAACAAAAAACGGACGACAGATCGTTCGATAATCTGATCGTGTGTACGAGGCTTCAGAGTCTAATATAAAGTGGTTGTAAAGGCAGAAGTTTTTTTTTTTTATCTTAATGCATTCTAGCAGCCCCCCTAATACTTTTGTGAGCCCATCTCCATCCAGCAATGTCAATGAGTGCCTTGGCCATCCTGGACTCTCCCTCCTGATTGGCTGAGAAACAGCAGCGGCGCCATTGGCTCCATTGCTGTCAATCAAAGTCGGTTAGCCAATGAGGAGCGAGAGGGGGTGGGACCAAACTCGACACCGTGTCTGAATGGACACAAAGTGCTGCGGCCCGGCTCGGGTGCCCCCATAGCAAGCTGCTTGCTGTGGGGGCACTCAACAGGAGGGAGGGGTCTAGAGAGCCGAAGAAGGACCTGAGAAGAGGAGGATCTGGGCTGCCCTATGCAAAGCCACTGCACAGAGCAGGTAAGTATAACATGTTTATTATTTTTACAGAAAAAAAAAAAACAAGACTTTACAATCACTTTAAAATCCATACCTGTGGGCCTGTCTTGACTTACCCACAGGCTGGCTGAAAAATTACTATGGGGAGAAATCCACAAAGTCCCGTACTTTTGGGCGCACTCCCAGCATTCCTGGAACAAATGCTCTTCCTCTTTCAAGACCCAAATTTGCAGTGATCGCCCCATTGCTGCAGTGGCTGCTCTCAATGCTGCTGTGACAGGGGAGGGAGACTGCATTGTACATGAACAAGACTTGAAAAAGGGAAATCACTAATTTTAGTGATGCTGGGTGTGTGCCCAACCTATGGAGCATCCTAGATCATAATTAAGCAGGATGATGCGGATATCTTCCAATAGTAGTCTTTCAGCCAGTCTGTGGGTAAACTGCGATGATTCTACAGGTATGGCACTTAATTAAACTACACCATGTACTGGGGCCCCTCGACTGCACAGTGCATTTTATTACAAAGGTGAACTTATCCATTAATGACCAGTGGATTATCTCCAAGCATTGCTCCACCATGTGGCTGGCATAGATCAGCATACGTCCTGCATGTCTAAAGGAATACCAGGGATGCCTGTTCATCATATACCATTACTGAGAAAATCAACAGCTTCTCTTAAGCAAGGCACATCACAGAGGTAGCGGATAACCAGGAAGCATTTGATCATCTCTCCTGGCTCACCCTGTTAACTGCAAATGGTCAGTGTCCTTCTTAAAGCATTGCATACAAATGTGTAAGAGCAGACAGTACTATGATCTAATAATGGGATGTGAAGAAGGACCAGCATATATTTAATGATGGTTGTCTCAATAAAGATGTCATAACAGTACTAAACCCAATGTAATCATTAAATCCTTCTAGATTTCCCTTTTGCCAATACAATGCATGAACAAGTCCATGACACATGCTGGTGACGAGGGGGCGCAGGAAGTGTGAGCTGAAAAGTGAAGCTGTCTCTAAATATAGTACAGCTTCTACACATACAAGCAGCAACTTACAGCCATATTCTTTAATTAAAATTCTGAATCATTCATAATAAAATATATGTTATGAATAGGATATGATAAATAGCGATCTAAACGGTTTATGCTAATTACCATGGGACAAATGCAGACTTTATTGTTAAGGCTTAAAGCTGAACTCCAGCTTATGTAATAAAAAAGAAAATAAATAACATTAGTAGCCCAGTAATGGTAGAAAAATAAAAAAGAAGATTTTTGCTGCAACATGCACCTTCAATCCAGAGCTGTTTCCCACAGTAATTCCTTTCCACCACTAAATGTCCTCATAGTTCCATAGTTACTGTAAGGAAAAAAAACATTCGATCCCCTGCTGATTTTGTATGTTTGCCCACTGACAAAGAAATGATCAGTCTATAATTTTAATGGTAGGTTTATTTTAACAGTTAGAGACAGAATAACAACATAAATATCCAGAAAACACATTACAAAAAAGTTATAAATTGATTTGCATTTTAATGAGTGAAATAAGTATTTCAACCCCTATCAATCAGCAAGATTTCTGGCTCCCAGATGTCTTCTATACAGGTAACAAGCTGAGATTAGGAATACTCTCTTAAAGGGAGTACTCCTAATCTCAGCTTGTTACCTGTATAAAAAACACCTGTCCACAGAAGCAATCAATAAGATTCCAATCTCTCCATCATGGCCAAGACCAAAGAGCTGTCCAAGGATGTCAGGGACAAGATTGTAGACTTACACAATGCTGGAATGGGCTACAAGACCATCGCCAAGCCAAGCCATCACCATTAAACATGGAGCATGGAGGTGGAAACATTATACTTTAGGGGTGTTTTTCTGCTAAGGGGAAAGGACAACTTCACCGCATCAAAGGGACCATCAAATCTTGGGTAAGAATCTCCTTCCCTCAGCCAGGGTTGAGGCATCGTCCTTCAGGTTGTAAAGACTACCATAGTAAGAACTGAAGGCGTCCGCAATAGACTGCGGATTGGTTAATCTTTTGTTTGTATTAGGGTGATGGATAAACGGAATCTTGGATTTGAGTCTTTGACCTTTGGGTCTGTTGGCCATGGCTTTACCTGCTTTATCTCCTAAGGAGTAAGTGGTAGCTTTAAATTTGCATTGGGAGTTTTCATAGGATGTTAGGACGAACGAATGTCAGCGGCCAAGCGGTCATTCCTATTCACTCTCTCTTTTTTCACTCTGGAGCCTAGCTGTATTAGCAGCCCCCTTACAAAAGCCTTATGGGCATTCCACACCACCATCGGGTCCCCCACGGAGCCCTGGTTGATTTCAAAGAAATCCGTCAGTTTGTCAGATATGTGACTTATGTGATCGGAGTTTTGTAGGAGAGAATTATTTGTGCGCCACAGATAGGAATTTGGGGGGGGGGGAGCTATGTCCAAAAATGTTGATGCTAATTGGCGCGTGGTCCGACCAGGTGGAGGGGTGGATACAAGTAGCAGATACAGATTGTAGCAACCATTTGTCTACGAGAAACAAGTCGATTCGAGAATACGTATTGTGCCTTGGTGATAGAAAGGTATAATCTTTTTTGTCTGCGTGGCTACATAGCCAGGCATCATACAGGTCATGTTCGTGAAGGAAGGATTGGAGGGACTGGGATCCTCTTCTGCTTGTGGATGTAGAGTCAAGCACAGGGTCTGGAACTGCGTTAAAGTCACCGCATATTAATAAGTGGCCCTTTTGTACCGATGATACTTTTTTATAAAGCTTGTGAAGGAAGATAAGTTGACGCTGGTTGGGGGCATAGAGATTAACCAGAGTTAGGTGGACATTGTCCAAAAAATGCCCAAAAAAAATGCCAGCTACAAAAACGCCCAGGTGTGTTTTTGCAGCTGGCGTTTTTTTTGGGCATTTTTTTGGGGTCTTTGGAGGCAGGCAAAACATCTGAACTTCTGTGTAGGGGTATATACACCCATGTATGTATATATACACATACACATATATAGGTGTGAAAATAGCAGAAATCTATGCTTGTGCTAATTCACACTAATATGGCTCTGCTCCTATAACACCTATATGTGTGTATGTGTATAAATATATACAAGTGTGTGTGTGTATATATAACCCTATTCAGAAGTTCAGATGTTTAGCCTCCCTCCAAAGACCCCCAAAAAATGCCCAAAAAAACGCCTGCAAGAACACACTTGGGCATTTTTTTTGGCGCAGGCATTTTTTGGGCATTTTTTTGGGGTCTTTGCAGGCAAAACATCTGAACTTCTGTATAGGGTTATATATATACACACACACTTGTATATATTTACACACATACACACATATAGGTGTTATAGGAGCGGAGCCATATGCCTGTTAATTATTTAATTAGCGCAAGCATATGTTTCTGCTACTTTCACACCTATATATGTGTATGTGTATATATACAGACATGGGTGTATGTATATATACACCTACACAGATGTTCAGATGTCATGCCTGACTCCAAACATCTCCTCAAAAAAGCCTTATAAACGCCTGCAGCCAAAAAGCAAGCTGACCGGTGAGAAGCCAAATCAGTGCTCTGAATGTGACACAAGAGAAACAATCTTTTCTCTATAGCGGTCACCCTGATATGGAAGGGTTTTGTCACCCTGCCATAGCAGTCAGAGTCAGTTAACCCTACACTACACCACGGTCCCCTTACACCTTTAACACTTTCCCTACAGAAACTGAATAATTAAAGCTAACTATAGTGGAAAATAGCACCCTAACTACACTAGATATCCCTTTCCTCACACTAAAAATTGCTAAATGACTCTTTGTAGCAAAAGTCACAGAACTGCTTCCACTCTCTTCCATGTCCCTGTAGAACAATGCTAGGAATTTGGCGGGGGCTATCTTATATACTGGGGGGCGTATTCACTAATGATTGTACTATGGACCCCCCAGTCACTCCAATCACATTCCTAGCATTCTCCTGCCCCCTCAATTGGCTTTTACTGATGGTTCTGGTCCAATCACGGGCTTTTAAAGCCCATTTCCTGAACCATTGCATTTTGGTCGGTTCTGATTGCCGAATTCTAAACTTTTTCAGCAAAAAGTTCTAAATTCGGCCAAACCTCGAACAGCCAATGTTCGGGTCGAACCGATGGTCGACCCGAACCGTTCGATCATCCCTAGTCTTCAGTGCCTGGCAGACGAAACAGAGAAATCGCAAGGTCGGACAGGACCAATGTTTACTGCTTGGATGCAGATAAATGAAAAGGGAAAAGAAAAAAGGAAAGGGAAAAAACAAAAAACAAAAACAACAACCAAAAATAGAACAGCGGGGTTCAACAGCGAGGGCTGTTTCACCGTTGAACGTGTGGGGGAAAGTCATTTGCATGAGCCATACAGGATCCAGGGGTTGTGTGAAGAGGTCGGTACTGTGGGACATCACTTTTGTCTGGGGCCCTGCCATGTTGATTGCCTCTGTTCCTATTGTGGGTAAGCAGTGGCGGGAGGGGGTGGGTCAGGAATGATCCCCCAGGTGTTTAGGAGGTGCATCCCCTTAGCCACGGATGAGATGGTGTGCTGTACTCCATTATAAAATGCAAGCAGGGTCGCTGGGTATCTCCATTTGTAGGTGATTTTGTGGTCGGTCATGGCCTTTGTGACGGTTTTCAGTTGCCTCCTTTGTTGAAGTGTAAATTGGGATAAGTCAGCATAAAGTTGCAAGCTCTCATAGGGATGCGGGAGAGAAGGTAGCAGCCTGTCTTTGGAAAGGAGTTGTTCCTTGACTTGGTAGAAATGAATTTTCATGAGGACATCTCCTAGGTGCTTGGGTTTCGGAATTCTATGTATGCGATCAATAGACATTTCCATCGGCGTGAGGCCTGGCAGTAAGGAGGATAGCAGGTTGTGGGCATATTCCTGCAAGTTTTGCGGGAGAACTGTTTCGGGGATCCCCCGGATCTTCATGTTATTGCGACGTGAACGATCCTCCAAATCCACAAGTTTAGATTTGATCCACAGCATACCATTATTTTGGTGTTCATAGGCGTCTATCAAATCGTTAATTGTGCTAGTGCATTCCTCCATCTTTTCTTCCAATGCGTTTGATATCTTGTGTACATTTCTGGACTAAGGACGAGAGATTGATCATGAGAGAGGATTGCAGCGATAGCATCATTTCTTTTAGTGTGGAGTCAATAAAAGTTTGCCCTTGGGTAGGGAAGGCTGCAATTGGGGACATGATGGAAGTGTCAGCTTGCAGGGGCATGATGTCACCGCTTACTGCTGCGGCCTGGTGGAGGGGAGAATCCATCCGCATCCTAGCCTTGGCAGGGCTGCCTGAGATCGGAGATGAGGATGTGGGGTTCCCGTGAGGCGATACAGGGGGGTCTCCCTCTCTATCCCGCTGGTCTGAGTCGGGGAGGTCTGTGTAGTGTGCGGAGGGCCGATCGTTACCTCTGTCGGCGGCGCCATCTTGGGAGGCCTCATGAGGTGCCGGTCTGAGGTAGAAGGCCATCAGTTTCTTTGGCCGGTATTCCTCCTTACAATTCTGGGAGGTCATTGTAGTGGAGAGCGGAGAGTTCGGTTGCGAACTGGTGGATTTAGAAGTGCGATGTCCCGTCGATATGGGCTGATTCCCCGGTCCTAGGCTCAGAGCTCAGATTCAAGCGTCCATCTCTGAGCCCGCGCAAACCATGCCCCCCCCCCCCCAATATCCTTTTTAAGAACTGGTGCCCAAAACTGAACTCTATATTCCAGATGAGGTCTTACTAATGATTTGTACAGGGACAAAATGATATCTCTCTCTCTAGAGTCCATACCTCTCTTAATACAAGAAAGGCTTTTGCTTTGCTTTGGAAACAGTAGCTTGGCATTGCATGCTATTATTAAGCTTAGGATCCACCCAAACCCCCAGATCCTTCTCCACCATTGATTCTCACAGTTCTACTCCCCCTAGTATCTATGAATCTATGATGCATGCATATTCTTAGCCCCCCAAGTGCATAACCTTTAGAGATTGACCGATTATCGGCAAAGTCGATGTATAGAGGACCGATCTGCAATTTCCCCGATATATCGGAATCGGCCCCTGAGGTTACCAATGTTTCGGGAAAGTGCTTGTACCGGAGTGATGCCTGCAGCTAGAGGCATCACCCGGTACTGGCGTCCATAGCCAACAGTCGGCTGTCTTTTAATGACAAAAAATGTGGCTGAGAAGCTGCTCGGTTGTCATTACAAGGAGCGGGAGGGGACGTCCCCCCCTCCCGCCACCTTCCTCGGCTCGCCCTTGTCTCCCGTCCCACGGGGAGACCCGGGCAACCATCCGGCATGGCCGCCAAAGAGAAGACCCGATCAAAGCCGCTTTCGGCTCTGATTGGGTCTCCATGTAAAAACCCAGAAGTGATGTCATGACATCACTTCCGGGTACTTAGCGCCAAATTTAAAAAAATTACAGCATTCAAAACAACCAAACTTGGCATTTTGAATGCTTTTAAATGCAGAGGAGGGGTTTGGGGTCTTTTAGACCCCCAGATCCCTCCACAAGGGTACCTGTCATAAATAAATAAATAAATAAATTCTTATACCTGAAGGGTTTCACATGTACTGTTACTTTAAGGCTGGCTCCACCCAGGAGTGATGACAAGGGTCAAGGGGCAGAGTGGCCATCTTAGAGACATGTAAGAGATGCATTGATATACAGAGCTGTCCTATAATACATGTTGGCGTGTACAGTGAGTCCTGAATAAACATCCGTTGTTCCAGACCAGAGTCCTGTGTCTCTCACAACACGGAGAATATAACAGTGGCGACGAGGATGGGATTTACAAGGTTACTATCCGTGTGAGAAAAGAAAGAAAGAAAAAAAAAAAAACTCTGGATTGTCAGCTGGATACAAACACCCACTGAGCCCAGCAGGAAAATGTCATTGATCGGGACATTAAGTGAATTTGATGGAGAACAGACAACCTGGAGTTCCTGGATTGAGAGACTGGAACAGTATTTCTGTGCAAATGCCATCCCAGGCGACAGGCAAGTAGCAGTATTTCTGACAGTGGTTGGTGCTAGGACATATGACACGCTTAGGGATCTCCTTTTCCCTGAAAAACCAGCAACTAAGACTTTGGCAGAGCTCCTGACACTGTTAGGGAATCACTTCCAGCCTAAACCACTAGAGATTGCAGAAAGATTCCGGTTCTATCAGCGGCAGCAGCAGCCGGGTGAAGATATTAAGTTTTATGTGCTCGCCCTTCACAGACTAGCCTCAACCAGTGGCGGCTGGTGCTCAAAATTTTTGGGGGGGCGCAAACAGAAAAATGCAATAGGCATTGCTTTGCGGCAAAAAACCCTGCAAAAAATTGCGTGACTTTGAGGTCACAAAAGTGTGAAAGGGGCCTTCAGTAATTAAGGTATAGCTTGCCCCCTTTCAATGCAGAGAGACCAGTGTGCCCCCTTCAATGCAGAGATCATCGTGCCCCCTTTCAATGCACAGTAACCAGCGTGCCCCCTTTCAATGCAGAGATGCCCGCGTGCCCCCTTTCAATGCAGAGATACCAGCGTGCCCCCTTTCAATGCAGAGTGACCAGCGTGCCCCCTTTCAATGCACAGAGACCAGTGTGGTTCTCTCTGCAGGTTCCGCTATAACCTTAGACTTGTGATCTCCCCCAGAGGGGTGCATACAGGGGGGCAGGTACACTTCATAGAAGAACAGATACTGATGATGGGTATTATAGACAGGACAGGTACTCTACATAGAAGGATAGATACTGGTGATGGGTATTTTACGCAGGACAGGTACTTTGCATAGGAGGACAGATAACTGGAGGTGATTGGTAATATAGACAGGGCAGGTACTCTACATAAGAGGACAGATACTGAGGACAGGCATTGTAGATAAGACATGTACTGAAGACAGGTATTTTAGATAGGAGCACTGTACTATAGATAGGAGGACAGATGCTGGGGAGGTCCATAAGTTTAGGTAGTCACCTTTTGACAGTGAAATGACAGGAAGACAGAAATTACAGATGGATTGGTCTGCATTAGTGCTAAAGAGAGACAGGTGAGCAGATACTGTTGGTCGGCATATACTGTACAAAGACACCCAGCTAGATATAATGCATGCAATTCAGCAAGGTAGCTCTTGGTACACAGGTAAGTGATGTGTATAAATATATAGTACTTACAGTACATGCTAGAGGATAGTTGGGATTGGTGGCAGCAGTGGTGGTGGAAGGGATGGGTGGCAGCGGTGATGGGATGAGTGGCAGACGTGGGGGGGAGGGGGTGGGATGAGTGGAAGCAGGGATGGGATGGGGTGGGATGAGTGGCAGCAGGGATGGGATGGGGTGGGATGAATGGAAGCAGGGATGGGATGGGGGGGGATGAGTGGCAACAAGGATGGGATGGGGTGGATGAGTGGCAGCAGGGATGGGGTGGGATGAGTGGAAGCAGGGATGGGATGGGGTGGGATGAGTGGAAGCAAGGATGGGATGGGGTGGGATGAGTGGCAGCAGGAATGGGATGAGTGGCAGCAGGGATGGGATGGGTGGCAGCAGGGATGGAATGGGATGAATGGCAGCAGGGATTAGATGGGATGAGTGGCAGCGGGGATGGGATGGGGTGGGATGAGTGGAAGCAGGGATGGGATGGGGTGGGATGAGTGGCAGCGGGGATGGGATGGGATGAGTGGAAGCAGGGATGGGATGGGGTGGGATGAGTGGCAGCAGGGATGGGATGGGGTGGGATGAGTGACAGCAGGGATGGGGTGGGATGAGTGGAAGCAGGGATGGGATGGGGTGGGATGAGTGGAAGCAAGGATGGGGGGTGGGATGAGTGGCAGCAGGGATGGGATGGGGTGGGATGAGTGGCAGCAGGGATGGGATGAGTGGCAGCAGGGATGGGATGGGATGAGTGGCAGCAGGGATGGGATGGGATGGGATGAGTGGCAGCAGGGATGGGATGGGATGAGTGACAGCAGGCATGGGATGGGATGAGTGGCAGCAGGAATGGGATGAGTGGCAGCATGGATGGGATGGGTGGCAGATGGGATTGGTGGCAGCAGGGATGGAATGGGATGAATGGCAGCAGGGATAAGATGGGATGAGTGGCAGCAGGAATGGGATGAGTGGCAGCAGGGATGGGATGAGTGGCAGCAGGGATGGGATGGGTGGCAGCAGGGATAGAATGGGATGAATGGCAGCAGGGATAAGATGGGATGGGATGAGTGGCAGCAGGGGTGGGATGGGGTGGGATGAGTGGCAGCAGGGATGGGATGGGGTGGGATGAGTGGAAGCAGGGATGGGATGGGTGGCAGATGGGATGAGTGGCAGCAGGGATGGGATGGGTGGCAGATGGGATGAGTGGCAGCACGGATGGGATGGGATGAGTGGAAGCAGGGATGGGATGGGGTGGGATGAGTGGAAGCAGGGATGGGATGGGTGGCAGATGGGATGAGTGGCAGCAGGGATGGGATGGGTGGCAGATGGGATGAGTGGCAGCACGGATGGGATGGGGTGGGATGAGTGGAAGCAGGGATGGGATGGGGTGGGGTGAGTGGCAGCAGGGATGGGATGGGTGGCAGATGGGATGAGTGGCAGCACGGATGGGATGGGGTGGGATGAGTGGAAGCAGGGATGGGATGGGGTGGGATGAGTGGAAGCAGGGATGGGATGGGTGGCAGATGTGATGAGTGGCAGATGGCATGGGTGGCAGATGGCATGGATGGCAGATGGCATGAGTGGCAGATGGCATGGGTGGCAGATGGGATGGATGGCAGATGGGATGGAATAGAATGAATGGCAACAGGGATGAGCACTGCCCTCTCCTGCCTGCCTCTATGAAAGCACATCCTGCCTGAACGGTAAGCAGCTTCTTCTCTCATCACTCCACATGTGCTTCTTGCAAAACACACAGAGTGAGACCTCCCCCGAGAGCTGCACTGTCGCTGCCTGTGTGTTTCCTCTCACTCTGCAATCTGCATTGTCTGCACACACACACAGGCACACAGACAGGACAGAGAGGCACCATACTGAGTCTGTCTGACTGAGGCACTTACCTGTCACTGCTGCCTGGCATGCTGCTGCTCTCGGGAGTTGGCCAGTCGGGACTCTCTGGAGAGTGGAGACAAGACGTCCTCTTCTCTTCTTCCTCCGATGCGTGCCATCCCAGAGCCCGCTCTGACCATCTGACGGCGGGAAGGTGACTGCACCGCCCCCAGCAATGATGTCCTGAATCATGATTGGTCCAGGCTGGAGTCTGGACCAATCATGATCCAGGACATCACAAAAGGGGGGTGTTGTAGCGCAGTGCTCTGCGCCCTGGTTACACCCCAGAAGGCCGCCAATCGGCACTTCTGCCAGGTGGAAAACCCCACCCCCCCATAGCCACCAATGAGTCAGGTGCCCCTAGTGGGCAAAAAATTTTTTTTTTTTTTTAATCTTTTTTTTTCTTTTTTTTTGGGGGGGGGGGGGGGCGGCGCCCCTGCGCCCCCTATCGGCCGGCCGCCACTGGCCTCAACCTGTTCTTTTGGGGAGTATTTACCGACTACACTGAGGGATACGTTTGTCATGGGACTAAATAGTGAGTCTAGCCAAAAGAGACTGTTGACAGAGAAAGACCTTACCCTTACAAAGGCAATTGAGATAGCTTCAGTGATGGAAATGGCTGTGAAAGATACAGAGGCATTGAACCCCCAGAGCAGAAGGGAAGAGGTTAAAGAGGAAGTTTTCAGAACAGCAGTAAAGCCATCAGCAGCAGACTGGAAATATAGACCCTCACCAAACCGGGAGTCAGCTTGCTACCGTTGTGGGAATACAGACCATGATCACAAAGTCTGCCAGTTTAAGGATCAGCTCTGTCATAATTGTGGTAAGGCAGGCCATCTGAAACGAGTCTGCCGTAGTAAGAAGGTGCGAAATAAACAACCTCTGAACACCAGGACAAAAGCATATATGGTGGGAAGATATACATCGTCAGAGGATGAGGAAGTGCTCCACAGATTAGACATACATCATATGCATTCAGCACCCTCAGCAATGACTGTAGAGGTAACCGTGGAAGGGAAGAAACTCAAGATGGATGTAGACACAGGAGCAGCAGTTTCAGTTATCACCCAGAAACAATGGAGAAAACTTCTGATCCGAACAACTGTCCGTCCAACACCAATCAAACTGCAGACATACTCAAAGCAGATACTCCACCCACTGGGGTATGTGAAAGTACAGGTATCCTACCAGGGTCAGACGAAGAGAATGCCATTATATATCCTAGAACATGGGGGACCCCCCTCTCTTTGGGAGAGACTGGATTGCTCACTTTGGCATGCCAGACATCGCCATTAACCCCTGCAACACCGTGACCATCGCATCAGGGGATGAAGAGGGATGGGTGGAATCCCTGAAACAGCGATTCCCACAAGTCTTTGATAACCATTTGGGGAAAATAAAGCATGACTGTGTGAGACTCAGGCTGAAACCCAACGCTCAGCCTAGGTTCTTCAAAGCTCGGACGGTACCTTTCGCACTCCGAGCAGGTGTGGAAGCTGAACTAAGCCGGCTGGAGGAACAAGGTGTCATCTCAAAGGTAGAGCACAGCGAGTGGGCATCACCAGTTGTAACAGTAAAGAAAGCGAATGGGGACTTACGTATTTGTGGCGATTTCCGCATGGCACTAAATTCTCAACTGGAGATAGACCAGTATCCTCTACCCAGAGTAGATGACATTTTTGCCTCTCTTGCAGGAGGTCAAAAGTTCACCAAGCTTGATCTCAGGCAAGCTTATTTACAGTTTGAGGTCCACCCTTTGTCTTGCAAGTTTCTAACCATCAACACTCACAAGGGACTGTATGAATACAATCGGATGGTGTTTGGTGTAGCCTCCGCCCCCGCCATTTGGCAACGCAAAATGGATGAGTTTTTGGCGGACATACCTTTTTACACAGTGCCTGTTAGATGACAGGCTCATCACAGGCCTGACGGACCAGGAACACAACTGTAACATGGAACTTGTGTTTGCGAGACTCCAAGAGCAGGGTCTAAAAGTGAACTTGGCGAAATGCCAATTCATGGTACCTAAATTGGAGTTTTGTGGCCACCTTGTGGATGCAGAGGGTATACACACCATGGAAGCCAAAGTTGATGCTTTAGTAAAAGCTCCAGCCCCAACCAACGTCCAACAGCTGCGATCATACCTGGGCTTGCTGAACTATTACCACATATTCCTGCCAGATCTAGCACACACTTTGTTTCCGTTGAACAAGCTTTTGGAGAAACACTCCAGATGGAACTGGTCGGCTGCATGCCAACGTGCTTTTGGAGTTTCTAAGCGAAAGCTGTTGGTGTCACGCATGCTTGTGCACTATGACCTCCAAAGGCCTCTCACCTTGGCTTGTGATGCCTCACCCTATGGTCTAGGGGCTGTGCTATCTCACGTTTTACCAAATGGGTCAGAGAAACCTGCGGCATTCGCCTCCAGGTCCTTGACAAAAGCAGAAAGCAATTACTCTCACATTGACAAAGAGGCTATATCGCTCATATGGGCAATTAAGAAGTTTCATCTTTACCTGTATGGTAGGGAATTCACCATACTGACTGATTATAAACCACTCCTTCAGATCTTTAGCCCTGACAAAGGCATCTCCCAGACAACTGCGGCCCGTCTTCAATGCTATACCCTATTCTTGGGAGCATATAGCTACAAAATCCAGTATCGCAGCCATGATGCCAATGCTAATGCGCATGCCATGTCCCATCTGACAAGGACATTAACAGACTCTTCTCCACCAGTCAAGAGTTGTCGTTACACCAGCCTGTCCTTTCTGTCTTCTGGGGAGGTAGCAGCCCATACAGCCAAGGATACCTTCCTTAAGACAATACTCTCCTGGGTACAGTACGGTTGGCCTGCAACTGTCACACAGGATTATGAACCTTACTTCCGTAGGCATCTGGAATTAAATGTGGCTGGCAACTGTGTTTTATGGGGAGACCGAGTGATCGTTCCACAGACCCTCCGGAGACACATTCTGGACTTGCTACATTCTGGTCATCCCGGGGGCACATGTATGAAACAAAAGGCCCAAGGCTATGTGTGGTGGCCAAACCTAGACTCAGATATCACGACATATGTGAATGCGTGTGCTGGATGTGCACGAACTGCAAGAGACCCTCCTCGAGGGTGCGTCCAGCGCTGGACTTGGCCCACGGTTCCCTGGTTTCGCCTACACTTGGACTTTGCAGGCCCGATCAGAGGACACACCTTTTTGATCATTATTGATGCCCATTCAAAGTGGCCTGAGGTCATTCCTGTTACCCAGCAGACGACTAAGGCGACGATTTCCATACTGTTACATCTCGCTGCTACGTTTGGATACCCCAGAAAAAATTGTCACAGACAACAATGCACAATTCACAAGCCAGGAGTTTCAGAGTTTCCTGACTGCCAACAACATCAAACACAAGTTGACCGCACCTTACCACCCTGCTACAAATGGTCAAGCAGAAAGGTTTGTACAGACCTTCAAACGCTATTTCAAAGCTACTGTGGCTACAAGTAAACAACAGTCCCTGTCACCCCAGCAGCTTGACTCCTTCGTTTCTGCTTACAGAACCACACCACATGCAACCACTGGGAAAACTCCAGCTGAACTTCTTTTGGGTCGGCAGTCATGGACTGTTTTGGACATGCTCCACCCTCAAACGGTCCAGGAACATATACGGCAGTCCCAAGACAAGAGGGTTGAACACGACGAGATTCCCCGGTTTACAGCCCAGCAAAAGGTATGGGCTCGATCTTATGGTGGTTCCAACACTCGTTGGCTTCCTGCTATCGTCGCAGAGACTTTGGGACCCAAAATGTATAGGGTCTGCCTGGAAGATGGTTCCATTTGCAGATGGCATGCAGACCAATTGGGTCCTCGTTCTCAGCTGCCCGAATCCCTGACATCGGCTGCACCTCCAGTGTCTCAAGGATCTGCTCCTACCGGATCAGGAGGCATTGAAACTGATGCTTGGGGGCACTCTGAACTTTTGAACTCAGCTCCAACAGAGCCCTCCAGCCCTGGTCCGGAGGTCTGTTCACCCTCTGAGCTAGGGGATCCCCTCTTGGCCCCGCCGGTGTCCATTCCAGCCAGCCCTGCTTCCTCCGGCCCCGAGGCCCTGGGTGCCCGTCCTCAACGACGCTGTCACCCTCCTGACCGGTTTCAGCTGCAAGACCGGTTACGAGACTATCGACGGGCCCGCCAAAAGTGATCTGCTGCTAATTTCTCCCCGTAGCATCCCTGGAAGTTGTTCTCACATCCAGACGCGGAAGAAGCCATGTAAATCCCCTGAGTTGGAGGACTGCATGGGACAATTATTAGTTACTGTTTTGTGCCTGTTCTCGTTTTGTTGTGTTTTTTTTTTTGTTGTTGTTTTTTTTTTTTTTTTTTTTTTAGGGATGGATGGAAGGTGTTATACCTGAAGAGCTGTCCTGTAATGCATGTTGGAGTGTACAGTGAGTCCTGAATAAACATCCGTTGTTCCAGACTAGAGTCCTGTGTCTCTCACAACACAAATACAATTTTTTTTAACCACATGCCTTCCGCTCACGTTGCTGCTACTGCAGCAGAGCGGCTCTCCTAGGTCTGGCAACGTCGACCTATGTCGCGCATTCACGGCTCCAGGGTGCGCTCCCGCGTACCCTGCGAGCCCGATCCTGGTGGGATTAGGCTCAGAACCAATCAGTCACCAGATGCAGACCAATGATTTTTGGTCTGGATCTGGTGATCGGTTCAGCCCAATGGCATCATGTCCCCTGCCTGTGTAATGTAAACACAGGCAGGGAAAGTAATGTAATTTTCCCTCCTGGAGCCCTTTCGTTTCCAGGAGAAGAAGGAGAGACAGCTAAACGTGAGTTCCACAAACACTACACTGACACTACTACACATAGGTACACATTTAACCCCTTGATCACCCCTGATCACCCCCCCCCCCCCAAACACCTCACAGTGGTGTACACTATATACAGTGGTATACAGATATTTTACTGATCACTGTATTTAGTGTCACTTGTGACCCTAAATTGCGCTTGCGCTAGGCCCAAATAGGTTAAGGGCACCCGCCATCTATCCCCTAATAAAGTTTTAACCCCTTGATCACCCCCAGTTAAACCTTTCACTCCCTATCACACTGTGCACTAAATACAGTATATAGGTAACTACTAATCACTGTATTTAGTGTCACTTGTGACCCTAATTTGCGCTTGCGCTAGGCCCAAAAAAATAGGTTTAGGGCACCCGCTATCTATCCCCTAATAAACTTTTAACCCCGTGATGTCCCCCAGTTAACCCCTTCACTCCCTATCACACTGTGCACTAATATATACAGTACAGTTGTGTTCAAAATTATTCAACCCCCAATGCTGTAAAGGGTTTTAGGGAATTTAGTGTACATTTGTAATTGTATTCAGAATGAAATCCTACAAGGACTTCTTAAAGACCCATATGCAACTAAAATGACATCAATTGGTTTTGTAATACAGTAGTAAATGTTTCTTTTGTGAATTCTTCATTGACACAATTATTCAACACCTTAAAGACTACCACTCTGAAGAACAGAGGTTCATTGAAGTGTTTTTAATCAGGTATTAAAAACACCTGTGGATGTCAGGGAGCAGCAATAAAGCCTAATAAGCACCAATTAGGCAGCTTTAAAATGACTGTGATACTCAGCTCCTTCTAGACACTTACTGGTGTGGTTACAAACATGGTGAAGTCAAGAGAATGGTCCAGGAAGACAAGAGAAGAGGTGATTACTCTTCACAGGAAGGGCAATGGCTATAAGAAGATTGCAAAGATGTTAAACATACCAAGAGACCCCATAGGAAGCATCATTCGCAAATTCAAGGCAAAGGGCACTGTTGAAACGCTACCTGGTCGTGGCAGAAAGAAGATGCTGACTTCGACTGCTGTGCACTACCTGAAGCGTAGAGTGGAGAAAAGTCCCTGTGTGACTGCTGAGGAACTGAGAAAAGATTTGTCAGATGTGGGTACTGAAGTTTCTGCTCAGACAATACGGTGCACACTGCGTAATGAAGGCCTCCATGCCAGAACTCCCAGGCGCACCCCCTTGCTGTCTCCAAAGAATAAGAAGAGTCGACTGCAGTATGCCAAAAGTCATGGGGACAAACCACAGAAGTTTTGGGATAGTGTTCTGATGAAACAAAATTAGAACTGTTTGGGCCCATGGATCAACGCTATGTTTGGAGGAGGCCTATGAAGAAAAGAACACCTTGCCTACTGTGAAGCATGGCGGGGGGTCAATCATGCTTTGGGGCTGTTTTGCTTCTGCAGGTACAGGGAAGCTTCAGCGTGTGCAAGGTACCATGAATTCTCTTCAGTACCAGGAGATATTGGATGACAATGTGATGCAGTCCGTCACAAACCTAAGGCTTGGAAGACGTTGGACCTTTCAACAGGAAAATGATTCCAAGCATACCTCCAAGTCCACTAGAGCATGGTTGCAGATTAAAGGCTGGAACATTTTGGAGTGGCCATCACAGTCACCAGACTTAAATCTGATTGAGAACCTCTGGTGGGACTTAAAGAAAGCAGTTGCAGTGCACAAGCCTAAGAATGTGACTGAACTGGAGGCTTTTGCCCATGACGAATGGGCGAAGATACCCGTAGATCGCTGCAAGACACTTGTGTCAAGCTATGCTTCACGTTTAAAAGCTGTTATAACTGTAAAAGGATGTTGTACTAAGTACTAAGATTGAATGTCACTTGGGGGTTGAATATAACTGATAATGATTAGAGCACAGAAAAGACATTTGTAGTTATTTCATTATAAATGTTATGTTATATTTGTCTGACCTACACCTGCCTCTTTGATTCAATTGTAAGCAGGATGACTGAATGGTCAAAATCAATGTCAAACTGGCCAAAACAATTCAAATTCAGTTTCATTTTGAACACAACTGTATATCAGCTAACTACTGATCACTGTATTAGTGTCACTTTTGACCCCAGTTTGGGCTTGCGCTAGTCCCAAATAGGTTTAGGACACCCGCCATCTATCTCCAAATAAACTTTTAACCCCTTGATATCCCCCAGTTAACCCCTTCACTCCCTATCACACTGTGCACTAATATATACAGTATATCAGCTAACTACTGATCACTGTATTAGTGTCACTTGTGACCCCAGTTTGCGCTTGCGTTCGGCCCAAATAGGTTTAATCCACCCGCCGTACATCCCCTAAAAAGGTTTAACCCCTTTATCTCCCCCAGTTAACCCCTTCACTGCCATGTCACAGTGTTCACTATATACAGTGATTACTGATCACTGTATTAGTGTCACCGGTGACGCTAGTTAGGCTAGTTAGCGTCAGGGTTCCACCATACCACCGTTATTTAGCATCAGTTAGAGTCAATTACACTAACACACACATACACACACCTCCATTACTAGTATAGTGTTTGAATAGATCAATATCTTATCTGACCAGAACTATACTAGCTTCCCCATAGTTTAGTGTTCCCAAAACGCGGTGTTTGCACAATCAGCACTGATTCCTGTCAGCAGCTCCATTTAGCCCCTCCGCCCAGCCCACCCCACCCAGGCAAGTGCAGTAATCAATAGATTACTGTCACTTCCAAAAAACACAAAACACACAAAACCGCTGCATTAGTAGAGTCAGGCCTGATCTCTGCTAGCACTAGCAGTTTTTTTTTTGTAGCGACCAAATAATCCTTGAAAACCAGGTGCTTTTTTACCTGTTAGTCACACGACTGTACCTGTAAATTTATTTGCTAAAATGTCCAAACGGTGGTACAGTAGTGCAGAGGCCTACAGTATACTGACCATGTCAGATGAGAGCGATGGGGAAGCCTCACTGGCAGAATCAGGGTCAGTATACGAACCTTTAGAGAACAGTGGCTCCCTGACAGATAGCTCAGATGACGGATGGGTCCCTGCTAAGGTCAGGCATACCCGACCCCATTCTGGAGTTGCTGAGATGCAAGAACCGGATGTTTCTGGTATGCAGCAGAGTGCCAGTACTAGTGCCGCTCAACATTCTGGTGAACTGACAAGCACCAGCGGCCTAGTATACCCTGGACCTAGACATACCAGCACTGCAGTAAGACTTGGTGGTGTGGCGAGTCCCATAAGTGCAGTTGAAGCTGGTGCAGTGGCTAGCACGAGTAGTGGCCCGCAGCCACCGCGTATTCGAAGACAGGCCCGTAGAGCCCATAGTGCCCTCCCTGAAGTGCTGGCATATCCTAATTGGCAGCCCACTGTTACTACAGCGCCCGTACTTCCCCAATTCACTGCCCAACCCGGAATTCAAGTGGAAACAGCTGGTTTTAATCCCCTCAATTATTTTGAGCTGTTTTTCACTGAAGATCTTTACAGATCTATTGTGGATCAAAGTAATTTGTATGCTAACTAATTCATCACCGTCAATCCAAATTTATAGTTACATAGTAGGTGAGGTTGAATAAAGACAATAGTCCATCCAGTTCAAGCTGTGTAGGTATGTGTGGCCGTAATCATCTCTCATACCCCTGAATGTTCTGATCCTTGAGATGTACGTCTAAGAGTCTTTTGAAAGCCACCATACTTCCCACATAAACCACCTGTTGTGGTAGAGAATTCCACAATCTTGTAGCCCTAACAGTAAAGAACCCCCCACGTTGCCTGAGGTTAAAACGCTTCTCCTCTAATCGCATTGTATGCCCTCGAGTCCTCATGCAATCCCTTCGACTGAATAGCTTTTTTTCTATGCTGAGATCAACATTGAGATATTTATAAATTGCTATCATGTCCCCTCTCAGGCGTTTCTTCTCCAGGGAGAATAAATTGCAGACGCTCTTCATAATTAAGGTCCTCCAATACCCTAATTAGTTTAGTTGCCCTTCTCTGGACTCTCTCCAGCTCCAACACATCCCTCCTGAGGACTGGCGACCAGAACTGGACAGAATACTCCAGATGTGGTCGCACCAGAGTTTTATAAAGTGGAAGGATTATAGTCTTATCTCTGGAATACATCCCTTTCTTTATGCATGCTAATATTCTGCCGGCTTTGGCAGCTACCACTTGAAATTGCATGCTATTGCCTAGTCTATCTTCTACCAAGACTCCCAGATCTTTCTCCATTTTTTATTCCCCCAAGGGTTCCTCCGCTAAAGTGTATTGTGCTTTTATGTTTTTAGTCCCCAAGTGCAAAACCTTACACTTCTCCACATTAAACCTCATTTGCCATGTCGTTGCCCACTCTGTTATTTTGTCCAGGTCATTCTGTAGGATATCTGCTTCATGCTGTGCAGTTATTGCCCTGCCCAATTTTGTGTCATCTGCAAAAACTGATATAGAACTACTGATCCCGTCCTCAATGCTGTTTATGAATAAAGTGAACAAGGTTGGTCCCAGGACTGAGCCTTGGGGGACTCCACTTACCACCTCAGACCAGTCTGAGTATGCGCTGTTTATTACCACCCTTTGGACACGCCCTTTTAGCCAGTTCCGTATCCAAGAGCAAACCCTGCGGTCGATGCCTGCAAACCTTATTTTATAAATTAAGCGCTTGTGGGAAACTGTATCAAACGCCTTAGCGAAATCCAGGTACACCACATCCACTGGTCTCCCCCTATCTAGCTCACAGCTCACCTCCTCGTAGAATATTAAGAGATTGGTTTGACAAGAACGCCCATTTGTAAACCTGTGCTGATTACTGCTGATGATGTTGTTGTCTTTAGAAAACTCTACAATATAGTCGCTTAGTCCTGTGAAGTACTGCTAACCATACCGTCATGGTCAGTGTACCCCTCCTTTTCCTGTGTAAAGACTGAGGAGAAAAAAGCATTAAACACGGTTGCCTTCTCAGTGTCCTCTGTAACCATCCTCCCATCATCGTTAATTATGTGTGCAATATGCTCTGCCCTAGTTTTTTTGCTGTTGCTATATTTAAAGAATTTCTTTGGGTTCTTTTTACTATCCTAAAGCATTCCCATTTTTCCTCCGTGGTCAGTGTTCCCAGGGTTTGGTCCCAGTTTACCCTTTCCATCATTGAGCACAATTTGGGAAAGTTTGCCCTTCTGAAGTTTAGGGTTCTTATGTTCCCCACTTGCCTTGTTATATTGGTATTTACGCTAAATGTGATCATCCTGTGATCGCTAGAGCCCAGGTTGTCCTGGACTCCTACCTCCGAGATTAGGTCTGGGTCATTAGTGATCAATAGATCCAGGACTGCATTTTCTCTAGTAGGAGAATCCACCAACTGAGACATGTAGTTGTCCTGTAAGGACGGGCCTCCTGTGAGTGTGTAGTCCCCTCTTCCCAGTCAATGTCGGGATAATTGAAGTCCCCCAATATGATGACTGATGCCAGTTTTGCCACTTTACCCAACAGTGATATAAATTCCAGCTCTACCTCCTCCCTTTGGTTGGGTGGCCTTTAGCAAACCCCCACAATTACTTTTCCCTTTTCTTCTTCCCTATGGAGTTCTACCCACACGGACTCTAACTCCATACTCATCCCTTCCATAATATCACTCCTCTCTATCACCCTTACATTATTCTTGACATAGAGACATACCCCTCCCCCTCTTTTTCCTAACCTGTCCTTCAGGTACACCGAATACCCTTGGATATTGGCCAGCCAGTCATGTGAGGGGTCGAACCAAGTTTCCGTTATTCCCACAAGGTCTATGTCCTCCTCATGTACTAACATTTCCAACTCATCCATTTTATTAGCATCGCCCCTTGCCAGAGAAATCGGCTGGAAACCTATAACGGTTTCCGAATTTAAGACCTTTCTGGGCCTATCCTTCAACATGGGCATTACAAAAAAGAGTGAGTTGCGGTCATATTGGTCCACTGACCCAATTCACCAAATACGCGTGTTCTCTGCTGCTATGTCCAGGCTTCGATACAAACGAATATTTTGGTTCATGCATTTCAACAACAATGAACTCTGTCGTCCTCAGGGAGACCCTGAATATGACCGGCTCCACAAAATTCGGCCCCCTCGTAGACCACTTCAATCAGCGGTTTGCATTCTTGTTTATCCCCGAACAAGATGTCTGCGTTGACGAGTCCCTGATTAAGTTTACTGGCCGCCTTGCTATCAAACAGTATCTCCCCAGCAAGCGTGCCAAATATGGGGTCAAGCTGTATAAGCTGTGTGACAGGGCCACAGGCTATACAGTTAGTTTCCGTGTTTACAAGGGAAAAGATAGCACTGTGGAGCCCCCCAACTGCCCAGACTACATAGGGAGCAGCGGCAAGATAGTTTGGGACTTGGTGCCACCCTTATTTGGACAGGGGTACCACTTGTACGTGGACAATTTTTATTTGAGTATGCCACTGTTTATACACCTCTTTCAATTACAAATTGGCGCATGTGGCACCGTGCGATCTAATCGCCGGGGCTTCCCCCAATGGCTGGTGAATGCCCCACTGAGTCCGGGGGAGAGAGCCTGCTTGAGGTGCGATGAATTGCTTGCAGTGAAGTGGAGGGACAAACGGAACGTTTTTGTTCTGTCCTCCATTCACCCAGACATGGCAGTCGAAATAACTACGGTCTCTGGCGTTGTTGAGAAGCCCCTCTGTGTCCATGACTATAACCGTAAAATGGGAGGGGTGGACTTCAACGACCAGATGATGGGACCGTACTTAATTTCCCATAAGGCCAGACGCTGGTACAAAAAAGTGTCTGTATACTTATTTCAATTGGCTTTTTACAACGCTTTTGTCTTATACAAAGCGTCTGCCGGCACATTATCCTTCCTACACTACCAAGAAGAGATAATCAGAGCCCTTCTGTTTACAGCAGGTGCTCCTGCCCAACTTCCCCAATCAGATGCAGTGAGCCGGCTGCATGAGAGGCATTTTCTGGAATTCCTCCCGAGTACCCCTACTTAAAGATACCCCCAAAAAAGATGCTGTGTCTGCAGCAAGAGCGGATTTAGGCATGACACCCGTAATTATTGTCCCGACTGTCCTGACCGACCTGGTCTTTCCACGGTGACTGTTTCCGTGGCTACCACACACTAGTGGATTATTAGCATAGGGTACAGCACAACACAGTGTAGGGCACACTAACACAGGGTCTCAAAAGATGTTCGATGGCTATCGTCATTTTGAGAGACCCTAACCTGGAACTTTAACGCTGAAGAAAGAAAAAGTGTAAAAAAAAAAATTACAAAAAAAAAAAACATAAAATAAAAAAGCCAAAAATAGTTGTCGTCTGAGTTATTTTTCTGTTCTTACTCTGCTCTTCTGCTTATACTCTTCCTACTTTTACTGTTTTTCATTGGTACTTTTCAGGTACCAATGTACTGTTTTATGTTTACTGTTCACTTTGCCTTGCAAGTACACTCATCAGCTGCCACACTGATTTATATATATTCTGGCACAAACAGCGTATGCACTCAGCATATATGGAAATCTCTGATGGCTGCACTGTAGGAGGTGATTTTACTACCACAGTTAAAAAATATTAGGTATATGTGGCGTTTTGTCACGTATACCCGTCTTTAGGAAGTGGGTTTGGATGTTTTGGGCGGCTAATGATGGGTATACTACACCTTTTTTGGTGGATATTTCTTCATCCACATTGATCAATGTGGATGAAGGAATCTCTTAGGTTCTCTTTTTTCGTTCAGCCCACAGGCTGCATGAAAAAAAAAAGACCTAAAAGACCTACACTATATGCCAAACAAGGACCAGCAATGTACTGGTATGTTGCTGGACTTTGAGTGGTTATACCAGGATGATGCCTGCAGATTTAGACATCATCTTGGTATCGTTTTTTACAGCCAGCAATTGGCTTACATGTAAAAGTGATCCTAGCGCATAATTAGCTGCTAGACTGCTTTTATAAGTAGTGGGAGGGGAAGTAGTGGGAGGGGAACGCCCCCCCCCCTCCCGCTGCCTTCGGCGGTTTTTATCAGACTCTCCTGTCCCACCGGTTAACCCGAGAGTGCAGCTGGTGGTTCCATTATCTGACCATAGAGCTGATTGGAGACGATAATGGCTCCAATCATCTCTATGGCCCAAGATCCTGGAAGCTACAAGCATTTCATGACTTCTGTTTCGCCAGAAATATACAGCGCCATTGGGAAATTGGGAAAGCATCTTATCGCACCAATCTTGGTGTGGTTAGATGCGTTAAGGTCAGAGGAGAAATCTAGAGTCTAAAAGACCCCAATTTTGTAAAAAAAGAGTACCTGTCACTACAGATTGCTATCATAGGGGATATTTAAATTCACTGTGATAACAATAAAAATTATAAAAAAAAAGTGAAACGAACGGTGTCAAAATAACATAAAAAGCAAAATAAATTAAAAAATAAAATAAAACGTAAACACAGCCGTCTGTCATTCTCCCTGATGTAAGCACAGAGGCTATACAATCCTGCTATGTAGGATCGTATGTCTCTGTGATTACATCACAAGCCACGCCCCCCCACAGTTAGAATCACGCCCCTAGGGACACACTTCACCCCTTGATAAAGTTAACCCCTTCCCTGCCAGTGTCATTATTACAGTAACAGTGCATATTTATAGCACAGATTACTGTAGTAATGTCACTGGTACTCCCAAAAGTGTCAAAAATGTCAGTCAGGGGTCCAATCTGTCCGCCGCAATGTCGCAGTCCCGCAAAAAAAATCGCAGATCGCCACCATTACTAGTAAAAAAAAAAAACAATAAAAATGGCATAAATCATCATCATATGACTGGTGTGGCGGCGATCAGGGATACTGACTGGTGACAGTATGTAAAAAAAATGTATAATTTAAAACAATTTTCATTCATATTTTTGAAAATGTTTTATTTTTTTTACTATTTTTTTTACATACTGTAACAAAAAATTGTAAATTTCCTGGGCAGTAAGTAAGCTGTGGGTGGCGGTAGTGGCGGTAAAGTGGGGAATTAAACAGTATTGATGAGGATTGGATAAGAGTTTTAATAAAAATGGTGTAGTAGGTTTGTTTAGTCCTGGAGGCAGGACTTGTTTCGAGAAGGGCAGATTTTTAACCACTTGCCGACTGCCGTCAGTATATTTACTGCGGTGGTCAGCCCCTCCTGGGCAAATTGACGTAGGGGTACGTCGCTCTCTCACGAGCCTCTAGGGGGAGAGCGCGTGTCGCCGGAGGTGCGCTCCAGCCCCCACTCGTTCACTAACATCCCCGCGCGAGTGACCGGCGGCTCCGATGTCCGCCGGGCACTCGCGATCTCCCGCTGGAGAGGGAGAAAGGCAGACGGCTAATGTAAACAAAGCCGTCTGTCATTCTCCCTGGTGTAACTGCAGAGACTATACGATCCTGCTATGTAGGATCGTATGCCTCTGTGGTTAGATCACAAGCCACGCCCCCACAGTTAGAATCACGCCCCTAGGGATACATTTAACCCACTCTTTACCAATAAAGTTAACACCCTTCCCTGCCAGTGTCATTTTTACAGTAACAGTGCATATGTATAGCACTGATTACTGTAGTAATGTCACTGGTACCCCCGTAAGTGTCAAAAATGTCAGTCAAGGGTCCGATCTGTCTTTTTTTTTTTTTTGAAAATTTGTTTTTATTGAATTTTTGCACAAAAAAACAGACAAGACAATGCCACGCAGGGCAACAACCATAAACAGTGACAACAGGTCAAACCCCCTCCCACCCCCAGAAGATGTGACTGAAGTCCGCCGGTGAATGGGAACAACGCCAGCACTCCGCTGAGGCCGTCTGATAAATACGTGCCAGCCTCGCCGGCGTGTAATAAATCCGATGCAGAAATTTAAAGTGAATCAGACGGTCCCTCGCAGAGACCAGGTAGGCAAAGGGTGAACTCCACATATCATCCCAGTCATCACCATCCAGGTCAGGCACCTCCTCCACCCAGCGTTCCCGACATCTACGTACAGCAGGCGGAGTGATAGCGAACAATTCCCTGTACAATTCTGAGAGAGGCTTCCGCATACCCGCCGCTTGTATCGCTGTTTCAAGAGCTGAAGCTTTAATCACAACCCGAGAGGAACCGAATTGTGCCACAAACGCATGGCGAAGTTGGAGATAGCGAAAAAAATACCCATTTGGAAGATCATAACGCGCCTTCAGGGCATCAAAGGAGCACAGCTCCCCACCAGAGACAATATCCCCCAGCAACTTCACCCCCTTAACGGCCCAGATGGTAGGATCAGGGATCGAGGCAAAATGAGGAAACTTGGGGTTCCACCACAATGGGGAGGCCGGGGAAACACCAGTGGCTCCTGGCTCCACCAGCACCTGCATCTGTTCCCAGGCTTTGATGGTAGAACGCATCATTCCTGTCAGCTGAAATGTAGCCCTGGACCCTCGATGCAGTAAAAGGCGAAGACTCTCGTAGGAGCCCAAAACAGCCGCCTCCAGCACCGTGGCGGAGTCCCCATCGTCCCCTGCAAGCCAGCGTCGCGCCACCACCCCCTGCCCAGCCAGGAAATATTTATAAAGATCAGGTAAAGCCAATCCCCCCTGACCCCAGGGCTCCTGCAACACCTGCAGACCAATTCTAGGAGGCGAGGTACCCCAAATAAAGGAACCTATCAGGCCATGAACGCGGCGGAAGAAAGAACGCGGGACCCACACCGGGGAATTTCTAAGGAAATACAGAAAGACAGGGAGAAGTTTCATTTTCACCAAGTTAATGCGCCCCAGAACCGACAAAGGTAAGTCGCGCCACACCTCCGCCCTCCAGCAGTGGGTTAAGATTCAGAGTAAGATAATCCGCCACCCTCGCCGACACCCTGACTCCCAGGTAGGTGAACTCCGTCACCCATTTCAATGGTAGCGCCCCATCAGCTGCAGCAATGGCACCAGGATCAATAGGGAGCATAGTGGATTTATCCCAATTCACCCTTAGGCCGGAAAACTTTGCAAAAGTGTCCAGGATATTGAATACCGCCCGCAGAGAAGCATTGGGATCCTTCAAAAATAAAAGCATATCATCCGCATAAAGTGCCAGGCACTCCTTAATGGAGCCCACTTCCAGAGCCCCCACCTCCGGAGATGCACGCAATGCAATAGCCAAGGGTTCAATCATCAGAGAGAACAAAAAGGGCGAAAGAGGGCAGCCCTGCCTAGTCCCCCTACCCACTGCAAAAAATGGAGACAGGGAAGATCCAATCTTCAACGCCATACGTGGGGAGGAGTACAAAAGGGAAATTCACTTGCAAAATTTAGGACCAAACCCCATGCGCCTCAGCACCACCCCCATGTACCCCCAATCCACCGTGTCGAAGGCCTTGGCAATGTCCAAGGACACCACCACCCTAGTGCCAACTGATGCATGGGACACCTGCAAATGAGTAAACAGATGTCGAAGGTTGGTGTCCGTGGACTTGCCCGGCATAAACCCGGTCTGATCAATGTCCACCAGGGAAGGCAAGACCACCGCCAGCCTAGTAGCCAAGACCTTCGTGAGTATCTTGAGATCCACATTGAGTAAGGCAATGGGGCGGTAGGAGGAACACAGGGTGTGATCCTTCCCCGGCTTGGGCAGGAGAACAACATACGCCTCGAGCATGGAACCCGGCAGGGCCCCCTGATCGAAACACGCAGCATACAATGCCTGGAGCCTGGGAGCCAGGGAGTCTGAGTACTGCCGATACCATTCCACCGGGAACCCATTGGGGCCCGGCGATTTATTGGAGGGAAAGGATGAGATGGCTCTCTCTATTTCCTTCAACGTGATGTCATTGTCCAGCAACGCACTGTCCTCACCCTCCAAGACCGGAACCGGCAAGCCAGATAAAAGGCGCTCCAACTCCTCCAGGTCATATGCAGGTAGGGGGGAATAGGTGTCAGAGTAGTAATCCATAAAGACCCGGGAGATCTCCCCCGGGTCCCTAACCAGTTCCCCTGAACTAGACTGGATGCACGGAACACTTACCGAAGCCCTCTGATCTGCCACCAAAAAGGCCAAAAGCTTACCATTCTTGTCTCCCTTCTCAAAAAGTGACTCCGCTCTATGTTTAAGGTTGGCATGCGCAAAATCAGTATCCAACAAAGCCAAACGCCTCCTGGCCTCCTCCAGGGCCGCATAGGCCGCCGGTCCCGGAGTGGCCGAGTATTCATCTTCCAACCTACGGACCTCCAGCAGAACAGCTTCCCTGTCAGCATTAGCCTCCCTACGAGATGCCTTAATCGCAGAGATGTAATGACCCCGCATAACCGCTTTGAAAGCATCCCACAGGACTACCCCTGCCGTGGACGAGGCATTATCTTCCCAATATGTAGGCATCTGGGGCTCCACCTGCTGCATCACCTTGTCAGTTTGCAGCCAACCCGGCGAAAGGCGCCATGCACCCCTAGTTCTACCCGTTCCCACCCGCAGAGTCAACAGCAGAGGGTTGTGATCAGAGAGGCCACCCGCCAAATATGTAGCATCCTGGACCAAAGCAAGACAAGGCCCATTAGCAAAAGCCAGATCTATCCTGGACGCCGTTCTGTGCACCCCAGACCAACAGGAGTAGCCACGTACCCCAGGGTTTTTCCAGCGCCACAGCTCCGTAAGCTGAGCCGCGGAAGACCAGGACACCAGTTCAGGAGACGACAGTCTACCCGGGTTAGAGGAGTCCAGCCCGCCGTCCAGAACAGCATTGAAATCCCCCGCCATAATTAGAGGAAGATGCATATAAGGGGCCAAGGTCACCAGGAGATCCACCAGAATCTGAGAGTGGAACGGGGGAGGTAAGTAGACACTCACCAGTACCACCTGCCGGTGAAAAATCTCCAGTAGAACAATAACATACCGTCCGCCAGGATCCGTAATTACCTTTTGAATCGAGCAGGGTGCATTTCTACCCAGCAAAATAGACACCCCACGGGCATACGTGGAGTAAGTGGCATTGAAGATCCTCTGAATCCAAGGCCTCTTCAAGGCAAGCACCCTGCTCCCATCCAAATGCATCTCCTGGAGGAGGATAACATGCGGTTGAACAGATTTAATATACCTAAAAATGGCTGTGCGTTTCACCTTGTCATTGAGACCCCGCACATTCCATGACATGATTTTAAGTAGCTCAGCCATAGAACAGCAGAGGGACACATAGCAGGAGGGAGCCGGAGGACCAAGCACAGCCCGAGGACCAACCCGATCCCCCAACTCCATCCAGACATTCAGCAATACAGACACATAAGTAAAAAAGAACAGTGACCACCGGATGGAGCCTGGAGCCAAAAACAAAAAAACATCCCTGCTGTGATACCCAAACCTGGAACAAAAAAAAGTGCAACAGGGTACCCAGCCTAATCCCAAAACCCAGCAAAAATTTTAAAGGCATGGCTGCAACATAAAAACCGCAGCCGGCGTTACTCTTGTCCACCAAAGGCAGCCCCAAAAAAGGGGGGGCCGCTAGATAGTCATTCCTCAAAAAAAAGGAAAAAAAACCTAAAGGGAGGAAAAATAGAGTCAAAACAAAAAAGCGTGTAGCACACAGAGCTCCAATGACCTGTAGACCAGTCCACAGCCCCAGGAATAGAAGCATGGATCCAGCCCAGGGCAACCCAGGAAACTTCAGGGCAGGATCAACAATACAGGAACCATAGATGTCCCCCCAGCAGCAATTGAGGAGGCAGACCGTGCGTAGACAGGAGCTGCAAATAGGGAGTACAGTGCAGCAGGGCCCCAAGAGCCCCATATCATCCAAGAGAGCAGGTGCATCAGAGGAAATTAAATGAAGTCCAACCAGTCAGCAGCCTCCCCCGCCGAATTGAAGAAAAGGACAGATCCCTTGTAATCCACACGCAAGCGGCTCGGGTACATCATGCCATATTTCAGGCCCTTGGTTCTCAGGAGTTTGCGCACTTCAGTAAATGATCTGCGTTTCTTCTGTGTTTCCACAGAGAAGTCAGGAAATAACATTATCTTGCTGTTCTCAAACTGCAATTCCTCCTGCTTCCTGGCCTCAGAGAGGATACGATCCCTGTCACGGAAGTTCAAAAAGCGGACCAAAAACGGGCGCGGGGGGGCCCCGGGTGGCCGAGGTCCCGTGGGAACCCTATGGGCCCTCTCCACCACATATGTCGGGGGAGGGGGAGGCAATTTGAGTAGATCGCAAAAGAACTTTTCAGCAAACAATGTAGAATTAGATCCCTCAGCCTTCACTGGCAAGCCGACCACCCTGATATTGTTGCGACGCTGTCGGTTCTCAGCATCCTCCATCTTGTCCGCCAAGGCATTCACCTGGGCCTGCATGGCAATGATTTGTGCCGAATGGGAAGCGGTAACATCCTCCACCTCAGACACCCTGCCCTCAGTCTCAGTCAGGCGCCCCCTGATTTTATCCAGATCATGGCGGATTAGGGTACATTCAGAGGCCAGGTGGTCAATCCGGAGCATCAGGGCAGTTTTTGAGGCGTCTATAGCAGCCAGTATGGGAGCAGTAATATCCCCCCCTCCATGCGACCCCCCATTCTGACCAGCGGTCCCCGGCAGAGACCCCCCGGTACCTGAGTCCATAGGCTGTGCCAGAGGAGGGTCCCCAGCCCCCGCGGACATCTTTCCCGACTTCAAGAAGGCCTGGGCGCCTGTGGCTGCAGAGGAAGAAGATGAGGCCTGGACCTGCAAGATGGCGGCGGCCGCTTTCGCGCCTCGCGGCGGGACCGCTCGTTTAGGCCGCGGGGTCGGTGCTGAAACCCGGGATTTTCTCCCCGGCATCCGTGCCCCACCTGTGCCCGATGCGGAGGAGGGCAAAACCGCCGTGATCCGAGGCACAGGGGCCGTGGATGGAGCCGGATAAGATCAGGATGGTGGAGAGCTCTGCTAACACACGTCCGGCGCCGTCTACATCCTGGCCACGCCCCCCGGGTCCGATCTGTCTGACGCAAAAAAATCACAGATCGCCGCCATTACGTAGTTAGTAAACGCAATAACTTTTGCGCAAACCAATCAAAATACGCTTATTGCAATTTTTTTTACCAAAATATGTAGCAGAAAACAAATTGGCCTAAAATGTTAAAAAATTTTGATTTTTACATTTTGGGGGGGGGGGGGGGGATTTTATATAAAAAAAAATTTGAAAAATATAGTTATTTTTCAAAATTGTCGCTCTTTTTTTGTTTATAGCGCAATAAGTAAAAATCGCACAGGTGATCAAATGCCACCAAAAGAAAGCTCTGTTTGTGGGAAAAAAAGGATGTCAATTTAATTTGGGTACATCGTCGCACGACCGCGCAAGAGTCCGTTAAGGTCACGCAGTGACGAATCGCAAAATAGGCCCTGGTCTTTGAGCAGCCAAATCCTCCGGGGGTTAAGTGGTTAAAGGGGGAAGTCTTGCAGTGATTTAGTTATTCACTACACTTATTGAAGAGCATGGCTGGGTCTCTTGAGACTTCTGGTGATGTCTGTTTGCCAGATAACACTTTTCTTATGGGCACTGGAACTCCGTTCAGATTTAACAACCATGACATCAATGGAACACCTTTGCAAAAATATGCTTAACTCGAATTCTGAAAAACTTTCATTTAGGGTTAAGTGGGAGCGGGATCTGGACACAGACCTAGACCCTTGACAATTTGGCCCTCAAAGCATCTAAATCCTATATAAACACATCCATTGCTGAAGCCAACCATAACCTACTCCTAAGATGACACATGATACCTACAAAAATAGCTTCTTACTGTATGTCCCGATGCCTCCCTTAATTGTTTCAGAGGGCGTGGATAGAGGGGAACAGAATATCATATTTGGTGAGCATGGCCAAAAATTAAGAGGTTTTGGATCCGAGTATCAAAAACAATTGAGTACTGTCTGTGATACTTTTTTTATTTGCACTAACTTCCAAATTTTTAGGACACACTTTTGGGCTCTCCATCCAAATCAGCAAAGTTTTAGCAGAATGGACAATCTCGGAGGGGAAAAAAAAAAAACACACACACACAAGCAAACATACACATGTCCTAATGACATTCTGAAAAAAATGTTGTGTATTAGTATCGCTTTGACATTGAAGAAGGGGAAAAACCTGAAAAGCTTGTTCTAAACATTTGGATGTTAGTCCAAAAAAAAAAATAAAAAATATCATGGACAGTACTCAATTGTTTTTGTTACAAGTGCACTAATAAAGCTACAATCACATCTAGGATCCGAGTATATAATTTTATCTATGCCTTAACAAACCTCAAAAAGTACCCTTGGCAAGCCCTACTAGGTCATCCATTAAAGAACGTACTGAGACACTAGAAATTTCTGGCAGCTATGATAGCAATTGCCAGATCTTGGAGGTCTTTTTTCCTTCCTGTTCATACTGATAAACGCAGAATTGTCATGGATTCCGAAAGATAAAATGCATTTATTTGGAAAAATATGGGACCCATGGGTACACTAGATCTCAGCAGAATAATAAATAGCCTTGATAGCTGGACACGCGAGACAACGAGGGGGGGGGGGGGTGTTATTCACCTCTTCTCATTTCTTCTCTTTCTTTCTAATTGTATTCAGTGATTGTATTCAGCTATCCATACATCAAGTTCTTCACATTCTGGTTGAATAGGATACAGGTTTCCTCATTGCTAAGGTAATTCTGTCATATAGAAGAAAAGATAGATCACAGAACGTAGATGTTAGAAAGAGGCATATGTTGTTGCCTGGAAAATTACTATAAATTAAATGTGGGCAGGGCCTTATTGCCATACATGCAGGAGTACCTTTCGTACAGAGCACGCTCAACAATGCCTGAGACTGCAGTCATGTGAACAATTTAACATTAAGGCAGTTCTCCGACTTAGAGATGAGCCTTCACTGTATGCAGTTCCTTGATTTAGAGATGAGCCTTCACTGTATGCAGTTCCTTGATTTAGAGATGAGCCTTCACTGTGTGCAGTTCCCCCAACTTAGAGATAAGCCTTCACTGTGTGCAGTTCCTCTGACTTAGAGATGAGCCTTCACTGTGTGCATCAATTAACCACTTTACCACCGGAGGATTTTGCTGTCTTACGTCTGGGCCACTTTTTGCGATTTGGCACTGTGCGAATTTAACTGACAATTGCGCGGTCATGCAACGACGTACCCAAACAAAATTTACGTCCTTTTTTTCCCCACAAATAGAGCTTTCTTTTGGTGGTATTTGATCACCTGTGCGATTTTTACTTTTTGCGCTATAAACAAAAAAAGAGCGACAATTTTGAAAAAATAACAATATTTTTCAAATTTTTTTATATGAAATTCCCCCCCAAAAAAATGTAAAAATCTAATTTTTTTATCATTTTAGGCCAATTTGTTTTCTGCTACAAATTTTTGGTAAAAAAAAATTGCAATAAGCGTATTATGATTGGTTTGCGCAAAAGTTATTGCGTTTACTAACTAAGGGAAAGATTTCTGTAATTTTTGGTGTTTTTTTTTTTAACGAGTAATGGCGGCAATCTGCGATTTTTTTTTGCGGGACTGCAACATTGCGGCGGACAGATCGGACCCTTTACTGACATTTTTGACACTTTTGGGGGTACCAGTGACATTACTACAGTAATCAGTGCTATAAATATGCACTGTTACTGTAAAAATGACACTGGCAGGGAAGGGATAATTTTATTGGAGAGGGAGGGGTTAATGTATGCTTGGTGCTTACTGACATGTGTGGGGGGAGGTGACTGAGTGACACAAGGACAGATCGCAGGTTCAGCTATGCTGAACCCTGCAATCTGACCCTGCCTGTCACTTAGGAGATCTGCCCGCTTTGTTTACACAAGCGGGCGGATCTCCAGACTCGATTCCCCGACGATCGGGGAAGAGCAGCTGCGATCGCCGCTGCTCCTCCCCTGGCCCGACTCCCGCTGTGACTGAATACAGCGGGAGCGAGCCTCCGGCGGTGCGCGCGCGCCGCCGAGAAGGGGGAGTGTCTGCCGACGTAGGTCTACGTCGTCAGACCTACAAGAGCCACTTTGCTGCAGTAGAGCTCTAGTGAGCAGCGGTAAAGTGGTTAAAGTACAGAGTTCCTCTAAAAAGTGCTGTCTCGTTTTACTACACACTGTAACTTATCGACCCCCTCGCTACTGAAGGACCTGTTACCATACTAGGTACCACACCTAATGACTGGTTGCTTGGTGTCTTGAACTTGTGCTTGGTTATTCTTAGCAACTACACTCCTTCTCCTTGTATTGCTGAAATAACCCCTTGTGTAGCAATGGTGCCTTATACCCCTTTGTGCCTTACAGACCCTGGTTCTTTAGATTCGCCAGAATCAACATGCACTCTTTTGAAATACTTCAGACCAGGCTCACAACGATTAATGTAGCTTAACTGAACAAGTTGAAGCACAACAGTTCAATATAAACAATATCCTTGTCCCTAATCTAAGTATAGTTGTATGGTTGCCCAGGCATACAGTACCTCTATGAGATGATGGTCAATACTTGTATTCTTCATGGCTTCGATGTCCTGAAAATTCAGGTGCCTTCAGCGGACTGCAAGACGCAGCAGTCCTGATACCACGAGGCGTGAGCGGGAACAGAAGCAACCAAGGACCCTGGACCTCAGTCTCCCCCAGAAGGTTTTATAAAGGGTCCTGTGTTATTTTGGGTCCAGTTCAGGTGCAATTTCAGGTAAAAATTTGCCCCTAAAGCGCACCAGACTGCCACACTGAAACCACGGCCACATATGTGTGACCCAGCTTTAGGATTTATCCCGAGGATTTAGACCACACTGTACTTTCCATAAATTAAGTTTGTCTCAGCCCAGGCTGTGCCCATTGTGCCATATTGACAATTTATATCTTTGAGCAGCATTGTCAGTCTGGGAGGAAGTAGTGTTAACCACTTGCTGACCGCTCCACGCAGATTTACTGGGGCAGGGCGGCTCGGCTGCGCATACTCACGTAGATCTATGTGATTATGTTAGATATAACCTTTTGGGGCTAAAACAATGCACAGGCAGACAGTCTGTTGTTTCACTGAACACTGCTTCCTGTTCTGAGCAGGAACTCTTCTTTATTACTCTTTGAGGCATAGACAAAACATGAACTCACAAATGTAACACTGCCATCCAGTGGTCATACAATGTAATAGGCACACAACAATGACATATAGTATTTGTTGCTGATATAATACAAACCTTGTATGCTAACACCCCCACTCAACAACTACTATCTATGTCAATCCCATTTCTGATCTAAGATCCACAAATCTGGTTCTAGCTAGTGGCTTTGTCAAAGCATCAGCAATCATTTTTTCCGACTCACAATACACAAGTACAATCACTTTCTGATCAACTAAGTCATGAATGTAATGATGTCTGACATCAATGTGCTTGGTTCTTCCATTCATTTTCTCACTTGTTGCAAGCTTAATGCAAGCCTGATTGTCCTCAAATAAGACGGTAGGTTCTGATGCTGCTTCTCCAAGATCCTTGAGTTATTGCTGTAACCACACAACTTCTTGACTGGCATAAGCTGCAGATATGTATTCAGCTTCTGTAGAGGACAATGCCACTGACATCTGTTTCTTGCTGGACCATGATATAGGACTGTCTCCCAATTTTAATAAGTAACCACTTGTGGATTTGCGTGTGCTGTGATCACCTGCCCAATCGGAGTCCACATATCCCACGAGGTTTAAATCACCACTTGCTGATAGTTTCAAATTTAAGTCTTTTGTCTGTTTCAGATATCTCATAACTCTTTTGATCGCATTCCAGTCTCTTTGACGTGGTTTATCAACTCGCCTGCAAAGAAGAGACATGCTGGCTGCAATGTCTGGCCGTGTAGTGGTTGCAATATAGAGAAGTGCCCCCACTGCTTGTCTGTATTGTTCATTGGATGCGAGAAGATCATCTTCTCCTTCTAACTTTGGATAGACTGTATCCATAGGTGTGCTTGCTCCTTTCGCCTCTGTCATGTTGAATTGCTGAAGAATAGATTCAATTTTTGCACTCTGATTCAACAGGAAACTTCCATCTTTCTCATGCTGGATGTCAATTCCAAGATAATATGTCACTTCACCTAGGTCTTTAGTTTCAAAGTGCTTGTTGAGTACTCCTGTTAACTTTGCAATTTCATTGTCGTTTTTGTGAGCAATGATCAGGTCATCTACATAAATTAGCAGATACATCCACTCAGTGTCTACTTGTTTAGCATATAGGCACGGATCAGCTTTGCTTCTTGTAAATCCTTCATTTAGTAGAACTTGATTAATCTTCAGGTTCCATGCTCGAGCTGATTGTTTAAGGCCATAAAGAGATTTATTCAGCTTGCAGACAAGATGCTCTTGTCCCTTTTTTAAATATCCTTCTGGCTGTGACATGTAAATTTCTTCTTCAATATCACCATTAAGAAAAGCTGTCTTAATATCGTGATGTTTCACAATCATTGTACGCATGGCAGCCACTGTCATTAGTGTTCTGAAAGTACTTTGTTTAGCAACTGGAGCAAAAGTAGCATCATAGTCCTCACCGAACTTCTGTGAGTAACCTTTAGCAACCAGCCTTGCCTTGTACCGACAGACTTTCCCTTCAGAGTTACATTTGGTTTTAAAAACCCATTTACATCCTATGGCATGTTTACCTTGAGGTAGCTCTGAAAGTGTCCATGTCTGGAGATCTTTGAGTGATGTCATTTCTTCATCAGCGGCTTTATACCATACTTGTTTCTCATGCATTGGCAGTTTCTGCATCTCTTTCCATGAACCTGGTTCAGTTTGAACAGCTCTGCGAGCTATGTAAGATAAACGTTCAGCTGGAACACCTTTATTGATTCTGGTTGATTTTCTGACTGAAGGTATTTCTGGTTCAGTTTCAGGTTTTGATTCTTCTGTAGTTATTTCTATTTCTGTATCACTTTCCTTATTTTCTTGAGTGACTGATGTTGATTCTTTCTCAGTTTGAAAAGTTTGAGTCTGTTGTTCAAACTTTGAGCACACAGAACTTTCATCAATAATCACACTTCTGCTGACTGTTACTTTGTTCGTGTCTTGATGTAAAATCCTGTATCCTTTTTGAGATTCACTGTACCCCACAAGCACACCTTCTTTTGCACATGCATCCCATTTTGTACGTTTTTCTTTTGGAATGTGTACATAGGCTTTACTTCCAAAAATTCTGATGTGTCTTAAATCTGATTTCCTTTTGTTCCACAGTTCATATGGAGTTTTTGTTGTTGCTTTTCCCGGCAAACGATTTTGAAGATAACATGCAGTTGTGATAGCTTCTCCCCAGTATGTAGTTGGCATATCAGCATCAAATAGCATGCTCCTCCCACTTTCACATAGTGTGCGGTTCATTCTCTCTGCAACTCCATTTTGCTCTGGGTTATATGGAACTGTTGTCTGGAACATAATTCCATGCTTCCTGAGAATGGCTTGTGTTTTACCACTTGTATATTCTGAGCCATTATCTGTTCGTAGTACTCTGGGCATTCCGCCAAAAATATTATTTACTTGAGCGAGATACTCTTCTAATTTCTCTGGCACTTCATCTTTATTGTGAAGTAGAAATACTGTGGTATACCTGGAGTAATCATCAATGAAGGTCAGGAAGTACTTTTTCTTTCCTGGAGTTCTAGTTTTCATTGGACCACAAAGATCTGAATGTATTAAGTCCAGAGGTTTTTGGGATTTGCTGTTGGTCTGCTTGGGAAAAGGTGTCCTTGCCATTTTTCCTTTAATACAGCTGGTACAAATCATTATGTGATCACATGGATTAATCTTAATACCACTTGCATAGTTATTCTCAACTATTTTCTTTATTGTATCAGAATTTCTGTGCCCCAATCGTCTGTGCCAAGTGTGGATGCAGTTTCAATGTTTATCCTCTTTGGCTATTTTAACCATTTCACTGCAGTTCAGCTGATAGAGTTCATCTATGATGTTAGCCTTTGCAAGCAAGCAATCCCCTTTTGTTATGATACAACTGTCACCCTGAAATGTGACTACATTGCCTTGGTTAGTGAGTTTCTTTACTGACAAAAGGTTGCTTTCAAGATCTGGCACATACAGAACATTCCTCATATGGATCTTTTTAGTGATATCTGGAGAGATAGGACAGTATAGAAAGCCATCTCCTATTCCCACTGATTTCATAAATTGTCCATTAGCTGTAGTTATCCCTTCTGTTTTGCTTTCATCAAGCTGAGTGAAGAAACTTCGGTCATTTGTCATGTGACTTGTAGCACCTGAGTCCACACACCATGCTTGCACAGAGGTGACACCATTTTTGGATCCGAATGCATACTCCTTTGTTTCTATGACATTCTTAGCTTGTTGCAATGCACTTTGTTTTTTGCATTCTAGCTTTCCAGATTCTACAATCTGCTTTTAGGTGTCCTGGTTTCTTGCACACAAAGCATTCCCGCTTTTCTAGCTGCACGTTACTGTGTTTATTTTTGAATTTTGTCTTTAAAGCTGTCTCTGAACACACACTCACATTACTCATGCTTTCAGTTTTGCGCTTGTATTCATCCACAAGCTTGCCTTTAACATATTCCAGTGTCAGATCATCATCTGGACGTGCATCTAGTGCTGTGACAAGTGTCTCATAACTTTCAGGAAGTCCACTTAATAACAGTGCTGCAACATGGAAATCTTTTATTTCTTCTCCAATCCCTCTCAGTCTCTCCACCATCTCTAAGGTCTGTCTTATATAGTCCTGCATGTCCTGGTCTTTCTGTAGCTTAGTCTGATAGAGCTTTCTGATTAAATACAGTTTATTGCTGAGATTAACTCTTTCATGTGCTTTCTGTAACTCTTCCCACATGTCTTTAGCAGTCTGACAGTTACATATATGTATGATTTGATCATCATCTATGCACAGGGAGATTGTGCTCTGTGCTTTCTGATCTCTATCTAACCACTCCTCTGCGGGCTGTGCAGGTCTTGATTCATTTATACATTTCCACGTACCTTCTCTTATAAGCAGCATTTTCATCTTGAATTTCCAAGATTGGTAGTTCTGATTTGTCAGATTTGCAATGGAGAACTTTGCTGAGGGGATGGCAGCAGCCATTTCTGCTGTTTGTCTTTCTGTTGCTGTCTCCTGTACTCACTTGCTTTAGCTCACTGTATCTGGCTATATCCAGGGGTAATCTGTATTATATCCTGGGCTTCTGTAACATGTCCTGGGCCCATAACCTGTTAGATATAACCTTTTGGGGCTAAAACAATGCACAGGCAGACAGTCTGTTGTTTCACTGAACACTGCTTCCTGTTCTGAGCAGGAACTCTTCTTTATTACTCTTTGAGGCATAGACAAAACATGAACTCACAAATGTAACACTGCCATCCAGTGGTCATACAATGTAATAGGCACACAACAATGACATATAGTATTTGTTGCTGATATAATACAAACCTTGTATGCTAACAGATTATGTGCACGCGATTAGACACAGTGAAAAGCAGACCATGGGAGGAGCGAGCTTGATTGATGCCGGCCTCCCGCAATCTTCGGTTAGACTGACAGGAGAGCCGTATGGAATGTAAACAATGCAAGATGGCTCTCCTGTCAGAGAGGCAGGGAAAGAGCGTGTGATTCAGCTAAGCTGATTCACAGATCTCTCTCTCTCTGCCTCTGTTTAGTCCTTCCCCCCCCCCCACAGTTAGAACGCACAAATAGGGAACACATTTAACCCCTTGATCACTTCCAGTTTTAACTCCTTCCCTACCAGTGTCATTTATACAGTAACAGTGCATATTATTTAGCACTGATCACTGTATTAATGTCACTGGTCCCCAAAAAGGGTCACTTAGTGTCAGATTTGTCCCCCTCAATGTCGCAGTCCCGATAAAAATCATGGATCCCCGCCATTACCAATAAAAAAATAAAAAATAAATAAAAAGTCCATAAATCTATCCTGTAGTTTGTAAATGCTAAAACTTTTGCGCAAACCAATTATTATATGCTTTTTGGGATTTTTTTTAACAAAAATATGTAGCAGAAAACAAATTGGCCTAAACTGATAAAAAAAATTGATTTTTTTAATTTTTTTATTGGGAATGTTTTATAGCAAATAGAATATATTGGTGTTTTTTCAAAATTGGCGCTCTTTTTTTGTTTATAGTGCAAAAACGAAAAACCGCAGAGGTGATTAAATACCACCAAAAGAAAGCGCTATTTGTGAGAAAAAAGGGAAAATCAACAAATAAAGAAAAACCAATATAGCGTATACAATTGCGACACAAATCATATTGTAATTGAATGTTATTAAAAATGACCTTTGCTTTTCAATCTGCACCTGTTTTAAATTTCTGAAAATACAATGCAATATGGCTACTTGGAGCTGTTCTGTATACAGAATGTGTACTGACCACACCCCAGAAACATAATTGCCTGCTTGTGTGATTGGCTCACCAATTTTCCCAGAAGTCTGCCTAAGATACAAGTTAGATTTCTGGCATCCCCTGCAACAAAAATGTTATTTTTAGTGAGATACTCCCAATAGGAACACGTCTAAAGGGATACATGCCCAGCAGTTTTCCTCATTAGTGCCCTGCAGCTGCCATAGCTGATTTTTGCATGAATAAATGAAAGCTAATCATTTTAATCACCCCTGTTGGGCAGTTTGTCTAATCCATGTAAACTGATAAATTCTGGAGAGCTTGAGCTGTGAAAAACAACAGACTTGCTGGCTGGAATACTAAATGAAAATAGAACAAAGAAAGCCTAAAAAAGGAAACTATTACAGCCATCACATTTAAGAGTTGGTAAGCTGCTTCATAATAAATGTTTGCTTTTGGGTTTACTACTGCTTTAGGAGCAGACTTATTTACAAATACAGACAGTAGAGGGCAGCAGCTCCCAACCAAAGTAAAGTTGAAATAGCTTCATATTGTTCACCTGCTGTAAGAAGAGGCTTGCTGTTCAGAGTTGTGTTTCTGTTCAATCCAGCCGGGACTTGGCGAATGCGCAAATGCGCGAATGCTCATGCGCGCACACAAGTATGCAAGCACGCAACATGACAGATGCTGGCGCCAAATAGGCTATTTAAACCCAGCCTTTGCTCAGCTCCAGTGCTGCTTTGTCTTCAGCCTTGTTGACCTGAACCTGCTACCTGTATCCTGTTTACCAGTACCAGACCCAACTTGTCCTGACTATCCTCTGCTCTCCGCCTGCACCGACCTCAGCTTGTCCCTTGACCTCCGCTCCAGTCTGCTCCTTCTGGCTCCTGTATGACCGTTTGGCTTCTGACCCGGCTTGTCTCACTACGCTCCTGCCACCAGCACCTGTTGCCTGCATACCTGCTCTGGACTTACCCGGCTATCCCTGTCTGTGGACTTCAGTCTGCTTCCAGCTACATCAGGCACTCGTGCTACTCTATACTCAGCACCTCCTGTCTGCACTATCAGGGGTCCAGAGTCAGAGGCGTAAGAGAGGCCTTCCTCGCCGTTCAGGCTCACCTCCAGGTACGTGATACCTGCCAAACTAAAAATCATGTGTTTTGTAGGCTAATGCTATATATGTGAAGTATACTTGGTATTGTACATTTTTTCTGATTGTATGTGTGCTATGATTGAGCCGTCTCTTGTGCTGTGTTTGTTTTCAGGCCGTATATTTTCTGTGTGTTCTCAGATTGTGTATGCTCTCTATGTACTGTATAGTCTGTTTGTTCTGTCTCTGTGTTGTCTGTTGGTTGGTTTTCAATCTTCATGTGTTGTGTCTGCATGTTTTCTGACTGCATTTATTTTGTACATGCTCTGTCTGTTCTGTGAATGCCTGTGTTTTGAATGTGTGTGCACTATCATTTATGTATGCTCTGGCTGCACAAACTCTCTCTGTTGTGTATACTTTGTGTGTGCTCTGACTGTGCATGTTCTAAAGAGGAAAGTAGAAAGAGAGATGGAGCACACTGACTGTGTAAGACTGGATGGTTGCATGAACTCCCCAGTGCTATTTACTGGAATAAAAGAGCCTAGTAGCATACCTCCCAACTTTAGAACTTGAGAATGAGGGACACTTCAGGTGGAGTGACCTGAAGTGCTCATAGCACTCCACAAAAAAGAGTGACTGTGGTTAAATTTTGTCTAACTAGCCCTGATTTACTGCGGCTTCCCACCAATTGGCCATGGGCTCCTCTGTTCTCTCCTCAGAGGTAATTGGGTGGGGTATACACATACTGTACCTGTTTGAGCAGGTAGCCCATTTGGCTGCTCTCGATCAGGTGGCATAAGGCCCTCCACTCCACATACACGAGGGAAGCTCGTAATAAAGGATTGTCCATAGCAGCTGCTTTTCTAACATTTTACTTGAGCCATAACCAATAGTTTCAGCTTACAGCGCATTATCAAATTTCTGTTCAATATCAAAATCCCTTCGCTGCACCTTAGCTTCGCACAGTCTTTCCTAAGTACCATATTTTTTCATCTTCAATCATAAATTTAGGTTCCTTCTTAGAGTAGCGCTAAACAGCCATTCTCGGATGGGCTTCTCCTCAGTTTTCCTTCACCCTACATGGCCTCCGTCTGAGATCAACTCTTTGAACATGTCTCCTAAGCTCCAACCCAAGAAGACATTATATAGACAACAGGGTGACCCACCCTCCTGACACATTCCCTAGGCTGAACTTAACTATACAGAGGCTTAACCACTGCCTACTTGTGGGTGTGACCAAACTACTAAAATTGGGAGGGGCTTAAGGAGCATGATTAACCACTTTACCACCGGAGAATTTTGCTGTCTTACGTCCAGGCCACTTTTTGCGATTCGGCGCTGTGCGACTTTAACTGACAATTGCGCGGTCGTGCGATGCCGTACCCAAACAAAATTTACGTCCTTTTTTTCCCACAAACAGAGCTTTCTTTTGGTGGTATTCTTTTGATCACCTGTGCGATTTTTACTTTTTGCGCTATAAACAAAAAAAGAGCGTTTATTTTGAAAAAATAACAATATTTTTAAAATTTTTTTATATGAAATTCCTCCCAAAAATATGTAAAAATCAAATTTTTTTAAAATTTTTGGCCAATTTGTTTTCTGCTACCTATGTTTGGTAAAAAAATTCACAATAAGCGTATTTTGATTAGTTTGCGCAAAAGTTATTGCGTTTACTAACTAAGGGAAAGATTTCTGTAATTTTTGGTGTTTTTTTTTTTAACGAGTAATGGCGGCGATCTGCGATTTTTTTTGAGGGACTGCGACATTGCGGCGGACAGATCGGACCCTTGACTGACATTTTTGACACTTTGGGGGTACCAGTGACATTACTGCAGTAATCAGTGCTATAAATATGCACTGTTACTGTAAAAATGACACAGGCAGGGAAGGGGTTAACTTTATTGGAGAGGGAGGGGTTAATGTATGCCTGGTGCTTACTAACGTGTGGGGGGGAGGTGACTCAGTGAGCCAGGGACAGATCGGATGTTCAGCTATGCTGAACACTCCGATCTGTCACTCCCTGTCACTGAGGAGATCCGCCCGCTCTGTTTACACAGGCGGGCGGATCTCCAAACTAGATTCCCCGACGATCGGGGAAGAGCGGCGGCGATCGCCGCCGCTCCTCCCCTGGCCCGACTCCCGCTGTGAATGAAAACAGCGGGAGCGCGCCGCCTACAGGGGGAGGAGTCCATCGACGTAGGTCTACGTCGCTGGACGATAACGAGCCACTGTGCCGCAGTAGCAGCACAGTGGCTGGAGCTAAAGTGGTTAAACAAAAACCATGCTTCCCTGTACCTAGAAAATATGCTTTGGTTTCTGTGCTACAAGCAGGGGCGGACTGAGAACCCTCAGGGCCCCTGGGCAAAATAAATCAAGGGCCCCCTTCCAGGCCCCACCCATATCCCGCCTCCAGCCACACCCACGCCCCACCTCCAGCCACACCCACGCCCCACCTCCAGCCACACCCACACCCTACACAATCTATAGACACAAAGAACAAAAGTGCAATCATTTATTAACAACTGCAATATAAATAACGAATGCAAAAACCAAACTGTGCAAAATAAATAACAAATGCACAAACCAAGACAAGTGCATTAACAATAATAAACAGGCAAACCAAGAAAAGTGCATTACCAATAATAAAACAGACAAACCAGGACAAGTGCATTACAAAATCATAAATAGACAAAACCAGAGCAATACAAATCATACACAGACAAAACCAGAGCATTAAAAATCATAAATAGACATTACATATAAAAATAACTACAATGCAAACAAAATCAGTGCATTACAAATAATAAAACAAAACAGAAGTGCCATCCAATTTTAGCTGCAAAAATATATAGCATTGGCCAGTCTGCAGTTTAAAAGAGAAGCAGAGAGCGGAGTTCAGAAGATGTCTTGCCAAAACGGTCTATGATTTTCTCTTTGTCTCTCTTTATCCTTAAAGAAACATCTCTCTCTATGGCAATAAGCATCAATGTCTCCAGATTTTGCTGTGTAAGCGTTGATCTAAGTCTTGATTTCAGAATTTTTTACTTAGAAAAACACCGTTCACAGGAGCATTGCGTGGTGCTTAGAGTTATCAAGTACTTGTATGCCATATAAAGATTTTCATAGGCCGAAGAGCATAATCTGTACTGAAACAGCAGCTTAAATGCACAGGATGTGCACTTTTTACAGCATTTATTTTTCACTGAAAGCTTACAAGCTGATGGCTCAGAGTCAGAGAAGTCAGGCTCTTCCTCTCCAGCAGAGCTCAATGTTTCAGTATCACTGTCAAACAGTCCTCTGGAGAGATTTTTATAACTTGATGCAAATGAAATCAATTCTTCACGAAGAACAAGGCCATTGATTTCAGGAACCGCTGCAGAAATTTCATCAACGTGTATTTTTTCAGGAGAAGCCAGTATTTCCTCAAACCGGTTTGGGTCAAAACATGCAACCTGCATGTAAAGTTTGCCATGAGTGGCAAACCTGGTTCTCATACTTTCCAAAACTCTATCACAGATGACATTGTAGCATGAAACTTCAAAGCTCTGTTGTTGATTTGCCGGAACTACACATCTTGTTGACCTAAGTTCTGTAAACGATTTACTGATGGCAATGTCCTCTGCAGCTAGTTTTTCATTCACGTGATCAATGAAACTTGTTGCAGATCCATAGACTCCTGAAAAGTCTCTTGACATTTTTGCCAATTGGTTTGTAGCATCCTCAACCATTCGCCATGCCTGCATAATGTCAAGGGCTGGTGACTGCAAGTAATCTGACACAGGAGTAGTAATGTCAAAAATTCTTAGAAATATAAAAGCTGTCAGGATGGTTTCAAATTTGCACAAGTTTTCATTTAGTTTTAGTGCCTCATGACGCACAGAATTTCTGAAATCAGATGAACCACTTACATGTTTCAGAACAAGGATGAGGTCAGAATATAGTTCCTGAGAGTGGTTTTGATATGTTCCACAAAGTTTCCGAAGGGCTCTGGCTTTGCTTGACCACCTCGTAGTGCCAATTGTATCCAGTCTTTTAAGTTTAGAACTTCCAGTCTTGGCTTTCAGCTGGTCTTCCCAAATTTTAATCCTTTTGTAGGACTCCGAGAAGAAGGTGGACAAGTTGCCAAGAAGTCCAAACAGACTCACTGCTGGAACGCATACACTGCTTGCATCACATATAACTAGATTTAGGACATGAGCATAGCACCACGTATGAATGTGACTGGGACGCACTTGTTTCATCAACGCTTGCAATCCTGTATATGTGCCACTCATGTTAGCAGCTCCATCAAAGGAATCTCCAATGCACTGCTCCAGATTCAGTCCAATGTCAGACAAAGAATCTCTTAGCAAATCATGTAAACCCTTGCTGCTCGAGTCCTCAACATTAAGAAGGCGTACCAATCGCTCTTTTGCTGTATCCTCCGCAACATATCGAACAACAATGGCACACTGATCATGTGCAGAGACATCTTGGGTAGAATCCATTTGTACCGAAAACATCCCTGCATTGTTAACTTCCTTAACAATGTCTTCTTTGATCATGTCTCCAATGATTGTGAACAATTTTGTTATGGAGGACTTGCTCAGAAAAGTTACAAATTTTCCTCGCCCTTTTTGAGATGGGTCACGTTTTTTGGCCGCTTCTGTAACTTTTACCAAATGGTCTTTTAGGACTGGGCTATATTCCGCAAGAAGTTTCACAGCTTCCAAGAAATTTCCTCGATTTTCAAGATGGTCATCATCAAATACATCAGCTGCAGACTCTGAATGGCTGCTTCTGTACGGCAATGCTTGGATTCCAATAAAAAAAACAATATCAATGATGTTGCTTAGAACAGCACGGCGCTGAAGTACCTGGTTGTGCCTCATAGAAAGCTGGTCAACAGAAAGTTTGTGCTGAATCGATTTGCCTTTAATATTGACCATATAGGCTTCACTAGCAAGTTTATGGCACTGGGACTGCTCATGCTCTGTGAGTCTTGTTGTTATATGTCTCCAGTCATTACAACCCTGTATCCAATGAGTATGGTGATATTTTTCAGCAGAGTACATAAGGCAAATTGAACAGTGCAGGGTCTTCTTTTTGTCATTATATGTAACCCATTTTCTATTAATATTTGATCCTTGTATACCCTTTCTGAAGTAAACAAGGGTTCCATTGAAAGGGATGTCCTGAGTAGGCTGATTGGGGTGAAATTCCCAGAACATTTCCATGGAGATTCCAGCCTTTCTCAAATCATGAGCATGAAGAAAGAAATCCTCTGGGGAAGATGATTTTTCCCTAAGAGTAGACAGTGAACTTTCCTTCCTTGGAATTTTCATAGGAGGTTCTCTCTCTTTGGTCTCCTCTTCAACTACAAAACATACATTTGATGTTTCAGGAATTTCAGTTTCAGAAACAGAAGTTCCAGCCACTACTGGCATTCCACCCGCTACATCTTGCTGTGCATCAGCTTTCTTTTGAAAAAATGTGTGGATTTTGCTTGTTGAGGCTTCAATTTTCTTCTGTTCCTCTTTCTTTTCCTTTCTCTTCATTGCACCACTTTTGTGTTTATAACCGTCTGATGAAGACATTGTAGTGCTGAAAACGACGACAACCTGTGTATGGAATGTTTCACAGGGATTAGACATGAGTCTCATCAATCATTTGTTGGTTTATGTGAACAACCAAACACATCTAAAAAGAAGTGTTTAACAGTTAAACTCAATGACTTGAGTCTTTGGTTTTTATTGTAATCTAGATTACAAGAATGTATTCCTTAGTGCATGAACGGTTTCGCAACACACACTTTGACAATGTAAATGCAGAGTACACTGCACCACTCAACACTGAGAAAAAGATTAGTGCTCATTCCTGGGGAAGAGAGCCATCACATAAAGTACACTATGTGTACCAAGAGCAGAAATGCAAGTGTCATCCAAATTTGTTGGCAGACGCTCTCGTCCAGTCAGAACCAACAAAATAGAAATACTCAAAAGTGTACCAATACCATGAGCAGAGGGAAAAGCTACATGCACCTGTGTCAAACCACAGTGCAGTGAGTCTCTCTTGAAAAAAAGAAGTAAGGCCTTTCACACGGGCGTTCCGATCAGATCCGCCTGTCAGTTTTTTTAGGCGGATCTGATCGGATGTCCCATTCAGCCCTATGGAGCAGCGTCCCTTTTTCACATAGAGCTGCAATGTAAAACATTGCGTTCCAGAGAAACTGCAAAGTTTCTGTTGCAGCAATAAGTCAGCCTCTACTGCCTGTCTACCAGACAGCCACTAGAGGGCTTCCTGGATTGAAACAGACCTTTGGTCCGGTATCTGATGCTAAACAAACTCACGCACCATATGATGACCTCCAGTGTTAGATTTTTCCCCATATGAAAGCATTAATTCAATGCTTTCCTATAGAGAGATACAATGCGTGTGTGGCATTTGACAAGCATTAGCGCCTGCTCGTTGTGGGACGTCGGAGGGTGTGGAGCATCATCCCAGTGCAGAGGGATATTGGCGCAGGAATTCGTCGAGTAAATAAAGGGTCTTTATTTACCGGCAAGGGAGGGGGGAGGCAGAGGGACCGATCGTGCCAGGAATACAGCTTTGGATTGCTGCCGCTATAGTATCCCATTAAATTCAAATTCAAAATAACCGATCAATAAAAAGCCCCTAAGTCAACTTTCAATCCGGCTATCATGGCCTTCTAGTTTGAATTCTTAAGGGGATGCTCCTCTGAGCTCCCCTGCACAATCTCTGTAGTGATGCCGGGGCCGGGAATGATGTCATATTCCAGCTCCTGGTATTACTAAACACAGCGAGGGAGCAGTGAGGAGCTGCAGGAGGATTACTGCTCCCTTGCGCGCTGCCTCCCACGCGACCCCAGTCAGGCGGGTGGCCCCCTCTCATGCTACCTCGTGCTGGCAGCCAGTTGACGCGGGCTAGCAGCCTTCGCTAAAGGGCTGCTAGGACAAACTTTCTAATCGCCATGTCGAGCCCTGCTCTAATGTAATAGAAAAATATATTAAAAAGTGTATAAACGCAAGGAAGAACAGAGAAGCTTCCCTAAGGAGATTCTTTTCCCTGAAATTCCCTGATCCCACAACAATGGACAAACAGCAGGAAGTGAAGTAGACTGATCTACAGGGACCTGGAGAGGGGTATCCAACAGAGTCCCTCTCAGTGTGCATCAGAGAGTGTGTTAGAATGAATCCCCTCCAGGCACCATTAGAGACTACAATAGAGTCTAATATGCTTGGAGGCAATCTCAGCGTCGATTAGAGAGTCTCTGTTAGAAAGAGTCTCTTCCAGGCCCCAATTGAGGGCTAATGGGCCATGGAGGGGGTCTTTCTAGCAGAGGCTATCTCAATGTCAGTGGCGGCTGGGGCTCGAAATTTTAGGGGAGGCGCAAACAGAAAAAAATCTAATAGGCATTGCTTTGCGGTAAAAAACGTGGCAAAAAATTGCATGACTTTGAGGTCACAAAAGTGTGAAAGGGGCCTTCAGTAATCAAAGTATAGTGTGCCCCCATCAATGCAGAGTTACTACAGCGTGCCCTCATCAATGCATAGTAACTAAAGCGTGCCCCCTTTCAATGCAGAGTTACCACAGCGTGCCCCCTTTCAATGCAGAGTTACCACAGCATGCCCCCTTTCAATGCAGAGTTACCACAGCATGCCCCCTTTCAATGCAGAGTTACCACAGCATGCCCCCTTTCAATGCAGAGCTACCACAGCATGCCCCCTTTCAATGCAGAGTTACCACAGCATGCCCCCTTTCAATGCAGAACTACCACAGCATGCCCCCTTTCAATGCAGAGTTACCACAACATGCCCCCTTTCAATGCAGAGTTACCACAACATGCCCCCTTTCAATGCAGAGTTACCACAACATGCCCCCTTTCAATGCAGAGTTACCACAACATGCCCCCTTTCAATGCAGTTACCACAGCAGGCCCCCTTTCAATGCAGTTACCACAGCATGCCCCCTTTCAATGCAGAGTTACCACAACATGCCCCCTTTCAATGCAGAGTTACCACAGCATGCCCCCATTCAATGCAGAGTTACTACAGCGTGCCCCCATTCAATGCAGAGAGTTACTACAGCGTGCCCCCTTCAATGCAGAGAGACTTACCTGCAGCGGCGGCTTCTCCTCAGCCCCCCGGCGTCTCGAGTCCTCCTGCCTCCTCCTTGGTCAATGGTATGCGTTAGCCTTTCGGGCCAATCAGGAACCGGCTTTCGGACCAGCTTCCTGATTGGCCAGGAGGAGGATCCGTGTGATAATAGCGAATTTTCATTCGCGATTGTCACACAATGGGTGGGCGTGGGGAGCACTGCTCTGCGCCCGGGTCCACCCTCTTCTGAAGCCTTTTAGAGCCTCTGGCTCTAATCAGGTGACTAAAAAATAAAATAAAAATCCCATTGAACTCCATGTGTCCGGCGCCCCCAACACACCGGCCGCCACTGCTCAGAGTCCTTTAGAGTGTTACAAAGAATCCCCACCAGGCCCCATTGGAGACTACAATGGAGTCAGTCTAATAGGCTTGGAGGGGGGTCTAACAGAGGCCATGTCTATTAGAGAGTGTGTTAGAATCCCCTCCAGGCCCCATTAGTGACTACAATGGAGGGGACTCTTTCTAATGGGCCATCAAGGGTGGCCTTTCTGGCAGAGGACATCTCAGTGTCCTTTAGAGAGTGTGTTAGAAACAGTCCCCTCCAGGTCACATTATATGAAGTCTAATGGGTCCTGGTGGGGGGGGCTCTTCCTATTCACAATAAAACACAACACAACTCTCTGATACCTAGGCCAAGTTGGCTCTTACCTTAATTATGGTTTCTGGCTGGCAGGCTGTGGTCTTGCTGGCTACTGCTGGCAGGCTGTGGTCTTGCTGGCTGCCGCTGGACCACGTCCGAAGTGCCCGACCGCTCAGTCCGCTTCTGGCTGAAGTTCAGCTTTAAAGCAACCCTGTTGGTGATGGGGGGGGGGAATTAAATTTTAGCAGCAACAGCCCTTGGAAAAAAGCAGCTTTATACTTACTTTTCCGATGCCAAGTATGCTGTGGAACATGTGCAAATATGTGGCAGCCAAATGTGGTGACTATATGGTATGCAAATTCCTTACACAGACAAAGCCGCTCAAAGTGAGATGAAAACCAGGTGCGAGTCGGATCCGTGGTCCAAGTAGCAATCCAAAACACAAGATGACGACCGCACTCAGGCATAGATGAAAGCATAGAAGTGTTTTATTCTGCACCACAAGTAACAAATATGATTAGTACATCACGCATAGTGCATGTTCGCACAGAATCGGATTGCACTAGCGTGAACCACTATGCGATCCGATTCTGCTGTGGATAAAAAAAAAGGGTCAGGTGCGTATTTAGTGTGGCTGCAGTACGAATTCAGCCATACAAAGTGTATGGCTGAAATTTGCACCGCACATGAGATCGTATTTAATTTAGGAGCAGTGCGCTCCGAATTACATGCGATCTCTGTGATCGCACTATTGTGAACTGGGGCTAACACTATGATGAGTCCTCTTCCTTATCTTGTCCTCTGAGACCACCAACAGGAATTCCATCCACTGGGACGCAAGCCATCTAACCCACGGAGATTCCAAAGCGCTTTTTGATCTTTAGTTGACATAAGCCAACAAAGATCAACTCCATCTGGTTAGTTTGCATATTTTCCCACAGTTTGGCAGTGTTCGGAGGGTGCCACCACTACTGCTTGTATACCATATAATCACCACATTTGGCTGCCACATATTTGCACAATGGGACTAATATTTTGGACTATTCACTGTTTATAGCTGATGGTGGCTGATTTTGTTTTGTATATACATTTGCATTATCCCAGACAATTTTAATTAAAAAAAAAAAAAAATATATATATATATATATATATATATATATATAGATGTAATAAAAAATAATATATTTTTACAAATATTGTGTGGGATAATGCAAATGTACACACTATTCCTCAATTCCTCAGAGGAGAGACCATTGAGTGGAGCTGGATAATCCAGCCTGGATTAGTTGCTGATGCCTTGGCCTTGCAATTTTAAAAGGCGTTCCCTCTTCCTCAGATCCCCTGTTTCTGTATGATTATGATGTGAGTAGTTCTTGTAACATGGCCTCTATGTGAAATCCAGCTCAACTCAACAGTCTCTCCTGTGAGGAATAATGTGTACATACATGTACATACATTTGCATTACCATACACAATTTTAATAAAAATATATGAAAAAATACGATTTATATATTTTTATTAAAATTGTGTGTGGTAATGCAAATGTATGTACATGTATGTACACATTATTCCTCACAGGAGAGACCGTTGAGTTGAGCTGGATTTCACATAGAGGCCATGTTACAAGAACTACTCACATCATAATCATACAGAAACAGGGGATCTGAGGAAGAGGGAACGCCTTTTAAAATTGCAAGGCCAAGGCATCAGCAACTAATCCAGGCTGGATTATCCAGCTCCACTCAATGGTCTCTCCTGTGGCTGTGAGGAATAATGTGTACATTTGCATTATCCCACACAATATTTGTAAAAATATATGAATCATATATTTTTATTAAAATTGTGTGGGATAATGCAAATGTACACATTATTCCTCACAGCCACAGGAGAGACCATTGAGTGGAGCTGGATTTCAGAGGCCACAAGAAGAACTACTCACAATCCAGGGATCGAGGAAGGTATTGAGATGAAGAAGTTGTTGAGGAGAGAAGACACAACTCACGGCCAATCGCAGGCAATGGCATCCAGTCCACTCTGAAGTTCACTCGACCGTTACTCTTTGTTTTCATTACCCTGTGGAGGCGGGGCACATCGACGTCACTTCCCCTCACACACAGGACACCATCACTATTGCATCCAGCGCTAGGGCCCGCCCTCCATGGAATCCAGCGCTAGGGCCCGCCCTCCGCCTCCTCGTCTCACTGTCACTAACAGGAACAGCCGCCGGGCCCCTCCCCACACTCAGTCAGCGCCGCCAGGCCCCTCCTCTCCTCCCAGGCTCCGAGTCCCACTACCTATCGCCGACGCTGACGCCGATGCTGGGTCACTGGGTGACTTAAAATCGTATATTGTGCGGCGGGCCCCCTTGCCAGGCGGGCCCCCCCTTCCTGACTTCCCGGCCGGGCCCTCGGACCACGTCCGAAGTGCCCGACCGCTCAGTCCGCCCCTGGCTACAAGCAAGAGTCTTTTATTACATATGATGTTTTGCATACTGAAAATAGACAGAGATCTAGACTGCTGTACTGTGTACTTGTATGACAAAAAAGTATCCTGTTCTCTTTATATTGCTTCCTTTATGTGAAATTCCTGGTGTCAGTCCCTCTGCTTTCCCAGATAGAAAGGATAACTTGTCACACATTTGTCGCAGTGTTGAATTGTAAGTCTTGTTACCTTGCTGCACATTTTCACTGTTAAGTTGTACACTAGCAGAGTACTTTAGGCACAAGTTCTAGTTGAAACTTTTCCAATTTGTAGCAAATTTGTGTGGCAAGTCTCTAGCAAGAGCAAAGTTACAGTGGTGAGTCCACAGCAAGAGCTCTGCAAGTCACAGTGACCCCTGTGGTGGGATGATTATTGCTAAACATATCTGAACCAGAACTTGCAGCAGACTTGCAGGATGTTTTCATAGAAAGTTGGTCTGGAGTCATGCAATGCGAACTTGCTGCAATTGTGCAACAAACTTGTGAAGCGTTATGGGATGCCCAGAACTTGGTAAATACAGAACTTTGAAGACAAGTTGAGTGATCACAGACTTTTAGCAAAGATCCCAGACTGTACTCCCTCCAGAATAACTGTACATCCTGGCTAGCCACAAGTCCCAAGTAAAATTTCCCCAAACAAGGGTGAAGGATAACAGTATACTGTCTCTCTGAAAGCTAGCTGAATATTGTACTCGGCTGCTTGTACTCTTTGGGGGGTGAAAAGTGTAGAAGAGCTTTGAGGACCACTGTGGCTACACTGTCTTCTTAGCACAAAGCTCCAGGGAAATTACTTTCAACAGACTGGTAAAGCACTTACAATACTTATCCCAGCATGTCAAAGTCTTACCTTGCCTTCCCGTTGGCAGCCATCTTGGACATGTGCAGACTACTGTCTTTTATAAACTCTGTTTGCATCATCACTTGCCTGCTGCCTGGGCTTCGCTCAGTGATAATGTTGCACACCTTACTTATATATCACCTGTTGGCTTGCAGTCCTTTGCCCTTGTGTTTGTGCTCAAAGGTGCATCACTGCTTGCAGTCTTCTGTTCTCCGTGTTCCTCCGTGCATGACCTGGCTTGGCTGACGACTTTCCTGGCTCTCGATTCCGCATCCGCAGATGACCTGGCATCGGCAGACTACCCGCCTCTGAACTCAACCCCAGCTTTGATGACTACCCACTTCTACACTCAATCCTAGCTTGGATGACTACCCGCTCTGGACTTGACCCTGACTGTTCCTGATTTTGCTTCTTACTCTTGCTGTGCGATTATTGTTTTGCTCTAATAAACTGCTTTATTTTACTTGCATCTTCGTGTGGTCTGGTTTCCTGGCACCCTGACACATCACTGGCACATTAGCACAAGATTTTCCCAAGCAGAGGGTTGAAAGTTGGCAGTAGCTGTCCCTCCCAGATGAATAGATTGGTATTGCACCTGGCTGCCTCTCCTCTATAAACTTTGAGTGGTGAAACAGGCATTACTCACTCAGTCCCTTAAATTCCTGCAACAAAGGTGGTAAATTCTGGTCAGGCCTTCTGCTGAACAGGTCCCACTTGATTTCAAGGTGTCTCAGCCAAGCCAGGCTGAAGCTGAAGGAGTGAGGGTCCTTCTAAGCTTCCTTCCCCATTTCACTCAGCACAATGTCTCCCTCTCTTTCTCTCTGGCACCCTCTGCCTGGAGGCAGAGGGGTCCCCTCCTGGCTTCTGTATCCTAGATTCTCTCCTCACATGGCCAGGCTCCTGAGCATTTATGGGTAAACTCTCCACCTTCTGGGTTGTCCTTACTCAGGGATTGGCAGAGCTCCAATGAATATTCAGGCTTCTATCTCCATCCCTTATAGAAGCCAGGGGGAGGCTGAACTGTGCATGACCCAAATTAACTCTAGCTTCACCGGCTATAGTTAAGCCCAGCTAAATGCACCTACACCAACCAACTATGTACACTAGGGGGTGCTACATTAGTTACAGATCCTCTTTATTTTTTGTAGATAGTAGCAAGAAAGAGAAAAATAGAATGTTAAAAAAACAATAAACAATAAATAAAAAAAATGTAAAGATTCTCTCCCCACACATGCACATACATGAACACATACATACACAGTTTGGACAAGCACAAACATACAGCTATTAAATAAAGTTCAAGTGTAAAATCTAAACAAATGTAACATCCCTAATTTGTTTGTGCATTCAATATAAGAAGACAAGAAACCACAAGGAGAGTGATTTGAATGTTGTGGAGCACTGAGTACAATCTGAACGTGGTTTTGGCCTATTTGATTGGTTTAGCAATATATGTATTGGTTCACAAAGCTGACATGGATACTGTATGTCACATTGTTTGCAGTGATCAGTTTATATTGAATGCATAAGCAAAGAAGGAATGTTACATTTGTTACAAGTGCAGCTGCAGGCATCATTTTTAGCTGGAGATTTACTTCACCATAAGAAAAATCATAGTGGCTGTTCAGCTGCTTGATTGTTCTTACAGGCGGAAGGGGATGTACCTCACTCATGCTGCCCTCTGGTGCTTCTACCGGCTTGCCCGTGCGATCGGCGAGCTGGAGAAGGAATCCGTTGGCGGCAGAAGTACACCATAGAGAATACCGAGGACCAGATGGTCCCTGGCAGTCTCTATGACTCTCGGAGGCCCAGGCGCGATGTTGTGACGTCACGCCCGGCCTAGCAGTTGTAAATACTGCCGTGATCTGATTTTGTATTGTATTTCAAGCTTTCCAGTCTTATTGACCCCAGATCTCTCCCTCTCCATAAAAATGACCTGTAATGCACTATTCCTATTACAAGGGATGTTTACATTCCTTGTAATAGGAATAAAAGTGATAAAAAAAATTAAAGGGAAAGTGTAAAATTAAAAACTAAAACTAAAATAAACATTTAAAAAACAAAGTTTAAAAAACAAAGTAAAGTGCTTTGAAATGAAATGCATACGTACATCGCGCCCACATTTTTAAACGGCGTTCACTCCACACATGTGAGGTATTGCCACAAACGTTAGAGCAAGAGAAACAATTCTAGCCCAAGACTTCCTCTGTAACTCTAAACTGGTAACATTTAAAACATTTTTAAAGCATTGCCTATGGAGATTTTTAAGTACTGAAGTTTGGAGCCATTCCATGGGAAAAAAAATGGGCTAACTTCAGTGTTTTGTTTTTTTTTTAATTCATGAAAATGTTTTTTATCAAAAAAAAATGCATTTAAAAAATTGCTGCGCGAATACCGTCTGACATAAAAAGTCTGTTGGAAAAAAAAAGTCAGCCATTATATTCCCTAGGGCCTCTGCTAAAAAAAAAAAATTATAATATTTGGGGGTTCTGCGTAATTTTCTTGCTAAAGAATGCTTTTACATGTAGGAGCAGAGTGCCAGAATTGGCCCGGTATGGAAGTGGTTGATAGCTATATTATTGCTTAGCGTGGTGTGTCATTTTATTTTATTCATAAGAGACATCAGGAGATATCTTATACAGCAGTTGGGGTGTTTTGGGGGGTATCATTATAGCTGTACTTTAATGCTGGTAAACTATAACCATTGTACCAGAAAATACCTAATATCTAAAAATCTAAAATAGACACACTTGTTTATTGACCATACCGCATTGATATATATCAGGTATTAAAACCTGCAGATATTTGTCCTTGTACTAGGGATAAATAGGAGAAAATAATTAGGGGAAAATATTAGAATTATAGTTACAAATCCTAAATACATTACACATTAAACAAACTAAAACAGCATTTTCTCTACTCAATATACAAAATATGTTTAGAGTATTTTTTTTAACCAATTTACCAAATGAAGGCCCTATATGTGCTGAAAAACTGAAAATAATTTTGGTGCACAAAGCAGTGAAAAAAATAAGTGAATCGGTGCATTCCAAACCTTCAAAATTGGGTCTGATCATAAAGGTTGAAATTTTCACTGCAATTATGATTGTTTCATTACTCAAAATTAGAAAATACAGTATATGAAACTGTGGCTGGCAGATTGTTGTGGCTGAAGGAGTAAAGAAAGTTCTATTATCTGCATTAAAATTGCAGGGTGTATGACCACTATAAAATAGCACTGAGCAGTACCAGCTCAGTACAGAAATAAAAGTGGTTCACACTTTGTGATCTTAATTTGTAGTCTCAGTGGTGCTGATGTATACAATACTTTTTATTAGGGTCAGTTCATAGAAAACCCATGTTTGTGTTTTTAATACACGATACCAAGTTATGTCTTTTAATTTCAGATTGCAGATCACAAGGGGTTCCACTTTACCTGTTGGAATAATTATTCTCCCCATATGGCACAATATACCACCACTGCAATCCCAGGAAATATGACAGCCCAACAGGCAACCCAGATTTCCATTTCCCCCAACTAATATTTATTCATAGAGTAGTCGAAATGTCTGCAGCAGGGAAACAGGGAATCTTGGAAATTAGGCAGAAGCGTTATCTCTTCCTAACCCTATTCAAAGTTAAAAACCAATAGACATGGCTAGAGTTCTTGGAGCTGTCTGGACTACCTTAATCAAAACATTGCCAGAAGACTGAATGGTCTAAAGCCCTATTGCAATACTTACTAGGATTACTAGTTCAGTAATCTATTGTAAATTGTTGCCTGTAGTTAATTGTAAATTGCTCACTAGATGGCAGTAGTGTTATGTAAAACATGCTGAGAAAAAATAATTACAATTCAGTAATGTACAGTGAAAATTCTTAGCGGTCTAGTTTTGAATTATTCACTGCGTGATTCGCACAGCGAATATTTGTTGAACACTCGTCTGTCTGTATTTTGGAGTATTTGACTATTATTTGATAATTCCCACTATTTGCCTGTCATCTAATGACTAACCTATAATTTTCAAAGAAGAGTCACTTTATTCACCCATTATTTTTACCTATGATTTTAAAGAGAATTCATCCATCAGCATACAACATAATAATGAGATAATGAGATCCCAGTTAAAAACTGGGCCCACTCACTGTGTTACAGCACTTTACATCATTACTTTAGATTAGCTCATCACATTTAAAATCAAACAGGATTTACCCATCAGCCGTTGATGTACATATAGAGTGAATACTGTATGAAAATGATAACCGAATGCTGTACAGAGAAACGAACATCCAGAAAACATTTGTTGTGTTGTGTAATCACACAGCAAATCCTTTATTAATTGACCAGTGTAGAGATTCCTTTGTTATAGAATAAGAAAAAGCTAACACACCATAGTATTTGTGTAAAACTAGTTTTGTTACTTACTTTTTTCTTCTGCCTTTTAACCATGTACAAACACTTCCCTCTAATCCTCGAATACTCAACTTCTCTACAAGGCTATTATGAGGCGTGGAATGCTTTAGCAAAATCCCAATATATTACATCCATAGCATTTCCAACTTTCAAATTTAAACTTACCAAAAAATGGGTCAAGCTAGTTAGACATGACCTACTTTTCAAAAATCCATGCTGATTCTCTGTTATTAGTTTTTTTTCTAAATATCTTGTATATATTTTTGTGTGTCTTTTCTCAAAGTGCTTTAAATCAATTTAAACACAACAGAAGCTCAGGCATGGTGGTCTTTAGTTACCTGGTTCTAACATTTTATCCTCTTTTAGTAACTGTTTAATGTTACCTTATTTAGAATATTTATCTAGCCTATCTTTTTTCAACCTTTTCAACACAAAGGAACCCTTGAAATAACTTTCTGGTCTCAGCGAACCCCTGCTAAAAACGCTATATCTACAACTGATGATACGTTAGAGTGATAGTCAGTGGGAAGAATGCTCCTTCCACTTGTGATCATTGGGAGGAATAACCTCCTTACAGGTAGCTAAAAAGATCAATGGTTTCAGTGGGAACATATCTGGGAAGCAGATATTGTTCATTGCTCAAGGAACTCCTAGCAACCTCTGGAGGAAACCTGGTTGATAAACGCTGATCTAGCCTTTAAATGCAGTTTAAGCACATCTACTTTAGTGTTTTTTTATAGTGGAACTCCAGCCACAGACAATATACAAATTTAAAAGGGAAAAAATTACCTCTTATAATGTGTGTAAATGCTCACCTCAGTCCTTTTTTCTCTAGAATTTGTAAATTTTTACCACCCATAATAAACAGCTATTGCTGTATTCCCATCACTGTAGTTGTAAGAGCTGCTGCTCCCACACAGTGAACAGATCCTGTCATTTACTTTCCCTCCCCTATTCCCTTGTACACTCACAGAACGTCTTGTGTTCTGTGAACAGAATATGAGGCATCCTGTCAATGAACAGGGGGAGAGAAGGGTTGGATAAATTGTCGGATCCTTGTATTTGTAAGTGATAGGATCATTTAGAGCCATTGTCCTTTTCCATTCACAGGCCACCTTGTCTTCTGTTTATTGAATACAATATATTCTGTGAATATATAAGGAGAGAGGAAAGGCAGTGTAAATGTTAGAACTTCTTAAAAGAGAAGTTCAGGAATATAAAAAAAACAAACATACATTCTCACCTAGATTGCTGCAGCACTGATCCCAGCGGCAGCTGTCCCCTGCGGGCTCTACACTGAAATCTGAGCGATCAAAGACCACTGATTGCACAGTTCTCAGAGTTCAGTCTGCAGAAATCCGATGACTATCGGAGACCGTCTCTCTGCTCTGCCCGTCCAGCACTCACTGGAGTGCCGGGCTGTGGAGGGGACGGGAGCACCTGGCTAAGTATCCCAGCGGCTTGCTGAGAGGCTAAGCCAGCTGCCGGTCTAAGCAACTGCATGGATCCTGACTGTAAAGTCGGAATCTTTTTGAAAGCCTGGACCGCCTGAGTGACATCAGCCAACAGGCTGAAAACAGATCTCAGGAGCATACTCCTGTGATTCATTGGAGAAGAATAGCCAAAATAGTTGCAATAGTTTTTAGTTAATTATACATTATATGTTTTTTGACAGTGCACACTGTATGTTTAAAACTGTTGTTTTATAGCATAATTTTTATTATTTGTTTAAAGCTAATAAGTACTTGCGGGATACAGGAGGGGCAGGCCAACCTTCACCACTACTAAGAAGTGCTGAAAATCGTATCCTATTTGCCTGGGATATAGAGAAGCAACGGGGGTGGAAGGGTCATGTAAAGGTATGTACAGATAATGTTAGCACTGGTGCAGCCTTCTTGGTACATTTATAGTACTGACAAGTTTACTTTTACTTTTAAGACTCAATTTTAGTGCCCATTCACACCAATGTACTACAATATTATGTGCGTTACTGCAATGTGCAGCAACATATGTTACATGTGTTAAAGCGCATGTGGGCTACAATAAAGCGCAGCAGTCATTGAAATAAAAATTAAAAAAAAAAACACTCCCAAGAGACTTTCTACTTACCTGTCTTAATATAGTCTTCATTGTCTTGAAGAGCAAAACTGTCCAAGGAATCTTTACATCTCACATATGTCTGGTTTTCTTGCATCCCCTGCCACACTGATGGGGAAACTGTAGATTTTATATTTCCTTATTATTATTGATCTATATTGTGGCTCACTAATGAATTCTAGGCCTTCAAATCCTGGTCAAGGAGCCATATAAGGTCATATGCATTTTTTTACCTGATCAAAAGCTTGGTATTTATGCTTTAAGGGAACAGGATCCTTTTTTTTTTTTTTTTTTTTTTTAGGGTAGCAAACCCTAGGGTAGCAAACCCTTTAAGTATTCTTGTCACATTTTCTTAATCTTTATTTGTATCTGTCATTATTTTTAATAAATGTTATACTTTTAGGTATTTGTGTGATCTCTCTTTGCACATATCGAACACAACCCCAAAAACGTGACAAAACACTTGGTACAAGAAAAGTGGGGTGTTTCATTTGTGTAAACAAAAGATACAAAACGACTCAGAATTGTGCTTGACTGTTTTTGCTGGGTTTAATTATGTGTTCTTGAATTGTAAGCCGTAGCACATTCAGAAAAGCGTAGGAAATGTATCAGATACTTAGCTGGCTTATTTGAGATGCCTTTAGGTGATCAGATGCAAGCCAATTTTTGTTTCGGTGCCCATGACTGGATACCAGCTTGCAATTTTGTTTTTGTTTGATAAATTAGGCGAGAGACTGATATACAAATTAAACTGTTGTATCTTCAGGAAGCCTCAATTTGTAATAGTACAAAGCATTGGTCTCTGGACTGTAGAAGTTTCAGGAATGAGATCTTTTTACATTTCGAAAATATGAGCTGACTGCTCAGTTTGTAAAACTGCTGTAACATAAGATATCTGTGTATAGGTTGAGGTCTTTGTTTTGTGTTAGCTAACTAATGATGAGGAAATGTTGCTTGTATGAAGATGTTGAATGCATTTTGTTTTCTCTATAGTAAATGTGACAATGTTGCCTGAATTAAGACAGAAAGGTAATGCTAAGTATGGCTGATCTGTAAAATATGTTTTGCTACTAATGTTTGAGGGTTATCCTATGTGAGAAATTGTTAGATGAGCAGCCTGCTTGTATGAGGGACTTGACCCCTTCCTTACATGTCTTGTGTGTGTCTGTGTAAGAGAGGGGAGAGATGGAGAGACTATTAAAGACATTTCACCCTTGTTAAAAGATTGTGCCTATCTGTGAAGCAGAAGAGTTCTGGACATCTAAGAAATAAGTAATATACTATTAAATGTGATGTTCAAATGCGGGTGGTGGTTTTGTAAGGCAAAGGAAAAGTTTACTTATGTTGTTGCTGTTGTAGAAATAAAATCCTAGTTGAAATTGTTAGTTTTTGCTATGTAACTCTATGATTATTTTTAAACAAAGTAAAGATAAAGGATGATTGAGGCCAACACCGTTTAACCACTTAAGCCCCGGAAGATTTTACCCCCTTCCTGACCAGGCTCTATTTTGCGATTCGGCACTGTGCAAATTTAACGGACAATTGCGCGGTCGTGCGATGCTGTACCTAAATGAAATTGACGTCCTTTTTTCCCCACAAATAGAGCTTTCTTTTGGTGGTATTTGATCACCTGTGCCATTTTTACTTTTTGCGCTATAAACAAAAAAAGAGCGACAATTTTGAAAAAGTAATATTTTTTACATTTTTTTTTTATATGAAATTACCCCAAAAAAATGTAAAAATCAACATTTTTTTAACATTTTAGGCCAATATGTTTGCTGCTACATATGTTTGGTAAAAAAAATCACAATAAGCGTATTTTGATTGGTTTGCACAAAAGTTATTGCGTTTACTAACTAAGGGAAAGATTTTTGTCGTTTTTATAGATTTTTTTTTTAACGAGTAATGACGGCGATCTGCGTTTTTTTTTTGTGGGACTGCGACATTGCGGCGGACAGATTGGCGGACTAATGTTTGTTTTATTCGTTTTTTTAATACAGAAGGAACCAGATCTGTTCCTAGAAATTTTCAAGATCTGTATGGGATTGAAAAAGAGGATGAAATACAAAAATGAATATGGATTTGGTGTATAATCTTTGTGCTATACTATGTGATAAACATACTATAAAAGTTATCATGAATGTAATTTTAATCATGGTGAATTTTTGACAACTTTTGATGGACGTCCTTTAATGAAAATCCACGTGCCGATTTTTTATTTCTAGGTGGGAAATGTAATGATAACCTACTAAGACCTTTAATTTTTTTTAGCTTCTAGATAGTACTAAACAGCATCAATCCACTTGTCTCATATGGTTTGATGTCCAAAAACTAAAGACGAAGATTACTGCATACATTGACAACTTGCGTCATCTTAGTTGTTGATATTTTGTTTGTTTATGTGAATATAATGACAGTTTTTGTTAGAACTGATTGTAAACAGAGCAGCTAAATAATTTTGATGCTGCTTGATGGGTATTAAAGTTGAATCTGAAACCAGAGAAAACTAGTGTTTGATCAATAGTAATATTGTTACATTGTTACATTTGGAATGGTTTACACGTCTTCATTGAGTTGGGGGGCATAAGATTACCCAAAGATTTACACTAAATGTGGTTTTATTTCTTCCTGTGCTGTTCCAGCTTCCTGTGTGTATTTAGCTTGATTATAGTAACATGTACTTTGGTATATTCTGCCATATTCAATATAGTGGCCTTGTAAGGCAGGACCACTGTTGGAGTGTACTTAAAAACAGAACCCACATGATGTGCCCAGGAAGAGAACAGGTGATACTAAAAGTTTAAGGTTTTACACCCAACTAGTGTTTGCTTTGAAGTATATTTTACTACATGAATGATGGTTTGAATTCAAGCCAATCATATAATTCATTATGGAAAAGGTATTTTTTATAAATGTTGGTTTAATCATGATTACTGCAACGGTTGCAAATTTTAAAGCAAGTCCTTCAAAATATGGTGCTGTAAATGTTGATATATACATTGTTATATCTGACACTCAGCGATCCTTTGGTCATCACGTTTATTACACTTGATTGAATATTTTTTAATAATTAATATGAAATGAAATACGTTCCCAGGTATGGTTTTCCTAAAATTCTCCCGATTGCTTGGGTTTGGAGCTATATGGCCATTGTTGTTTGTTATGGAATGTTGGACTGGCAGTCTTGATAACATACCTGCCTTGATGTCAACCACAAGCATATTGGAGAAAGAAGACAAATGCTTTTGACAGCAGAAACGGTCTATAAAGACTTTGCCACTGATCAGCAGCTGAACTGTTCTGATGGTGAAGTACCTGAAATGTTTTATCTGCTCTGATGGTCAAGTGCATGAATTGTCTGTAAAGTTCCAGCTACCATGTGCTTATGTGTCTGCACGTCTATGACTTTTGAGCTGCAATAGTCCAGAAGATATTGATTTTGTATTCAACAGTTCTCACAGTTCTGCAGTGTTGAAATTGCTATGTTGCAGCTGCGATCTGATCACTGGATGTCCAAGACTCTGCTGTCCATCACCAGATATGAATGACTTTGACAAGCTTATGCTTTTAAACTCTTGGAAAGGAAAGTTTGATGTTCACAACTGCTCCTGTGCTTACCAAAGGAAAAGTTTGGTGTTCTTCTGTTAGTCCAACATATACTTTTTTTAATATTTTTGGAGCTTTGGATATTTTTCATCCCTAACATAGCTGAATAGGATTTTCAGTGCAGGTAAATCAGACATAGAAAGGAAAGTAGGTATCTACACTTTAGATACATTTTAGATCCCCCATTTTCCATTTAAGGTAAGCCGGGCGGGTGGGAGAATCCTTCCGAAGCTGACATGTAGCCTTTATGTACAGTTGGAAGCGTTATATGATAATTTGTGAACCAGGGGGTGGCGTGAAGGGGAAACTGTATATTTTATATTTTCTTATTATTGTTGGTTTATACTGCGGCTCACTAATGAATTCTAGGCCTCCAAATCCTGGTCAAGGAGCCTTATAAGTTCATATGTATTGTTTTACCTGATGTAAAACGTAAGCGATGAAAGGATGGCCAAGCCCACCATCTCCCTTAAAAGGTGATATCACTGTCCAAACAACTTTGATTGGTCATTTACTCACATACTAGCCTGTATCTACCACAGCCCAAACTGGATAAGGCTTGTCCTGTCTCCAGAGCAGCATCATGTAACATGCAAGCATCTGGTTTGGTTACCTGTTCATGCCTTTTTGGGGGACTCCATGGAAAAAGCATCTTTAGTTAAGTATTCTTGTCATATTTTGCTTATCTTTATCTGTGTCTGTCATTACTTTTAATAAATGTTATACTTTTAAGTATTTGTGTGATCTCTCTTTGCACATATCGAACAAAGCCCCAAAAATGTGACAAAACAGACACGCTGTGTTTCCATCAGAACACAGTAATGACATAGGACCAGCATCCAACATATCATTATAATCAGACAGTGTAGATTTCACAAATAGCTTCCAGAACAGGTAAGTTTATAGTTTCTTTCTTTCTTTGCATTATTTTTCATTGCAATGATTATTTCAACAACAGTCTTTTTGACTTAGTCCTTCTATCCAGAGATTCCTATTTAATTTGTTCCCTGGCAGTGACGCTATGTTCCTATTATGTTCCCATTACCTCTGTGCCCCTAGTAGAGGAGGTGGAGAGGTGTGACTTTTGCTCTGCATCCCTCTTGCATTGTGTGTGGCACTCTGAATGGCTGCATATACAGTTTTAGTACAGAGCAGGAGCAGACATGTTGCGGAGATTCATACAGGACTCCTTAGGTCCCAGTGGCAGAGGGGATACAGAGAGAACAGGAACATAGCAGAGATCAGAGGACAAATGAAAAAGAAAGATTAGTGGAGAAAATTTGAAAAAATCAAATGCATGTGAGATATGCTATTTTTATCTGATTTGGGAAAAAAACATTTTGACTTTAATTCCACTTTAACCCGTAACCTGCATAATTACCTTATTGTGGCAGAGAGTATCGTGCACTTAATCCCTACATTTCTTGCACTGACAAAGATTTTGATTCTGAGATGAAATGGAGGAAGTGCTCCTCTCAGCAAACAATTACAGTAGATACTTTAGATTTGTAACAGAACGGCGACCCACACTGTGCTTGTGGACTTCCGTCAGTATAAGGCTTCCTTCAGTCTTGAACATAGATATCAGATTTTCCAACTGCCCCCATACAAAGCTAGCCAACAACTTAGCTTGTACTGGAATCTGCTCTTTATTGAACAGTCACACAGAATTTATATAGAGCATGGACCTCCCCCTCCTGGTCAGATTACCCCATCTGGTCAGGGGTTGCCTGATGGCATTATTATATGCAGATGAAATTGTATATAGAAATAGAATTAACCTGAACTAATTATCTAGCCATCTGGACAGAAACAATATGTGAGTTCATTACCAATTACAATGGGACAGACAGGCTTAACAGAATACACATCATACCTCAATACACAGACAATAGGAAGAGCCTGTCTCTGACATTGAAGTACAATACACATTATCATAAGTGTAAACACAGAACCCATTTGAAGCAATCCAAACCATATACTCAGTGTCATTTAAGTATCTGTCTTTCACTCTCAGTGATGGTGAGTACCGTCACATATCTTCCCCCCCAAAAGTAGACTAACCAGCTACCAGACCTCCAATCGGTCTTTGCCTGAGTTAGTCGGGTAACAAGTCCCAAAGAGTCAATCCATCATGGCAGCTTCCTTGACAAAGTTCCACATAGCTTGTAAGTTTGTCCCGGCAGGACGCATGGAGTTCTCATAGCCAATCAGTCTGTGGAAGTCTGGTTTGGGCAGGCCAGACTGGGCTTTTTGGTCATCCTGTGTCCCTAATAGACACAGGGTGACTTACACATAAGAGGGGCCTAGGGGGCTGAGAGGGGGATTTCCCAACCTTTCTAAGGCAGGCTATGTTCCACGGGCCCCCCAACCAAAGTGACTCCCATCACATCTCTCCCCTTTCGGAAGGAGACTAACACAGAAGGGGACCCCAAACGGGTAGCTGTAGTTCCAGTCCACCAATGTCTGTACCCACACAGTACCCCAAGCAAATTGTCCCGAACGGAGCATTACTCACCCAGCCCACCTCTGCCTCTCTCGCAGTACATATTCGCTGCAGGGGAGAAGCGTGGACTGGCCCTTGTCCCTGGAGTCCTTTCAGCCGCTGGAGAGAAGACAGGGTGGCTGGGCACCCTCCCTCATGCTGTTGGGGACCTGGGCCGACTGCCCAGCATCCCTGGGATATAGAGGTGAAGACCGCAGTCCCATCCACAACCACAGGAACGCCATCATTTGTACACTGAGGGCAGAGGCTAGCCAAACTCTGTTGCCAGCTCTTCTGCTGGGTTGATGTCATCATTCTGGGGCACCATCTGCTGCTGGGAAGGGGAGTCAGCTGCTCCATCTTCCTTTCTCTCATCTGGTGGGTAGGACAACCTTTCTCTGGTACGATCTCCCAGATGCACAGATCCTGGCAGGGAAGGGGAGACAGTTTCCTCCACTCTGACTGACTGTTGGGAAGGGAGGACAACAACCTCCTCTCCCTTCTCAACCTGGGCCTCAGGAACTGCCATAGGTGTTGGGGCAGAGGTCGTTGACTCTCTGTCCGGCTGCCAGTGCTTCAGCCTTCAGTCTCTGACATTGAAGTACAATACACATTATCATAAGTGTAAACACAGAACCCATTTGAAGCAATCCAAACCATATTCTCAGTGTTCATTAAGTATCTGTCTTTTACTGCCAGTGACGGTGAGTACCGTCACAAGATCCATTTCCTAACCTGCACTAAATAAATTAGAGCTGTATGGTCAGTTGGTTTTGACAACACCTCTAAATTCCTTTCCTTTGGTGTCTATTCATTTTGATTTGGCCAGTATGTTTATTATGCATAACCTCTCTTAGTTTTAATGTTAAAAAGAACTGTGCATAAATAATGAAATTCCAAAATACAGAAAAAAATTACTGCGCTAACTTAAAAGGAGTGCAAGCAGCTGACACCAATCACTAGACTATAGAAAGTGATAAACTATTAAAATTACAAAAATATGTGCAGCGCTAGGAAGAAATAATAAAGTCCAACAAAGTAAATTGTCCAATCACAGGAAAACATTCCACACAAATGTAAAATTGACAGTGGTGATGAAAAAAGTCCAACATATAAAAATGATGCAAATCAAATAAGTGCAGCAAATCCCATCACCAGTGAAGGTAAAAATATGTTGCGCTCACCAGATGGATGGGACCCCAAATACCTTATGGTATAGGAGTCAAACAGGCTTAGAAATGATGGAGTGTCCCCACAAATTTTCACCGATTCCAATGGAAACCATGCAAATCTCCAGCAGATAAAATTGATCAGAGATTCCCCTTCAACATGGTGGGTGGTAAATCCGAAAAGAAATGGAGTGACATATAGCGTAATATTGCTAAAACCAATTTATTATTAATAAAGCTGATACACTTACAGGCATCCGTGAAAGACAGGCATATAAGGTATATAGCAGCTGGGCTGACCAAGTCCTCTTTACATGTTTCGGCATAAATGCCTTTTTCAAAAGATAAAGTCAGCAGGTAGCCAGTACTCATATATATAAAAAGGTAAATTATTGGGTACACCTGTATGGAATGAGCAATGGACCGCAATAAAACCGGAAATAAAGCCGGCGTGTGTTCCAAACCTCACTTTGATATGGCGCCCAAACAATAGGCTTATTGTATTACAAGGGGAGTAATAACAGGAAGTGATGTAATTGAAAGTTTAACAGGAAATAGCGTCTATGGGGGACGGCAATAGCCATCATCAACCCCAAGCCTCGTTCTGGAATACAAACCCGGATATGCCGACATCACATCCGGGATTGGGCGGAAGTGATGTCAGCGGAGCACGGCGGACCACTAAACCGGAAGATAGGGCACATGAATCGCCGTGTCAGCATCCAGAAATGGAGACAGCTCGAATTAGCAAATCAGACTATGCTATATGAGTTGTAAAGTCTCATGGTTTTTGTCACCTAAATGCATTCTATGCATTAAAGTGAAAAACATTTTTTGCTTTAGCTGTCCCCCAGACCCCCCTTTTTCTTACCTGAACCTGAACGTTCCAGTAACGAGCATGAGCCCAGCGGCTCCAGCTGTCTCGGTCCTCATTGGATAGATTGATAGAGCCCTTGGCTCCCGCTGCTGTCAATTAAATCCAGTGACAGGGGAGCAAGGGGCGGAGCTGAGTCCTGCTGTCTGTATCAATGGACGCAGCAGCGGGACTCGTGGGTGCGCCCACATGGGTGCCTCCACTGAAAGCAGCTTTCCGTGGGGGCACCTGATGAAGAGGAGGAGCCAGGAGCTCCACCAGGGCACCCCAGAAAAGGAGGATCGGGGCTGCTCCGTGCAAAATCATTGCACAGAGCAGGTAAGTATAACATGTTTGGTATTTATAACATGTTTGGTATTTAAAAAAACAAAAAAAAACAAACCTTTACAATCACTTTAGGATAAGTGAGTTTTAAATATGTGTGAATTGCAGTGTAAATTTGCAAAAACCTTCAGTGTCACATATCAAACTGTCTCTATAGTGGAAACCCCAAAGCAATTATTTGTCATGAAAGCAACTTTCTTTACTGTAAACATATTTATACCACTAGGCAAATCAGCACTGCAGTAGACAGTAAGTATGAATTTTAATTTAATAGCATAATTATTTACTTAAATAAACACAGCGGGATCCTGCCAATTAACACGGCATGCATTTAATATCATTACTTATTTTCTTCCACAAAATTTGGTTACATTTCCACTAACTAATTATTCGGAAAACAAAAAAGCTCAGACAGTCTATTTTGCCATGTCTTGGAAATATGTTACCTGGCAAACCTGGATGAGAAAAAAGGAAATATTCAATCCTAATGTGTAAGACAGAAAAGCTATAAAACAGAATGGACTCATCATTTAAACTTGATATTCATGGGAAGATTTATTTTCTTTCTATTTAATTAGTGGTTGGCCTTGTAATCCGATCACCTTCATATGTCATAACTAGAAAGATGTCAGCATTTATGATGGGAGAGTGTGGATCAAAACTTGCACTAGATATATAGATAAATATGTCTTCAACAAACTATTTACTTATAAAACTGCAGGCAATCTTTTAACACGCATTGTAAGTAAGGCTTAAAGCCTGCATCTAACTGGTTTTGTTTAGGCTTTCTGCTGTGAAACAACTTCAATGTGCGCTAATAGAGAATTATTTAAAGAATAACTATACATTGCTTGGAACAGCCGTAAGCCAATCACATCAGCAGGAAATGCCATTTCTGGTGGCTTTCCGCACAACAATATGTGTCAAAAATAGGCAATAATATAATTTTTGGATTTGAATTTGGTATGAAAAAAAGCATAATTCTTAATTTTTTTTTTTTTTTTGGCCTAGCCAATCAGTTCTATGAGTGTTGCTACCCCTGTACATTATATATGTTTATAGAAAAATATGACATCCACAGGTTTTGAAGCAGATCAGATAAGTGTTATTTCTTTAACATATTTAAAAAAAAAATTATATTTGCATGTTGGCAGTAAAGACTAGGGATGGGCTGTGTGTTACATTCCACTCGAACATCAGCTGTTTGTGTGGTCAGCGGGGTTCTCAGAAGTTCACACGCTGATGAGCGCCCCATAATGCACTGCGCTCTTGTAGTGCTTTGATTGCTGATGATTGGCCAAAGCATGCACCTGACCTGTATGCTTTGGCCAATCACAGCACAATGCACTGTGAGAGCCATAATTGGCCAAAGGCAGAGTGCCTTTGGCCAGTTATGGCTCAGGGGCTAAGTCCACGCCCCACACTCAGGCCCGGATTGGCTAATCGGGAGCACCGGGAGAATTCCCGGTGGGCTGGTCGGTATTTTTGGCCGCGAGGGCCGTTGTCATGGCAGTGGATTGATGCTGTCCCTAGGCTGCCTGCACTCACAGCAGCCCCACTCTTTTTTTATTTATTATATAACCACAGCGGCGCAGCCCCATATCTCCAGGGGTGTCAAAGACCTGTGACCCGAGTGTTCGGCTCAGGTTATCCCGGGTCAGCCGTCACCTTCCAGCGGGCGGCGCTCGGCCAGTAGTAGGTAAGTTGTGCTGTGTCTCTCTTTACCGCGGTGTTTGCAGCAGCGGCGTGTGCAGTGTGAGGACAGGAGAGACCGGCTGGATCCCAGGCTGTGTGTGTGGGAGTATGTGTGGCTCCTCTCCTCTCCCCGGCTGCCTCCCTCCCTCCTCACCATGGACCATGACTTCAAGCTGAAGCTGGCTGGAGAGCGGGAGCGGGTGGAGGACCTGTGTTCAAAGCCAAGAGGAAAGATGGGTGAGTGACTGAGGGCCCTGATCAGGCCCGGGGGCCCCTGGTGAGCCATGGACGGGCCTGACCCGTGCAGGGGGCCACACTGAGCCCCAGGAAGGGGGAGTGGTAGAAGGACATCTCCATATTTTTTCCTATATACCCCATCATTATATATACACAATTCTCCATAATTATCCATACCCCATTCTATATATAACACCCCATCATTATAGCTACACCCCACTATACATACATCAATTATGCCCCACCATACCCATTATACCACATAGTTTATTTTATATATATATATATATATATATATATATATATACACACACACACACCCACTATAGAAAAACACCCCATAATAATATATATATACACACCAATACACATAACACCCCATGATTATATGTATCCTACTATATACATTATACCCCACTATATAACTAATAACCCGTAATTATATCTACACCCCACTACAGTATATACATAACCCACAGTGATATATACCTCACTATGTACATAATGCCCCATAGTGTGTGCCTGGGCATCAGGCTTTTATTTTTGTTTCCTACTATATACGTAATACCCCATGGTGTTCCTGGACATTAGGGGGGATATCGTATTATATATTTTCACACCACACGCATGCATACATTGCTATTCCGCTATTTTTTTTTTTTTTTACATACTATCCTATAATTGGTTTGAACACAGAACTGGTATATATGCCTCTACATATTCATGATGCCCCATTTTGTGCCAAGACAGACAGACAGTGACAGAACTGGCATATATTATATATACCATTCCCTATAGTGTAACTGGGCACAGAGCTAGCATACTGTATATCCTACAATATTAAGATCTAGTGCCTTGTGGTGTACTTGGGACACACATCTGGGGAATATGTTCCATTATAGAATGCCCTTTATTGTGTCCGGGCACAATGGTTGCATATATCCTAGAATACTGTGTATACATAATGCCAGTGGTGGGATTCAAAAATTTTAGTAACCAGTTCCGACTTTCCCAGCAGAATGACCAGCGTGCCCCTTTCAATGCACAGTGACCAGCGTGCCCCCTTTCAATGCACAGTGACCAGCGTGCCCCCTTTCAATGCACAGTGACCAGCGTGCCCCCTTTTTAATGCACAGTGACCAGCGTGCCCCCTTTCAATGCACAGTGACCAGCGTGCCCCCTTTTAATGCAGAATGACCAGCGTGCCCCCTTTCAATGCACAGTGACCAGCGTGCCCCCCTTTCAATGTACAGTGACCAGCGTGCCCCCTTTCAATGCACAGTGACCAGCGTGCCCCCTTTCAATGCACAGTGACCAGTGTGCCCCCTTTCAATGCAGAGAGACCAGCGTGCCCCCTTTCAATGTACAGTGACCAGCGTGCCCCCTTTCAATGCATATTGACCAGTGTGCCCCCTTTTAATGCAGAATGACCAGCGTGCCCCCTTTCAATATACAGTGACCAGCGTGCCCCCCTTTCAATGCAGAGAGACCAGCGTGCCCCCTTTCAATGTACAGTGACCAGCATGCCCCACTTTCAATGCACAGTGACCAGCGTGCACCCCTTTCAATGCACAGTGACCAGCGTGCCCCCCTTTCAATGCAGAGAGACCAGCGTGCCCCCTTTCAATGCACAGTGACCAGCATGCCCCACTTTTAATGCACAGTGACCAGCGCTGCGTGCCCCCCTTTCAATGCACAGTGACCACAGCATTGCCCCCAATCATTGCAGAGTGCCACCGCATTGCCCCGAATTCATTGCAGAGTGCCACAGCATTGCCCCCATTCATTGCAGAGTGCCCATAGCATTGTCCCCAATCATTGCAGAGTGCCCATAGCATTGTCCCCAATCATTGCAGAGTGCCCATAGCATTGCCCCCAATGATCATTGCAGAGCACCACAGCATTGCCCCCAATGATCATTGCAGAGCACCACAGCATTGCCCGGAACCCGGAGTGCCAGCGTTCCCCCCGCGAGACCCGTTTACTTACCTCATGGACGGTCATCACAGCAGCTTCTCTTCAGTCCCGGCTCCCCGCGTCTCCTCAGTCCTCCCGCCTCCTCGGGCCAATGGCACGGCGTTTGCCTTTCGGCCAATCAGGAAGCGGGAGGACCCGCTCCCTGATTGGCCAGGAGGAGGATCCTTGTGACAATAGCGATTTTTCATTCGTTATTGTCACAGAATGGGCGGGCTCGGCCTCTGGGCGCACTTCTCCTCGGCCGCCAGCTTAGAGGGATCAGCCGGTTTTGCGAACTTGCAGAAAGTTTGCAACTGGTTCCATAGAACCGGTGCGAACCGGCTGAATCCCACCACTGCATAATGCCCCAAACTTGACACCGTGCTGGTGCATACATACAGAATACTAATTCCTAAAGAAAATAGATTCTGATACTGTCCTGTTATTTACTGTTCTAATAAATCTTCATTGTGAAGCAAAACTTAGGCTACTGTATTTGCACTGAATTGGAAATGATGATATTTTTTGAAAAATACAATGAATTACAAGGCTGTAGAGAACAGTGCACCATTGCAAACTTATATGCTGAGGTTTTTAATTACATTGTTTTAATATAGTCAGTCATGAACTAAAGTGGGCCGGTCTAAGGCATGAAACTCCAGGGCTGAAAATGAGTCCCACTCCGGCCCTGCCCACACTATATAAGGCTGCAGCTTACACAGCAGCCGTGTATAATGTGTGACCATGGAGATTAGGCAGGTAGTTAGTGGATAGTGTGTTCATTCAGTTTAGTGCAGTCAGTGTAGAGTAGTAGGCATACCCCACTTTTAGTACACAATGGGACCAGAGCATGTATGTAAAAAGAAAATGTACTTAAAGTGAAGCAATACCTTTTTTCTCTTCTCAATGCATGTACTGCATTGCAAAAGTAATTTACAGGCATAATTGTTTATCTTGGCAAGCTGGCCAACCCCAAAATTGGATATGTTGTAGTCCTGGATCCCCTCTCGGTGCTACCCTAATTTGGTGTCCCTTTTCTCTTATGGTTCGGGAGCAGTGCCATGTCAAGCTGACCAAGCTCTCCCATAGATGCCAATGTTAAAGACTGGGAGCAGTGCCATGGGGGGGGGTGAGCGAGTGCCCCTCCTGAACCATACCAGGCTGCTTGCCCAATACATGGGGAGAGTGCTTTAGGGTACAAGGGCCTCTTCTGGACAACCCAGGGCTGTGGTTGTGGGGGTCTGTGGGTAGGGGGCTTATTGGAATCTGGGATCCCCTTTAACAAGGGTTTTCCCAGATCCTGGCGCCCCCCCCCCCATAGTACCCCTACCCATTCGCCAAAAAGTGTCAAAAAGTAAGAACCACAGGAAACAGTTTTTGACAAGTCCTAAAAAAATAGTGTCCCTCGATGTAATTCCATCGTCAATCATGATGCCCACCGGACACAAAAAATAAAAAATGCTTCCGCCTCTGGGGAGGCGTCCTGCCGTCTGCCCGATCTGCACTTTGACAGTTCTTACACAGGCTAGAGGCGGGGCCACCCGGCTACGTCACCCAGTGGCACTCCCCCTTCTGACGTCGTGTGATGTCATGCGATGTTAGAAGGGAGCGATGCCACCGGTTGAGGTAGCTGGGTGGCCCCGCCCCTTGCCTATATAAGAGCTGTCAAAGTGCAGATCAGGCAGTCGGTGGGAGGCCTCCCAAGAGGCAGAAACGTTTTTTATTTTTTCTATTTTTTGGGCCCGCGGGCATTGTGATTAACGATGGATTTACATCAAGGGACGCTATTTTTTAATTTTTATTTTTTAATAAAGGACTTGTCAAAAACTGTTTCCTGTGTTTCTTACTTTTTGACACATTTTTGGTCAATGGGTAGGGTCCCCTGCCCGCAGACCCGGACAACCAAAGCCCAGGGTTGTCGGGAAGAGGACCTTGTCCCCATCAACATGGGTACAAGGTGCTTTGGGGCAGGGGTGGTAGAGCCCCCCTGCCCCAAAGTACCCAACCCCCCCATGTTGAGGGCATGTGGCCTGGTGTGGTTCAGGAGGGGGGGCGATCGCTTGTCCCCCCTCTTTCCTTACCTGACAGGCTGCATGCTCGGATAAGGGTCTGGTATGGATTTTAGGGGGGACCCTATGCCATTTTCTTCATTTTTTTTTAATCTGTATTGCTGGGACCCGGCAATACATTACAGCCATGGGCAAGTTTAAATTACGTTTTTTTCTTTAGAAATGCAAGTATTGATGCAGCAGGCTCTATACATTGTACAGTTGCGCCACTTTACAGGCAGACCAAGGGGACCCCCCAGGCACGATATTTAAAGGAAATTTTCTTTCTTTAAAAACAATGAATTCTAAAAAAAAAAAAAAAATTCTATTAATACATGTTACCCAGGCAGTACCTAGGCCCCTATACAATTTTTATGGTAATAGCTTGCATTTAAGCCTTTAAAATTAGGACTTTTGATTTTTCATGTTCTTGTTCCATAAACTTTAATAGAGTTCGCATTTTCGCTAGAACTTTTTACCTGTTTGAGATGTTCTGGTGCGAACTGAACAGGGGGGTGTTTGGCCCATAAAGATGCATAAATTGTGCTTGGAATTGTTATGTCTAGTCTGTAATAGATCAGCCATATAACTTCACTGCTAGGATCCTTAATGTCTTACCTAAGAACACTGACACTAAAAAAAAAAAAAAAAAAAAAAAAAAAATTTTCTTACCTACTGTAAAGCACACTGACACTAACAATGCTACTAACTGCCCTTAACGCTGACACTAACACTGACACCTACACTGACATTACATTCACTAAACTAGATCAAGCCCTGAGCTAGTTAATCTTTATTTTTTCAACAGATCTTTTAATTTTCCTTGTACAGACTTCTCCTCTAGTGAGGAGGGAAACATACAGTACAATGTATCTTTTCCTCCTTGCTAGAGGAGAAGTCAGCTGTGTCTACTCTTCACAGAAGACAATCAATGCAGGGACAGGCTTCAGGGTAAATGGTGACTGTGATAGCCAATCATAGCAATCATGTGATGGGGATTTGGTTCCCCCTGACAAAGCATCTTGTCCCCACATTGATGAGGATGAGGGCCCCTTCCCTAAAACCCCGGCCTGGTGGTTGTGGGGGTCTGTGTGTTATTATTACTTATTAAAATCTTTAAGCCTCCTTTCCAAATTTTAGGTACTACCCCCCCATGTGAATGAGTATGGGGTTCTAGTGATTCACACAAAAAGTAAACAGTGACTCATGACACTTACATGGTTTTAGACAAGTCCTTTATTTAGGAAATAAAAGTTGCATTGGCCGACAGACAGGCCCAATCCCTTTGTTGACTCATGCTGAATGACATATCCTGGGACCTGCAACGAAAAGTTGGCATGATCTTCCAAGTGACATAATTTTACCAAATATGGCTATGCCCATATTTGGTCAGTGTAACTGCACAAAAATTACCATTTTTTGTCAGTGACGTCACACTATCCCCACCCCATTGGTTTCATTGCCAGGGATTCCCTGCAAGTAAATGAATGTGGTCGGGTAATGTCACTGGTTGCTGAGGACACAGTGAGTGCTAACACCCACCACCTCTTTAGCAACCATTGACAGATAGGAAGCTGTCCTATATAGTAGTAGTAGAAATGCTGCTACTATATACTGTATGATTTTCCGCTATATTTTCGGATGTACAACATTTGGACGAATGAGCGAGCAGCCAAAGTTTAGTCTTAACTTCCTCCCTAATGTTTACATGTAATTAGCATACACTTTTTCTTAATGCAATATATATATTTAAATACTGTATATACTTTAAAATATGTGGAACCCACACATTTTGAAACAGGGTCATAAGTATTGCGTTTTAAAATGTATTTTACTAAATACTTGCGGTTCAGTATTTAAGAAACATAGGTTATGCATATAATTTCATTTGACTTGGGGCTCATGAAAGCAGGTGTTGTTTACCTGTGTTTGATGTGCGTTTGAAACTCATTGGTCCAGAAGTGCCTTTTTGTAAATACAGCCCTGGGTACAATCAACAGCTGCAATAATCACATAAAATCCTGGATGACATTGCAGTTATGTGCAGCATCTCCTTGAAACTATTTTATTTTAAAGTTAACCAAAAAATTGATTGAATGTATGAAAGCAAAAACAAAGACAGTGGTATGGATTTCTTATTCTATTTTTTGGAAACAGTTAACTTCCTATTTTAAAAGCTTGTCTACTTTTAGCATTACCTTGAACACAGGACTTGCATACAATACAGTTACCAAAAGAGTAAAATTGGTCATTCAGTATAAAACCTTTACCTTATGTACGTCTTTCATTTTAATGATTTCTGAATGATAGAAACCTGCTGCTTTTTATTTAAGGAGTCTGTTGACTTTTCCTTTAGCTGATTGGTCAAGGCTACCAGACATACTAAGATTTATTATCAATACTTTATGACTTTGTTATTGGGCTATTGGTCAAACTAATGCCTTGCATTACAAGTAAGGGCTGTATTTTAATTCTTGCACGTTTCAAAGAAAATGTTTTATTTTAGGGCATAATTTTGCAAAACACTGAAGTCTAGATGTCTAACATTTAAATTGCTGCTCTAGATCATGTCTTGGTGTAATTCACTTCAGGAAGCATTTAATGCTGAAATGTCAGCTAAAGAACTTGTCTTTACTGACCTTGGCCGCTTTTCTGCATCCCTTCTGCCATTAGTAACTCCCATAATTATTTAGGATTCCTATTTTATGGCCTGCATCCACTCTGCACCCACGTCTGTAAACATGTGAATTTAAAGCTGCAGGGTACTACATTTTCTATAGTAGTTTTAGGCATATTTTCACGGACGCTCAGCCGAGCTCTGGGTGCCCCTTAGGTGCAGCACAAAAGGGTGCAACACATATTGGCTGCAAGTGGTCATGACATTTGTAACACACTAAAAGAGGAATTGAACTGTGGAAACTGTTACCAAAAAAAAAAAAAAAGGAGGCAGATGTTAAAGAAATAGTCACCAGTTTTGCCTGTGGTTTCCCTGCAGTTTTTTTTTTTTTGCTGACTTTCCGTGCCTTTGTAGCGCCCTCCTAGTTAGGCTGCTGGGTAAATTTAGTTGTTGGCTTGCTCTGTAATCAGAGGAGCAGTGATTGTTTGCTCTGGTCTGTTTAGGGTTCACAGGCTGGGAGTTTAATTGCTTCCCCTGCACCTAGAAGAAATTTCTAGAGATTAGGGAAGGAGAATTCAGATAATCAGCCTGAATATTTCACAGGGCCTGGCCAATCCATAGAGAGGTGTGCCCAGATGGAGCTAGGTTGCTGTTAAATAGTCTGGATCCCTGAGGAGATTTTCTATTTCCCCCCTGTGGGGATGGACTTGTGAGCTGAGAGGGAACTGATCTGCAAGCATCAGAGGGCTGTCTGCCTCTGGAGCATCTCTGGACTGGCTGCTGGACTACTCTCCTATGGATAGAGCTCATGGACTTGTTCTCTACCCCAAGGATCTGTGAGGAGTGTTGCAAGCACCCTGCAATCTTGTGCAGTTCAGTGGCCAAGGGAATAAAGTAGGCGATGAAGAGGCATTGTATTGCCTCCTCCCCACCTGTTTTAAACCCTTGAACCCTGCACTAGCACTCTGCAACTGAATGCATTACACACGGTTTCAGGGCACTTGCATAGTGGCCCTATTTACTTAAATGGGTCATGATCACCCACCTAACGTGACAGGGGGTATAATTCCTGCCGCAGCAAGTGTAAACCCTCTGCTGCTGCCTCTGCAGCTAAAGTGAGTAGGGATTGGGGACAGTAACCCTGCAGCTCTACCTCAGGTTTTTACCACCTCACATATGAATAAGCCCTAAGGGTGTTGCCACCAAATGCAACAAAGAGCTCATTCACAAGTGTGGCAAGCACTGATGCTCCTCTGAAATGTGTGTGTTTGATAGCTGGTGAGGAGGCAATTTGTCGTATCCTCACCGTCTGATATAAACCATTAATTGCTGCGCAACGCATGTGATTGCAACATGATAGACCTCTACCTCTCTAAGGTTGCCTACCCCTGCCCTAGACTGATTTCTGAGTCAAAGTAAATGGACTGTTACTGTGTGCCAGGACCCTCTGCACTGTCTTGGGAAATAACCTGTCACACTCAGCGGCTCCTACGGGGGTAGCACTACACTTTGATTTGCACTGGGTCTCTGGGTGGAGGCCGCCATTTTGGTAGAGGCAGGATTTTGCTTCCTCATATTAGAGCCTTCATTAAGGAGAACAGCTAATTCAGCAGGAAAATTCAATCCATATATAGCTGGTTTTATTCCTGACATTGCACTCTTTATACTGTGCTGTACATTTCATACTTCTGGTCCCTTCCAGTTCCCATGCTATGTTGTATGTTACACAATCCTGACTGCTGCACTTTATATTCTTAAGCATCATTCTAATTTCGATCCATGTATGGGCAGGCTGGTTGTACACAAGTCGATCTATAAATTCGCTTGTGTGCAACCAGCCTATTGGAACATTTTCTCTTAATCAGCGCTGCCCACTATAGCTGGTGGCGTTGATCAGAGTATTCTGACAGCAGGGAAGTCTCCCCACTGCCAGAATACAAAAGCTCGGCAGAAGGGTTTCCCCATCTACAGACTCAACCTGTAAAAAAAAAAAAATGAGTCATGTATGGCCAGCCCAAGAGTGCCTTTTATATTGGAGGTCACTGTGAGGAAACATACCAATTACATTAGTGAATGGAAATCCAGCCTGTGAAGTTGACTGCAGTTTCAAGTTTACTTATCACTATTTATCTTTTTCCAAACAGTTTTTAACAGCTTTAAGTCTGGATACTTTCAGCCCATTCCAATCCAGACCATTTTAGCACTATCATACTTCGAATGACAATTACTCATGCAACACTGTTCCCAAATTACATTTTTATCATTTTTTGGACACACATAAAGCTTTCTTTATGGTGGTATTTAATCGCCACTGTGTTTTATTTTTACTTTTGGCTATACAAACAAAGACCAACAAATTTTGAAAAAAAAAAAAAAAAAAACAACAACACGTATTTCTTAGTTTCTGTTTTAAATGTTTGTGAAAAACTACTCTTTATTTAAAAAAATTAGGCCAAAATATATTCTACTGCATTTCTTTGATTAAAATGACCCAAATTAGTGTACAATACCTTGAAAAAGTATTCGTACCCCTTGAAATTTTCCTCATTTTGTCATGTTACAGCCAAAAACATACATTTTTTTGGGGGGATTTTATGTGCTAAACAAACACAAAGTGGCACATAATTGTGAAGTAGAAGGAAAATGATAAATCGTTTTAAAATGTTTTACAAATAAATATCTGAAAATCTGGCATTTATGGAAGAGTGGCAAGAAGAAAGCCATTGTTGAAAGAAAATCTTAAGAAGTCCCATTTGCAGTTTGCAAAAAGCCATGTGGAGGACACGTTAAACGTGTGGAAGAAGGTGCTCTGGTCAGATGAGACCAAAATAAACTTTTTGGCCCTAAAGCAAAATGCTATGTGTAGCGGAAAACTAACACTGCACACTGGCAGCATCATGTTGTGGGGATGCTTTTCTTCAGCAGAGACAGGGAAGCTGGTCAGAATTGATGGGAAGATGGATGGAGCAAAATACAGAGCAATCTTAAAGTCTGCAAAAGACTTGGAACTGGGGAGGAGGTTCACCTTCCAGCAGGACAACGAACCTAAAAATACAACCAGAGCTACAATGGAATGGTTTAGAATGGAATGCTACAATGGAATGGTCAAAGCATATTTATGTGTTAGAATGACCCAGTGAAAGTCCAGACCTAAATCCAATTGAGAATCTGTGGCAAGTTTCGAAAATTGCTGTTCACAGACGCTTCCCCTCCAATCTGAAAGAGCTTGAGCTATTTTGCAAAGAAGAATGGGCAAAAATTTCACTCTCTAGATGTGCAAAGCTAGTGAAGACATACCTAAAAAGACTTGCAGCTTTAATTGCAGTGAAAGATGGTTCTACAAAGTTTTGACGGGGGGGGGGGGGGGGGGGGGCTGAATACAAATGGCATCATGAATGACAGCCATTGTTTTTTACTTTTCATTTGATCGCTGTCATCTGCTGTGTCTGGGAGACACAGTGGTCACAGATCACACCACTATGCTTGTACCACCCAGCCACAACTGTGCAATGGTGGTTAATTCTAAGTTGTTGTGCCTGGAGTTTAGCTTTAACCACTTCCCGCCCGCCATATAGCAGAATGATGGCCGCAAAGTGGTTAAGTTATCCTGACTGGGCGTCATATGATGTCCAACAGGATAAGCTGCTCACCCGCACCCGCGAGGGCGCGCAGATCGGCGATTGGTGGTGCGGTGTGTCACTCTGACACACAGCATCTCCAATCCTGGTAAAGAGCTTATGACGTAGGCTCTTTACCATGTGATTTGCTGTGTCCAATCACAGCTGATCACATGGTAACCAGGAAGTGCCATTTATCGGCTTTCCTCAGTGCGCGTTGAATAGGCACGAGTAGAGGAGAGATGATCGCTGGCTCTCCTGACAGGGGGGTCTGCACTGATAATCAGTGCATTGAGTATTAGTGCAGACCCATCAGGGATGTCCACTAGAGCCCCACCAGGGATGCCAACCCATGCCACTAGGGATGCCAACCCTAGGCCCCCAGGAATGCCAATCAGTGCATATCAAAGATGCCACTCAGTGCCTATTAGGGATGCCAATCAGTGCCCATTAGTAATGCCTGTCAGTGCCTCCTCACCAGTGCTGCCTATCAGTGCCCATCAGTGCTGCCCATCGGTGCCCATCATTGCCCATTAGTGCCACCAGTCAGGGTCCATTAGTGCTGCCTATCATTGCCCATCAGTGCCGCTTATCAGTGCCCATCATTGCCACCTATAAGTGCCCATCAGTGCCACCTATCAGCACCCATCAGTGCCGCCTATCAGTGCCACTTATCAGTGCCACCTATCAGTGCCCATCCAGTCTGCATCTCAGTGCCACCTATCATTGCCCATCAGTGGTGCATATTAGTGCCTCATCATCCGTGCCCATCAGTGCCACCTCATCAGTGATGCCTCATCAGTGCCTATCAGTGCCGCCTCATCAGTGCCCATCAGTGCAGCCTCATCAGTGCCCATCAGTGCAGCCTCATCAGTGCTCAGTGCAGGAGAAAACGTACTTATTTAGCGCCGGTTCACATTACCGCGACGCTACTTGCAGGGGCGACCTCCGAGATCGCGGTGCGAGCAGCGCGCCGCGACCTCGGAGCGGCCGCCACGGACTTAATAACATTGAAGTCTATGGCGGTCGCCTCCTGGTCGCCCCAAAGAAGCTCCAGACCCTTTTTCTAGGTCGGAGCGACTTGTGTCGCTCCTATTAGAACGGGTCCGCAGCTTCCCTATGGGAGGCGACCTGCGGCGACCTGTGAGGCGACCAGGCCGCCTCACAGGTCGCCCCAGTGTGAACCGGCACTTACACCATTTTATAACATAAACGAAGAAAAACTTCTTTTTTTTTTTTTTAATTTCCAGTATTTTTTTTTGTTTAGCAAAAAAGAAAAACTCAGTGGTGATCAAATACCACCAAAAGAAAGCTCTATTTGTGGGGAAAAAATGATACAAATTTAGGTTGGGTACAGTGTTGCATTTCCACGCAATTATCATTCAAAATGCGACAGCGCTAAAAGATGAAAATTGGCCTGGGCAGAAAGGGGGTCAAAGTGCCCTGTATTGAAGTGGTTAATTATGTATTTTTATTTGTCTTTTTACAGCATATTTAAAGGTACCCATACTTATTTTTTTGACAGTCCAGGTAAATATTCACTTTAAAGCGGAGTTCCGGGCACAGAATCTATTTTTCAATAAACATACCCCCGGGACAGTCAGGGCTAGCACATTCCACAATGGCTAGCCTCTGATCTGTCCCGGTTCACACTTACCTGCAAGAAGAAATACTTACTTATAAAATTTCTTCCACAGCGTTTCCATCTCTCTTGTGGGCAGCTGAAGCCGGAGCGATCCTCTGCCGCGTCTTCTTACGCGTCCTCTTCTCCCAGCGAACGTCATCGCTCCCAGGAATCAATGCAACGGCACCGGCCCCTCTCGTCACTTCCGGTGCGGCGCCGCATTCCTCCACAGCTTCTGGGCATGCCCAGAAGGTGTTTAGCAGGGAATGCGGCGTCGCCCCGGAAGTGACGAGCGGGGCCGCTGCCGTCGCATTGATTCCTGGGAGCGATGACGTTCAGCTCCCAGGAATCATTGCAAGCCCGGAAGTGACGGCGGAGCCGCGGCGCAGAGGGAGGAAGTGAAGAATAGGTGAGTATCTTCGATCTACAATTACAAGGTGAGTACAAAAAAAAAAAAACCTAACTATCCAATTCTGTTTCAGGTGAAGGTGAACAAGCGGACGGGCACAAAAAAAAAAGATTGATTTTGTGCCCGGAACTCCGCTTTAATATGCTGTTATTATTTTTGCTCTGGCCTTGCATGTGTTTACTTATGTGAATGATGGATAGGTGACAGTTGCAGCCTCTGCCATATTTCCAGGAATTCATTTTCATTTTTTTTATGGCTTTTGTTTTCAAATTATTTTTCTGAACTTGCAGCCTTCACCTTAAGTTTTAAGCCATAACTTTTAAAGTTTTTGATCCCTACAAATGTATTTAATTTCCCATTTAGTTTCATTGTTCTTCGCTTTGTGCTTGAAACTTCCCCATGTCTCTATATTTTTCCATGAGCCTATCTTGCATGTCCTTATGCTCAGGTTTACTCTGTATATGAGGTCATTGAGCCATCTACCCTAATCCTAGAAAGTGCTTACACTTGGAGGCACCTCCTTGGATTAAGGCAGGTTGCTTGATGGGCACTCATACAGAGCACATCTGACCATAAGAACATGCAAGATAAGTTAATTACACTGTTTTGTTGGCACTGTATGTTCTCTGGATTTTTGGACCTTACCTGAATTTTCTGACAGCTATCAGCTGTTTTGAGTTTTTGCATTCCCCTGCCTTTTACTTTTCTCCATCAATGAAGAATGAGTCGTTGTTGCACTATTATAATTCAAGGAATAATTCATACTTATCTTATGAACCAGAAGCCAAGGAGAAATTTCTAGTGTGCTCCTTTATTAAAAAGCTGAAGATGCTCCAAAATTTAAAGGATAATTTAGGGAGGACTTGAACTGTGGAAAGTGTTACCAAAAAAGACAAACGGGATAGAGGACTTGTCACCAGTATTGCCTCTAGGCTCCCTGTAGCTACCTTTTTCCCATTGCTGACTTTCCATGCCTTGTTTTCGCAGCGAGTCTCTGTGTGGAGGCAGCCATCTTTGTAGGGGCTCATGTCAGAGCTGCCCCCCTAATGACTGGTGATCTAATGAGCAAATAGGAGAATAAGAAGCAGAAGAGAAGCAGAATGCACATATCTACTGAATGCATCAAGTAGAAATGGAGACATGCAAGCGGTACTGAACCTTAGGTACAGTTTCTTCTCCACCCAACAGCACAGTAGTGACATCACCAAACCTCAGTCTAAATCTGGTAAGGCTTGCAGGTAATGGCACAGTGCCATAGATCTCACACTGCAGATATACAGCTAGTAGGCTACAGAACAGAAGTACCTAGACACAGACAGTGCACTGTTATTTATTCCAGAGGAACTTAAGCCAAAGGTTTTACAGGTATTGCTGACCCTAAATAAACATTTTTAAATAATCCCCATATGACATCATATTTTCACTTATTGTGTTCAGGTCCACTTTAAACCAAATAAAAAATAGTGTGAGGAAACCATACCTCAGTTTAGTATAAACAACTGCATAAATCATTTTTGAAAGCAAGTGATAAAAATGAATATTGTATATAATGTTATAACTGCTACAATATCTTATGAATCCAGCAGGGGTCACTAGCTGCCTTTATTGTCTTGTTTCAAGAAAAAAATAGGACATAGTAAATTCGGTGTTTTTTTAAGTCTTTCATTGCTTTCCTGTTTATAGGAGAATATGTGAACCGGAAGACTGTAGGATAACAAAGATTTCTATCCATTTTCTATCCATTCATATACACTTATTTATGTATGCAAAAGTGTTTCAGTGTGCTCAGTACAGTATCCAGTATATCTAAATTATAACCGCTTAAATATGCTTAAAGGTAATATTTTATAGAAGTTTGAATGTAACATTTTAACAACGGATGTTTTGCAAGAAAATAAAAATGTGTCTTTACATCATAACACCACCTGTATTGGATGAAAATGACAGTAAAGCCTAAGCCTAATTGAATATGGGGGGGGGGGGGGGGTTATTTCCTTATACAACAGACCTCGATATTTAATTTATCAAATAAAAACAAAACCATATTATTATAAACCCTACCTTCAAAGTTGTATATATAAGGGGATATTGTTAGAAAAGCTAATTGGGTCCCAATGGTATGTAGATAAAAAATAACAACATCAAATTTGTATTCCAAAACCTATTAAAAAAATTGGATTTCAACTAAAACAGCAGCCAGGAGCACAAGGGACCTTAGAATGGATTAGAAAGGGTTCAGGGGCTCTGGCTACAGGAGTGGACAGGCGCGTGACGACGTCACTCCCACTGCATGCACGTGAGCCGCCGCTTACGACACGGGCTCTGAAAGTCTGGCACTGGACCTTCAGAATGCATGTGACGGTGATGTCATCGGCTGCATGATCTCTGAATATCTCCTAAACTGTACAAGTTTAGGAGATATTGACAGTACCTAGAGGTAAGCCTTATTACAGGCTTATCTGTAGGTACAAGTGATGTAACAGAATTTACTACCAGTTTAAAGCTGAACTTCAGGCAAACCAATTAAATACACAGATACATAGACATGTATAAAATCTGTTTTTATTTTTTTCTAAAAGGATTTGCAGCTTGTTAATTCAGTCCTGTGCTTTACACAGTTCTGCCACAACCACTCAAGTCTTGTCTAGCAAGGAAGAAGACCTAATTTTTCTCTGCTGCAGTTAAGTAAAAATGATAGGTCTTGCAACTCCCCAGTTAGTGACTGGACATTAAAGGAGAAGCAGTAGACTAATGAGCTAATTTCTTTGTTACTGCTCCCTTCATATAAACACATGATACACAACTAAAGGAGCCTTATGCTGCTTCTCTGTCTTGCAATTGGATGAATCCAAGTTCACATTTGGGTACTTGCACTGCTTGAATGTGAAAATACATGCAATGATATATTTTTTATATATATATATTTTATTCCTGCTTGAAGTTCATCTTTTAAAGTGAAATTTTCTGCAGGTTATCGCAGTATCCAGAACATTAAGCAGGTATGTTATTCCTTGCTGGGTCTGCCGGCATTTGTTGGGAATCCACACACAAATCCTAGATGATATTAAACCTCCTGGGATTACCTCTGCCTTCAAATGTTTATTTATAGAAGAATCTGCTTATTCATTTAAAGTCCACTGCGGGGGCTGATGTGTGTTTCCATTGTAGCAGAATCAATTTGAAGCATAAAAAGCTGAGAAAAAAAAGTATTTTCCTAAGGTACAATCCTCAATAATACCCGGTAAAGTCTGTTAAAGACCATACATAATTCTACTACAGTCCTACATCAGATTTGAGAAGGATCCAGTGCTGGAACTTCACTTGAAGTAGAGATTTGTGTGTGATTTTCCTATTTTATGAGGGATGAATTGCATAGTCTCTATGTTTTAACATTATTCAGTACTCACATCAAGACCTTATAATTATACAGGGGCTCTCCATCTATTAAAGTAATCCAAGGTAGCCATTGATGGCTTTGTTCCAATAACATTACTAGTTTACTGTATGTTCATAAAATGGGACATTGTTTTTTTTTAATGGTTGCTTTAAAGTGAAACATTTTTAATCAGGTCTTATTGTGACCATAGTCAACTGAATTTAACACATCACTTATGATAGCTTAGCTATCTGGGACTTCCCCAGTGGTCAATAACAAGTAACACCAGCTGTTGGTGTCCCTCGTTATTGCAAGTTGAGATTTTACCAACTGTTTAAAAATCTGTATGTGACTGGGGCCCAATCCTTCTTTTGAAGAAAATACCACTTGTGCACTAGGTACAAGGGCTTGGGTGATATCTGCCCACCCATTATTTATAGCGAGATTAGCTGCCTTTTTACGGCCAACTTAAGATGTGTTCCTGAACAGCCGCACATCAATGGTGTTGCAATACTCTTAGCTTTTTACCACCACAACAATAGTCCCCGCCTATAGACCACCCACCCTAACATGTTTCACCCAGTTGGTCATAATTGTAGACTGTCCTCTATGATTAAGCTTGATAGGGTGAGAGGTCACTAGGCAGGGACCATCATTTTGGTTGCTTATGGATAAAGCTGTGAATATTAAAATGTTTTCTGTATGTGGCTGCTCATTATTTCTACAGTGTGCGTGGAGCAAGGGTGGCTGCTTTCTATCCCAGCATCCAGCATACAGAAGACAGCAGGAGTACATGCTTGGGAGCGGAGGATGATGTTTATCTCTTCAAACTGTTTCGGTTTCAATTGAATTAAAATGTAAATGTAATTGTAAAATGATTACAAACATGCAAATATGTTGTATACATTTTATGACTGAAGCGCTGGTCATAAAATCAAGGTCCCTTGAGACTGTAGGTAATCATGTGCTGTATAGGCACATAATTCCCCCCTGTATGGTTTTGGATGTCAATGATACAATTAGAGTCCTTCAGAAAGCTTTGCTGCTGAGTCATTTAGATCACATTAGGGGTAGCACAATGCCCCTTACAAAAAGATTTGTAAGGTTTTGTTTTGTTTCCATCACCCTGGTCCTATAAGTCTATATTGTGCATATATATTTATATAAATAATGAAGATTAGGATCTTAAATGAACTATATAGTTACACAAAAAGTATAAATCCCTCATATCCCATTATATAGTCCAAGCAAATAAAAAAGGGACATGGTAAGGTCTAACCAATTCACCAAATCTCATTCTGACCATAACATGCTTTACAAACTTGAGATTCACTAAAGCTGCAATTTTTAATAAGGTTTCCATAGGACCATATAGTTCCTCCAGAAGTTGCTATGGCTTTCTTGATAAGTGGAAGATTGATCAACCCCTACCCTTACCACCATTGTAAAGGGAAACTTTCCCACTGATTCCTAACGTAAAAGAACACTAGAAATCTTCACTGTCTTTGCCTCATTTCTGGCAGTTAATATTTTTAATGTCGTAAGTATTTTTGAAAATGATTTTGTTGTATAGAGCAGGGTGCGTAAAAAACGATCAGCCACTGAATACCCACTTCCCCATGACCCAGTCTTCTTACTTCTGCATCTGTATCCCATACTCACAAAGACATATTCCATATCTATTCTAAGCCATTTCCTTAACACTGCCAAGTCATGTATACCTGCCCATTGGAAAAGATCCACCCCTCTGTCCATTAGACTATGTTAGACTATGGGCGCGCAAAGAAGAGGAAACCCGGCCAATGGTGAACCTGATCCTATTAACCCAAAACTAACACGGGATGTACAGTATAAGTCTACTTGGTTCCATTGGGACACTTTTACATATTCAACTGAAGGACAGCCTTTGAGGAGACTCGGAGCAATAATAGGTCCCACTCCTGTCCTATTGTACTGCCTATGTGGCCCCCTTTACATTCCTACTCTCCTCCCTTATCCCCTCCTTCTTACCCCCTTTTTTTAATCCTTCTACTGACACCCCCTCCCACTGTAACTTGCTCCCCGCATGATACTTGAAGCTGTGACCTTAAATTTGAGGTTGGATACCTTCTGACCCCCTCTCACTTCAGCTAATTTGACACTCAATGGTTTGCAGGTACTCTAGACTGGAGCTACCTCTATGCAAAAGGTAATGTTTTTCATTCCTTTTTGTATGATTTTGATATACTGTGTTTTACTCGTGACCACTACTTGGTATATATTATGCCATTACCTGTTTAACCATTTACCCACTGGGCAGTTAAACTCCCTTCCTAACCAGACTAATTTTCAGCTTTCAGTGCTCTCACATTTTGAATGACAATTACTCAGTCATGCAACACTGTACCCATATGAAAATTTTGTCCTTTTTTTTCCACACAAATAGAGCTTTCTTGGTGGTATTTAATCATCATTGGCTTTTTTATTTTTTCCTCTATAAATAAAAAAAAGACCGAAAAATTTGTAAACAAAAATGCATTTTTCTTTAGTTCAGTTTTAACATTTTTAAAATTTAGTACATTTTGTTCATAAATTTGGGCCAACAGTTATACTGCTACATATCTTTGGTAAAAATAACCCAAATAAGTATATATTTTTTGGTCTTTGTGAAGGTTATAGAGTCTACAAGCTATGGTGCCAATCATTGAAAATTGATCACACCTGATGTACTGATGGCCTATCTAATTTTCTGAGACACTAACAAGCAGGGAAAGTACAAATACCCCCCAAATGACCCCTTTTTGGAAAGTAGACATTCCAAGGTATTTAGTAAGAAGCATTGTCAGTTTTTTGAAGTTGTAATTTTTTTCCCACAATTTTTTGCAAAATGAAGATTTTTTTGATACAAACAAAAGTACCGTGTAGGTAGGCCCTAATATGAATACAAAAAATGGGATAGAGAAGGATGGGGCTTTGCGGGCCAGTGGGAGTAGAAGGATCACACATAAAACCAACTTGTATAAAACAATTTACATTTTATTGAGTTAGAGATAAAAAACATGGGCAAACATGCACATGTTCACAAGGACAGACCACATGAAAAAAAAGGAAATTCCTATAAAATCAATCAATAAGAGTCATTTGAACATAGAAATACATCCCATAAGGGAAAAAAAAAACAAGAGCCTGTGTAGGATGGAAGATAGGTCTCAGAGTAGAATGCGGTCAATGTAGGTCCCCCGCATTCCACTCTGAGACCTATCTTCCATCCTACACAGGCTCTTGGATTTTTTTTTCCCTTACGGGATGTATTTCTATGTTCAAATGACTCTTATTGATTGATTTTATAGGAATTTCCTTTTTTTTATGTGTTCTGTCCTTGCGAACATGTGCATGTTTGCCCATGTTTTTTTATCTCTAACTCAATAAAATGTAAATTGTTTTATACAAGTTGGTTTTGTGTGTGATCCTTCTACTCCCACTGGCCCGCAAAGCCCCATCCTTCTCTATCCCATTTTTTGAAGATTTTTTTCACAAAATTGTCATATTACCAAGGTATTTCTCACACACTGTATAGGCATACTTGCAACTACACCCCAAAATACATTCTGCTACTCCTCCTGAGTATGGCGATACCACATGTGTGAGACTTTTACACAGCCTGGCCACATACAGAGGCCCAACATCCAAGTAGCATCTCCAGGTGTTCTTGGAGCATATATTACACATACTATATAATTTCCTGACAACCTAGCACACTTTTGAAGGCCCTGCAGCACCAGAACAATAGAAACACAAAATGACCCCATTATGGAAAGCAAACAGCCCAACACATAATCTAGCAAAAATAATGCGTCTTTTGAACATGTAATTTTTTTTCACAAGTTTTTGGAAAATGTGGAAAGAAAATGAAAACGCATTTTTTTTTTACACAAAGTTGTCCATTTATAAGATATTTCTAACACATAGCATGTACACAGCAAAAATTACACCCCAAAATACAGTCTGCTACTCCTCCTGAGTATGAAGATACCACGTGTGATACTTTTCCACAGCCTCGCCACACACAGAGGCCCAACATGCAGGGAGCACCATCATTTACAGACTACCCATTACACTTTTGTGAGGCACTGTAGGGTACTGATAAGCACTGTAGTGACAATGATGTGGCACAGATGAGCACTGATGTGGCATGGATGTGGCACGGATGAGCACTGATGTGGCACAGATGAGCACTGATGTGGCATGGTTGAGCACTGAAGTTGCATGGATGTGGGATAAATGAGCACTGAAGTGGCATGGATGTGGAATGGATTAGCACTGATGTGGCATGGATGAGGTATGGTTGAGCACCGACGTTGCATGTATGTGGCACGGATGAGCACTAACATGGCATGGATGTGGCACGGATGAGCACTGATGTGGCATGGGTGTGGTATAGATGAGCACTGACGTGGCATGGATGAACACTGATGTGGCACGGATGAGCACTGATGTGGCATGGATATGGCATGGATAAGCACATATGTGGCATGGATGAGCCACGGATGAGCAATGAGGTGGCATTTGTGCGCACAGATGAGACATGGGTGGGCACAGATGAGGCATGGATGTGGCACGGATGGGCATGAGTGAGACATGATTGAAAAAGGGATAGGCAGGCATAAATGAAGCATGGATGGGCATGATTGAGGCACAGATTGGCATGATTGAGGCATGGATTGGCATCATTGAGGCATGGATGGGCATGATTGAGGCATGATTGAGCCATGACTGAAGTATGATTGAGGCATGGATGGGCATGATTGAGGCATGACCGAGGTATGATTGAGGCATGACTGAGGTTTGAATGAGGCATGGAGGAGGCAGGGGATGAGCGGTGCTGCAACGTCCCTCCTCTCCTCGCATGCTGTACCAATCGCTGTGTACAGCATGCGAAAAGAGGAGAGAACTGAACAGGACATGCACTGGTTTGTTGACAACTGATTGCTCCATCGTTGGACGGAGCGATCACGTGGTAAAGGGCCACTGTCATTGACCCTTTACCATGATCCATGATGTGCGCCCCAGGGGGCGTGCGGGAAGCGCGATTCTGGGAGGACGTCATTGTACGCCCTCTCAGAATAAGCCGATCGCACTGTACCCATCATTTAGCTATGGCCTGGTTGGCAAGTGGTTAACTTGCATGTTAAAAACTTAAAAAATAAAGAGTTTATAAAAAAAAATATCGGCCCCTGGCATCAAATACACTAAATTTGTCAAATTCTTTAAAAAAATCTTCATTTTGTTGATCATACAAATATACCATGTGCTGTAGACATATTCATTTTTAGAAGGGGTTCCATGAGACCTGAAAATTATTTCAATGGTTGCTTCATAGGAAAGGCTGCACTATAGGTTTGGTGGAATTCTTTGTGTTGCATGTAAAGTCTAAGTAAGGAAAGTATAGTGCAGAGTGCAGTGAGAAAGCTAATGAGCAAGTCTCATATCACTTTAAATGTTTCTGTATCGATATGAGTCAAAAGTCTTTAATTTGTCCAAAGACTGGATCACACTGTTTATACAACAGGAAGCCAAGGAAAAGCCAGTTGGATGTAGGTTTTCTGACTTACTAACACTGGGTGGTACAAGAGTGCCTATTGTTTCACTAGCAAGTAATCAGCTCCTGTGAGAGATTATAATAATGCATCTGTTTAATCTGAAAGTCTGGGAATATTAATTAGGAATGTTCTCAGCATATCCTATCTGGAATTATAATATCTGATATTGCTCAGCAGTAGTGAGCTAATTATTCTTAGCACCTACTGTATTTACAGCACAGGTTTAATTTTGTTATCATTCAAAGTTATGTTCAACTGAAGACTTGGAAATTCAAAATTACCAACTGGCATCTATATAACAATTTTGGGCAGATATTCATTTTTACTCCTGTCAAAATGACCTTTCAGTCATGCTGTATTACAGTTTATCTGTATAATTTGCCAGGGGAGGCTCTTTCTTTGGGTCATACAGGTTATGATATGTAGATGAGGGCATGTAGTACACATTGTATGCAGTAATTGTTGCAATATATGTTAGTATGTAAGCACTTTGGCCCACAGTCATATGCATGCTGTGACCTATTTATTGTATACAACTATTTACCTAGGGTGTTTGCTATAACCTTGCAATATATTGTACCACTTTCCATATGGTTATATATATAATTATGTGATCTGTATTTTTTTTATAATACATACAGCTGTGACCCAGGTCTCTCAAGCACAGTACTCAATTTAAAATGATTCTACCCCCCCCCCCCCCACAAGGCAAAAAAAAATAAATATATATATATATATATATATATATATATATATATATATATATATATATATATATATAATGTATATAGATATCTTCCTAAATACATTTTTTTTTTCACAATAAAAGTTTACTGAACAAACATGGGTAATATAAACAATTTATTACATGCATGTTGAAAATATTGATGACAAAAATAAAGGGTAGTTCCAGTCATTACATTCGGCAAGCCAAAAATAAACATTACTTCTTGTAATCAAGTTATTGAACATTAATTCCATAAGAGAATGGTATAGTAAGTCTTGTGTGGGTACAATTATGTTGTAAGATGACCCTATCCAAGAACTCGAGGTTTGGGAGGTTGAAGTGATTGTGGGAGGATGTGGGAAAGATGGGGGGTGGAAAGAAAGAGGCAAACAAAATGTAATTAGAATTAGCGGTAGGCTTTTCTTTTTTTCTTAACCTTTTCCTTTTCTTTTTTTCTTCTCTTGTCTTTCTCTTCCTCTTTGATCTCTTTTTCTATAACCTTTCTCTCTTTTTTGTATTTATTTAGTGATGGGTTTATTTTAGGTACATTAGGTATTTATGAGGTTTTCATATGAAGCGGATAATGTGAAGAGATTCCACAGACTCCATAATGTGTGGAATGTAGAAGGGTTTTCCTTTTTGATGGCTAGTGTTTTTCCATATCGTGTATAGCTTTTATTTTCAAAAGCCAGTTTTTAATTGTTACGATCTGTTTTGAATTCCAATTTAATGGAATGATGGCTTTTACTGCATTCAGAAAATGTCTGACCAGAGAGTTCTTATATTTTTTATTAGAATAGTCGTTTATGTGGAGTAAACAACAAGCTGTGTTGAATTCGAGTTGTGCGTTGGCTATGTGTGTAATCCAGTGAATGATTTCTTTCCAATATTTCTGTATTTCCCCACACTCCCACCATACAGTATATGAAGAAAAGTGCCTTTATGAGTGTTGCATCTCCAACATAAATCTTATTCTAGATTTGACCAGGTTTTAATTTTAACTGGTCTGATGTACCATTGGGTTCTGATTTTGTATGAGTTTTCTTGTAGTTTAGTGCTTATTGAGCACTTGTGGGATAATACACAAGCCTTCTCCCATTGTTGATCTGAAATGTTTTCATCCCATTTTTCAATTCTATTTTTTTTTTTTTTAATATAAGTATTTCCTGTAATGTAATAGCCCGCTGATTCTGACATTCCTAGGTCTTTCTTCCTCCTAGTGGCAACAATCTGCAGGCTCATAAAGCCTCTGCAGTGTTGTCACCACAGTGCACATGCTCCCCATTTAGCTGAGTAAGTGAGCCATGTATTACTATACACGGTTTACTCTAGGTCATGTGATCACGGTTCTCATCCCTGCAGCACAGACTCGGTTGGGGTAGAGCTAAATCCACAGTGCATCACATGCCACATGATGTCGCTTTAGTTGTTACTCGCCCTGCTTTCCAGGCAAGTAAAAGAAAAGTGCGGTATCAGTCCGGTATGTGCTCTGCCCCCTAGGAGGATCAGGTGCTTGACTGACTTGACTGCGTTCTGCTCTAAATGGTATGGAATGGGAGGGAGTGTGAATGTGATAGCTACAGCAGCATCATGGGACATCTGATGCCCTGTGGCATAGTTCTGCCCACTCCCAGGTCATGCTACTAAGAAAATAAAAAAAAGAGCCATCACGTAACTAAAGAAGAAATGTAAAAAAAAAAAACTACATTTGTGGCTGTTAGTATGCTCTGCCTATATAAAGGGGGCAGATACATTTAGCTTAGAAACACTATATAACACTCTTGTATAATCTTGCATGCTTGTTGAGGTATGGGCTTGACTGGCTCGGGGAGGGAATTGCTACACCAATAACGCCTTGGAGGAACAAATAGCTTATCCTTTGAGTTTGGCGGGTATCCTGCATAGCAAATTTTCATCTTTACCATAAACTATACAACAACATGTTTTGCTAAGAGATACCCTTATAGCCTGGAGAGAAACTCGCAAGAAATTACATGTACCACTAGGTATTTCAAAGTATCTACCATTGGTGGGAAATCCAATGTTTCCTCAGGCAAGGGACCACCTAGCCTTTGAATATTGGAAATCAAAGGGCCTTGTGAAAGCATATTCCTTGATACAAACAGAAAGTGGGACTTCCAGACTTAAATTTAAACCTTTTCAGGTTCTTGCTGCAGAATATGATCTTCCTAAATCACATTTCTTGGCCTACCATCAAGCAATTTCGTATATATCTTCATGTGCTCCAAGCCTGTTACAGGGTTTTCAACATACAATGATGGTCACTCTGATACAACAGAGGTCCTATTCAATATCTACAATATTTAAAACTCTACAAGATGAACTGCTTCCTCCCTCTATAGACAGAATCTTTGAAAAGTTGCATATAGATTTTCCTGGATTTGAGTTTTCACATCTGAAACTCCGGGGCTATAGGCATATTAGGAAACTTATGGTGAATGAAATATGGAGAGAGACTCAATTTAAATGTATCCATAAAGCCTGTATTCCAGCCCTCTTCACTAGAGATAAGAGAACAAAAGCTGTATGTCCCCTTTGTACATCGACGAGGCCTACATTGGCCCACAGATTCTGGCACTGCCCTAGAGTGATCCCATTCTGGGATGGAGTGGTGCACTATGCCAATATGGTAATGAATACCAGCTTATGGAAATCTCTGCACCTTATGTTATTTGGAATTAACTTGCCGAATACTTCTGCTCAGGTGAACATATTGCCTACTGTCCCTCCGTGGACACATCTATGTTTTTTAGCGGCTAAGAGGACCATTTTAAAATCATGGATCCAGCCTAGCCCTCCTACTTTATCTGCTCTCAAAAGGGAGCTTTGGTCATTATTGTATAAGGAACGCATGGATACAGTCTTACAACATTATATTCCTACAAAAAGGTTTTTCGACAAATGGCAACCCTTTATAGAGCAAGAACTCACGGACGCGGACATTCAATACTTTATGAAACCTTTCAGATACACAGACTGGTACTTAAATGCAGAAATAACACGAACTTTGGGAAAATTTAAGATAAGTGATTCATAGGTTTGACCACTACAACTACCCCCTTTTTTTTTTTTTTCTCTCTTCTCTTCTTCTTTCTTCTAGCATAGAGTATAGAGTATAGATTTTGATTCTGTGATCGTTATTCTTCTTTTCATGTTTGTATGATTTGTTGGTTATAAAAATTAATACAAATAAAATTCAAAAAAATTCCCGCGCTAGTGTGATAAGTGAGATAATAATAAATGTCAGCAGCCAACACAAAATCAACCAACAATGACTCAAATTAATAATAAAACGTAAAAGTGTAGCGCTAAAGGTAAAAAATGATAAATAGTGTCCAAATGAATAAACAGCTGATAATCACAATACTGTGTATATGAGAAAAAAGGAAAAAATTAGTGTCCAAATGAATGAGTCCCATAGAAAACTGGTGTGAAGTCAAATCAATCCGCATGCACAATAATCCAAGAGGAGATCTTCCCGTGACACCAAGGGTATGTGGAAGAAAGGAACACCTCTGTGATGGGATAATAAAAGCAGCTTACCAGATTTCCATGGCTGCTCAACTTAATGAGTCAGCCTCTCCCAGCTTTTAATCAAGACCACTGAAGATCTGATATTACATGGATGCTTATTCAGTACAGATGGACCACCTCTCAAGATGTGTAAAGGGATCAATACAGGATAAAGTTTCCTCAAAATTTTCCAACAGTCATAAATGAATATGTAGGGACGCAACGTCCACACGCCCCTTGCAACTTTTGCCGGCCTTCATTTTCTTATTGCCTGGGATAACCTGCGGGACGCCGCACCTCCATCCCTTGGAATACCAATTGATTTGCCTTTTATTCATGCCACATTGTGAGTACCATTTTAAATAAATAAGATTGCATTTTTAAACGGGATCACGCTATGGGCTTCGTTTTCTTTTTCCCTACATATTCATTTATGACTGTTGGAAAATTTTGAGGAAACTTTATCCTGTATTGATCCCTTTACACATCTTGAGAGGTGGTCCATCTGTACTGAATAAGCATCCATGTAATATCAGATCTTCAGTGGTCTTGATTAAAAGCTGGGAGAGGCTGACTCATTAAGTTGAGCAGCCATGGAAATCTGGTAAGCTGCTTTTATTATCCCATCACAGAGGTGTTCCTTTCTTCCACATACCCTTGGTGTCACGGGAAGATCTCCCCTTGGATTATTGTGCATGCGGATTGATTTGACTTCACACCAGTTTTCTATGGGACTCATTCATTTGGACACTAATTGTTTCCTTTTTTCTCATATACACAGTATTGTGATTATCAGCTGTTTATTCATTTGGACACTATTTATCATTTTTTACCTTTAGCGCTACACTTTTACGTTTTATTATAAAAATTAATAAAAAGAGATATAGAAAAAAAAAAAAGAAGCACTTTAGTTTCCTTTAGAGCCGGTTAATTCTGTTATTTCTGTTTTGACTAATGGTTGATGGAGATAATTATTAAATGTATATTCATGCTTGTATGCAGTGAAGATGTGCTCTTTAGGTACCACTTGACGATATGAGCGGGTTAACTATCAACACAGAAGATGCTTTGCCAAATTGAATAGGCTTTGGGGAGGCTGGCTTGACATTCCTGGTTTGGCTAATGTTGACCTAGTCGTGAACAGAATATTGGGGTAGGTAGACATTTACAATATTGTTTTTATATTCACAGTCAAGGTATAATAGGCAGCTGTTAACACACTGTAGGACCATTCTCATACCTGCTCTTTCTGCCCACTGGTGGGGCCCTTGGATTTAAAACTGAAGGTCTCAAACTTGCTTTAGGCTATATAGTGCTGGACATTGTAATTGTACTTTTGGAAAAAATAAAAAATATATACTCTTTGAAATAAATGTAATTTTTAAATAAAGAGTGACTTTTTTAATTTTACATCATTGGCAGATTTCTTTTCCTTTTAGAGTGTGATTTTGGCTGTGTGTTTGTGTAGTATGTTGCTCTTTTTTGCACACTTCATTTGTGCAGGCTCTTTTGTGTTTTGCATTTTTTAAAATAGGTATTTGTAAATATTACAATATGTTTTGTAAGCTGCCTTATGCAAAAAGTACCTCCAAGATCAATCTGTTAACCGACAGCAGCAAAAAAGTTGCGCCCTTACACTTTATCTGCATTGACAGCAAACTATTACAAAAAATATATATATATTGTGCAATTATTTCTTCATTTGACATGTTAACTTCATTGGCCTTTCCAAAGTTTAATTAAAGCATTTTATACTAGAGTATGTTAAATAACTCACCATAAATGAATGTTTAACTATCATTATACTTGACTATACCCATTATTTTACAGAGCATTACAGTGCACAATCAGTCCTACACATTATTACAACCTAACATTTTCTTTTACTCTTCATTTTAAAATTGTTATTCTATTGAAAATGAATACCATTATTTTAAAAAGAGGTCATTTCCAAACCTGGAGATCCTGTGTGCTAAATAATTGAAGGTGGGGAAAGAATCTATTGTGTATCTTATTATAGGAAATGTTTTATTCTGCTGCTCTCAAATTATTAATTTATAAAAGCAAAGCATATGGTCCTTTAGAATTTTCAGCGTTTAGTGTCACTATAAAAAAAAACTCCTTAATGAAACAAAAAGGAAAGATGGCTGTACACAGCATTTTGTAAATAGCATTAAATACATGTCTTATACACATATAAAATGTCATTAAAAACAAATTATTTAGTTATTTGTAGATGCTGGAGAATTACACAAAAAAACAGTTTGTTATATGTCTCCATACATATCTCTGTGTATAGTTTTTTAGCATAGAGAATGCAATGGTAACCTTGGAACAATCCAAGTATGGAAAGAAGACCGTAAATTCTTGGTGCGTAAGAGCAGGTCCAGGATCTAGTGCAAAGCCACTTGAGTGAGCACAAGTTAAAAAAAAAAAAGCCAGCAAGAAGCATACGTCTAAAAAACCTATTTTGCAGTAACATATTTCTCATCTTTACAGATATACAAAAAGTGCTTTTTAGCAGAAGGTAAATTTGTGTATATGAAATAAATTACTTTTTTTAAACGTTAGTCTGAATGTAAATGTTCAAAGCTTTATTGAACTGAACATTCTGTGGTACTAATACTAATAGGAACATATTTTGCTGTTGAAATACTTACCCACTGATTTAAAAATGTATGCTTGTGCAGTACATCCAGAAATCAACTACTACACTAGACTCCACAGAACTGCTGGAAGCTATCTTGTAGGCTGCAAGGCTGCACATGGCTATTGAAAACGAATTTTATTTAAATATAAATCATTTTTTACAAACACAGATCTTTGCCACAGCATGTATCTGCATTTTAGGCTTTTAAGCTCTCTATGTTACGTTATCGGTAACCATTAGAGTTGAGATAACTGCTCTGCAATTTTCTAACTCTGACCTAGTTGTATTTAGCATCTTGAGAAGGAAACTGTATAGTTGAACATTTAACAGGAAACTAAAAGGGTTTTAGCCACCCCTTAATTTAGACTTCCCAAAATATCATAATACAGATTAACTTGTTTTTTTGCCGCCTAGTATTTACCGCAATATGCTACATCTCTATTCTTGCAAAAAGTCAACACAAACAAATGTGTAAAACACAAAAATCACATAGAGTATAACTGGTAATTACAGCCACAGTACATCATTATAAATCAAAACATTGAGGAGACTTCCATACTCGACCAGATTTCGTAGTCTGCATGTTTCTGTCTGCATTGGTCTTTGTAAAAAAACCTTTTTGTTTTTGAAGGTCCTCGTTGTAGATTTTGTTTCCCTCGCCTCAATTTAGGTTGTAGTCCTTATCTTAGTAAAAAAAAAAATAACAAGAACTGGTAATCAGGGATCAATGCACAAATATATAACGTTTTTTGAAACAAATAATAATAATCCCTATTTGCATGACACCCTCAGCCTAAAACAGTGGTTCTCAACTCCAGTCCTCAGGACCCACTAACAGGCCAGATTTTAAGTATTACCTTGGGGAGATGCAGACCAGAGTACTGCAATCACTGAGCAGCAAATTATAGCACCTGGGATGTATTCCGTTATCTTGCAAACCTGGCCTGTTAGTGGGTCCTGAGGACCGGAGTTGAGAACCACTGACCTAAAACATTCCACTATGTAGTTAAAATTATGACACTGTTGTCACCACCCCTTGAAAATTCCTATCATGCCCAAAATATCTGTAAAGACTAAAAGGCATGGTCAAAAATGCAACAAAATGAAAATTAAACGCAAGTATGATCAAAGAGTATCAAGCCCCCACAGATGACTTGCTGCCAAATGAACACTGGTGCTAAAATAAAATAATGGCAGATACATGAATGTCAATACATGTGACAATGTCAATATGCTGTGAATAAAAACAAAAAACATCAGATCAATATAATACACATTATTGGGCATACAGGCAGCTGACAGATGAATATCTTTGTATCAAATCAGTGCATAAACAAACTTGGGCAGACTGCAACACTACACAGCTTCACTGCTGTCACTTGTTAGGAAACGATAAGCATACACAAGTAGATAGGCCAGCATAGATGGCAGCAACAAAGGAGATATATGATTTCACCCAGCAAAAGAGAAGAAAAGCCAACAGACTTCAACTGATTCCCACTCTTCCTTGCTAGCAACACAATGCTAGATTGATGGGCACTCTGTATGTATATAAGCATGTGATAACAGCAAACACACAGTACCGATGCCTTTTCCTTTGGGGCTTGATGCCTTATGATCATATTTGCATTTATTTGTCATTTTGTTACATTTTTGACCATGTTCTTTAGTGTTTCTGAATATTTTGGGCTTCATAGGAATTTCCTAGGGGTGTTGACAACGTTGTCATAACTTTAACTATAAATTGGATTTTTTTGGCTGAGGGGCCCTAGCAAATAGAGATTATTATGTATATTGTGTTCAAAACTTTGGATATACTTGCGTTTTATCTTTAATTACCATTTCTTGTTATTTTTTTTTACTGTTTATTCGTTTTGGAATAGTTCCATTTATACACATTAACTTATCACACTTTGCTCTATGTGGAGTTATATCTTTTATTTTTATTGTAGTCTTTACCGTCTCCATTTCATTGTGTTTTGATCTATCTTTTGTTCACTCCACCATCATCACTTTGCAAAAGGTGAGATTTGGAAGCTAGTAATCTAGAATTGAAATGCATTGGCAGCTATGTTCATTTAGGCTTTTGCATCATGGCCTGGCCATCCTCCTGTAAAGAAATGATTGGCCTTTCAGCCCTGTTGTAACATTTAGCTTGCTTTTTGGCACTCACGTCTGTTTTTGTAATATGTAATGACCTGTGTGGTTTTAGCTGGTTGAGTGACATAGAAAGAAAATAATTGGCTTATGAGCAGCTGAACTGGGGATCATATGCTATTCATGTACTTTAACATTGCAGTGTATAAATATCTCCCTGTTTGCTTTTGAAATCAAATATTTGATGGCTTGAATTTTTTGTTAAATCTGCCTGACTGAATATTTAGAGCTGCATATTGCATGCTGTAAAAAAAAAAAAAAAAAAAAAAACTTGCACCCCCAAATTAAAAGCAATGTTTTCCTAGACATGGAATTTCAATTAAATTGTATTATTGAGTCTATGGGGTTGATTTTCTAAAACTGGAGAGTGCAAAATCTGATGCAGCTCTGCATGGTAGCCAATCAGCTTCTAATTTCAGCTTCTTTAATTAAGCTTTGACAAAAAAACATGGAAGCTGATTGGTTTCTATGAAGAGCTGCACCAGATTTTGGACTCCCCAGTCCTTGATACAAATTAACTAAAATTCCATGTCTAGGATCACATTGCTTTTAATTTGGGTGTGAAAGGCAAGTTTTTTTTTTTAAAGTGAACATGTAGCCAGGCGAGGCAGTTTCATGCAAATAGAGGCCCAATTGAAAAAAGAATGCTCAGCTGCCATAGTGGCTGCGGTCAGAAGCTTAGAAACCTGGAAACCGAACACAAGGATGCTCCCACAGTGGAAACTCTTACAGACGTTTCCTCAGCCCAGTCTCAACTCCGGGAATTGTATGAGGTGCCCATGCATATATATATGCAGACAAGCTTGCCCTACACCAATATTAATTTCAAGACAAATGTGGTAGACCTTTGGCCTGCTCCTTGCATGCATCCAAAGTTGCCCTCTACCCTTATATCTCACATCCATGATATGTCCGGAGAATAAATCTCCTCGCCCTCAAAGATAGCTCAGATGCTTAAGGATTTCCACCAATCCCTGTACAATATACCTGCAGCGAAGCCTTCTAGCCCCTATCCACCTTAGAGTAGGATAAGGCATCCTATGTCATAAAGAAGCCTCACTACCAACTTTAGATTAAGATACTATCAGTGATCTTGAAATGCCATTGTCTGAGGACAAAGTCGCAAGAGCTATAGCTACCACCCAACCACTCCCAAATTTTACAAATTATTTGCTCCCCTTCTTACTACTTTCTTTACCAAAGTGTTCAATTCCCTATTGGAAGGCTCAGTTTTTCCTCCACAAAAGCGTGAAGCTCGTATCTCTCTTATCCCAAAGCTGGATAAAGATCCATCTCTATGTGCGCATTATAGGCCAATATCCTTGATTGGGGTAGATTTAAAAGTGTTCTAGCCAATAGACTGCAGCCATTATTACCCTGGCTTATACACTTGGACCAGGTTGGTTTTGTAAGCGGACGTGAAGCAAGGGATAACACCCTGAATACCTTCCTCCTTACTGACTATTCCCACAAATATTCCCCTCTGCCTCCTAACGGTCAGGGTTAGGCCCTCACATGGTTTCAAGGATAATGTACTTATATTCCTCTCCGTCTGCCAAAATTCTAACAAATGTCTTGTTATCCCCTGCGTTTCATATTAATAATGGGACACGGCAAGGTTACCCCCTATCTCCCCTCCTTTACGTTCTTACAATGGGCCATCTCCCTATGAAATAATCCTTCCATTCAGGGTGTTACAGTGGGTCCTATTCATACTAAACTTGCCCTCTCTGCAGATGACCTGCTAATGTTTGAGGCCCAGCCTCACTTGTCTTTACCCTCGATCATACAGGAATTCAAGGAATTTGGGACAGTGAGCAACTTTAAAGAAAATCACAGTAAATTGGAAGTTCACAATATCTTGTTGCTGAAGGTGGCCCTAAAAAACTTTCGTCCTCTTTACCTTCTTAGCCCAGTTCCGCCTCTATTCGCTATTTGGGAATCAACATACCAACCGATGCGTCCTGGGAACTTCAATCTTCTGCTCCTCAGAACCAAGTCCGACTTATCCACATACGCAATAAAACGGCTCCCTTGGTTAGGTAGGGTAAACACTTTGAAAATGGATGTCCTTCCTCACTTTCTATACTTACTCCAAACAAACTTTATATATGTGTGTGTGTGTATATATATATATATATATATATATATACCTACCTCGTATTTCAGGAAGCTCCACTAGATGTTCTCCAAATTCATCTGGAAAGCAGCCTGGTTCAGGATAAGGTATGAAACCCTCTCTCTTTAAAACCTCGAGGAGGAGCTGGAGTACCGGATGCTTCCTTGTACCACAAGGCAGCGGTACTTACTCGTATAGTGGACTGCTTCTACCATCCCTTGTCCAAACTCTGGGTCCAACTGGAACATCACCTAAACTCAATTGATCTCTGTGCTTCACCATGGATATCTGCGGTCTATCTTAAGGACTCCCGACTCTCCAGCGACCTTACCTGCCAGGCAATTCAGATTTGGGACCGATTGACATCATCTGGTGCCATATCCAAAATGTTGGGACCCATGACTCCCTTTTTATGGGACCCCGGCCTTCCCACCGGCCATTCGTGGGATGGGGTTCGGACCATGGCGTAAGAAAGATCACAGACGACTTGCCTAAGTCCTTCGTGCAGACTCGTCTTTAATGACTCATTCCCCATCCCGGGTACCCTTCCAAAACCCAATACGGTGGTTTCAGGGACAACAAGTCTTATTATATCTTTGCAATTTCCCTTCCTTATCAGATATTAAATCTGAACCATCGGGATTTGAAGATATGCTCCTACAGGTGGATCCCCTAACACAGTAGTTCTCAACTCCTGTCCTCAGGACCCACAAACAGGCCAGGTTTGCAAGAAAACGAAAATACATCACAGATGATATCAATTACTGCTCAGTGATTGCAGTATTCTACTCTGCATCTCCCTAAGGTAATACTTAAAATCTTGCCTGTTAGTGGGTCCTGAGGACAAGAGTTGAGACCAACTGGTCTTCTGTAGCTCTTTGGCCATCAGCTACACTGGAGATAGTGCTGCTGCACATTGGATAAAAATACATTAAGAAGGTATGTTTGCACAGAGGCCATTGATTTTGAACATTGAGGCCTGTTTGTGGCCCCTGGGTGGATGGTTCATGATTTGTACTTTTGCAGGATATTGAAGATGGTTTTGGGGAAGAGCAGAAAGTCTATTTTGCATAAATATAGATGTTTATAATCGAAACCATTATGTTATACTGACATCTTGGCAGTTCATGTGCGGCTGCAGCCTAGACACAGGTGTAAATTCCTATCCTTCAATTACAATTTCTGGGCCTCTTCCTGTTTTCTCTCCATGACTACCCATATTGGAGGATGTTAGCTCTTTCAAATGAGCTAGAGGTATTTATTCTATTTGAGAAATATACATGCAGAATGTTTATAGGTTTTTTACAGTGCTCCCTCCGATTATGTATTTCTATGGAGTGCACCCTTGAGGACACCCTAGGATGCTGTGAATAAGATTTCCCCCCTGCCCTAATAATTGTTGAAGTTAAGCTACTGCTTTTGTGCAGGTAGAGCTGCTGTATAGTTTTTTCTTGTTTGATTGTATGTTTTAGTTGGTATAGAGATACTGATTCAGGAAGGTGGGTGGGATATGGTTCCCTTCCTGGTGGACCCCTAAAGGGTCTCTGCCTGTGGCTCCCTTCCTCACTATTGGTATCTCAGGGGGTGTTACCTTCCAAGTCACATTGGGACTGTTTAATAATTTTGATGTATGTTCTGTTTAGATAATTTTTCTACATAACTATACTGACGGCTCCTAAAGAAGTAGATAGTTTCCAATAAATGCATCGGGCGCAATCAGTGTTTTTTAAAATATGATGCATTGTCATGTTACAAATATGTTGAAATAATTGTACTGCTGATTCATTTTATAATATGTTGTGCAACATTTTTACCTGTGAATTAAAAAAAAAAAAAGAAATTGTACTGAGTCTTTTCTTCCTCCCCCTTCAAACCTCTTTTTTTTCTTTTTTTCTCTTCTCTGTCTTTTTTCTTGGCTTTTTCGCCTCTTCAGTTCTTCAATTTTGAAGTGATACTGCTAATCTCAGGGAAAAAAGCTCCCTTCAGTGTGGCTTCCCCCCCTGGAGGTCCACTTCACAAATGCATACAGAGTATGTCGGCGTACCTAAGCTATTACGGCCTATATATTAGTTTCGAGGTAACATGCAATAGCATTGCCTTATCACTCTTTATCAGGCCCTTAGTACATGGAAAGGCCTAGAGTGCACTATGCTTAATGTATATTTCAGTGTTTTTGACAAATGCTTGGGGTCACCCCCATGAATAATGAAATTTTTCATGTCTGTGAAGCTCTTTGTAGACCTTTTGTACCTCTACCTTTGTTTCTCTTATTTGTGCTTTGATACATATTTTGTATGTATTCAACACAGCGGAGACTCCGCAACTATTGTCATAACCTTCGCAATCTCTTTTCTGGAAACTAGTTCAATAAAAACATTGAAATCGAAATTGCATTTTAGGAAAAATGCTGTGCCTTTAAAATCCCATTAGATTTTTCCTTGTTCTCTAGTTTGTCAGCTTTATGGGAATGTGGCACCACAATTGTTTTTTATTTAATTTTTTTTCAATACATTTTTATTAATTTTCAAATTCAATATATACAAACAGTATACAAATATTTCACATAATTCCTAACCTATATCCCACTACCCATGCCTCCCCCCTTCTTTTTTACCACTCTATTCCTATGTTGCACTCCTTCTCCTACGTCTCTATTTACGGTTACCCTGCCCTGCTGTCTCCTGTCTTTAGTCGCCCCCCTAATCCGTCCATATTTCTATGTAGTTATTGGTCTTTTTGAAATCTACCCATTTTCACCATTTATAATAAAAACAGTTTTCTTGTTCCTCTTTTCTACTGCTCAGATATTCCATGTTATGTAATATAATCAATTCTACTGCACCCCTCTCTTAAGGTGGGGCTTTCTATTTCTAACCATTTTTTTGGAATTGCCCCTTTTGCTGCATTCAACAGGTTTGGGACAATCGTGTTTCTATACTGCTTTAAAGTTTTGTCTGTTTTATGAAATAAATATGTCCATGGGTCATCCATGATGTTCATTCCTGTAATTTCTCTAATGAGTTGTTGTACATTCAGCCAATATTCTCAGATCTTAGGGCATTCCCTTTAGATATGAAACATTGTGCCTTGCTCTTTACAACCCTTCCAACACAGATTTGTTTTCTCTGATTGACATTTATGTGCTTTTACTGGTGTTATGTACAATCTTGATAAACATTTATAGTTAATTTCAATGGTATTTACATCTATAGCAGAGTAATATACGGCTCTCAGTATAGTACTCACTTCGTGTTCTTTTAAATGTTATCCTATCTCTTTTTCCCAGATTTCTATGAATGGAGGTTTCCTCGTACCCACCATCTCAGTTAGCATCTTGTATATCTGGGATTTACTGTGTTTTATTTTTGTTAATGGATTACAGAGCTTTTCCACAAGATTTAGCTCTTTCTCGGATCTGATGGGCTGAGGCAAAGATCTAACAAAATGTGTTAATTGTAAATATCTCCATCCATTTAATATCATATTTCCTCCCCTAGTGTTGAGTTTGTGATATGGCCTAATCTTTCTCCTATGTATTATGTCTATTAACTGCATGTTTTTTACCCAATTACCAAATTGTTTTTCATTTCCTGGTGCAAAGTATTTTGTGCCATCTAATGATAATAACGGAGAGTTATTTTCCCATTTGGCTTGTCTGTAAATCATATCCCATATTCTATATAAAATAACTCTCGTTATTTTGTGTGTGTCTTCATGTATTTTCCTATATTTTAGTGGGATCCAAATATTCTTATCTAATTGTGTTCCACTTAGTGTGATTTCAATCTTAACCCATCTTTTATCTGAATTTGTTTTAGTCCACTCTATCATACGTGAAATTATAACAGTCGTGTAATATCTTTTAATGTCTGGTGCTGCTAATCCCCTCTGTGATTTATCTCTACTGAGAGCCGCATATTGTACTCTAGGCTTTTCCCCCTTCCAGATAACATTCAGCATCATTGTTTTTATTGTTTTAAAATATGCCGGTAGGATGGCAATTGGTAACATTTAAAATCTGTATAGTATTTTAGACAATAATATCATCTTGAATATATTTATGCTCGCCAGTCGCCAACCATGAGAGTGAGCGACTTGATATTTTTCTAATGTCTGCTTTTATCTCACTTAGCATTGGTATATAATCAGCATGATACAGGGTTTCCAATAATGGGGTTACATTTATCCCTAGATATTTTTATTTTGCCCAGGTAAATGGAAATTCCCTCTGTAATGCCTGCTCTTCATTTTTATTTAATCCGATATTCAAGATTTCTGACTTTACTGGGTTTATCTTAAATTTTGATATTTCCCTGTATATCTTCAACTCCTTGAAAACATTCTGAAGGGTTATTCTAGGGTTAGTAATAAAAAAAGAACATCATCTGCATATGCTGCGACTTTATGTTCCTCCTATCCCACCTTCACTCACTTTATATCTATGTTGTTCCTTATGGTTGCTAATAGTGGTTCCAATGACAGGACGAACAATAGGGGCGAGAGAGGGCAACCCTGTCTCATCCCATTGCGCATTTCAAATTGAGGTGATAAATTACAGTTTGCTAATACTTTTGCGTATAGCTTTGTATCTGCAATAAACTGTGCTTTTGGCCTATAGCTGGAGCATAAGGTTGAATCTTTCCCATCCTCAGGTAGTACCATTATATGAGCTTGCAGTGATTCTACTCTCATCTCCCCTTTTTCTCTTATCTCATTCATATATGTGCAGAGTTTTGGGATTGTATTTCTTTGAACCTCCTGTAATAACGGGTAGTGTACCTGCCCGGGCCAGGGCTTTTCCCATTTGAAGAACTCTTTAGGGCCTCCCGTATCTCCTTCTGAGAGATTGGTGTTTCTAGTGTTAATAATTTGTCAGTTGCTAATTTTGGCAGTTTTGCTACCTTTATATATTTTTGTATCTCTTATTTTCTATGCTGTTCTACTTCATGTACTTCCTTTTGACGTATAGGGTATAGGGTATTATAATAGCTTTGAAATGCTTTAGCTATTTCTGTTGTTAAATAGACCATTTTCCCCTTCTTATTTATTTTTATTTTTTTACGTAGTTATTTGATTTGTTACTGTTTAATAGCCCTGCTAGATATTTTCCTGGTTTATTTCACAATTTTTATCTTTCCCTGGTGACTCTATTAAAGCTTTGTCTAGTCTCTTCCTCCAGTAACTCCCTCAATTTATCTCTTTTTAATACTAGGGCTTTTTGTGTCCCATCCTCCATGTTCTTTTTATGTTTCTGTTCTAACTCGTGTATCTCTGTTATTAATCTATTTATATGTAGCACAACTCCCAGCCATTTTGCTGGATATTGGTCCCCCTGGGTTACCGCTAACAACAACAGCACATTTAAGCATGTTTCTCCTAGTGTGAGCACTGAGACAATGACCAGTCCAGTATCTTTGGGTTTTTGATTTATTTAGGAACTTGGTTTGGAGAAGGGATGAGTGGGATACTCCTTTAACTCAACTATGCCCAATTTGGCGGAGACACTTAAGAAGTACTGTTTGACACTGGCTTGACGCTGGCTGAATGCCCGCCAACGCTGACTTGACACTGGTTAAAGCTGGCCGGATTCCGGTTAACGCTGAACTATTCTTGTAACTGAGCTTCAACTAAAGAAATCCTCTCTTAGCTACCTTAGGTACTCCTTCCTGAGGTAGCTACTTGTACACTTTTGCTGTTCTGCTGAACGCTTCACGGCCCCACTGGTGCCCCCTTTCACTCCCTTATCTTCAGGGCTTAACACTTGTCACTCCCTTTCTAGGCCACCACTACCGGTTTGCTGGCTCCTGGATCCCTTTGACCTTCTGGAGTGGCCCTCCCTCTCTTAGGCAGACCCCTGGGCAGATTTTGAGTACTCACTACACTGTTTTTCCTGGAAACTCCTGCCCAGCAGCTCCACTCGGTCAGCAACACTCTGGATCCTTCTCTGCAGCCCAGCTCAACCTCCAGTCCTTAAGGCTGACTGCCCAGGACACCTCACTCGCTCTAACAGGAGGAGAGACAGCCGTCAGCCTCCTCCTGGAACTCTGCTTCCTGCCAAAGATGCTCTGTCACATGCTCCCCTCGGGTTTATACCCAATCCCAGGGTGCATTGCGGCGGACTCCACCCACTGGGACAGCCATAAACCCTGGTGTGCTATTGGCCAGGTTTCCTCCACTGTCTAACAAGAGCCCTCATTGGATACAGTGGGGAGACTCCCCAGACTCAACAGACTACACCTGGAAACACATGACAGCCTAACTAACTGATCAGGCCCCCCTGATAAGCAGACAGGGCCACACACATACTTTTCCTAACACCTACCTAGGAGGGTGCTACATATATGTATAGTTATTTCCTTTTTTTTCTTGGAGCCTATTGAGATAAATATTCCTCTGGTGTATGCTTTATGAGCCTCCCATATTGTAGCTATGGAGGTATCTGGGGTTTCATTTTCAAGAAAATATTATTCCAGTTCTTTTACTACCCTTCTTTCTACTTCCTCATCCTGCATCAGTTCTTCATTTATTCTCCAAACGTTTATTTTTCTCTGGGACCCTAGAAATGTTATTTTCATAACAATTGGAGCATGATCAGATATAGTCATTGTCCCTATTAATGTACTAAAAACTGCTTCTATCAGCCTATGTTCTATCATTACATAATCTAATCTTGAGCACATAGAGTGCGCAGGGGGGGGGGGGGGGTAAAAGAAATAATCCCTCTCCCCAGAATGTTGGATTCTCCAGGCAACTACCAATTGACAGTGGAAAAGCTTGTTTCTTACCCTCCTGAGTTGAAGTCCTCCATTCACCCGTGCACAGTCTAGAGTCAGATCCATGCAGAAGTTGAAATTCCCTGCTAAAAACAAATTACCTTTTTTAAAGGAGGTCAGCTTGTCTATTATTTTTCTTAAATACCCTCTTGGGTTTTTGTTTGGGCAGTAAATGTTTGCCAGTGTGCAATCCATACCTTGTAGTTGTCCCTTCAGAAAAATGTATCGACCCTCTGGGTCAACTGATCTTTCCTCAAGAGAGAACCTTACATTCTTGGCTAGAGAGATTGCTACCCCCTTTGCTCTCTTGGTTGGTTAGTCTCCATAATATAATATCGGAAAATACTTAGAATATATTTTCACATTTGTATTTTGTGCAATGTGTGTCTCCTGTAGGAATACTATACTGGCGGAGCTCCTGTAATACTTTGTGTCTTTTAGTTGGCGTGTTTAACCCTCTAACATTATCTGATAGTAAACTCAAAAAGTTAATGTCGTCTCTCCTCCCCCTGTCACCTCCTGCAGTTTATTGCCCCCCCCTTCTCCCATCCGACCTGAGCTGGTTGGAGGAATAGAGGCATCTTCTGTAAGACCTCTGCAAGAGTTTAAAACTAATTTCAGTAGGGATGGCGATATCGACTAGTACTACCGTGGAGTTGGCACAACATTGTTTTCCCTTTAACCTCCCACTTAATCTCTCTATCTAATTTTCGGTATCTTCCACCTCCCCCTCCCCTTCCTGTCCATCACCCCCTCCCCCCACCCACCATGATCCCCCAAAGAAAAAATAATTGCCTGTTTTTTAACAGCTCCAGAGTTCAGTTTCTTTTCTTTGAGGTCAGCCGCTATTGTTCTTCTTCTTGTGTGGTCTCTTCTTTTGCTGTATCTTCAAGCCAGCCTGGCATTTTTGGTATAGGAATTTCAAATTTTTCATAGAAGTCTTGCATCTCCTCTGGTAATTTTAGTCTCACTGTAAGGCCATTTCTCTTGCCTATCAGACACGCTGGAAACACCCAATTGTACCGTATTCATTGCTTTTGCATCGATTCCACAAGTGGATTTAATAATTTCCTTCTTCTTAAAGTGGCCTGTGATAGTTCAGTAAAGATTTGAATGTTGACAGTTTCATAATTTATAGGTGTCTTTCTTTTCAAGCTTTCCCAGATTTGGGCCTTTTCTGCATAACTCTGGAATCTTATGATTACATCTCTGGGGGCATCTGCTGGTATACCTTTTGATCTTCTGACCTAATGTACTCTTACCACCTTTATGTACTCTTACCACCTTTTTTCGCTTCCCCTCTACCCAGCAGTGGATTAAAAAGTTTTCGTCATTTTGTCTGTTAAATCCTCTCCATGTGTTGGTTCTGGCAAGCCACGAATTCTCAGATTCTTCCTCCTGCTCCGATTATCTTGGTCCTCCATTTTATAAGTGAGCTTTCTATATTCCATTTTTAAATCTTTTATCATTTGTATAAAGCTGTCTTGTCTCTTTTCTAATTCTTTTCAGATCATTGTGGATTGTTGTCAAATCTGTTTTTTTTTTAAGATTTTTCTAATGCTGCAAGCTTGGCCGCTATTTCACCCTTTGTGGGCAGTTGATCGCTCTCTGTTTGCTCTGTGTTGCAGGCCAGCCCTGGATCAGCTTCTGGGTCTTGTTTTGGTCCTGATTGCTCTGTATTATCTGGACCTAATGATGTCCTGTTTTGAACGCTTTTCCCCCTTACATTCGTTTGTTTTATGCAGGTGCCCTAAGGTTTCTCTATGGTCTGTTTTTCCGGAGTGTCATTTTGTACTGGGGCTGGAACTCACTTTGGGGGACTTTGCGGTCACACCGCCTCTTACTGATTTACCTCTCATGTTGTCAGGTTTTATCTTTCTGCTCCTCCTGAAAAATCACAGGCCTTCGGTAAATTATACAGTCAATCAGGATCTAGATCAACAGGCAATTAGTCAGGATCAACTGGCAGTCTTTTAACTCAACCAATAAGAGACAAGATCAGCAGCCATGATTTATAATAAACAGAAAAAGATAAGAATAAGAGGATTGGATTGTTCTCACCACTTTAATGGTATGGGCTGTTGTTAAACTTGGTCAGCTTGGGCTCTGGTTGTTTTTTTTTTTTCTGATAGTTCCTCCTGATACTCTTTAGCCTACTCACTACAGCCCTCTGCTGTCCTCTGACCCAGAGACTCTCCCAGTCTCCTCTAGATCGGATCCAAATGTTACCAATTCCGCCCTCCTTCCTGCTTCTCAGGCAGACTGAGGGTCCCTGACCCGTGCAGGCAGTTGCCTACGAACGGCGGACTGATAGGTCCCACCGCCTCTTCAAGTCTCCTCCACTGCCGCCAGCACCGTCTATTCTGACTGTTCTTGTTCCAAAATTGTCTTGGAGGTTTGCCACTCTTCATCTCTGTGGTTTACAGTTAAGGTTTCCCCCAAGTGTCCCCTCTCTGGCATTATTATACCTGTTCCTTATATTCTCTATTATTGAGGAATGTATGATTGGTTCACATGGTACAATCATAACTTTCTCATGGAGGTGAATGGATAGAATTCAAGGCCAATTTTTCTCTCAATATTTCTATCTATTTAGATCTTGTGTTGCTATTTGTAGTCACTGTGTCTCATGCAAGTATATGCTCATTAGGTCTGCCCTCACCCTAGACTTTTGAACATTGGCATACCAAAGCCACAAAGACTCACTGTCTGGTAACTGGCCACCATTTATTCATTAGCCCAAAAGACAAAAGGGCAATAATGGATAACGGTATTAAAACCAAAAGAAAACATTTATTATTCCACAGCTTACCATTTTTTAGATGTGATAGCTGCATTGGTTTTCTTTTTCATGCTTTCTTTTTCACCTGGTGATCCAGCTAGTAAGTCTGTTGTTTCTCAAAAGAACAAACTCTCCAGCACAATGGATCAGTTACAGAGATGAGACAAACTATTTACCACTGGTAGTAGTGCTTACGATGATCACCTTTTATTTATTTATGTAAAACCTTTATCCCAAAAGGAAAAAAAAACAGTTTACCATAACTGCTTACAAAGTATTAGTTGGAGTTTGGCTGCAATTTGTTAGTGCATTTAAATCTGAAAGTGCATCATCTAAAACTCCCCTCCCCTCAGACTGACAATGCTGCTGTCAAAATGTGCCCCCTGTTCTCCCTCATCCAGAGTGAGGGCACCTTAATACAGGAGGTGTGTTACTGGCCAGATCCCCAGGTGAAAACAAAGGGGAAAAGCCTAAAATAGAAAATGAATGCAGCCACCACATCTAATGATTGGTATGCTGCAAAAAAGGGATAGACCAATTATCGGCAAGGCCAATATATCGGGGGCCGATATGCACTTCCCCAATATATCGGTATGGGCCCTGGAACTGGCCGATATTGCTGATATTTTTGTGATGTCATTCTGCCTTCTTAGGCCGCCTCCCTCGCCTTAAACAGCCTCGTCTGGAGTCGGGACTAGTCTCACCAGAGTGTATCACAGCCATACACCCACCTACAGCAGCCCGTCGCCAGCCAGTCACCCACATTCACATGCCCTGTACCAGCCAGCCACAGGCACTGTACCAGCGAGCCAGCCAGCCACCCACAGGCCCTGTACCAGCCAGCCAGCCACCCACAGGCCCTGTACCAGCCAGCCACCCACAGCCCCTGTGCCAGCCAGCCACCCACCACAGGGTGCCAGCCAGCCACCCACCACAGGGTGCCAGACAGCCAGCCTCCCACAGACCCTGTACCAGCCAGCCACAGGCACTGTACCAGCCAGCCGCCCACAGGCCCTGTACCAGCCAGCCACACACAGCCCCTGTGCCAGCCACCCACCTACCACAGGGTGCCAGTCAGTCAGCCACCCACCACAGGGTGCCAGCCAGCCACCCACCACAAGATGCCAGACAGCCAGCCACCCACCCACCCACCACAGGGTGCCAGCCAGCCATTCATCCACCACAGGATGCCAGCTAGCCAGCCACCCAACACAGGGTGCCAGACAGCCAGCCACCCACCACAGGGTGCCAGCAAGCCAGTCATTAAGCATTAAACAAAAATTAACATGTTCAGTACCAGATTTGTGTCAAAAATTGTCTTTATTTTTCAAAACTTTAAATGTTGTGACCAAAATATCGGTATCGGTATCGGCCCTGAAAAAAACATATCGGTCTATCCCTACTGCAAAATATACAATTTTTGGTTTTGGATTTATTATCACTTTAATTACAATGTGTAACATTTGGCTAGAGTATACTAATGAAGGCAGGGAAGACTAGTTCTTTTAATAAACAGGAGGCAATCTTGTCAATACAAACTTAGATCTCATATCATATTAACCCCATAAATATATACTATTTTCATATATTTCCTATAAATACTTTAGATATTTTATTGAGTAAAACCATTTCTTACACTGTGTAAAAACTAATTGGATCTTTACACTTTGCACTCTTACAAACATGTTATCTGGCAAAAATTGAGTTCGATTTTGGGTCACCTAATTATTGTATTTTCTATAACAAGCTTTTGTTTCTCTGTAATCACATCTCTCCATAAACAGCAAATGTCCCCAACCTCTTTGTATGCTTTAAACTTATACTCCAGGCACGTAGTTATAAAAAAAAAAATCTAAACTTAATGTATTATTAAAAAAAATGTAGGGTTTTCATGTTATAATTTACATACAAACTTCCTAAGGCTTGCTACATACAAACAGCAGACTGATGTGATGGAGAGGGATTACTTCTTGAAGCTCTGCCTGTGCTGGAGCTATCAGCATAACAGGCAGTCAGCATGTTTGTGGATCTCTTGCTATATAGATATTTACTGGGTTGACATCTATTCAGGTGCATGTGTATTTATTTTACCTTTTGATTTAAATGAGTGGATAGGCAGAACCATAGTAGATGGGACTGGGTGAGCTGCTGACTGAGTTAAATATAATATTATGTCAACTCAAATTATCAGCAATATTCACCCTTTTTATGGATAAACCACTACTTATTATAATATGTTCTCTTTTTTATTATATGGTTTGGTTTAAAAATATATTAAATAAAATTATAACTTATACTCATTTTATGTTTCACTCATAGAGCGTGTATATCATAACATTGTGCAAAACCTGTTAAAGTGACAACATTAATGAGGTCAGATCTAGTTTTAATCTGCAATCATAAATTTGAAAATAGTCCTTGAATTTGGAGCTACCAGATTAATTTTTGGGCATTCACTGAGTACACATTCTAATGTCCCAAGACAAAAAAACATCTAAAATAAAGCATGCATATGTTACTATACTACAACTCCTTCAACATTGCCCTTCACATACTGTATTTTACAGAGCAGTAACAAAAATGATACATGCCAATGAAGAGCTTTAGGCCTTCTTCCCTGTCACAGCCAATTTATAACACTCATTAGCCACTACAAATGCTGTCTTTATTAATTAAAAAGGGGAGACAATGGAAGTATATTGTGAAGGACTATTGCATGCCTAAAACGGAGTTGGATGTATATATAGGCTGAAAATGATGAATAGCTATTTTTTTTTTCATTTTTAATGATATCTAATTAATGCGTATTATTCTACGTTTGTGGGTCAAGATACGTAGCCTTAATTAATCATTGTGATGTGCAAATAAATATTGTGAACATTGTGAACAAGCATTATTTAAGCAAGCAGGACTTTATTAAAGTATGTATTTAACTGGACATACAGTATATAATGCAAGACAAGTGCATGGATAGATAGATAGATAGATAGATAGATAGATAGATAGATAGATAGATAGATAGATAGATAGATAGATAGATAGATAGATAGATAGATAGATAGATAGATAGATAGATAGATAGATAGATAGATAGATAGATAGATAGATAGATAGATAGATAGATAGATAGATAGATAGATAGATAGATAGATAGATAGATGATTAGCGTTATTATTTGTTCTAGTAAACAAAATGCAAAAAAGTAAATAATAACTATATGTTGTATAGCACCCTCCTAGCTAGGTGGGTGCTAGTTAAGCATTTATTGCTTATGACTGCTTATCAGAGGAGCCTAATCTATTAGGTTGCCTGCCACATGTTTCCAGGTGTAATTCACTGTGTCTGAGGGAGTTTCCCCACTGCATCCAATGAGGGAGCTTGTTGGACAGTGGAGGAAATCTAGTCAGTGACACATCATGTTTTATGGCAGTCCCCGTGGGAGTGCATTCTGCAATGAATCCTGGGATTGACCATAAATACTGAGGGGACATGTGACAGGGCGTCTTTTGCGGGAAGCAGAGTCCCAGGAGGAGGTGGACGGCTGTCTCTCCTCCTGCAGTGTGAGAGGAAAGTGGTCTTAGGCATTTGGCCTAGTGAATCAGGTGTGGAGCTGAGTTGCAGAGGATCCAGAGTACTGACAGTGGAGCTGCTGGCAGAGTCTCTCAGGAAAAACAGTGTCCGTGAGTACCAGGGACCTGCCAAAGGATCTGGCCCAGGAAGGGGGACCACTCCAGTGAAGTCAGGGGATCAAGGAGCTAGCTCACACAGAGAATATGACAGTAAACAAAAAACTGACCTAAGTCAGTAAGTCAGCGCTCAGTGACTCACAGTGGAAGGTGAATGCATAGACCATATGTGCAAAAAACACACACAAGCATATATAAACATATAAAATGGTAAGGCAAAAAATTCTAAAGGAAGAGGGGGGGAGGGAAAATGTATATATAACAAACAAGTCAAAGATGGGAGTGCAAAAACCTCATCTATGAACGAAGTCCTTTCACAGTCCGGAAAAAATCACAGTGTAGATGATTCCTTGTAGTGGATGGTCATGGAGTCCAAATCAAGGCGTATGTGGCATATAGAGTGCAGGCAGCTCCTCGGGAGGTGAGGGACCCTCCAGGCATATAGCAAAAAAGGAAGAAGACAAAGGGCACAGGTCACAATATAGTATGAGAAATATGACAATTTATTGTAGTGACTTACATGTACAAACAGTTCCTCCACGGAGTCTGACAGGAACCAGAGAGCTGGATAGAGTGTGGAGGGCGGGCCGCAACGTTGTTTCGGAGGTCCTCCTCCTTCATCAGGACCTCCGAAACGACGTTGCTGCCCGCCCTCCACACTCTATTCAGCTCTCTGGTTCCTGTCAGACTCCGTGGAGGAACTGACAGGTCGCTGACATCACTTCCTGTTCCGGGTCACTGCTTCCATCTACCCTGCTGTACACAGACATCTGCAAGGCTGCCCATCCAGGGAGCCTGTGCCATCTACAGCAGTAACCAGCACCTGTATCATAGACACTGCCACACAGCACAGGATCGTTCAGCAGGTCCCCGGATCTGATCATCCCGGATGTGTCCCATTGCGAGTATCGTTGTTCATGGTTTACTGGCTGTATTTTGGATCGTTTGTACATGTAAGTCACTACAATAAATTGTCATATTTCTTATACTATATTGTGACCTGGCGCCCTTTGTCTTCTTCCTTTTTTGCTAGAGAGTATGACAGTAAAGGGGGTGCCATGTAAAAAGCCCTGAAGAATAGGAACAAAAGGGGGTGCCAGGAAGGGCCCTGAATTGTGTTCTGCAGTACAGTACAGCTTATCAAAAGCAGTTCATTTATCACTACTTCATCGCTATTGACAAGGTGAAGCAGCGGACTTGCCGCATTCAAGTGCAGTTAGACGTCCCATCAAATTGTGCGTAGTGTATTCAAGTTGGAGTATCCCACTCATTCCCTTCTCCTATCCAAGTTCTCAATAAAACAACAAAAAACGCAAACCCCTAGACTGTTTCTTGACTGAGCCAAGCACTTTAAAGTCGCTAAACTATTGTACTGTTGCTATGGGCAACCCAGGGGAACCCGTCACCAGCAGCTCCCATGGGAGTAGGGCTACAGTTGTCTTTCACTTAAATGTAAATTGTAAAGTGTAGATTGATTAATCTTAACTTCAGGGTAACCAGGGCCCAATAAATTCTTCCAGAACCTTCTATGCCCCAACATGGCTGTGGTTGAAAGGTAGATGGCAATTGACCTGTTGTCAGCCCCAATCTTCTCTACTATACCAATAAAAAAAAAAACAGTTTGAGCTATAGATACACTTTACATACATCATTTATTATCATTAGAAGCTATGTGACTGATCCATTTAAACTGAAGAAAAAAAAATAGCAAATAGTTGCAGTTGTATCCCACAGAATCTGATCAAATTCTTTTTTAATGTTTCCCCAAAAATGAATGAAATCTGAATGATTCCTATTAATTACAGTTCTCTGCATCTTTTCAATTCTCTTTTTTTAAAACGTCCTAATTTTCCTTTTTAAGAAATTAGGCAAATTATACAGTCAAAATGAATTGGCATACAGAAGTAAGATTCTTATTTATCTCTCAGTTATATCTTAATGTGGAAACCACGCTAATGTCAGTAATAGTGATTGGCTTTATGTTTGAGTTGAACGAGCCAGCGATTATAGTGCATTAAGTGCTTGTGATTGGCCAAAGCATGCATTGGACCTGTATGCTTTGGCCAATCACAACACAATGCCCTGTCACAGCCATGATTGGTCAAAGGAAGGGTACCTTTAGCCAATCATGGCTCGGGGGCTAAGTCCACGCCCTACACTAGTTAAGGCTGCTTACATGGCAGCCCTGTGTAGTGTGTTAGGAGTGGAGATGTCAGGGTGCCAGGGAACCAGACCACACGGGGATGCAGGTAAAATAAAGCAGTTTATTGGAGCAAACAACAATAACAATAAATTATATGTATTAACCTGTTATTTAAAAGAAAAATGAAAAAAATAATTTACAACCACTTTAAGCATTGCTTCTCTAGGAGGAATAACTTTAATGTTTGTAGTTAGTCCTCATATCTGGGGTCCTCCAGCCCCCTTATTAGCTTTGATGCCCTTTTCTGGACTCTTCAGTTCAAGGACATCATTCCTGAGGATTGGTGGCCAGAACTGGACAGCATACTCAAGATGTGGCTGAACCAGAGTTTTGTAAAGTGGTAGAATTATAGTTTTATCTCTTGAGTGAATACCCTGTTAATGCATGCTAATAGTCTGCTTGCATGCTATTGCTGAGTTTGTCATTTACTATGCCCCCCCAGATCCTTTCCCATTTTCTATTCCCCCAGAGGTCCTCCCTTGGCATGTAACTTGCATGTTTATTTTCGGCTCCCAAATGCATCCATTTACATTCTCTCACATTGGACCTCATCTGCCATATAGCTGCCCTCCCCTCTGTTTTACCTAGGTCTTCTTGACAAGTTGCTATATTCTATTGTAAATGTATTGCCCTGCTTAGTTTAGTAATGCCAGCAAACAACCTCTATATCATTTATGAACAAGTATAACAGAATTTGCTCACAACTCCAGACCATTCAGAAAATATGCCATTAATTCCCCCCTCTGGACATGCTCCTGTGACTAGTTTTCTGTCCATGTACATACCATGTCATCAATGCCAAAAATACCTTAATATGTAAATTAACAGACAGTCACCTCCTTTATTAAGTTATGGGGAAAATTCCCTTGCAAAGCGAACAGTCTATTTGCCTCAGGTAAATCAACCCCTGTGTGTAGGAAAGGGGCTCTTGGGAGATATAGTTCTGAGTGTGCCTGCATAATAAGGAACTGATCTCCCAGTATCTGCCCCTGAAAAAAAAAACCTGGAACATGATCTTGAATGTGATAGTGAGGTTTAAAGCTGAACTCTGGACAGAAATATGAATGCATAATTGTAAAGGTGCATTCGTACTTTTAAGTAAACCTTTCTTCTTTACATTGATTGCTATCCAGGTAGTGATCAAACCATCCTTTCTTTAGTGCTTTAAAGTGCTCTTTCCCCTTAACCACTTGCCGACCCACCACAGTACATGTACTGCAGTGGGGCGGCACGTGCAGGCACAATGACGTATATGAACGTCATGTGCCTGCTCCAGATTTAGCAGTGTGCCACACGATCACTTGTTCACAATGTCAGCAAAGCTGTTATGAATTAATTCATTCAAAACAGCTGTGTTGCCTATGCTGTGATTGACCACCACAGCTACTACATGGTACCTGGGCCAATCACAGCAACCTGTACCATGTGATTATCTGTATCCAATCACAGATCACAAGTGATCACAGCTGTCACGAATGGTTAGCCCATTCATGACAGTTGAAATCTTTGCTGTAAAGCCCCGTACACACTTTGCTGTAAAGCTTCGGCCGACGACCGATCTGCCGATTGTAGTATGATGCCTCCGACAGCCGACAGCGCACATTCGGCCGAAAAGAATCTGTCATGCAAGCATTAAAATTTTTGTATGCCGACACCAGAGCGGCCGATTGTTCGCCAGTCAGTACAGATTTCGGCCGACAGACCGCAGATTTGCAAGACTGGGCATGCTCAGAAAAGGAAAAACACAGGGAAAGTTAACCATTACATGACATCACTTCTGCAGTCGGCTGTAGTCGGCGGACAAAATTCTTGTGCAGTCTTTTGCACTTTTCAACAGACACCGACAGCCCTGGACAAAAGACGGCCGATCATTCGCCGACGATCGGTACGTGTACGGGGCTTTACAATGATCAACATTGTAACAACAAACAAAATGTAACCCCAAAGTAGTACAGTGTTACTATGGTGACACTGAACTATGCATATGAAAGTATGTAAAAAAAATTGTAAAAAATTTAACAAAAATGTTAAAAAGTAAAAAAAAAAATTAAATTATTTCATTTTTTTTCAAACATACTGTCACCAGTCAGTTTACCTGATCACTGCCACATAAGTCATTTGATGATGCTGTACTGTACTGGTGACAGTATGTAAAAAGTAATTGTAAAAAAAAAAAATGTATTCAATTTTTTCTTTTTCAAAAAAATTGTAACAAAAAGTGAAAACTTCAAAAAGCTCACAATGCCTCTTACTTACCAAAGTTTGTAGATGCAAAAGCTATCACACAAACCAATTAATATACACTTTTTGGGATTTTTTTTATCAAAAACATGTAACAGAATACCTTTTGGCCTAAATTTATGACGACATTTAATTTTATTGGACATGTTTTATGACAAAAAGTAGAAAACATGTTTTTTTTTCAAAATTTGTGTTTTTTCTTTTTTAGTTTATGTCACAAAAAATAAAAAGCCCAGTGGCAATCAAATACCACTAAAAGAAAGCTCTATTTGTGTGACAAAAAAATTTTAAAAATGTAATTTGTGTACAGTATTGCATGACCGGGCAATTGCAAGTTAAAGTAGCGCAGTGCTGAATAGCAAAAAATGCTCTGGTCATGAAGGGGGTAAAACCTTCAGAAGCTCAAGTAGTTAACTTATATTACATGACCATTATGCTTCCCTACTGTAGTACTTTGGACAGCAAGCAGTGACATAAATACGCCTGACTCGCTGTAGTGGGTGAACCCAGGAGTCTCAAACTCTCGGTCTGCTTTATCCACTTTACTCATTTTGCGCCTCAGTTCCATCCACAGTCCTCAGTTCTGCCCTCAACTCCACTTTCACATGTGCCCATCATGTTTTAAATTTCATTTGCATCATGGGAAATGTGGATTACTATAACAATGCGGATGTGACATGTAGCCAGATTGCCCTCCTGAAATTCAGAAGCAGAGCTGTTTTCAGTGGAACTCCATGACCTCATAGTACATTAAAGTCATGGAGATATCGAAAAGTAAGCCCTTTTCTGTTAAAATTTGGCAGCAGTTTAACTGGGCCTGTAGAGAGCTGCTTGTAAATGTGATGTAGCAGAATCCTGGAGTTCAGCTTTAAGAGTATTTCGGGACATGCCTATACAGTGAATGAGTTAATATTTTAGTAATGATTAGAGAATAGATTAATAAGTTAGTGGATTCATTAGTAAGGGAATGTGAGATATGCTTCTCAGATAAAAGCAAGATTTTGATAAAGCTCTCATATGCAGGTGGAGGATAGAGCCAAATCAAAACAGACCCCTAGAGAGCAGGCTAGCTTTGAAGAAGTGATAACTGCATTGTTAAATGTAAAAGTTCAGTTACAGTAGTGTTAGTGGAGGGTGGAATGACTAATAATTCAGTGTTAGAAAGCCCAACTGCATACATTGTTTTAAATTTAAATGTTATTTTGTTTTTGTCTGGAAACCCTTTAGCCAGCTGAGTGTTTTTTTTTTTTATTAAAGCCCAGCTCTGGAATGAAAAGAAACCCTTGCAGTGATATGGGGGTATCCACCCTGTGTATTTGGGTAAAGTGGGGGGGGGCCCCACCATGCACTGGAAGAATGTAATGCTCGTTAACTCTAGTGGGAAAAGGAAGAGGCTGTATTAATTACCCTATTCCTCCATGTAGCTGTGTAACAACAGATCACTTCAACTACAAGTGTGATGTCTAATGCTGGAGAATAGTTTTGTGTTTTTGGTGGAAAGAGCCAGACTCCATCTTTTTAACTTGAATTTTGGCCCTGTGAACTTTGGACAAGTATGAGCTGTTGGGTATTGCATAAAGATAGTGTGGTAGGATTTTGTCTGCTTCAAGATGCAGTGAAACTGCAATGCTACAGCCTAATTTCCAACCCAGCATACTAAGAGTTGACAAGTCAACCGGATACACCACAGAGGAATTGGTGACTACAGTCATGGTCGCCAAATTCTCCACTGGGAGTGACTAGCCTGTAACCACTGCAAATTTACCTTGCTTGCACCTCCCATGGCCTAGACCTGCAACCACAGCTGCTAAAATTAGAAAGGACACCAGAGAGCTGCACTACATTTGGAAGGATTTCTGCTGTTGGGAATGGTAAGCAATCTCTGGGGGTTTTATTGTCTCTAGGGCCATAGTGCCTCCAGACACCTGGAGCTATAGTAGGCACATTTTCATGGACACCATTAGAAGGCCTGGTAAGAGTAAAACTTAGCATCATCACACAAAAAGGGGAAGCGTGTTAAGCTGCAAGATTTCAGATATTACTGTCAAATACTATATATATATATATATATATATATATATATATATATATATATTGTGACAGGAAGTCAGGTAAATCTGTGGATGTAGTCACAGACAGGAGATACATTTCCACCTGGTTTAGAAAATTCACCAATTACTATAGGGTGTCGGCTGAAAAGGTAGCCAGGATGGCTTAAGGAAGTTGAAAGGCCTTCAGCTGTTCGGAATGAGGAAGTTAAGGCCTCCATAATTTGTCCAAAGGAAGTCTAAGGATTGCTGATTCCTGACGCTGTTTGAGCTGGGGAGAGGAAGACAGTCAGATGTGTGCCTCCCGACGCTGTGTGGGCATGGGAGAAGGGATGCCCCCTGAAGCTGTGTGAGCATGGGGAAGACCTCCTGGAGCGATGTGCGCTGAGGAGGGTAAAAAGTGTGAAGACCTCCTGGAGCGATGTGCGCTGAGGAGGGTAAAAAGTGTGAAGACCTCCTGGAGCGATGTGCGCTGAGGAGGGTAAAAAGTGTGAAGACTACTCAAGGTGAGGTCTTGGACTATTTCTATGTGGAAAGAAATAAATGCACTGTTTGCTATGTGAAGAGACAAGCAAAGGAATGGTTGCTATGTGAAGAGACAAACAAAGGAATGTGTTCTCTATGTGAAGAGTTAATAAATGGGCTATTGATAGTCTGCTGTATGATCAGCCAAGTCTGCCCAACAGTAGGTTGGGGACAGACTTCATTAGATAGGTTCCTGTGTGTGAGAAGGTAGCCACCCACAGTGGCAAGGATTTATTTTGTGTTTTATTTTATTTTGATGTTTTGGAGGCTTGCACTTGTGTGAAGAAATTGCAAGAATAAAACCTTACACTGGTGTTTGCAACCACTTCTCGGCTATCTCCCTGTGTAACTAACCCCCCCAAGGGGTCATCCACACCCGCCACCGAGCTAATCTCCCACATATGGTGGAGGTATGCATTGGGCAGAAGCAGAGATCCCTGCAAAGAAGTGCATATGTTCTATGAACTTTGTCTGGTGCATGAGATTGCACAATCTGTGTGTGCAGGAGAGAAGATCCTGAAAGAGAGGAAAAACTACTTGTTTTAAAGAGACAGTGGTCTCAAAATTTTTGATGGACTTTGTTGTGTCTGGTGCATGAGACTGCACAAACTGTGCCTGCAGGAGAAGAGATCTTGCAAGAGAGAGAAAAACTACTAGTTTTAAAGAGACAGCGGTCTCAAAAAATTTTTTGCTGGACTGTGAAAAATGTATTGTGGAGTTATTGAAGATGGGGCGATCAAAACGCCTGAAAGATGCAAAGATAGCTGAAATGAGAGACCAGATTCTATGGATGGAGGGGATGTTACTGTCTGAATGAGCCCCATCCATGCCTGAACAGAATCTGCTAAAGAGAAAGGTTGTTGTCCCTAGCAACACTGAGGCAAATGCGAATTTTCAGCGGAGCTTTGCAGCTCAACAAAAGGCTCACCAAGAGAGCATGGCAGGCTGGAAACAGAGATGCCAGCAGCAAATGGAGGTCATCGGTTTGGAGGAAACCGAGTATGTGTGCAGGGCTGAGCTGGATGCCTTGCAACGGAAAATGGAAGAAAAGGAACAAGCCCTGGAGTTGCTTAGGATGGAGAATAGAAACGTGCAAGCTCAGGTGTTACAGTGGGAAGAATCCACTGCTCTTCTTTTTTCCGAGTTACAAAAATGTAGAGAGACTATAATGGAGAAAGATACCATCCTCGTGGAAAAGGAAATTGAAATTCAGACTTTGCAGGAGCAAAGTAAGGGTGATATGTTGGAGTTGTGTAATCAGCTGACAAAAAGTCTTCAGTCTTTGAAAGCTACAAAAATAGACCTGCAGGATGTGCAGGAACAGAATGTCGCTCTGAAAACGACATTGTCTCTCAGCTACAAGGAGAAAAGTGAGAGAGAGGCTAAATTACTGAGTACTGTGTATGAGCTCACCACTTTGAGCAATGTGGTAGATGAATTGCGTACGGACTGTGAAAGTTGGAAAGATGAAGTCCAACGTGTCCAGCAGCAGTTAAAGGTGAAAGAAGCCTGTGTGGCAGAATTACAGTCTCATTCCCAGAAGCTAGCCAATGAGGTGAAAGCTCTTATGCAGGGAAAAGGAGATTCTGAACGCAAGAGAAAAAAAGTAGAGGCACAGCTGCAGGAATCGCAAGTCAAGGTGTCAGAAGGTGACCGATTGTGTGCTAAGCTGTCAGAGAAGGCAAACCGACTGCAGGTTGAGTTGGACAATGTTACAAATCAGCTTTCTCAAGCAGACAGCAAATCTAGAGAAATTGCTAAAGATTTCTCTATCTTGGAATCGCAGCTGCAAGACACGCAGGAACTCTTACAGGAAGAGAGGTGTCAAAGGCTGAGTTTTAGCACAAAACTCAAACAAATGGAAGATGAGAAAAATGGCTTCCTGGAACAATTAAAAGAGGAGGAGGAAGCAAAGAAAAACCTATCAGAGCAAGTCGCAACATTGCAAGCTCAGATAGCGGATATGAAAAAACGCATGGAAGAAAGCGTTGGTTCATTAGAAAATGTTGAAAATGTGAAAAAGAAGCTGGATCAGATGCTTGGTGAGGAGAAGACTGTGTCTGCAAAATATGCAGAAGAACGCGACCATGCAGAAGCGGAGGCGCGTGATAAAGAGAGCAAAGCCCTGTTCTTGGCTCGCTCCTTGGAGGAAACTTTAGAGTGTAAGGTTGAGCTAGGAAGAGTTAACAAACAGCTGTGTACAGAAAGGGAAGATTTGGTCAGCTCCAAGGATGATGTTGGGAAAAGCGTTCAGGAGCTAGAAAAGTCTAAGCGAGCCTTAGAACAGCAAGTAGAAGAGATGAAGATTCAGTTGGAAGAACTTGAAGAGGAATTACAGGCAACAGAGGATCTGTCCCAAATAGGGGATAGTGTGCCTGATGCAGTTTTTAAAAGGATCAGTGTTTTGGGGTCTGTCCTGAGTGAGCATCAGAAATGTGATGACATGTTGTTTGAATCACCCCTCTGGAATAAACAGTTCTTTCAAAAGCTTCAAGCACTGGAAAATGTATCGTTCGAACTTCAGCAAACAAAGGAGCTGTGTAAGAAATGTGATGATTTCTCAGTTCAGGCTGAAAACCTAGTGGAGAAAACTAAAGCAAGTGATATAAAGCTTGGAGAAAAAAGCAAACACCACCTAGTGGAGAACACTAAGGCTGTTGGTGAAAACGTGAAGCAAATGAATTTCAAGTGCCTTTCAGGGAAAATTTCCAAAATGGAACTGGTGAAAGACAGGTGGCAGAAGTTTGAGCGTGATCTTGAGATACATTCCATGTGGAGTTCAGATAAAGAAAAGGAACTAGGTGACCTTGAGCGGTCAAATAGTTCAGCAGAGATGCAATTCAACCAAAGCAAGGAAATACTAAAGGAGCTACAAGGGAAAAGTAGTGCAATAGCAGAAAGTGCTTTGAAGAAACCTGTAATAGACTGTGTTGCAGTTCCATGCTTCTTCACTGATGCAGAGAGGAGGTCTGTAATGGATACCACCCAGATCGCTGGGTTCAACTGTGTTGTTGCCTTTGACCCATATGTTGGTGGAAGAAAAGTTGATGATGTCTCTAGAAAAAGGAACAGGGGTCACTTTGAAGAAATGTGTGACGCCTGTTGTCGCAAACGGAAGGCCCTCTGCACAGCATCTATTTTGTGTTTTATTTTATTTTGATGTTTTGGAGGCTTGCACTTGTGTGAAGAAATTGCAAGAATAAAACCTTACACTAGTGTTTGCAACCACTTCTCGGCTATCTCACTGTGTAACTAACCCCCCCAAGGGGTCATCCACACCAACCACCGAGCTAATCCCCACAATATATATATATATATATATATATATATATATATACACTGTCAATGACATTTTTATACTCTAGGAACCCTTCTTTTGTGATCTACTGTTGTTGCAAGTAGGAAGACTGCCTGGCTTTTGTTCCCTGTTCCAGTGGTGTCACTTTGTTGCTGCTGGAAAAGAAGACTGCTGGCTTCTTTTGTCCTCTAAGCCCATTTTCTTCTGGACTGATTACTGATGGCTTTGTTTCCTGGACTGTCAGGGGTAGAATGGAAATGGTTTATAATGTCTGCGACCCTTATGGTGAGAGATCTTGGTCACCTTTAAACATGATCAGGTGAAAATGTTGTATGGACTAAGACTTCCATGCTTTGTCAGTGTGTATTTAGGTTGTAGTTAGCCAGTATGTGTTCTGTACCAGAAAAGATTTTTGTTCTCAAGCCGATGACTACATCAATCTCTGCAAGATCTACAAAATGTGCCAAAGGACTTTGTGGTAAAGGTGTTGCAGTTTTTCACGACTAGGCTGTGACTAAGTTCCAGACAGAGATGGACTTTTGAAAAATAATCATAGATGCTATTGTCTTGTGTATGCCTTGGAGTTTCATTCTGCTTCAGAATATCGTTGTTGCCTTGAAACACATCTGCAACTGGAGAAACATAAAGCCTGGATTACAACTGAAATGTAAAGTGATGTAGTATATTGCTGTTTAGTTAGATGATGGTGATAGGATGCTATTGCCTATGTGATGTATTGTAGCTCTCAAAAACCAAAAGGTCTCTGTCACTGCTTTGCTGTTTGGTAATATGTACCTACATACTATTATATCTTTTTGGATTTCTTGTGAAATTTCACACGCCATTTGAAACCCACTGTTTGTATTTTCCCAGTTGACCCCTTCCCCATCCAAATTTAGAACAGTATACTCTATTCTCAAAAGTTAGGGTATTTTTTTAGGTTAAGCCTTCAAGAACAAAGTCTTTTTAGAGCAGAGCAAAATTGTAGGGACTCTTCCATAAGCTGGAGTGTCCCTAGTTCAAATATAGTTTTTACAGTTAGAATGTAGCGAGCTTTGTTTGTTTATTGCTATTGAAGTCAGTTGGGTTTTCCTTAGGTCCAGGAACATGAGTGTCTGGGCGTAGCTAAAGGACAAATCACCAGTATAAAAGATTGTAAAATCCAACAATTCTTTAGGGGGTTTGTGCTACTCTTGTAAGGTGCATTTGGAATGTGAGCAAGATTTGCTCCAAAAATGTTCATATATATGAGCATTGTTGGAGTAGTGTGTCATTTGGTTTTTAATAGATGTTAATTACAACCAGATATCTCAGTTTTGCAGAGGCCAGATGAAAGTGACAGATTCAAATTTTCTTTTTCTTTTCTTTGGATAAACTATTATAGAAGCAGCGGTCAGAATCAGCAGCAATAGTTCTAAAAATACCCTTATTTCACTTGTGAAATAATAGTTTTAACGTTTTTCCTAGTATTTCATGAGTATATATTTTTTGTATTTTATTTACAATTGTTAAACCAAAAATGATTTCCCTATAGAATGATTGTGCAGAATTTGTTTGTATGATTCTTTTAAACTTATGTGAGAGCCATATGGATGTTGTGACAATGACTATGCCAAGCTTTGTTCAGCCATTGATTTATCTGGCCAGGCAGAGGAGTATTTTGGCTCCATTGGGCTTGTTCAAGCAGGTGCTGTCCCAGCATGGAATCTGATTACAGTACTCTGATGGGGCTAGGTAATTCTAAGCAGAACACTATTTACCAGAGGCCCTGGAGTATTTGGAAGCAATGTGTCAATTATAAACAGCAGGATTTGAACGCAATCTGTTCTACTCATAATGATGTTATCTTAGTTCTAAATTTGCCTACAACTCATTTACATGTGTCTGTATTTTGCTCTGTGAGTTATTCCATGTGCTTTAAGCACAGCAACAACCCTAGTTTGCATTTGCAGACCTCTCAGGATGGACACTGTTGTATGCCAAAGTAGCTTTCCCTATGGTTGGCCTTTCAAGAGATTGATTCGGAAAATTATCAACAGCTGATTGTGTTTAAATTCAAGCTGGTCTCTTTTGTATTCTATGACATGTTTAAAGGAATAAGAATATCAGTTTGGATGATGGGTGATTTCATTTTCTTAGATTGCAGCAATCAAACTTGTGTTACTATACATCTGTCACAAATATTCACAAACCTAACATTTTAACCAGTCAAGTGCATTATTACTTTAAAAGTGATTGTTTCTCATGATGACCAAAAAGGTTAATTGCAACTGCTCATGATGAGCAGAAATAAGTAAACCATGCAAAGTTCTGTTGACTAGACATTCGCTGAACCCAGTGGGAAATACACAACTCCCAAACATACTACCCAAATCTTACTGAAGTCTTTGATAGGTAAATATTGTAAATTTATTCTGGCCTTGTTTAAGGCCACTTTGCAAGCATTAAAATAAGAACAAAGGTAGTTGGGCAACTATCATAAGGGACATTTACACATGTATATTTGATGCAAACAACAAATGCAAAAGAAAAAAAAATAACATTCAGCAGGGTGTGGGTCTTCTAATGCAGCTTTTAGAGCAACATTTGAAATACACTTCTCCTTTAAATTACATGCATGTAAAGTTGCGGACCTGTACAACATACCCTAGCAAAAATGACACCTACGAAGAAAAAACATTTTCGCCAGCCCAGCCGGTCTTGTTTTGTTTGTAAACAACAGTATGGGGTCCCCCTCATAATACATACCAGACCCTTATCCATTGGATAAGGGTCTAGGATGGATATTAAGGTGGCAACCTACACAAAAAAGGTATGGTATGCATACCAGACCCCTATCCAGGCTGACCACCAAAGGGAGGAATAGCAATAGTATAAGGCCCCTTTCACACAAGCGGTTAAATTTCAGCTTTTAGCGGCGGGTAGAGGAACTTCTTTACTGCAGCTAAATGCAGACAATGCTTTCCTACGGCCCCATTCACACATTGCGTTTAGCAACATTTTCATAACATACGGTTTTGTGCATTTAGGAAAAATAAAGTTGACAGCGTCCAGGAGCTATGTACAGCAGCTTTCTGTATATAAACGCAGGTAATCGCAGTACAAAGAAAAAATAAGTAAACAGTTGCTATACAAAAGGCAAGAATTTACTACCGCAGCTGCATGTTAAAGCAAGTAATCGCATATAATCTCAATCTACAAATGTGAATAATCTTTGTACCAGAAGTGTTGGAATTTCAAAATAAGAAAACATGCTTTTACCAGCGGCACAACAACCACCCGTGTGAAAAGGGCCTAATAGTGGCTTACAAATGCAGCCTGCACGTCATTATACTGTAAATTCAGTAGGAAAAAACACAGAAATTACAAGGTAAGAAAAAATATTCTCTCTCTCTTAAATGTGCCACCATATCTGTATTTTGTAAAATACCAGTGAAGTAATCATTGCATAGGTAACAATATCTACCTACACAGGTGAGCTGATATAAAAGACTTAATTATGTTTTATTTTATAATAAAAACTTTCCGGTCTATCTCTCTAAACAGAAATATGTTGGTTTGCTCATTACTGCTTCCTAATAAACTGCTATTTACATAAAACAATGTGACCATATACATGTAATACAATGAAATAATATTGAGTTAGTACATTTATGATTACATAAACTTTTATCTACACGCACAAAAAACAGTAAACTGTGCTTCACTAATTAAGGAATGTAAATACAATTATTCAACATGAAATGATCAATTCATTAAAATAAAGTGCAAACAAACAGATGTTTGTTTTAAAAAATACATGTCACCAATCTGTCTTTGACAGTTGTACATAAAGTAAAATTATTTTAAACAACATATATTAGTATAAATTAGGTGCAAACCCTGTTTATATGCTTTTGGAGTCTGATCTAATGCTGAGTGGTAAACATTTTATGCCAATGTTTGTTTGCCCACCCCCCCTTGCCCCCCCCCCCCCCATCCAACCACACACACATACTCCAATCTATCCTCCAGTGGGATCTACAAGCTCACACTAATGTTTAGGCTCCATGCACATCTAGGCGTTCTGAATTGCTGAAAATCACGGGGTGCGCTTGCGATCCCCGTTACTTCCAATGGGCCCCCCCATTGTGGCGTGATTTCGCCACAATTGTTGCCCGATAATTTGTGGTAAAATCACACAAACAGAATCGAGGGACGCCTATCACTCAAGAGAAGCTCCAGAACTTCCTTTGGGCAACAGGCATCCTGCTATTTTATTTGCATAATTTCACTGCGATTGGTCGGGCGACAATCGCGACAAAATCGCGCAGCAATCGGGATGCCATTGAAAGTAACGGGGTTGGCAAGCGCATCACACAATTTGCGACGATCCGAGATTGCTGGCAGAATTGAAGTGATTCCGTCCGCGATCCGGAAAGGCCTAGATGTGAACGGAGCCTGAATTATTTTGTTCATTGATTTCATGTTATTAGCTGTGTGATTGTTTAATTATTAAAGTGATACTAAACACACACTGTTTAGATTACATTGCACTTTCTATTTCTGTATGTGGATGCTGGCACTGTATTTATTTTAATAATAAAAAAAAAACATCTAAGTACCTTTTTCATAATCAATACTGTTACTGTTACCTAGATTTTTCCCAGCCTGTCTGCAAGATAAGATAAGCAGGAGAAGGATCTAGTCCTCTGCTGCTGGTCACGCGTTCAAAATGAAAAAACATTCTTTGGAAAACTGAATAAAAATAAAATCACACAAACAGAATCGAGGGACGCCTATCACTCAAGAGAAGCTCCAGAATTTCCTTTGGGCAACAGGCATCCTGCTATTTTATTTGCATAATTTCACTGCGATTGGTCGGGCGACAATCGCGACAAAATCGCGCAGCAATCGGGATGCCATTGAAAGTAACGGGGTTGGCAAGCGCATCACACAATTTGCGACGATCCGAGATTGCTGGCAGAATTGAAGTGATTCCGTCCGCGATCCGGAAAGGCCTAGATGTGAACGGAGCCTGAATTCTTTTGTTCATTGATTTCATGTTATTAGCTGTGTGATTGTTTAATTATTAAAGTGATACTAAACACACACTGTTTAGATTACATTGCACTTTCTATTTCTGTATGTGGATGCTGGCACTGTATTTATTTTAATAATAAAAAAAAAAACATTTAAGTACCTTTTTCATAATCAATACTGTTACTGTTACCTAGATTTTTCCCAGCCTGTCTGCAAGATAAGATAAGCAGGAGAAGGATCTAGTCCTCTGTTGCTGGTCACGCGTTCAAAATGAAAAAACATTCTTTGGAAAACTGAATAAAAATAAATAATTAATGTGGCGAAGGTCCTGGCTAACGGTTGGCAGTCAACAGAGTTCCCCCTATCAAGGGGCACCCGTCAGGGGTGTCCCCTGTCCCCTTTACTCTATGCCCTGGCCGCGGAGCCGCTGGCAATCGCCATCAGAGCTCATCCTGAGATATGTGGTCTATGCATGGGTTTGCTTACGGAGAAAATCAGCATGTATGCTGATGACACTCTACTTTATCTGGAGGACTCTGACCAGTCAATACTCACGGCCCTTTCTCTGATTGAACGATATGGTCAGTTTTCAGGCCTCCAGATAAACTGGGACAAATCGCAGATCCTCCCCCTAGATGAGAGTCCTACGGCGGTCATCCCTGCGAATCAAACCCTGCAATGCGTGTCCCGCTTCAAATACCTGGGGATGCAGGTGACTGCAAACTCGCAGGAGTATATCCAAGATAATGTTCAGCCTTTATTCCCTCTGATTAAGGCCAAAACCCAAGTGTGGTCCAAATTGCCTCAGGGGTGATGGGGAGGGTAAATTTGATTAAAATGGTGCTCCTTCCTAAAGTCATGTATGTAGTGTGGCATTCCCCTATATACTTACTTACCACTTAAATACTTTAAACAGATGGAATCTCTCCTTAAAGTTTTTGTCTGGGGATCTAATAGACATAAAATATCCTGGCGCAAACTTAAAAACTCCTCGAACTTAGGAGGTGTAGCCCTCCCGGACTTTAACTTGTATTATTTGGCGTCGCAGTTGTCCCAACTATTCCACATAGATAAGTTCCTGGCCCTGTTGTGCCCCAGGTGGGCCCAACTGTCTGGAGACCCACTACCAGTCATACTTCGAGGAGTGCGGGGTTCAGAGGAGAACATGTGCTTCCGATCCCTCCTGTATCACTACAGTCCGATCTGGGAGGTGGTTGTGGACAAGCTTCAAAGCCCTCCACTACATGACCTCACCCCCCTGTGGAACAACCAGGCCCTTCAGGAGTTCCTTCCGATCCTTGACCCTTCATTGTGGAGTGGGAGGGGTATTTTTCTGCTGCAACACATACCCACAGAAAATGGGCTGAAATCGTTCGAAGCCTTGCAGGAGCAGTTCTCCCTCCCTGACCCTATGCAGTACAGGTACCTACAGCTTGGACATGCATACTGATCTCAGTTCGTGGACGGGCCGCCCCGACTAGAATCTATCCTGACACTGGAAATTGTTAAATGCACAGAACCCAAACACCTTATCTCCATATTTTATTCGGAGCTCTACACTTTCCCCTCCACCGCGATTGCATATGCACTCAAGCCTCGCTGGGAGCGGGATGTGGGACCTCTAGAGGACGAGGAGTGGGAGGATGCGCTTGAAACGTGCCAACGGGTCTCCCCGAAACTGTCGGACCGACTGACTCAGACCTTTATACTCCATCAGTCCTATCTCACACCGCTCAGACTAGCAAGATACCGCACTGACTCGGAACCTAACTGCCCAAAGTGTGGCGGAGTGGAGGCCACTTTTTTCCATCTGATCTGGAGCTGTCCTCAGTTGCAGGGCCTTTGGCGACAGATTGTCACTTTCCTCCATGACAAAATGGGGTCCCCCCTACAACTCACCCCTAAAGAGTGCCTCCTGGGTATATACCCGGATACTGACATGGATAAATTTACTACTGCTTTTCTACAAGAATCGTTGCTAACTGTTAGAAAATTGATAGCTAGAAATTGGATGAGGAGCCACCCTCCTACGTTTAGGAATTGGCTCAAAGAGATTAGACTCCTATACAAACACAGAGGCTGCCCCCACAAGTTCGACAAAATCTGGGATAGATGGTTACAATGTTCTGACACAAACCTGTAGCATTTTTGAGTTTGCAGTTTGCTCCTTTGCTCCTTATTCCCCGGCCGGCATCGCCCATTGTCCATGCATGTTACTGCACACTGTTTAGCTGTTTACTCTTTATGCTTGTACAGTTACTGTCTGCATTCCCTTTTCTGCTGTTTTCGCAAAACATTTATTTTTGTATTGTACCAAAACTTCAATAAAACTCACTGTTTTGAAAAAAATTAAAATAAATAATTAATATCAATAAACTGTTTGAAATTGCCATACAAATACTGTATATATTTGAACTCAAATCTTTATTATTTTTGGAAAAAACATGGTGTGGGTGGATTTCTGCCAGTCACAGGCTATGTCACGCCCCTCCAGCCTGTGTCTTAGAATAAGAGGGGGGTGATTCCTCCATTATTCTACATGTAATATCCCACCCCCATTCTGTTTAGCTGGTTAGTGGGCATGGAGGAAGAGGAAGTGTTCCAAAATGCAAACTCACTGAAAACTGAGCATGTGCAGAGCTGCAAAATCTCCAAGTTGAAGATAGAAAACAGTAGGATCAACCAGTTTTTTTGCAGAACACAGAAATCAAATCCCATAGTGACTGAGTATGAACAGCATGTAATACAGCATTTATTGACAGTTTTTTATGATGTTGGTTTAGTTACTCTTAAAAGCTGAACTCAGAAGAAAATAAATCCACACTTAGCTACAGCCCATGGAGCAAGGATATAATTTGATGTAAAAGACAAGTGCACTTATATTTTTTCATTATTCAATACTGTTTAAAATATACCCTTGACAGATTTTGCAGTTTGACATACATGCCAACCCTTCTCCATTACTACATTGAAAAATTTGAACTTGTAGATGCCTGGATATGGAAATATGTGGATATCAAGGAATACTCTTGTTAATCAGATGTCCATTGTACATTGTCTTGTATAGTCTTGTGTTTAACTTCCCAGGAACTTCTGAAGTGCATTACTAATGGTAAATACCTTCCCAGAGCAATATACGATCATTCTCGACTTTTATTGGATCTAGCCTACATAGATGAGTTCTTGCTAGAAAAATGTTTTAAGCAACAGACAGCATGGATTCATGAAAGACAGAAGTGGTCAAACAAATTTGATTTCTTTTTATGAGGTGGTAAGCAAAACCTTAGACAAAGGGGTGGCTGTGGATATAGTACACATGGATTTTGCAAAAATGTTTGACACAGTTCCCTACACATAGCTAATGAGTAAGGTTAAATCTACAGGCCTGGAAAAATCAGTTTGTAAATAGATGGAAAACTGGCTAAAAAAACGTAGAGAGTAGTGGTTAATTATTCTTACTCTGAATGGTCTAAGGTTCTCATTGGGGTACCCCAAGGTTCAATGTTGGGAACCTTACTTTTTAATCTTTATAAATGATATAGGGCCTGGGATTAAAAGTACTATTTCAGTGTTTGCAGATGACACCAAGCTATACAGTGGAATAACGTCCTTACAGGATAAATTGCGAAAATCCTGCAAGCTACTATATAAATTAGAAAATAATAGGTGAACAAACTTAGCCACTGGTACTGTTCACAATCTCAAGGATGTGCCAGGGGTTATTCAAATTAAAATAGTACCGTGCTACAGTAACCAAAATTATAGGAGATTATAGTATTTGAATCTACAAATCAAAACAATAAGTATAGACTATATAAGTGATAACGTAATGTTCAAAAGTGCTCCATACATCAAAATGTACATAAATGATAATAATATCAGTGCCCAGAAAGTGTATACAAATCAAATCGGTGCAAACAATAAATAGCCCATGCAAAAATATATATATAAGATGAAGGAATAAAGATGCAGCCTCCTGCTGACAGCTGCAATATCACACTTGGTGTTTAGAAAACTCAGACAAGTGATCCACTTCTCATTAGTGCTCAAAGTACCAATAATACCCTATGGAGAAATAACACATTTATTTTCTCCCAGGAGAAATATTTGTCTGTGATGAATAAAAGTCTAGAATAATTTTTTGTACTCAATGATAATGATTCTGTGAATGGTACCAACTTATGGTACATTCATAAAGCTAATGCAAGGGGTCTACTCATACAAACGGCCGCTAGAGAAAAAAAAAGGAAATTGAGTACGTTAACGACTTGCCAATCGCCCCATGTATATACACTGCGGGGTGGTGGCTCCTACAGGTGAAATCACGTACCTGTACCTAATCTCCTCTTCCGGGTTTACGGCACGCACCGCCGGCAACCAGCTCCAGCTGTGATTGGACACAGTGGGAGCCAATCAGCAGGTCCGAGGGGCCCAATGTCCTCTGGGACCCGCCGATCATTCCTGACAGAGACAGAATGGTGGTCTGCCAATGTAAACAAGACAGATCGCCATTCTGTGACAAGGGAACATAGATCTCTGTCTTCCCACAGTACCAGCACCCCCCACACAGTTGTAAAGCACTCCCTAGTGACACATGTAACCCTTTGATCATCCCTGATGTTAACCCCTTTCTTGCCAGTGTCATTAGTACAGTGACAGTGCAAATTTTTTTTAGCACTGATCACTGTATGGGTGTCACTGGTCCCAAAAAAAATTTAACTTAGTGTCCGATTTGTTTGCCGCAATGTCATAGTCCCACTATAAGTCGCTGATCACCACCATTACTGGTACAAAAAAAAAATCCATAAAAATATCCCATAGTTTGTAGACGCTTTAACTTTTGTCCAAACCAATCAATATACGCTTATCAATAACCTCTTATCTCAATGGTCCTGATCAAGTAGGTTTTGTTAAGGGAAGATAAGCCCCAGATGGCACCAGACGCATGGTAAATTTAGTTTACCAAATAGAAAACAGTTGAACGCCTTCTCTTCTCCTAGCCTTAGATGCCGAGAAAGCATTCAACAGAATGCATTGGGATTACATTTCCAAAACGCTTAAAACATTTGGGTTTAAAGGTTTTATCCACTCTGCCATCATGTCACTTTACACGCAACCTTCTGTAAAAGTGTTTACTTCAGGTATAACTACTAAGAGCTTTAATTTATCAAATCGAACCAGACAAGGGTGCCCATTATCCCCATCATTTTCTCATTAGCAATAGAACCATTAACAGAAACCATATGTACAAACTCTGATATTAAAGGTATAAATATAGGTCAATATGAACATAAAATAGGACTATTTTCTGAAAACATTATCCTTTCACTGCCTAGCCCTGCCACTTCTTTACCTGAATGTTATTGAAGATTTTCATGCTACAAGGTCAATCAAACCAAATGTTATGTTTTACCTATGAACTTACCTACAGTATTCCCCTTAACAATCTGTGTGGAAAATATGGATACAATTGGGATGAGTCTTCCATATCATATTTAGGGATACAACTTGCCTATCTATCTTCCAAGTTATACGAGGTCAATTTTCTGAAACTTTTAGAACAAGTTAATAAATACTTACAAAACATTCAGAAAACTCAGCTTTCGCGAGTCTGAAAAATTGCAGCATTTAAAATGCAAACTCTACCAAAAATTCCATACTATTTTTCCTCTCTCCCATCCCGATGCCTTCCAACTTTTTTACGCAGATGAACACTAAACTATAAAATTTTATCTGGAATGGCCAAAAGCCTAGAGTGGCATTTTCAATACTAACCACCTTCAAATCCTCAGGTGGTATGGACCTACCAGATATTAGAAATTACTACTATGCTTCTTTATTATATCAAATGAGGTATTGGTTTTCCTCCCCTGAAGATCAATTGTGGATGACTATTGAAAGAGAGGTTTCTTTAGGTCACGATATGCTCGCTTTATCCATTGCTACCTATATACTCCCTAAAGTAAATATACCTAACCTTCTCAGCATAAGATCAACTCTGATAGTCAAAACATATTCTTTCTAAAATTAATGAAATTGGAAATAGGACCAATGTACCTGTTCATGTAAGAGTAATAGATTACTGCAGGATTCGCCTCTTAGTGGGTGATTGGACCAAACAGGGTTTTCACTATTTCAATTGTTTGCCTTTCTATTCTAAGAACATAGTAACATGTAAGAATAATAATTATACCCGCTTAAAGGATTTCAATCCTAATAACAACATAGAATTTCCTATAGAAATATGGCAATATTTTACAAAAAACAGAGCCAAAAGAGGAAAGGAATATCCAGTTTGTATGATCTCCTTTCCTACTATCTCAAAAAGAACATGAATTCACAAATGGTTAAATGGAAAAAAGAGCTATCACAAAATTTCTCATGGGATCAATGGCAGAATGCTATACTGATAACTGAAAAGGCTTTCTCATGCACCAAACACTGGGATAACACACAAAAGACATTAAATAGATGGTACCTAACACCGTGCGAATTATCAAAAATGTACCTTCTATATGTTGGAGGTGCAATGAACAGGTTGGTAATTTATAGACCGATTATTGGCAAAGCTGTTTATCGGAGGGCCGATATTCACTTTTCGAGATATATCGGTATCGACCCAAGAACTTTCTGATATTACCGATATTGTCGTCACGCCATTGCGTATGTTGCGCCACGCGCCGCTGCGCACTGGGCCTAAACTTCTGCCTTCTTAGGCCACCTCCCTCACCTTGGACAGCCTTGTCTGGAGTTGGGAGTCTCTCTGGAGTTTAAAACACAGTCATACACCCACCTAAAGCAGCTGCCCACACCTACAGGCCCTGTACCAGCCAGCCACATGCATTGTACCAGCTAACCAGCCACAGGCCCTGTACCAGCCAGCCAGACAGCCACAGGCACTGTACCAGCCAGCCATAGGCCCTGTACCAGCCAGCCAGTCAGCCACAGGCACTGTACCAGCCAGCCAGCCACCACAGGGTGCCAGCCACCCACCACAGGGTGCCAGACAGCCAGCCACTGACCATCACAGGGTGTCAACCAGCCACCCACCACAGGGTGTCAGCCAGCCAGCCACCCACCACAGGGTGCCAGCCATCCACAACAGGGTGTCAGCCAGCCAGCCATCCACCATAGGGTGCCAGCAAGCCAGCCACCCACCACAGTATGCCAGCAAGCCAGCCACCCACCACAGTATGCCAGCAAGCCAGCCACCCACCACAGGGTGCCAGCAAGTCAGCCACCCGCCCACCACAGGGTGCCAGCCAGCCAGCCACCCACCACCACAGGGCGCCAGCCACCCAACACAGGGTTTCAGCCAGCCAGCCACCCACCACAGGGTTCCAGCCAGCCAGCCAGCCATCAACCAAAGGGTTTCAGCAAGCCAGCCACGCACCACAGGGTGCCAGCAAGCCAGCCACCCACCACAGGGTGCCAGACAGCCAGCCACCCACCACCACAGGGTGCCAGCCAGCCACCTACCCACCATAGGGTGTCAGCCAGTCAGCCACCCACGACAGGGTTCCAGCAAGCCAGCCATCAACCAAAGAGTGCCAGCCAGCCAGCCACCCACCACGGGGTGCCAGAAAGCCAGCCACCCACAACAGGGTGCCAGAAATCCAGCCACCCACCACAGGGTGCCAGACAGCCAGCCACCAAAGGGGGCCAGCAAGCCAGCCACCCACCACAGGGTGCCAGATAGCCAGCCATCCACCCACCACCACAGGGTGTCAGCCAGCCACCCACCACAGAGTGCCAGCAAGCCACCCACCACAGGGTGCCATACAGCCAGCCACCCACCACCACAGGGTGCCAGACAGCCAGACACCCACCACAGGGTGCCAGCCAGCCAGCCATCCACCACAGGGTGCCAGCAAGCCAGCCACCCACCACAGGGTGCCAGACAGACAGCCACCCACCACAGAGTGCCAGACAGCCAGACATCCACCACAGGGTGCCAGACAGCCAGACACCCACCACAGGGTGCCAGACAGCCAGACACCCACCACAGGGTGCCAGCCAGCCACCCACCACCACAGGGTGCCAATCACCCACCACAGGGTGCCAGACAACCAGCCACCCACCACAGGGTGCCAGACAGCCACCCACCACAGGATGCCAGCCAGCCATCTGGAAGAGCAGGATGCTCCAAAAAGAGAAAAATGTCCAAAAAGACAATAGACAGAAGAGAAACTTCATCATGGTCGAATAGATGCCATGTTCAGTGTTTTTTTCAAGCCTCACGCAGTGGATTCTTCTGAATCTGCAATAATGACCCTGGATGATGAACTTCATCTCTATTTGAAGGAACCAGTATTTGCCAGAAGAAGTAGTGATCCTCTTCAGTGGTGGAAAGAAAATGAGGCAAGCTACAAAAGACTTGCTTCTCATGCTAGAAGATACCTTTCTGCTCCTCCTTCCTCGGTACCAATTTTTTTAGTGAAGTGGCAGCAATATATGAAAAACCAGAAGCTGTTTAACTGGTGAACATGCTGAAATGCTATGCTTTCTGCACTATAATATTGTTCTACTTAACTGGGAGTATTGAAAGTGAGTAGTACTAGTGTCCAGTTCACTGTCTTTTGCATTGCAAATACTAGATGTAATCATTGCACACAGTGAGTGCACTACTGCAGCAGTTTATGTCAATTTTGTTTTGGGAGGCCTTTAGCTTCCCAAAAAGCACTTTATTTTTCACAGTTTTCTACTGTTTTCATGCAGGTAAGGTGTGAAGAACGAGCCTTTCATGTTAAAAATGTTAATAAACAAACATTAACATGTTTAGTACCAGATTTGTGTCAAAAGTTGTCTTTATTTTTCAAAACTTTAAATGTACAAAATATTGGCCCATATCAGCCGATATCGATACTTTGTGATCAAAATATCGGTATCGGCCCTCAAAAACCATTTTGCTCTATCCCTAGTTTATATCACATTTTATGGAACTGCAAAAACCTACACAGCTTCTGGAATTTAATATCCTCCTTCATAGCTACCCTCACGTAATTGACCTTACTTCTATAGAACAGAACAGAACAGAACAATTATAGCTCATATACAGTGCCTTGCGAAAGTATTCGGGCCCCCTTGAACTTTGCAACCTTTTGCCACATTTCAGGCTTCAAACATAAAGATATAAAACTGTAATTTTTTGTGAAGAATCAACAACAAGTGGGACACAATCATGAAGTGGAACAAAATTTATTGGATATTTCAAACTTTGTTAACAAGTAAAAAACTGAAAAATTGGGCGTGCAAAATTATTCAGCCCCTTTACTTTTAGTGCAGCAAACTCTCTCCAGAAGTTCAGTGAGGATCTCTGAATGATCCAATGTTGACCTAAATGACTAATGATGATAAATAGAATCCACCTGTGTGTAATCAAGTCTCCGTATAAATGCACCTGCACTGTGATAGTCTCAGAGGTCCGTTTAAAGCGCAGAGAGCATCATGAAGATCAAGGAACACACCAGGCAGGTCTGAGATACTGTTGTGGAGAAGTTTAAAGCCGGATTTGGATACAAAAAGATTTCCCAAGCTTTAAACATCCCAAGGAGCACTGTGCAAGCGATAATATTGAAATGGAAGGAGTATCAGACCACTGCAAATCTACGAAGACCTGGCTGTCCCTCTAAACTTTCAGCTCATACAAGGAGAAGACTGGTCAGAGATGCAGCCAAGAGGCCCATGATCACTCTGGATGAGCTGCAGAGATCTACAGCTGAGGTGGGAGACTCTGTCCATAGGACAACAATCAGTCGTATACTGCACAAATTTGGCCTTTATGGAAGAGTGGCAAGAAGAAAGCCATTTCTTAAAGATATCCATAAAAAGTGTCATTTAAAGTTTGCCACAAGCCACCTGGGAGACACACCAAACATGTGGAAGAAGGTGATCTGGTCAGATGAAACCAAAATCTAACTTTTTGGCAACAATGCAAACGTTATGTTTGGCGTAAAAGCAACACAGCTCATCACCCTGAACACACCATCCCCACTGTAAAACATGGTGGTGGCAGCATCATGGTTTGGGCCTACTTTTCTTCAGCAGGGACAGGGAAGATGGTTAAAATCGATGGGAAGATGGATGGAGCCAAATACAGGACCATTCTGGAAGAAAACCTGATGGAGTCTGCAAAAGACCTGAGACTGGGACGGAGATTTGTCTTCCAACAAGACAATGATCCAAAACATAAAGCAAAATCTACAATGGAATGGTTCACAAATAAACATATCCAGGTGTGCGAATGGCCAAGTCAAAGTCCAGACCTGAATCCAATCAAGAATCTGTGGAAAGAACTGAAAACTGCTGTTCACAAACGCTCTCCATCCAACCTCACTGAGCTCGAGCTGTTTTGCAAGGAGGAATGGGCAAAAATTTCAGTCTCTCGATGTGCAAAACTGATAGAGACATACCCCAAGCGACTTACAGCTGTACTCGCAGCAATAGGTGGCACTACAAAGTATTAACTTAAAGGGGCTGAATAATTTTGCACGCCCAATTTTTCCAGTTTTTTATTTGTTAAAAAAGTTTGAAATATCCAATAAATTTCGTTCCACTTCATGATTGTGTCCCACTTGTTGTTGATTCTTCACAAAAAATTACAGTTTTTTATTTTTTTTTTTTATGTTTGAAGCCTGAAATGTGGCAAAAGGTCGAAAAGTTCAAGAGGGCTGAATACTTTCGCAAGGCACTGTATTTATAGCTGCAAGGCTTACTATAACCAGCCTGTGGAAATATATTGATGCTCCTAATTTGTCTAATGTCATCATAAAACCGAACACTCAAGCACAATATGAATTAATGCAAATCTATAAGAACTATTCAACGATTAGTTTTTTTTTTTTTTTAAATGGCAAGCTCAGTTATCTCACCCTAGAGCCTATAAATATTTAAAGCAGGGATCCTCAAACTACGGACCTCCAGCTGTTGCGGAACTACACATCCCATGAAGCATTGTAAAACTCTGACATTCACAGACATGACTAGGCATGATGGGAGTTGTAGTTCCTGAACAACTGGAGGGCCATAGTTTGAAGAACGCTGATTTAAAGGATTGTAACATCTGTAACATTGTCCTTATATTTTAAACACTTTTTCTACTAATAATGACATTTTGGTGCAGCATGTCATTTAGCACTCCTTCTATTGATCCTTGTTGACATGAATAAACTTGATGGCCAATCTCTGCTTACAGTTTGAGCCCATTTTGGTAAGCAGGGTCTGACTTTCGAGAGTTATGACAATACTTTGTAACCTTTCCCTTATTTTGTTACTTTCTTTTCGTGTATGCATTGTACAGCATTGAACATTGTACAGACAATGTTTTATACAGAATTGTCTATTGTCAATAACACTGTGTTATGGTATGTCAATAGATAAATAATTTACAGTATAGGCTGAACTTTACCTGTGAAACTGTGGCCTAGTAAAAGTGCTGACATACTGTGTATGAAGTCTGTACAATATTTCTGGCTTTATTCTGTGAAATAATACACTCTTTTAATCTTTCAACATTGTAAGAATATGTTTTGATACCTCCTTAAATGGCAATGGAACTCTTGAAGTACCTGATGCATCCATCAAGAAGTAAACCAAGAGCTTGACTTAGCAGCTATGTGTACCATACATTTCAGCAGTTTTGCTGCACAAAGGATTGCATATATTCTGCAGGAACATTTCCTAAATGTACACTTTAGTGGTTAAACGTTGTATTAAAATTGAAACTAGTTGTCTACACCATAAAAATGGATAATCAATTTTGCAAAATGTTAGGGAGAAGAAAGAAATATATTATAAACTCAGATTTTTTTTTAAAATAAAACTAGTTATTTTATTCCCTCACATGACTTTCTAGAAGCTGAGGCATTGGGATTTGCATTTCATCCAAACTGTATTACCTTTTCTATGGCATTTCTCTTCCAGGTCGTACACCACACTCCAATAAATATCAGAGTGAGAGAGAGATAAATTTTGACATCTTACATTTTTTACTCAAATTGAGCTTTAGTAGTTAAAAGTTGTATTAAAAATCGGAACTAGTTGTCTACACCATTGAAATGGGAAATCAATTTTGCAAAATGTTAGGGAGAAGAAAGAAATATATTATAAACTCTGATTTGGTTGTTTTAAATAAAACCAGTATCCTTTATTTTGTTCCCTCACGTGACTTTCTAGGTGCTGAGACATTGGGATTTGCGTTTCATCCGAATAGTATTACTTTTTCTATGGCATTTCTCTTCCAGGTTATACACCATCTCAAATAATTATGATCGTGAGAGGGAGATATATTTTGACCTCTTAAATTTTTACTCAAATTGAGCTTATCTTTATTTATTGTAGTGAAGGGGAGACAGCGCTCAAAATTATATTTAAATACAAGAATCAATAAACAAACACTCTAAGCGATGGTTTCAAGGTGCTTAGTGCTCGGTGCAGGTAAATGTCCACATGCAAGATCAGGGAGGGGAATACGTCACTGAGTATTCAGCCCACTTACCAGACAACCCCTTGGGGTCTAGCGTGGGTAAATGGTCTCTTTGGGATGGTTCCCGTTGTTCCCAGAGCCATTTCACCTACTGGGATGTGACCGGGGATCTGCTCCACTGTCTCGGAAGGAGCCAGATGAGATTCCACTAAATATCCCGTTTGAAGATGTGGTGGTCTCAGTGGGGCATAAAGGAAGTAGGGAGACTCATGGTGTAGTATGTATAGGCAAAGATTTATTAAATGCAGTAGTCACTTACATGTCAATACGAATAGTAAAGCTAGATCGCGGAACGATGCAGATGCCGGTTTGCATTCCGGCTGCGTTCCAGAAGCCAGAAGTGACGCGGGGCGTAGTACGTGACCTAACGCGTTTCGTCATCATGCGTATGACGTCATCAGGGATCACGTACTACGCTCAAACTAAGTCTATTTATATACCTACGGAGCACGCAATAGGCCAATAGAGGTGCACGAGAGAGTAAAGGCAAATTGAAGGTGGACACCCAGTGGACAATTGGTGTAAGCACATTACATAGATTGTCATCTTGCGCCACCTAGTGTGATTTTAAACGTATAGATAATTTTAGGCCTTGTAATTCTTAGCTGCTCTTCAAACATAAATTAATTATTAGTGAGACATAGACATATAAATGGCTGCTCACAATATATATATAATTATTAATGAGGTACATAAATATAGATTTAGATCATACATACATTAATTAAACCATGAGTTACTACATTTTTATAAAAACATACATTAAAATATTTTTATTGCATAGAAAATTAAAATCTTACTAAAATATATTAAATTGATCAAGAACTCATAGTATTGGAACTAAAAAATATATTATAAATTATGTAAAAATGTTATATATATATAAAATATAGACATATGTGAAAAATAGGAGATATCAAATATATATATATATATATATAGATATATATATATATATATATGAAATATATATAAAGTGTATAAAGCAATGCTTAAAATATTATTTATGTTTACATCTGATGTTTAATAATTGAATATGAAACAGTTTAGGTCTATATCCACATTCATCCCATAGGGTTGAATGTGGATATAGGGTTGGATTGTATCTTTATTTATTGTTGGGATACCATCTTTTGTTTGCTTTACAGTGTTTTTCAAAGTTAATGTTTATAAAGTATATGTTTCATGCATTGAGAACTAGATCTATAAACAGCTCTATCATCATACACATTTATGAGCTCATGCATTGTATCATGAGTTGACTGATCCTTGCCAAAAATGAAAACAAAAACACAAATTACACTAATGAACTGCTGGACTGCTCTACAGAAATGTTTATTGTGGCATATCCTGTCTTATATTAGGATATGTTGAATGATCAAATCAAGTTTTGCACGCAATATCCATACAGAGCCTTTTTTTTACAGATAGCTTCAAGAGAGATCAAGTTTAGGAATTTGTTACCCAAAATGGATTTAAATACAGTATTTCTGCTCAGTATGTAATGTGAGCACACACTTTCTGTATACTTGCAATATATATGTGCTTGCTTACATATTATTGATTTCCTCTGTCACTTATCCCTAATGCAAATATCAGTGAACTGTAACTGTCATAGGGGGTCATAGGGGTCAGTGCACCCTCTTTGTGGCAATAATTCAGCTTGGTTACCAGGAAGCAACCAAACTCAACCTAAAAAAGGTATAAAAGCCCAAAAGCAAACATTTATTATATCGCAGCTTACCAATTCTTAGATATGATGACTGCATTCATTTTCTTTTTTTAAGGTTTCTTTCCTTTTTTTCATCTGCTGATCTGGCCAGTAAGTCTGTTTTTCAACAGAACAAGCTCTCCTGGAAATGTAGCAGCTGAAAGTGTTCAGACAAACAATTTACCATTGATAGGGGTGCTTACAATGATCATCTTTTATTTATTGTGTAAAACCTTTATCCCAAAAGAAAAAAACTGTTCCTGTCGCTTAGAAAATGTGAGCTATAGTTTGACTTCATTTTGTTAGAGTGCCTAAATCTGCTAGTACATCTAACACTCCCCTCCTCCCAGATTAACAATGATGTCCTTGTGCTCCTTCATCCAGAGTTGGGGCACTCTAATACAGAAGGTGTGTTGGTGGGCCAAATCACCATGTGAAAACAGAGGGAAAAGAACCAATGAAAAGAAAACAAATGCAGTAACCACTTCTAAGGACTAGTAAGCTGCTCTATATTACATTTTTTATTTTGTGTTTAATACCACTTTATAGTTCTAGCATTACATATGCCCATGTAAATCAGTCTATAATGTACTTGTGAAGGTTTTTAATTATCCAAGTCACGGTATAGCTAGTAATAGTCAGTCATGTTCAGCTGGACTTTTTCTGCAATATTCTAGACATTTTTCCATGTCCAAGTGGCTTCTTCAGTTCAGATGAGATCCCAATATTTTTTTGAAATGAGGAAGCATCTCGGCTGAGTTTCGAAACTTTATTAATACTACAGGACATAAAAAAAGTTAGAAAGAACATTCCACTTGCCAAAGCACACATGCATTTGAAATAGTATGTAAAATAATAAAAATCATAATGTTCCTATATATTAGCTGCTGCATTAAATAATTCATCCAGTCAATAGTCAATTGCATATATGTCAAAGGAAATCTTTGAAGCATTAGCAGCGCTCTCTCAGTGTAACCACTATATGCATATATATTACATTTCTGTAAATCATGATATTCTCATTCCCGTTGTGAAATAAAAGATGAGTATGTTTAATGGGAAAAAATCCAGAGTTGATTCCTCATTCACCACACCTCGTGGATCCCACTTCCTTCACACCAAACACTCACCAGATCCCCATGTAGTCAGGCATTGGTTTTAAATCCTCCAACGATACATTCCTACACTTTAAAGAATACTCATCCCTGGCATTGCCAGTTTCCATTTCTACTTTGTTACAGAACAGGAGCCAGTCAGCCTCCAGCCAGCTTTCCTCTCAGCCTCAGTCAGCCCGCTTTTGCGGCGATTTGGAATCGCAGGCAGAATCCCGGCGATTCCACCCATGATCTGGAACGCCATAGTGTGAACGGAGGGAGTCTAATGGGGATCACAAGCCTGCCCTGCTTCTGATTGCTGATTCGGAATTGTGGGCAGAATCGCTGCGAATCACAAGCCTGCCCTGCTTCTGATTGCTGATTCGGAATTGTGGGCAGAATCGCTGCGATTTCCCCCTCAATCCGGAATGCCATAGTGTAAACGGAGCTTAAACCCGGATCAAACCCATTCACAAAGTTCCTGATCAAAGGTATCTGTGTTCTCACCTGTAAGGTTTAATTTGTGGACCTGTTTCTCTGTTAATAAATCAACATCAGTTACTGACTTGTACTTAGCTCATTCTTAAATATCTTATACTTTTGGTATACCTCTGCATAAGACTTGGACTGTTTTTACTTTCTGATTGCTGCCTGCCTTCTTCTCTAAAGAAGAACAGGAACTGATAGAGCTTGTGTCTCCGTGAGAGATTTCTTCCACCTATCCCTGACGCAGAGGGTCCACTTTAAACTGTAATAGTGAGACACTTTACATATTTATAGGAAGGGATGACCTCCTCAATGTCCTGCTGCTGCCTTATTGTCTATTCACAGGGTGGAGTGGGTCATTAACCATGCTGTATTGCATACCTGTGACATTATTAATAGACAGGTCCAAGACCTTGATTTGATACCTGGTAGGGTTGCCATGATCATACGTCTTGCTAAGTAAAACTGCAAATACTTTGGTATGTAAAAAGATTACTTATTTAGTATGTATTTTAACTGTTTAATTATCTGTTTACATGAATTGCCCTATCTGTGAAATGGGGTGATACATGCAAAACCTTGTTAAAAAATTCTTTATTCCATGTGTCCCTATTAAAGTGGTATTACCGAAAAACAAAAAATTGAATATTTTGCAACTTATGCCCCGTACACACGTGCAGATTATCTGAAGACTTTTCTATGTAGTGCAAGGGCCTGCCGGATTGCATACAAATTGAAAGTGTTTAGGTTTGACCTCATATTATATGGTTTTGGTAAGTCTGCAGACAAAAGCCTTCAGATAATCTGCACGTGTGTACGGGGCATTACCAATCATTACATGTAGTGGTTGCATTACTTTTCCTTTTTTTTTTTTTGCTTTTTCTCCTCTGTTTTTACCTGGTGATAACAGAGGAGAAAAAGCCCTCTCGGTACATATATTTTTAGTACATCAAGATAAGAAGTTAACGCTAATTACCATTGGCTCATTATTAATTGACCAATCACCTTAGAGACCCACATGTATCCAATTACACAATAAGGATTGAAATATATCCATTAATATTGCGAATTTCCCCAATCCGGCTCCATATCATCCAATCATATAACAGATGTTTCCAGGCATTACTTCATTCTCTATGTCACATGGAATGACCAGATGTATCAGGAAAGGTAAGGTTACACGGTCCATAACATGGCGGACATCTCCCATGGAGCTTAATAAAATTTATCCTAAGAAGAACATGGGCATTGTACCAACCTACAGTAGATAAATAAATGTACCAAATTATATTTTATATGTATTGATCATATAGTAGAACCCTGTTAAAATATGACTTTCTTATTTATCTACGTGAGAGTCTCATCTTGTACTATATGCACTTTAGCTGTTATAAGTTTCATACATTTTTTCATATCACACAGATTACATAATAATGAGAATAGTATGTGTGTTGTCCAGCTATGACAACAATGGAACAGGCAGGTGCTCCCAGAATCCCCTACACACTATAACCACAAACGCAACCTGCTGTGGGGAAAAATGTCCCTGACCCTTTCCACCAGTTGAAAATGCAGGGATGTGAATGTGACCCATAGGAAATCAGTTTTCTGCAAAACTGAATACGCACTGCGAAATGCATATGTGTGAATCCACTCTTAAGGGCAAGGGATACATTAATATTTCAAGTTATAACCCACCCGACATCTGTGAATGATGGAATCTGAATGAACCATTGGACTGAGGCAGATTGCTTAGTTCCATTTTAAGGTGTATTGTAAAATGTAGGCAAACCAGAGACATAGGCAGTCAGAAAAGATTTAGGGTTTTTGACATCCATAAAAAGAGGTAATATTTCCAGTAGTATAAAACCAGGAGTTTCATAAATTCTTTAAGTATAAAACCAGGAAGACCTTAAAATTGAGTTTTATTTTATACCTGTGTATAAGGTAAACCAAGATAGCATTGTTGAAAATGATACTTATCAAACTGACTTGAACATTCAATTGAACATATGCAGATGGTCTACATTATGAGGAAGCAATAATGTAACAACAATGACAAGTTGTAAAGTGTGAGATAGGACAAATAGGGGGTGTGGGCGGGGTCACTCTCCCTGAAGGTGGTGGTACCTTTCGCTGCGAACATGTTCTGGGACCAGACGAGGGCCATGATCATGTAGAACAGGGGGTGTCGAACTCAGTTTCATCGCGGGCCGCATCAGCATTATGCCCGCTCTCAGAGGGCCAGTTCTATCTGTAGCCCCCCACCATCAGAAGTCAAGAGTCCCCCACTATTCCCTTACATTCCAATGTGCCCCCCTTACCATGTGCTGCTGCCAGGAAGAAGCAGGGATGCAGAAAATGCAAGGTCTGGAGGAGGACCAGAAGAGGGCTACAATCAGCTGCAGAAGTCTGCTGAATGCTGAGACCAGTCGAGATGGAGACGAGGGGGTGCTGCAGCTACAGAGGGAGATGCAGGATCTGTAGGAGGAGTTCTGTCCTCCTCTGCTGCCATCTACTGAGACAAGGTGGGGGCAGAGATAACGGAGATTCAGCAGCTGCAGGAGAGGTGCATGGGCCATTTGAAATGGCCTGGAGGGCCAGAATCAGCCCATGGGCCTTGTGTTTGACACATTTGAGTAGAATCAAACATTAAGTTCCCCAACTTAGAGGTGAACGGTGTCACTGTGTGCAGTAGTTAAAATTACAGCGTTCCTCTAAAAAGTGCTGTCCATGTCACTACACACTGTTACCTGATGTATGTGGCATTTAAGAGGGGTACCGCTAAAGCCCATGCCCTCTCTACCACTCCTGCTTACCTTTGCCACCTCACTCTCAATGACGCTGGTCACTGTGCATTGAAGGGGGCACGATGGTCTCTCTGCGATGGTCTCTCTGCATTGGATGGGGGCACGCTGGTCACTCTGCATTGATGGGGGCACACTGATCACTGGTCACTCTGCATTGAAGGGGGCACACTATACCTTGATTACTGAAGGCCCCTTTCACACTTTTGTGACCTCAAAGGCACACAATTTTTTACCACGTTTTTTGCCGCAAGCAATGCCTATTACATTTTTCTGTTTGCGCCCCCCATAAATTTTGAGCATCAGCCGCCACTGGTACCAATGTGAGATGTTTCATCCATTAATGTATAGCCGCTGTTATTGCTGCTGTTTTTCATGAATTTTTGTACAAATAAAGCTCTTTTCATTGTTTTTATCCATGAAATCGTTTTTTGAGCCTGTGCCTCCATAGTTCCACTCTAACAGGGTTTCTAGTTTTACTTTTTTGTTCCAAATCAAGGACAGTTCCTCAAAATCAGGGACAGTCCCTCAAAATCAGGGACAGTCCCTCAAAATCAGGGACAGTTGGGAGCTATGGGCATATACCAATTTGAAAATGTACATTATCTTGAATCCTATCAAACCACAGTATTGGATAATGTTGAAAATGTGAATTAGATGCTCCCCCGCTACCACTGTAAGTGTGTTTGAGTGATTAACTGCAGCAAGCACCGTTTAGCTAATCCGTAGCTAACAAAGTGATATACTGTATATAAAGCAGTGTTGGTGCTGCACTGTTAGTATGAATCAATACTACTGTTAATGTTAAATAATCAATGCATATATCAATCAATACTGGTACCAAACATAATTATAAAGTAATTGTGACATACAGTGCTATATTTCAAATGTAATATCCATTATAATATTTTACAAAATGAATAAAAAAAATAAATTGGTCACTGGTGAAGCACATATACAGTAAGTCCACTATTGGAATACCAGCAGATATACTCAGTGCAAATGTGACTGCATTACTGCGATACAAAACAGCATTCCTCTCCAGTGACATAAAAAAACATGCAACAAATGTATATTAGCAAGTCTGTTTGTAAAACAGGGATCCCCTGATGAAGTCACATGGGCATGACCCAACGTATTGGGCATAAACGGAACAGAGGCATACCAGAAGTGACGTGGGTATACGCCACTTGTGGAGTAAATGAACAGTACTTGTAAAAAGTGAGTAAATAAGCGGCTTTTAACTAAATACATTTACAAAAACTATATCACAGTATGGGGAGCCTGTTTTATATTTCCCACTAACACCAACCAAACTGGGAAAGGCCACCAGGACTACTACAGAGGAGATACCACCCACCTTAGAGTCCCACTAACCTGATAGGCCTAGAGGCCGGAGGAGATACATCGATTGCCAGGAAAAGTTATATATATTTGCTGTTACCTTACAGCAGTAAGGTGTAAGGCTTGAGAGCACGCAGGTGTCACAATATTAGAAGAAACGCCAGTCATCACTATTTATGGTGAAGGTTTGCACCTTTAAAACAACACATCAGATAGCACTGGTTTTATAAACGGACTTGCTACAATACATTTGTTGCATGTTTTTCGTTTCACTGGAGAGGAATGCTGTTTTGTATTGCATTAATGCAGTCACATTTGCACTGACGAGTATATCTGCTGGTATTCCAATAGTGGACTTATATGCGCTTCACCAGTGACCAATTGATTATTTTTATTAATTTTGTTCATTATTATAATTGATATTACGTTTGAAAGATTATAGCACTGTATGCTGCAATTACTTTATAATCATGTTTGGCACCAGTATTGATTGATATTTGCATCGATTACTTAACATTAACAGTGGAATTGATTCATACTAACAGCGCAGCACCAACACTGCATTATAGATTGGAAAATGTTGACAACATTTTACATCTAAATAGAAACATAAATATGGCTTCATAAGAGGGATTTGTAGGAAGCCGTTAATGTGATACTTAAATATGGCAATATGTTTGACCTCTGAAATGAGCAAGACCTTCTTAGCATGGCAATCATCTGGGCTATAAAGTGACAGACATGACTTTCGACTTGGACTTTGATTTATTTGCAGGCCTAATAGGGCAACAAATCGGAATAGCACTTAAAAAAGATTCCAAAGTAAGATACAGTATGTGGAGTGGTAAGGGATAAGAATATGTCATCTGAAAATAATCTTAGCTTGTGGTTACCCGGGTATTTCCGTACAATGGAGTTCTATTTGCACTTTTTCTTTTTTCTTTGTTCGACGACCGAGAAGCATGATTTAGGTATTTACAGAGACATAGATAATGCCTATTTATCATGTTGACAGTATGTAAACTGTCACAGGAAAAAATTGTTTCTTTCTCATTGCAAAACTTTTATCAGTGTTGCATTTCTTCTAAAAAGAAAGTTCAACGTTCTGTTTACCCCACAATTAATAATTATCTTGTCATTGATTGACAACAGAACACACTGCCACCCACTTTCCATTTTCCTTACACATTTTATGCCTAAAAACAATTAAGCTAAAAACATACAGCATCAGATTTTCCTGCATAGCTGAACTTTTTTAGGTGTCTTATAACTGGGATATAATTTTCACATATTCTTTGAACATATGCTAGACAATATATATGGGGCTCAACAGAACAGTGACCAATCCTTTATAACCACATAATGTTTTATACAGCCAGCAACAGTCTCTGGAATTCAAGACAGGTGAAAATGGTTAGTAACATTTGCTGCACTGTTAGTTATTATTTTAGAAGTATATAGGTCTTGGTAATTGGAATAGCCAAGGGGCTCCCATATTGATTTTGTTATCAGATCATATTTCATTATAATACTACTGGCCAGAAGGGCTTTTACAATGCAAGTAATCTCTGCCTTTTCTGGCCAGTTGTGTGCCCAGAGAGATTTATTTCCTGTTCGGATGTTAAATGTATGGCTTCTCATTCATTATGAAATTTCATAGTGTAGCGGAGTGCTATCTTACACATCATGCTCAAATGCTGACCCCTTTACCTCTATTTCCCACAACACCCTGAGTTCCTGGACACACCCAGAGAGTATAAATTCCTCAGCAGCTTGGGCTGGCCACACCTGATGAGACAGCAGTAGCAGGGGAAAAAAATCTGCAGCCAGGTGAGAGGCCCTCTATTGTCAGAATTGGCGTGTGGACTGCTGGGCCACAGTTCAATAGCACGCAGCTTTTCTTGAAGACCCAGCTTCTGTGGGGCGATCCTCCCCAATTTCTACCAGAGTACTAAAGTTTCAATTCAGGTGACCCTTTGTCTTTGGATCTCTTCAGCTGCTTACCTCCCAGTGTTAGAACTTAGAGTGAGGGACACTTTAGGGAGGCAGAGATCTGCAGCATGCATAGTGTGCCACTGCAAAAAGTGGGTGTGGTCTATTGAAACAATGGGAGGGGCTTATTGGGTATGTTTAAACAAAACCTGGGCTTCCTTGTACAGTACCTATACAATATGCTTTAATTGCTGTGCCAAAAGCAAGAGTCTCACAGACACATATAACTGCATCACTTACTGCTGACCCCTGAACTCTGTGTCACTCCTGACATCTGCACTCTGCCTCACTTACTATCAACCTCTGCACTCTGCTTCACTTACTGCTAACCATTGAACTCTACATTACTTATTACTTACTCCTGAACACTGCCTTACTTACTAATAACTCCTCAACTCTTCCTCACTTACTACTAACCTCTGAACTCTCTGTTACTTACCATTGACTCCTGAACTCTGCCTAAGGTACTACTGACCAATAGACTCAACCTCACTTACTACTGATCAATAAACTCTTGAGTCACTTACTGCTGTTCTCCTAACTTTGCCTAACATACTACTGGCAAATGAACTCTACCTCACTTTCTACTGATCCCTAAATTCTCTGTTACTACTTACCTATGAACTCTCCATTATTTACTACCCACCTCTGAACTCTGCATCACTTACTATTGACCCCTAAACTCTGCCTCACTTCCTACTGACCTGAGTGTAAACTTTCCATTACTTTCTACTGACCAATAAACCTGCCTCACTAACTACTGACCCCTGATCTCTCTGTTACTTACTATTGACCTCTGAGTCACTTACTACAGAGTTCAGTGGTCAGTACTAAGTGAAGCAATGTTCAGAGATCAGTAGAAACCAAGAATACAGAGTGAAGTAGTAAGTGGCCCTCTGTCTTACCTCTACTCTGCTCACCTCTGTTCTTCTCCCTGAACTCTTTACAGTACTTAGGGTACTACAGCTCCAGCTCTTCTCCCTCTTCTGGTCCAGCAGGAGGGGCTAACTTACAGCTAATGATAGCTCCGCCTGCTTGATTAGGGAATAGAAGAAGGGGGAGAAGAACCAGAGCTGTAGTATTTTGAGTACTGTAAGTCCCAGGGAGAAGAACAGAAGTAAGAAAATCCTCCTTCTCTGTCTCCACTGCAGCTACAGAGGAAACACTGTTTATGCCTGGGAGAGGGTGGGTGCTAAAGGCTGGCACGAAGAATAGGGGGCAAGGCAATGATCAATCATGTTTGGCTTATAGCCCCACCTCCTAATCCTTTGCTGGATATTAGCAGCAGCAGCCTCCCCGGCATAAAGCCAATCACAGTCAATCATAGGCACACCACCTAATCCCCGTGCCAGTCTTTAGCACCTGCCCCCTCCCCGGTGTAAACAGTGTTTAGTGTGTAGCTTCTTGTGACAAGCGCAGTTGCATGGAAGACACAGAAGGAGGACTGAACAGCATTTCGCCTCTTTTCCAGTTAATTAGTGGAGCCGATTACTGGAATTTGTTCCGGCACTAGGCTCCAGGATTCAAACCAGATTCATGAAACCCCAGGATTTAGTTAAAATTTCTGGACGGTCCCGCCAAATCCGGGTCGATTGAGAGGTATGCAAAGATGCCCTGGACTTTTCTGTGAGGGAGGCTATCTATGAGGGTAATCACAAGTAGCTCTTATTTTGACTCTCAGTTGTTTTAGAATCTTATAGAGATTAAGCTATTATACAAAGGAAACAGTTCTCCACTTTCTGTGCTTTTTTTGGATGTACTTTAGGCAGTCCCATATAACCCTATAGGCGCTAGTACATTTGCAGGTGTCCCTGTTAGACCACACAGTGGAATGCAGGATACCCTTGCAAACAAAAGGAAACACAAAGTGCAATAAAAGCTTTTATTTAACAAATAATATTTAAAAACAAATATGCACCCACATGACCCCAACGGGGATGTGCACCTTTCACAGCCTATCACAGATATATGGCTATAGTCTTGTCCAGAGATACAGCACTCTGGCTCCTCATGTCTGCCAATCCCTTCCGAATTCCCTCTGACAGAGTGAATCATGGGTCACTCCCACAGCTCACGTCGTTTTGGGGGGGGGGGGGTTTTGGGGGCATATCCCCCCTTTCTCAAGACACCTTTAGCGCATTAGAAAATAAACATTTTTATTGCACTAGTGGTGCACTTCCCTTGTCGTTCCTTTTGTTTTGTAGATATCATGCTATGCAGGAACATGTTACTCTGACTGAGTCACTAAGACATTGCTGTTACAAATCCTTAGTTCTGCAGCTTTCATAATCAGATAATGCAGTGCATGCATGTTTTTCCCACCATAAATCTGTTTTTTATTATTCTGCAATGTATGCATGTTTTGCCCCTTTAAACATGTTTTGCATTATCATTTCTAACTTAGCAGGCCCATCCACACTGGATATCTACAGAAGTTTTGTGTTTTGCTTGTTGAAGCAGCTTAATGTTATCCTACTCTATATTACCAAAAGTACTGGGATGCCTGCACATGCACATGAAACTTAATGGCATCCCAGTCTTAGTCTTTAGGTTTCAATATTGTGTTGGCCCACCCTTTGCAGCTACACCAGCTTCAACACTTCTGGGAAGGCTATCTACAAAGTATAGGAGTGTGTCTATGGGAATGTTTGACCATTCTTCCAGAAGCGCATTTGTGAGGTCAAGCACTGATGTGAATGAGAAGGCCTGGCTCACAGTGTCCACTTTAATTCATCCCAAAGGTATTCTATTGGGTGGAGGTCAGGACTGTGCAGGCCAGTCAAGTTCCTCAACCCCAAACCCGCTCATCCATGTCTTTATGGACCTTGTTTGTGCAGGGTGGGCCAACTCAACATTGAACCCTATGCATGGGTGTTCGCAAGGGGGGGCAAGTGCCCCTCCCTGGAATCAGGGATCGTCAAGGTGTCCCCACACGGACACTGGTGTCTGTGAGCGGTCCTTGCAGGGTCCACCGCGGCCGCTGCTGACTTTTTTTTGCGTCTGCTGCTCTCTGACTCACTGAGACCGTCCCTCCCTCACCCCCGATGCAGTGGTTCAGGACTCAGCTCGGCCGCTTGGCTCCAGTTCCTCCCGTGTACTGTAAAGGAAGGAATGTAGATCCGGCCGATGCTGCCCACGCAAGTGGAGTGGTGGTAGAGTCCTGCCCGCATGCAGAGTGATCTGTGAGACTGTCAGGAGGAGGGACTGTGCTGTGGTCAAAATTTCACCAACAGTGGGAGGGTCTTAAAGGGGCATCAAAGGTGGTGGAACACCAAGTTCCAGCTGGAAAAAAAACCGCTGTGTATATATATAAATATATATATATATATAGATATATATATATCTATACAGTATATATATATATATCTATATATATATATATCTATATATATATGATATTCTTTGCAAGGGGACAGGCTGGTGGAGAGCCTGGAGTGTGGTGCTGCAGGAAAACCTGGGGATTCTATTCTTTATACAGGTGAATGAAAACTAAGTAAAGGGGATCTATTCTATGGAGGACCTGCCCTGGCCTGGCCTGGTCTGGCCTGCTCTAAAGGGGGATCTAGGGGGGACCTGCCCTGGCCTGCTCAAAAGGGGGATCTAGGGGGGGACCTGCCCTGGTCTGCTCTTAAGGGGGATCTATATGAGGGACCTGCCCTGGTCTGTTCTAAAAGGGGATATATGGAGAATCTGCCCTGGCCTGCTCTAAAGGGGTTCTATGGGGGACCTGCCCTGGCCTGCTCTAAAGGGAGATCTATATGGGGGACTCTGGCCTGGCCTGCTCCAAAGGGGGATCTATGGGAGACCCTAGCCTAGCCTGCTCTAAAGGGGGATCTATGGGGACCCTGCTCTAAAGGGGATCTATGGGGACCGTGGCCTGCTCTAAAGGGGGATCTTTGGGGACTCTGGCCTGCTCTAAAGGGGATCATGTTGGCTAAATATATATATTCTTTTCAGGGAGAGCCTGGAGTACCTGGGGGTGCAGGAAAACCTGGTAGCATCGTAAAAATATAAGTGAAAAGGTAAGACTAAAGGGGGATCTATAGGGACCCTGGCCTGCTCTAAAGGGGAATCTATGGGGGGTCCTGGCCTGCTCTAAAGGGGATCTATGGAGACCCTGCTCTAAAGGGGATCTATGGGGGACCCTGGCCTAGCCTGCTCTTAAAGGGGGTCTATGGGGGGAAAGGGGTGGAGCATGAGTGACCTTAAAATGATGCCCCCCTAGAAAAAAGTTCTGCGGATGCCCATGACCCTACAGACTAAGACTGGGATGCCATAAAGTTCATGTTCATGTAAAGGCAGGTGTCCAAATACTTTTGGTAATACAGTGTATGTATCCATGCACATTAGGACGTTTAGAGGCATAGTTTAAGTCCAGCAGTTAGAGGCAGAAAAAAAAGCCATCTGGTTTGCATTTTTGCTTTCAATCTGTTTTATTATTGAAGAAAGTCAAAGAACAAAAAAGATACATTATACAAAGAGATTACATAGGCTGGGGACCCAACCAAAACCCAATAAAGGTACAATGACAGCATCATTTCAGATACAATGAAAACCACAACAAAAACAAGGGCACTCAAACAGCATTTAAACATATAAACGCTAATAATATTCAGTGTGAATGACCAAAAAAGAAAAAAAAAGAAAGGGGGGAGGTAATATCCCACCCAAATGACCATACATTTACCTAGGGAATAGTCCAACTGTAGGTGCATATAGCCCCAGTACAAGAGGAAAGGGGAGAGGAAATATAGGAGGGACCCAGTCAGAACACCAAAGAGACAAAAAAACAAAAAAACTAGAAGTTTGTGGAGATAGGAAAAAGAGAAATAGGAGAGGGAGAAAAATTAAGGGGGGGGGGGGTGACCCAGAGAGGCCTCTGCCTTGTCAGTTCACACTAAGAGGACCAAGGAGGGGAGCCTGACCTGTTTGCATTTTTGAGAGGAGGTAAAAAATGCTACATGTTCCTAAACTCCTGTACCAAAATGGGAACTGCCTTTTTTAAGCCCAGTGTGTATGCACCCTGCACCTCTTTAATAAACTGCAAGTCACAATTATTGATCATTCGGCTGATTACTTATCCTGTTAAACCAACACATGCTGTTCATAGACAATGTTGTACTATAAGTGGAAAGTTTTAGCAACCGAAAGAACAAACAGGCTGTATCCTCACCATTCAACGCTGTTTCAAGTTCTATACAGCTTTCAATGTATTGTAGTGAGCCCACTGCACACTAAATATTGTCTTCTTTTTTAAACTTTATGTTTTACTGTAAAAAAACATGAATAAGACCACCATGCTGCATAATAATATGACTTTGGTGCATACAACAATATTGTGGTGTGGGTCCTTTAGGCACTGGCCATGAAATCTCATGATGGGAATGCCTTTACTCTTAAAATGCACACTTTTGTGATTTATACATAATTTCCTTCCTGGTGTATTATTTTTTCCCCAATATGGTGTTAAAATTGATTTATGACAGTAAAAATAGGAAATGTAAATGTACAAACTTGCCTTTTTAAGTGATAGTCTTATAGCAGATTAGCTAGAACAGCATTTAAAATAGCAATTCAAGTAAATAATCATGATATTGTTTTTTTTTCACCACTCATAAATTAACAAGTATTCTGTCGCCTAAGACAGGAATAGCTGTTGCAGCCTCAGATTTTGCAAAAAAAAAGTCTAAGAAGAACAGTTTTTTTCAGTAAAATTCAAGGTGTGTAATGCATCAGCTGATCTAGATAACAGATTTTCAAGTGCAGCAAAAATAAATCATAATTAGGATGGGTGCATATGTAATGGTCTGTATGTTTGATCATGTTGCATCAGATGCCATTTTTCTACATCTGTATATGTCAACCAGAATTCATACTGTGTTTTACAGTTTCCTTTTAAATTACCTGTTCTTCGATAATCATGCCCCTACTGTCCAGAGCATTATTACCTAGAAAATCAAACCTGCTATTTGTGGCTGAGAGCCATTCTGATAATCTGTCTACTGAAGAGCGATGGACAACCTGTTCAGAGTACTAAATCAACAATTAGGAAACATGAAACTATTTACTATATGTCTGTGGATGTTTGACTTTTTTAAAAAATAAAACTAAAGCTGGCAATAGATGGTTCGAATTTCAGCCAGTTCAGCAGGGACAGGCCGAGATTTGAATTATCCATAGGTGGGCTGATTGTTCCCAAGTCGATCCTTTGATTAACATGGGTAAACTCAGCATGTTGGATTTTTCATGAAATTATTTCTCGTGGCAATAATCGCTGTGTGTTCTCACTGTGTTCAACACTGTGGAAAACACAATAGCAATGTGGAAGGTATTCCCCCATCAAAACTGACTCTGTGGATGGGGAAATTACATAATCCTGACTAAAACCCACACATATGGGCATCAAAAGGATGCACCAAAAGAATTATCCAAATTCCTGCTCAATGCTGCCAGGTTTTGAACGCCTAAAAAGATGTGTTGAGTCAATTGCCTAATTCATGTTGCTGTATGCTAAGAGGAACAATGCCTGAAATCTCTGCAGCACTTGTTCTGTAATTGCGACCCCTGAGCATCCCTTCTTCTCTAAGGTCTAATGTCAGCTCTCCTGCAAAATGTGAAACATCTCAAATAGGTAAGCTCTAAAACTTGAAATGAAGATCGTGACATCACCTCCCCACTTCGTCTAATCAGAGAACTTTTTGCATTCACTGAGAAAAATGTATTCACTATTTATCAGGGCAGTCTCCGGAACACCGTGGCGATCACTTAGGTAGCAGCAACTACTACATAGATTCTCTGCTTCCATAGTGGCTCCACAGGTAAGATATGAAGAAAACAGAAAAGCTCCTCTAAGTGTAGTATTTTATTGAAACGTAGCAAAGCAAATGACAAATGACCACTCACATGAAGGATGTGAATCTGAGGCTTATCTAATAATAATTGGCTCCCGATGGAGATACTTATCAACACGCTACTCCAGGTATATGAAGACTGTAGTATGACAGGAGATGATGGCGGCAAAGTCAATGTCATTCCGGGTATGGTGCGATGGAAAGTAGCATGGAGCGCAGTGCCGAGGAAGGCGTGTGACGTCACTGGTAGAAGGTAAACACTACGCGTTTCAGAGCATGTGTGCTCCTTTCTCAAGAAACCATTATTAGACGAGCATCATACCCACATCCTTCACTTGAGTGGTAACTTGTCATTTGCTATACCATCTTTTATTAAAAAACTACACTTAGAGGCGCTTTTTTGTTTTCTTCATGCACTAGCTTCACAGAGTTAACTTTTACTCCTGAGAAGAGCTTCTGCCCTAAGTGTTTTATACTCAATTGGTTGCTTCCCCTATCCAAAGTCCATATATTATCCTTATGGACTCCTTTAAGAACTCATTGAACTGGCTCTTTATTAGGCTTTGAATGGTTTCTATCCTGTGCGCTTGCAATACATGTTTGCCACAGGTATGACATAGGCATATTTACATTGCTGGACCAATATAACTGTAATAAAATCCATACCTACAGTTTTTCAACCAGCATAAAAAAGGGCTACATGAATATGCAACAGAAGGTACAGAAGAAAGGCAAAATTAGGCTTTACATTTGTACTTGAATTATGTTGGTTTCTCTTTTAAAATATACAAAATTACCATTCCACATTTCCCTGGAAAAAAAAGTAAAATAATAATTTTCAGGGCATCATATTAATTTAGTTTCCTACTAAAAGGGATATTTCTGTAAACAGTTGTAATGTAATATTATAGTACCTGTTTACATTAACAACTATTTTAGTATCCAAAAAAATGACATAATAAAATATAGCACATAACCATATCAACAAAATTTCCAGATAAAAACAGGACATACAGTATCTCACAAAAGTGAGCACACCCCTCACATTTTTGTAAATATTTTATTACTGATGACCACTGATAAAAAGACTTATGAGCACTGATGAAAAACGGATGAAAAACTGATGACCACTGAGGGAAAACTGATGAATACTTCATCCATTTTGACATGACTGAACTGATGAAAGGATCCTAATTCTTTCAAGATAGATCCGATTCATGTCTTAAAGCAGTTGTATGGTCAAAGCATGCACTTTCATTTTACAACATCAGTAGCAATACAAATAATATAATTTTTGACAATCCAATATAAGCTTACTTGAACAATTTCCTTTCATGTTGTGGATGCGGTCTGTCTGCTGGCCACCGCTTTCCTCAACATCCGGGATTCACACGCGTTACAGCTTTTCCTTTAATTTCTAAAGACTGCAAATCCCATGGTCCCTTGCTGCCTGCAAGCTGTGATTCCTGCATGGACTGAAACTCCTTTTCTTCAGGTCCTCTGTAGTTTAGAAAGCATGCTCAATGAAATGTGTGACACAGCAGTACCCACTGATAGGGCACAGAACATAGGTGTGCGCACAGGGTGTGCCAGATGTGCCCAGGCACACCCTAATCACCCTGTGCAGCACAGATTCCCCCTACTGCCGTTGCTCCCCTCCCCCTTACCCCCACAGCTCTTCCGGCTTCCCTCCTCTCCTCTCCAGCCGGCTGTTGCTGTGTGATGTTTTAGGGTGAGTGGGGAAAGGGGCCAGTAAATATATAATTTGCCGGCCTTTCTGAATGAAGTGAGTGATCGGTAGTGTGTGTTTGAGCTTTGGTGTGCACACCCTAATGCATTAGGCTGCGCACACCTATGGCACAGAATTTAAGCAATTCAACATGTGGGGATCTTCTCAAAATACGTATACAAACTTCAGTATCATTCAGATTAAAATAAGTAGGCTATAAATAATTAGAATACAATCTAGAAATTACCGTAGATACTCAAGTAACTCTTATTATTGTGGTACATCTGGCCCTATGTTTCTTAAACGAACCAGTACCAGTTGGCAAATGTTGAGCCTTTGAAGACTATGGAATTTCTGGTTTGGGGTACTTTTATTAGCGTGCTGCCAAAGTATTTTACAGTACTTTCTGCCAGAATTGTGCTTAACTCTGTGTATTATTAGCAAGTATTATCAACACTTGTCAGCTGCTCAACAGGTAATTCTAAATGCCAGCAGGGATCTTCCAAATATATAACAGAACTTTAGATAATAATTTCTCCTCTCTTCATATTAATAACAGCTTAAAGCTTTAAGACCTGTCCTCCCACTGACTTGGTGCTGAGTGTCAAATGTCTCTCTCACTTCTAAGATGCCTGTAGTCTCTATTGACTAACTTATAACCATTTAAAGAAGTTTAGTGCTTCAACATAATGTATTGTGTACTCTTAACTATAGACAGGTTTGCCTTGGTGCTGTGAACTATTCTGAAATGTTTTATCAGACCATCATCGTAGTCATCATATACTGGCTTATGTTTCAGAACTGCACAGGGTTTCTTTATCATGAAATCGATAAAAAAAGTCTTGGCTATGATACAGTGGCAACCAGCAGTTCTAATATTTTCATACTACAGAGTTGTGCTGGTGAAGAACATAGTACAAGTTCGATGCTGTTTTCTTTCTGTTACACAGAAATGGTCTGAAACCATATGGTATTTTCTGCTGGAATAGCCTCACCATAAACCACAGTATTGGATCCAAAATCCCAGTTGCTGTGCCCAGAACTGAATAGCTTCCATTGTTCCTCTCAGAATTTCCCCTTACAGGCACTGCCTCTTAGGCTTTTTTGTTCCCTTCTGAGATTGTCTCTGTGATGTTTTCTTGTTTTCTAGTTTAAAGTAGTCTCTCACTTTCTGGCTCCAATATGCTATTAACTCTGTCCTCTATTCTGCCCCCATAGTTTTAGCTATCTTTGGCTTTCCTCAGACTCTCCCCATACTGTAAATGTGTGGAAGGTGTTTTTTAACCTCAGCTGTTCTGTGTTCCTATGTTAGTAATTTGTGGAGTTCTTGCCTAGTACGTGATTCAGCATTTCTGGGTAGAGGGGCAGAGGTGATTTGCCACAGCAGAAGCTAATCAGCGGGTGCTGGTGAATGAATGTCCACTGCCACGCGTCGATTGTCAGGAAAACACACAGAGAGCTTCGTTCAAAGCAGGGAGGGAAAATACACAGAGAGCTTCGTTCAAAGCAGGGAAAGAAAATACAACACTTCCCTTAGTGAAAGCACCAAACACAGTACTTACAAACACTGGCTAGGCACACATTTATCCCTTTAATCACCTTTGATTGATTTGTCAGAACTTCTTCTGCAATATCGCAGTCCCACTCTAAACAGGTAATCGCCGCCATAACTAGTATAAAAAAAATGACCCCTACTGAAGAAGTCGATCACGTGTTACGAGTGACGCAATGCGTATAGGGGCGGAGACTTCCGGGTAGACTGGACTTGGCGGCCAGCTCGGAGAAACTTTGCTTAAGAGTGATGGCACACTTGTATGCCCGCACAACTTTATGTGCCGATGCCGTGAGTTTGTTAATATTGCTTTACTTTTAAAATAAACAGTTTTAGCAGAGAGCACTAGATCTCCCCTCCCTTTTTTCAAGCCTATATGGATCTGATGATGATAGCATTATCGTAAAGGAGACCTAACTGCCATTCACATGATCTGTAGGAGAAGCTGTGGTAATTGTGGAGAGGTCCCTATTTGTATCCCCTCAGGGGAATAGCGCTTATGACCTAGTGGTAATACACAGGTCTTGCCTTTGCGTGGTGGAGGGATCACGAGCACCTGGGCACTTTATTACTATATTTTTTGCACCATTGGATGTGAAGAAATTATCAATGAACTTTTGATTGCAGTTATGGGCTTCTTTTCAACGTGCTATTACCAGTGATTTGTACTTAATGCACAACTTATTGCACTTATTTAGCACTTTATTGTACTTTATTGGTGTTCATTGCCAATACACTTTATAAGATTTATTCGTTTATCAGCACTTTATATATTGGATGCCCTTTATTATAGTTGATATTTTGCATGCACTTTATTTGCATATTTGCACAATATTCACGAGTTTTATATTAGTAGCGCTGTATCCTCTATTATATACTGTTTATTGATGTATGCGTAGTGATCAGCATATTTAGTTATAGCTGCTGCTTATACACAGGTGAATACATAAGTTTAAAGAATTTGACTGTTGCGCTGATTTACCCACCACTTTAAAAATTGAAGTATATATATATCATAGTTTGGAGACGCTATAACTTTTGCACAAACCAATCAATATGCACTTATTGAGATTTTTTTGACCAAAAATATGTAGCAGAAACAATATTGGCCTACATTTTTTGAAGAAATTAGGTTTTTGAAATTTTTTTTATTGGATAAGTTATCATAAAAAAAATGGCCTGGTCATGAAGGTAGGTAAATCTTCCGGAGGTCAAGTGGTTAAACCTTATACCGTTAGCCTTAGTAGATAGGAAGGTATATTATTTTCACTTCTGGCTTAGGCTAATATTAATGTCATACATCTTAGGAGTCTCCATGCACATTTTTGTTTCAACTGGAGAAGGGGAGAAGGTGCTTTCTTTCTGAATAATCATAATTATTGAAATTGTGTTTTAGTTTTCTGGAGCTCAAATACAGTTAAAGTGGTAGTAAACTCTGTTACATCACTTGTACCTACACATAAGCCTATAGCAAGGCTTAGCTGTAGGTACTGTGAATATCTCCTAAACTTGCACAGTTGACATCCCTGGCGCATGCGCTCTGAAGGTCCGGCTTACAGTGCCAGACTTTCAGAGCCCGCAGCGTAAATGGCATCTCCTGCGCATGTGCGAGAGTGACGTCATCGTGCCCCCAGAACACTCATGTATCTGGAGGCCGCGAACCTGGAAGGAAGACCAACAAAGATGTCAGCCCTCTCAGGGGTAACATTGCTGCACTACATATTAAATTAAATAATACACCTCAGGAAGTACCCCCATGGTTAACAGAAGATAGACTTAAAACTAAACTAGAGAAACTTAACAAAAATAAATCACCGGGACCGCATGGGACCGAGGGTTCTAAAAGTTATTCTTGATCTTTACGGATAGTCTACAGACAGGAATGGTGCCAGCTGATTGGAAAAAAGCCAACGTGGTACCAATATTTAAAAAAGGGCTGAGATATATCCCGGGTAACTATAGACCTGTCAGCCTAACATTAGTAGTCTGCAAGATTTTGGAGGGGATGTTAAGGGACTCCATACAAGACTATAGTAATGAAAACGGTATTATTAGTAGTAATCAGCATGGATTCATGAAAAATTGTTCTTGCCAGACCAATCTATTAACCTTCTATGATGAAGTGAGTTGCCATCTAGATAAAGGAAGGCCTGTGAATGTGGTGTATCTGGACTTTGCAAAGGCATTTGACACAGTTCCACCCAAACTCTTACTGTACAAACTAAGGTACGTAGGTATGGACCCTAAGGTGAGTACCTGGATAGAGAACTGGCTCCAGGGGAGAGTCCAGAGGGTGGTGATAAATGGGGAGTACTCGGATTGGGCAGGTGTGGAAAATGGGGTCCCCCAAGGATCTGTTCTGGGACCAATCATGTTTAATTTATTCTTTAATGATCTAGAGGAGGGGATATATAGCACAATCTCAGTATTTGCGGATGATACTAAACTAAGCAGGGCAATAACTTCTATGCAGGATGTGGAAATCTTACAAGCAGACCTGAACAAAATAATGCGGTGGGCAACTACATGGCAGATGAGGTTTAATGTTGAAAAATGTAAGGTAGTCCACTTGGGCGTCAGAAACACGAAAGCAAGTTACTCGCTGGGGGGGAACCTCTGGGTGAATCTAAGATGGAAAAGGACCTGGGGTCCTAGTGGACAACAGGCTCGGCAGTGGCATGCAATGCCAAGCCGCTGCAAGCAAAGCCAACAGAATACTGGCATGTATAAAAAAGGGGATTCACTCCAGAAATAAAGAGATTATTCTCCCACTCTACAAGACTCTGGCCTGCCCACATCTGGAGTATGCTGTCCAGTTCTGGGCACCGGTCCTCAGAAAGAATGTGCTGGAACTGGAGAGAGACCAGAGAAGGGCAACAAAAATAATTAGGAGGATGGAGGATCTCAGCTATGAGGAAATACTACAAGCATTTAACTTATTATCTCTGGAGAAGAGACGCTTGAGAGGGGATATGATATAAATGTACAAATACTGTACTGGTGACCATAGCGTAAGGAACAAACTTTTCAGAGAAAGGGAATACGATAAGACACGTGGCCACTCACTAAAACTAGAGGAAAAAAGGTTTAACCTTAAAATACGTAAAAAGTTTTTTTTCGGCCTCACTAACTATGTAACTGAAGGGCTTCGTTTTAAGGTAAGTCTCTCATAATGTGCTAGTTTGTAATGCATACAAGCACATTATGACATTGCCTTGCAGGGATTTTTTATTTTTTTTAACCACATGCTATTTACTACCACTTTAAGTTCCACATTAAAACCAATTGTGATAAAATAATGAAACAAAGATTTTTGTCTACCTTCACCCCTTTAAATTTTGCACCTCTAAGGTTGGGCATAGACATCAGAAAAGTTGGCACCCTTTTATCCCATAAGCATCTTTTTAAAGAGGCTCTATCATGGAAAAAAACAAACACCCAGGGTTTTCTACTACTTACTACTCAAACATGCAGCAACTCCCGAAACCTTAAAGGAATATGCAAGATAACCTAGAATTTGACATACAATATTTCGTTTATTTATTATATACACATTTTGATACAGTTTTCCAATCCTCAACTCCTTTTCTGTAAAAAGTCACAATATATAGTATATGCACGTAGGGCATGCCCAAATCAGTAACCTATGTCTGGATGCAGGCAGAATTTGATGTACAGTTGTCAATGATGTAAAATCAAAAATAAAGAAAGCAAAGTACCATGGATGAGCTTATCCATGTGATACACACAGAAAGTCTTGTGCTTCTGTTGGCTCTTCCTGGTGTTTTCCTTGTTTACTTCCTGGTTCCAAGCATCTTACATCACATCCACCCAGGGGGTTGCTCACCACTGACAACCTGGAAGGTTGCCATTTGCTGGAAACTTATCCATACGCTCTTTAACTGCTTGCCGACCACCCTATAGCATATTTACTGCTACAGGGAGGCTGCGCTGGATTATGGATACTGTACATATGTGATCCTGCACTTCTGGGTATCAGGCATGAGTGCGCTACACCGCACAGTGGGTTCCCGGGGACCCGATGTCCACTGGCACCCGCTGATCGTTCTGTACACAGAACAGATTGCTGTTCTGTCAGTACAGGAGGCATGTATCCTGTGTTCCTGTAAAGCAGGAACGCCGATTCCTGCCTTCCACTAGTAAAACCACCTCCCGCATTACACTGAAACACCAGCTAGGCACACAAGTAATTCTTTGATTGCCCTTGATGTTAATCCCTTCCTAGTCAGTGTCATTAGTACAGTGGCAGTGCAAAAGGTGTCAAAGGTGTCCGATTCGTCTGCTACAATATCACAATCCCGCTATAGGTTGCTAATCCTTGCCATTACTAGTAAAAAAAAAAAAAAATAATAAAAAAAATTCCATAAATAGATCCCATAGTTTGTAGATGCTATAACTTTTGCGTAGATCAATTAATACATGCTTATTAAGATTTTTTTGATCAATAAAATGTAGCTGAATACATATTGGCCTAAATTGATGAAGAAATTACATTTTTTTACATTTTTTTATTAGATATGTTTTAGAGCAGAAAGTAAAAAATACGTTTTTGTTTTTTTTTCAAAACCGTTGGTTGTTTTTTGTTTATAGCGCAAAGAATAAAAAATGCAGAGGTGATCAAATACCACTAAAAGAAAGCTTGATTTGTAGGAAAAAAAGGACATACATTTTATTTGGGTTTAAAGGGGCGTAAATCTTCCAGAGCTGAAATGGTTAATATCTTGTAAATGTGAGTGCATATTTATTGTTTTTCATTTCATTTCATGTGTTGTTATAAATGCTCAGGGCTTTTTTTCAGCGGGAACGCAGTTCCGGCACCTCCAGCACTGAATGCATGTAATGGCAAGGGGTTCTAGGGTTTGCTGCAGGGTCTATTGATTGAGGTCTGTAGTTGCTGGTGGGGGATCTATTGTTGCTGATGGTGGGTCTTATGTTGCTGTGGGGTCAGTTGTTGCTAGGAGGAATCTACTGTTGAGGTAGGTGTCTGTTGTTCCTGGCTGCTGGGGGTCTATTGATGCTCGCCTTGAGGATATTTGTTGTTGCTGCCTGGGGTCTATTGTTGCTGGGGTGGGGGGAGTATATTGTTGCAAGCGGCCCATTGTTGCTGCGGGGATCTATTGTTGATGGGGGTCTATTGTTGATGGGGGGGTCTATTGTTGCTTGCTGCCGGGGATCTATTTTACTGCTTTTCTTGTTATCATTGACAAATTCCATTCAAATTACCTTGGAACCAAGGGAATGTGTTCGGAGGTGGATAGGGGGTGGAGACAAGGGGTGACTCTGAAAGGGGGAGTTCCTGCACCTATTCTATGAGAAAAAAAGCCCTGTAAATGCTACACTTAGGTAGTGGCACTTTTCTCTCCTTTTTGTTTTTACATGGTTTACTGGTAGGAGCCTCCCCAGATCCTGTTTGGAAGAGAGACTGCTGATGCTGCCATAGTGTGAACTTCATGCCACAGGGTTTTTATGTGGACTTTTGTTTTTTTTTCAATAGTTTTTATTAGGTTCTTCCAGAAAAGAAAAGGTACAGAAAAATAAGTAAACATTGGTACATTTGTTAAACATTACGACATATAACGTAGGGTTACTAGCATGAGTACAGTGGCAACCAAAAGGCCCTCGAGAAGTAGGATGAGTCGCGCCGCCACTCTACACACCGCCGGTATTGTACTGCAGACAATCCGCGGTACTGGTCGTTACAGGCACTATTTACAACAGATTCTTGTAAGTGTATTCCATCTTTTAAATACATTTATTTTGGGGATAATGCACTATTTGTGGCCTTCCTTGCTTTTCTCTCACATGTGGAATTGCTGTGGATGGTAAATCGAGGACAAGTGCCAGGAGAAACTTTCCCATCATTTCAGTACAGGAAGAGAAGGAACATTTTGATATGCTCTTCATCTCTTTACATCTGGTAAGGAGCTGCCTGAATATTTGGTGAAGGGAATATTGATTCACCCAGAGTTTTTTGAGGTGTTATCAGGAGTTTCTCGATAGCGATCATTTATATGCCCTTTTGTAATTTTTATCTGGTAAGAAGCACGTCTAGAAGGTGGTGGGAAACTGTCACCAACTTGTTGTAATCACTTCAAAACCAGTTTATTTTCGTCTTCACATCACCATTCTTTCGTTGTATAAAGACTGAGATTGTTCAACAGATATATTGGACAATTGGTGTCATCAGGCTGTTGACTCAGCACATCACTTTCATTGTTTTATATTGTACTTCACCCGGTGAACAATTCATTGAGTTTTTTGACATTTTCTTTGGATTTTTTGTGTGGTCATAGTGTTGACCTAACACACGTTTGAACACTCACCTATTATTGTCATCATGTGGTGGATTATATATTGAATTTTATATGTATATGTTTATATTTATATGAACACCCATCACATTGTAGCGCACCAATTAATTTTCACAACCAAAAGGCCCTCGCCAAACTAGAACAGTGTATACACTATCAGTGTTAACCTCATGATGGGGTCTTGACCACTACATCCAGACACCCCGACTGGGAGCAAACTGTGTCTTCGAGTGGAGACAACTCAACCAATTCTTATTTTAATTTTAATTGAACAGTGTATTGTTGTCCAGGGTTTTCAATACAATAAAAACTTATACAAACATGGTATGAAATAGTACACAAGATAGTATAAAAGAAGGCAATGGCAACTTGTGAGGAAGGTACAGAGCCCAACAATGAGCATTAACAACGTATGTAAACCGAAGTTTTATGTTTGGGGTAGACTAGGTGGAGAAGTTGATCCAGGTTTCCCATTGCTTATTAAACACATAGCTGGTAAGGGAATTTATAGCTAAGTGGTGTTCGTAGATGTGGTTTTGTTAGACTAGAAATTTCACCTCAGAGATGTTTGGAGATTGTCCGACCTCCAGTTCCTTAGGACTACTAGTCATGCTGCCAAGAGAATACAGGTGAATACTGTTCTAGAGGAGTATGGGTATAAGTGAATCCTATGTGAAGTAGGGCTAAGCTTGGGTTTGGCTTGGATAAGAGTCCTGTGATTGTCACTATTGATTTAAATACTTGTGACCAAAACCTGGTCAGGCTGGGGCACTCCAAGAGGGTGTGGAGGAAGTAACCTACTTGGCCGCAGTTGTGCCAGCACTGGGCTGAGTTAGCAGGAGAGAATGTGGCTAATTTGTACAGTGTGTAGTACCACCTATGGGTAATTTTTAGGGTAATTTCCCAGTGAGTCACGCAGTGTGATGCTTGGTGTATCACCTTAAAGGTGGCTTGCCATTGCTGTGTGTTAAAGCAGGTACCAAGGTCAGATTCCGATTGTAACATAGTTTTCATATGTGGGCTTTTTCTGAAGGATTAAAAGACTCTTTTTTTATGTCCTTTATCATTCCATGCCTATTGTTATTATGAGCAGTTGCACTAGTGCCCCCTTTTCTTGCGCATGGGTACGTTTAGGGTTTTAATGCCCTTTATAAACCCTCTTTTAGTTACAGTTGTCAATGAGACTATCTTGCAATTGTCATTGACCATATAACATAGTAATTTCAGAAATCTTTCTGTGTTTATTCTTCCCTGCGATGTGCTTTTTCATAAACCCTGTATATTTCCCTTAAAACCTTATTTTGTACAGCCAAGAAGCTTATGGATAATATGCCTAGGCATTACATAGATAACTTTGCCTGTGTACAGAAGTGGCACGAAAAGTGTGATTTGTGCCTCTGTTATTTCAGTCTGGCCTAAAGAAAAACACATGGGTCAGAATCTGGAAAAAGCCTTTTGAATTGGTCATTTCATTTGCCCTCCCTTGTCATGTAATCAATGGCTCAAGAAAAACAGGGTCTTGGTGACAAATGTATAAGACAAACACAACACATTCTGCCCATATCCAAGCATAGCTTATGGGTTTTACATGCTCTGCAGGCAACTTTGTAAAAGAAGTGTTGAGAACAAAAAAAATTGTGCTGTAAATCTAATTATGATAACTTAGAGACATTTTGTTATCCAGTCCTGGGCTACTTTAGCAGACATTTCTCCTTCAAGCCTAAGTCGATACAGCTGGAACACAAACGTGAGCCTATGTAGAATGTTTGGTTTGTATACTACCTAAATTAGCATTAATGTTTTCCAGTGGTCCATAAACATGTAGAAATGTCTAAGCTATCCTTTCAACATTTACAATTGGCATTCCAGAAACATTAATTCTGCTCATGGACATGGAAGGTTTCCAGCAATGGTTGACTAATGAGTGGTGATTTTCCATCAAAATGATGCATAGTTCATTGCAAATGTGGCTGTCTATTGTATAATGTATTACTTGTAGCAGCCTTTGATATTAAATATTATTTTGTAACATTTACTTATCATGGAAGTGATTATTTATATTATAGTTTCTGAAATACTCAGACACTAGACATATAATGAGACTTTATTTTCTTTTTAGATTTGGGTATACATTATTTTAAAAGTATGCAGTTCTAATAAATAAATTCATTACCTAGCGAGGGCTACATAATTTGAAATGCTTTGCTTAGCGACTTTTGCCGCACACCACTCAACACGGCATACTGCCTCTTACTAATGTTTTCAACGCTGTTATTTTGCTTTTCAGCAGTTCATTAGCTTTACATGAAGTGCTCTTTTAAATAATGTTTGATGTGTATTTACATCCCAATAGAAGGACAAAATAACAAAAGGCAAGAAATGAAACTGAGAATATCAGACTGCATTCTGTTTAAAATAGTTGAAGCAGTTTTGCCGTTTATGCTTTAGAACACAGCAAATTTGGCAACAACATGATTTATGTTACATCTAGAAAAAGGGGGTGGAAGAAGAAGAGACATAGATTATAAATTACCATTATACTGCACCTGCTACATTTAAATTGAAGCTAACAATTGTTTTCACACAGTGAACTTTTTATTCAATGTAAGTCACGTGGAAAAGGTTAGAGCTGGTCATTTAAGGATTACTAAATCCCAAATAGTAAATGCAAAATAAATTACTGGTCCAGTTCCTTTTGTCTTCAACATCATTGTCTATCAGGGTAATGTTTCTACCTTATATACTCAAAAGAATATTTTTTTTGGACAGGCAACTACGTGCATTCAGATTTAACTGGCAATTATAAAATGCTATCCTCTTTGCAGATACAGATTCATACACCTTGCATTTAAAGCCTTCATTTTAGGTAACTTTGGTTTTTAGTATACCTATCATTTACAGTAATTAACTCCTCACACTCCATCCCCTCATTTCATCACAACACTGATAATGACTCCAGTACTTCCTAACTGGTTCGGAGTCTCTGGATATGAAAATCCACAAATCCCCAAAAGCCCTGACTCAACGAACCACCACATAAAAAAAAAAAAAAAAAATCATAAAGAAATTAAAAATGGTATTATTCAGTATGGGGCATTTTTATCCTCTTCCTGCCCAGGCCAATTTTCAGCTTTCACACTTTGAATGACAATAGCGCAGTCATGCAACAATGTACCCATAAGAGTTTTTTTATTATTTTTGTTCAAACAAATAGAGCTTTCTTTTGGCGGAATTTAATGACCACTGGGTTTTTATTTTTTGCTAAATAAATAAAAAAAAGACCGAAAATTAAAAAAATAAATGTTCTTTGTTTCTGTTATAAATTTTTGCAAATAAATAATCTTTCTTTATGAATTTAGGTCAAAATGTATTCTGCTATATTTCTTTGATGAAAATAATGAGTGTTTATTATTTAGCCTGTAGGAAAATTATAGAGTCCACAAACTATGGTATATACAGTGTATCTGAAAATTGATCAATTCTGATATACTGACATCCTATCTCATTTTTTTTTGAGGCCCGAAAAACGCAAGGACAGTACACATACCCCAAAATGACCCCTTTTTGGAAAGTAGACAGTACAAGGTATTTTTGAAGTTTTTTTTGTCACAATTTTTTGGAAAATTAATAAATTAAAAAAAAAAATGTTCACAATTTTTTTAACATACTTTTACTGATTAGACACAGCGGGAGCCAGACCGTGGGAGGAGCAGGCTCAATTGCTGCTGGCCTCCCGCGATCTTCAGAGAAACTGACAGGAGAGCCGCCTGCCTATGTAAACAAAGCAGGCAGCTCTCCTGTCAGACAGGCACAGTGAGATCCTGTGTCTCAGCTAAGGTGAAACACCGATCTGTGTGTGTGTGTCTGTCTGTCACAGAACCCTCCCTCCCCCCCACAGTTAGTAAGCACAATTTAGGCTCACACTTAACCCCTTGATCACCCCCAGTATTAACCCCTTCCCTGCCAGTGTAATTTATATAGTAAAAGTGCATATTATTTAGCACTGGTCACTGTATTGGTGTCACTGGTCCCCAAAAAGTGTCACTTAGTGTCAGATTTGTCCGCCACAATGTCGCAATCCCGCTAAAAATCACTGATCGCCGCCATTACTAATAAAAACAACAAAAAAAAATAAAAAGTCCAAAAATATATCCCATAGTTTGTAAACGCTATAACTTTTGTGCAAACCCATTAATATACGCTTTTTAGGATTTTTTTTTTTTTACCAAAAATGTGTAGCAGAATACAAATTGGCCTAAACTGATAAAAAAAATGTGATTTTTAATTTTTTTTTATTGGGAATGTTTTATAGCAGAAAGTAAAAAATATTGTTTTGGTTTTTTTTTTCAAAATTGCCGCTCTTTTTTGTTTATAGCGCAAAATATAAAAACCACATAGGTTATCAAATACCACCAAAAGAAAGCTCTATTTGTGGGGAAAAAGGACATCAATTGTATTTGGGTACAGCGTTGCACGACCGCGCAATTGTCAGTTAAATCAACGTACTGCCGAATCTGAGAAAATGGCCTGGTCATTAAGGGTGTAAAACCTTCTGGGGCTGAAGTGGTTAACACACCAATCTGCCCAGCAAAAGTGGCAGTTAGAGATCTGAGACAGGTCAGCTTTTATTAGTTATGTAATACATTGTTGTAACTTTTTAGCTGGAGCTCAACTTTAATTCATTAGTCATGTCCATTTTAATCTGCTAGTCCATCTAACACTTTCCATTTCCAGATTGACAGTGCAGTTGTCCAAAGATGTCTCCATTGCGCCGTCATCCAGAGTGGAGACATTCTATGATAGGAAGTGTGTTACTGGCCAGATCACCTGGTAAAAATAAAGGAAAAAATACAAAAATAAAAAAAAAACTAATGTAGCCACTATGTTTAAGGATTGGTAGGAGTCAATATATAACAATTTTATTTTTGGATTTTATACTGCTAAAATAGCAAACAAATAGTAAAATCTATCTAATCTATCTGTTCTATCGGGTTGAGGTCAGGACTCTGTGTAGGTCAGTCAAGCTCCTCCACCCCAAACTCGCTCATCCATGTCTTTATGGACCTTGTTTTGTGAGCTGGTGCGCAGTCATGTTGAAATAGGAAGGGGCCATCCCCAAACTGTTCCCACAAAGTTGGGAGCATAAAATTGTCCAATATTTCTTGGTATGCTGACGTCTTAAGAGTTCCCTTCATTGGAACTAAGGGGCCAAGCCGACCTCTGAAACACAACCGCACACCATACTCCTCGCTTCACCAAATAATTTGGACCAGTGTACAAAGCAAGGCCCATAAAGACATGGATGAGAGTGTTTGGGTGGAGGAACTTGACTGGCCTGCACAAAGTTCTGACCTCAACCCGAAAGAACACCTTTGGGATGAATTAGAGCAGAGACTGCGAGCCAGGCCTTCTCTTCCAACATCAGTGCCTGACCTCACAAATGCAGTTTTGTAAGAATGGTTAAACATTGTGGAAAACCTTCCTAGAAGAGTTGAAGCTGTTATAGCTGCAAAGGGTGGGCCAACTCAATGTTGAACCCTACAGACTAAGACTGAGATGGCATTAAAATTCATGTGCTTACAAAGCCCTATTACTTTTGACAATATACTGTATATGTACATGGTGATAGCTATAACTGCTCATTTTATATCCAGGCTCTGCCTTCTGCTTTGCAGTATCACACAGCCCTTACTCATCCTCAAAATGCATGTTCATGAGTCATCTGACTCAATGAAAACAATGCATTGCTCGGGTGGCTGAATGCTTACAGTATCACACTTGCTAATCAGAATGTACTCCCTCTAGCGGCTAATTTATCAATCTCTTTAATACTCTCTATAATACAATAGCACAAGTATGGTAGAGTATGGTAGAGTAAGCATGTAAAATGTTTAAAGTGGTTGTAAACCCTATATATACCCAGCGAAGGGACCATCCTCAGGCGATACACAGAGATTAAACAAACCCTCCTACATAAGGTGTACCCATCTATCTGCATTCCTCTCTTCTCTACATCCGTTCAAAGTGCTGAATTTATAAGCTTGTCTGAGAGTTCATAAAAAAGGTGGTGCAGAACCGAAGTTACACTCTGCATAGTATAGGAGATTTCAGAGAGTTAATTGGAGGGAAGGGATACACCCACCTCCACAGAGATCACAGGAACAGAGATGAGGGTGTCAATCATCTGGGGCTCCATCCCTTGTCACCATTTTTCTCTTGGCATCAAAAAAATGTGTCAGAAGTGATTTATGCTAATAGCAGAGGAATGAAGCAGCAGACAGAAATTACTCTTAGTGCTCTTAATTGAGACAAGTACACACACTATAGAAGGATATGCTTTGTTCATATTTCATGCTTGAAATTTACAACCACTTTAGGTCATATCAAAAATCAGTTCAAAGAAAACCCCACAGTAATGACCACAATGCAGTGGAGGAACTACCAAAGTCTCAAAGGTCATACTTGCATCCTTGCCCTGGAGTTCCGCCACTGTGGGGAGACGCCAAGGATGCAGGAGCGGAGCGTTTGTATGAAACTTGTAACTGGTAATCCTGACTTCACCCCCACTCCACCAGCCTTGGGTGTGACTCCATCCCTGCTTTAATCTCCTCACTGGGCTCTCCCTCTTCATATCTGGTAAATACTGTACAAAGGCCACTTTCCAGGATCAACTCACGGGCTTCACCACCGCTCTGCTGCCACCTCTGTCTGCTTCCAGGAAGTGAAGGCAACAGCAAGGCACTTGTGATGTGCAGGTCAGCTGTAGGATTGTAGTCCAGGCTGTAAAGTCTGTGTGTGTGTGGAGGGATCTAGGCAGGGCCAAGAGGATGGACCTTCTTCTCCTCAGACCACCCCACACCTCCCTTTTCCACCTCAGAGCCCCCACACCTCCCTTCTCAGACCACCCCACACCCTCTGTCCCCTCCTCATACCACCCTTCTCCTCCTCAGACCACCCCACACCTCCCTTCTCCTCCTCAGACCACCCCACACCTCCCTTCTCCTCCTCAGACCACACCACACCTCCCTTCTCCTCCTCAGATCACTTCACACCTACACTGTCCTCTTCAAACTACCCCACACCTTCATTATCCTTCTCAGACCTCTCCACATTTCCCCTGTCCTTCCTGAAACCACCTTACACCTCCTTTCTCCTCTTCAGACCCCCCACACCATTCTTCTCCTCCTCAGACCCCCCACACCATTCTTCTCCACCTCAGACCACCCCACACCTCCCCTCTCCTGCTCAGACCACTCCACACCCCTCTCTCCTCCTCAGACTACCCCCACCTCCCCTTTCCACCTCAGACCACCCCACACCTTCCTTCTCCTCAGACCACCCCACAGCTCCCTTCTCCTCCTTAGGACACCCAACACCTCCTTTCTCCTCCTCAGACCCCCCTCCCCCTCTTGAGACCAGAGGTCAGGGGGGATCTTCATGTTTTCCTTCACTGGGGCCCTGGGGGTTCTAGTTACACCTCTGGCTCAATGGTTAGTGGTTTGCTAGGGTCTTTGGTTCAGATATCACCTGCATATTATACCTGTGGTTTTGTAGGTTTTTGTAGTTTCCTCTCCAAATATATGCTGGTAAGCTTAATTGGATCTTGTTCAAATCTGCCCTGGTATGTGTATGTATGAATGTGAGATAGGGACCTTAGATTGTAAGCCCCTTGAGGGCTAGGATTGAGGTGAATGTACAGAATGTAAAATACTGTGTAAAATATCTGTAATAAATATTGTTCCTCTGCACTTACTCAAAACGTTCAAAGTAATTTCTCTGGATGGATGGGTGAGTTTGCTTTGCTTTTAATAAAATAAATAAATAAATAATAAAATAAATAGCATCTATGGTTTGTGATGCTCAGATGCAGTGTAGGTCTACCTTAAATTAATTGATTTGCACAATTTTAGTGAATTAGAACCTTTTGAATTGCCCAATCAAGTTACATAGTTGCATAGTTAGTCTGGATGAAAAAAGACACAAGTCCATCTGCTTCAACCAATAAAAGTGAACTCACCTTTATCTGATCTGCAGAGAATTGTAAAATTTATGAATCAAGGTTTTATGTATTGAAGGATTGTGTAATTTGTCTGCAGACTGAACACATCAAAAATGCAATAAAGCATTTATTTTATTGAAAATGTTCTGGATTTGCTCATCCATAGTCTTGCAACGGGTTAAGAGACTAATATTCCCCAACTTTAAAGCTGAACTAAACTCACTGATTTAACTTTCCCAAAATAAAGCTCAAGTTAGAAATGTTCAATAAAGATTAATAAATCCTTAAAAGGCTAAGTTCAACGTTTCCCAGAAACTAACCTATGCAGTCAAGGGGTCCCAGTAGGTATAAAAAACTGTGCAGCTTTGTAAAATGTTATTCATTTTATTCTCATACCTGCAGGCCATTTGAGCCTGGCCAAAAAAAACTCCCAATCAGCAATGTCCACAACCTCCCTTGTTTCTAGGACACGAAAACCATTGGGTTTTGCTCCTGTAATACTGGGATCCAATAGTTTTCATGTCCTAGCAACAATTCAGGACTTGGGGAAAACTAACTTGGAGTTCTTCAGCCTGTTGTCCAGGGGGACGCAAATGGCCTACAGGTATGTTAATAAATTAATGAAAATTTAACAAAGCAGAACCGTTTTTAACATCTACTAGGGCCCCTTGACTGCAAAAGCTTCTTTCTTAAAAAGGTGAACTTACTCTTTAACCAATTAAACCAAAGTTGATTTCTGTAGTGTTTTTTTATATTTACAGTAGGTGCCACCCATAGCAGAGGAATTGTATGCAAAAAAGTATGGTGGTCCCAATTAATGTGTGATCAAAATACCTTTTTATGTTTACATTCCCTGCCGTGTCTCCTTTTTTTCCTTTCCGTACTGGTCGAATTTCGATCAATCTATGGCCCACTTTACACTGGCTCCCACACTGCCACACATTGCTTCACACCTTGTCTCTGCCCACTGCTGTTTTCTGTCTGCTCTGAAGTCTTCCATCTAACCCTGGGTACAGCCTCTTCCTTCACCAGAGATCTCACCCTATAGCAATAACTGTCACGGGTCTGCAGAGATTTTTCTCTTTATCATTTTTGTGTATCTTTCCACTGTCTGTGGGGCAACCCTACTATGGGTGCAGGGACCTTCTGTGCTCTCACTGTTCTGAGTTTAAACTTTCTGCTGTTATATTGTATGACAGTTCTGTTTATTTTCACTTTCAGCACGTTTATTTGGTGATTTTACATTAGGTTCATGTCTGTTTTTGGGCTTGTCTCTTGGTCCACATCTCTGGTACTGCAGGTTGCTCTACAGTGCCTCCCTTGTACTTTTTGAACTGTCCACCATTTTCTCCTTTTTTCAGCCCTAATTTAGCTTAACCACTTGCCGACCAGTCATGTTGACTGTACTGCGGCAAAGTGGCTCGTTCCTGTCCAGCGACGTAGACCTACGTCGCTGGACTCCTCCCCATGTGGGCGGCGTGTATTCAGTCAGGGCGGGAGTCGGGCCAGGGGATCGTCGGGGAATCGAGTCTGGAGATCCGCCCGCTTGTGTAAACAAAGCGGGCGGATCTCCTTAGTGACAGACAGGGTCAGATTGCAGGGTTCAGCATAGCTGAACCTGCGATCTGTCCCTCTGTCACTCAGTCACCTCCCCCCACACACACGTTAGTAAGCACCAGGCATACATTAACCCCTCCCTCTCTAATAAAATTAACCCCTTCCCTGCCAGTGTCATTTTTACAGTAACAGTGCATATGTATAGCACTGATTACTGTAGTAATGTCAGTAATGTCAGTAATGTCAATGATACCCCGAAAAGTGTCAAAAATGTCAATCAAGGGTCCGATCTGTCCGATCTGTCCGCAGCAATGTCGCAGTCCCGCAAAAAAAATCGCAGATCGCCACCATTGCTCATTAAAAAAAAACACACCAAAAATGACAAAAATCTTTCCCTTAGTTAGTAAACGCAATAACTTTTGAGCAAACCAAACAAAATACGCTTATTGTGATTTTACCAAACATATGTAGCATAAAACAAATTGGCCAAAAATGTTAAAAATTTTTGATTTTTACATTTGGGGGGGGGTTTCACATAAAAAAATGTGAAAAATATTGTTATTTTTTCAAAATTTACGCTCTTTTTTTGTTTATAGCGCAAAAAGTAAAAATCGCACAGGTGATCAAATACCACCAAAAGAAAGCTCTATTTGTGGGAAAAAAAGAACGTAAATTTCGTTTGGGTACAGCATCGCACGACCGCGTAATTGTCAGTTAAATTCGCACAGTACTGAATCGCAAAAAGTGGCCTGGACGTAAGACAGCAAAATCCTCCGGTGGAAAAGTGGTTAAGTGGCCATTTTACTCAGGTAACATGATGCTCTGTCATGCCTTTTTCTTGTCTCTGGCACTTGTCTCTAGTGTATGGATTTGGCTCAAGTCTTCATTTATGACCATTTTGTATGTACTACCTTAGTGTCGTTTTTCTGTGCTTTCAGTTTAGACTTTTGCCCACCATTTCTTTAGCTGTAACTTTGACCCTTGCATTTGATGATGTCATCACATATGGATAGTATAGGTGGTATTTTTTAGGGTATATATGTTGTTTTTTTCACTTCACTGTTGTTCTGAGGAAGATGAGATTGTGCTTCAGCGCCGTGTGTTCACCTTTCAAACCTCATGACTGTCACCTTATCTTTTGGATTATGCATTCAATTTACAGTATGTATACAACTTATAAACATACGTCACAAGAAATACTCAAGATGCAATCACTGTATGTTTCTAGTCTGCTAGACAGGTGACAGGGTAGGGCATCCTCTTGATGCGTTTCTTGGAGCAGGATTCCACTTCTTCAGGAGAATTATAGAGACAGTAAACATATTAAGATACATGTATATAACAAGATCAAAATATTTCAAACACTATTTACTGTACATAAGATTACTTACATTATATGTCTTGTCTATACCAGAGCATTCATGCTAAAAAAAAAAAAAGCACCCGCCCCCTGGGGTGAGCATAGGGGCAGCTAGAAGAGCAATAGAAAATCAATACAAAAAAAGACAGTCACAGGCTCAAAAGGAAATGCAAGAACTCTGACGAGGGCAGAGATAATTATAGAGCCACAACTTATTTGGTGACATTATTGACTAAAGCTTAAGAATCTGTTTAAATGCTGCTTGGACCACTTTCATGGCTAATATCTAGGTCAATTTTATGAGCTCAGCTGCTTTAGTACTCCAGTATGCTTTTTTTTTTGCTAACAGGCCTAGGCAGTCCTGACTTGGTGTACAAATGGCAACTCATTAGAAGCTATGTTGTGAGTGTCACCGACTTGGTCATCCCAGCTGCCTCCACATGGCTCAGGATTGTATGGATTGTTCTGGTAATTACCCTAAGGAAAACAAAGGCCAGTGTGCTAACCAGAGCTTTCCCCCTCCACATCAGCTTTTGTTGCACATATATTCCATTACATTCAAGCTTGTTTCTCTTAGGGCCCAATTACACCATGGTAATGCAAACACACTTTTTGACACATGTCAACACAGGTACACATGTTTGCCATTGTTTGATTTTTTATTTTATTTTTGGTACCTACAGTATACTGTATAGTGCCAACAATTTACACAATACTTTACACACACATTGTACATTCACACCAGTCCCTACCCTCAAGGAGCTTGCAATCTAAGGTCCCTAAGGCACATCCATACATACATGTACTAGGGATAGTTAAGCTACCATCATGTCTTAGGAGTGTGGGAGGAAACCAGAGAACCCAGAGGAAACCCACACAGGCACAGGGAGCGCATGCAAATGTCAGGCAGGTTGTGTCATGGTTGGGATTTGTATCAATGACTTTAGTCCTGAATACAAAGGTGCTAGCCATTAAGCCACTGTGCTGCCCTATGGTGTTAGTTAACAGCTGTGTGAGGTGTTGATGTGGGCTGTCCATTTTTTGATGCATAGACAACCTATTGATAACAATGGCAGTGCATGAAATCACATGACTGTTGCTAATACACATGACATGCATGAAAAGTAACACAAAAGGTATAAATCCAGCCTTTGGCTTGTATATAGTTTTAAGGTTTTGGGGTATGCACCACATACTGTACATGTAAATACAAATGCTCTTTGGGAAAAATAGTTCAGATACATTTTGGTATACAAAAGCTTGTTAATGCCCCCCTTCAGGCCTTTGTTGTCTGTTGCGGTGTATTAGTATACATGTGTAATTGTGCACAAATGGATAAAAATCAAAGCAGTAGCATTTTGTTTAATGCAGAATACTCTGAATGCTATGTGTATTGAGGCCCTTAAAACCTCACTGGCTGAGTATGCAGAATTATGAACAGTTCCATTCACAGTAATAGGTTAGATTTCATCATGAATAAAAATTCTATGTTCTATGGTCACAGCATACACTTTCATTTTTTAATATCAGCATTGTAATACCAATACAGACAATAGTTATTTTTGACAATCCAATATTAGCTTACTTGAAAAATCTTTCATGTTGTGAGTGCTGCCTGTATCTCTTTCCACAACCTCTTGGATTCCCTGCATGCTTTGCAGCTTCTCCTTAATTTCTAAGGACTACCTATCCCATGGTACCTTACTGGCTGCAAGCTTTGTTTCCTGGTTCTGTCTCCTGAAACTCCTCCCCTCAGCACCTCTAAAGTTCAGAAGGCAGGCTCTGTGAAATGTGCGGCAGAGCATGGTAAATATGTCTCACAGAATTCTAGGAAATAAATGAGTGAGGATCTTCACAAAGTAATGCCTCGTACACACGCATCGATTATTGGCCGGGAATTTTCGGCCAACGTCCGATCGGCCGATTTTCGGCTTGTTAGTATGATGCTTTTGACAACCGACTCCGACTTTTCGGCCGAATAAAATCTGGTGTGCAGGCTATAAAATTTTTGTTGGCTGTCAACACAACGGCCGATTTTCCGTCAGTCAGTACAGATTTCGGCAGACAAAAATTTGATGAGCAAGACTGGGCATGCTCAGAGAAGAAAATTCGTGTGCAGTCTAGAGCACATTCCAACCAACACAACAACACTGGACAAAAGACGGCCGATCGGTCGGCCAATAAGCATTGAGTGTGTACGAGGCATAAGTTTACAAACTTCAATATTGTTCAGATTAACCACTTGCAGTACGATTATTGTGGCCCCAAAACATGTAAAAGTAGTAAACAATGTACCAGTCAGTATCCCTGCTCACAGGCACCCAGATGATGACACTGTACTGCACTGGTGACAGTATGTAAAAATATAATTTGTTGAAAAAAAAAAACAATTATTTAATTTCTTAATTTTCCAAAAAATTGTAAAAAAAAATTACAACTTCAAAAAAAATTGCCATGCCTCTTACTAAATACCCTTGACTTTCTACTTTGCAAAAAGGGGCAGGTTGGGGGTTATTTGTACTGTCCTGGCATTTCGGGGCATCAAGAAATGAGATAGGGCATCAGTACATCAGGGCTTTGTTTACCGAAGACATGTAGCGAAATACATTTTGGCCTAAATTTATGAAGACATTTGATTTTATTGGATACTATGTTTTATAACAGAAAGTAGAAAATATTGTTTTTCGTTTTTTTAATTTTCAGTCTTTTTTTATTTATATAATAAAAAACACAGGGGCGATCAAATACCACCAAAAGAAATCTCTATTTGTGTAAAAAAAAAAATTATAAAAATTTCATTTGCGTACAGTGTTACATGACACAACTGTCAGTTAAAGAAGCACAGTGCTGAATAGCAAAAAATACTCTTGTCATGAAGTGGGTAAAACCTTCCCGAGCTCAAGTGATTAATAACAGTAGGCTAGAAATAATTGAAATTCAATGTGCAAATGAATATATGATTTTATATTCTGACTATAGAACTTGCATGCATGTAACTGCCCTAAAAATGTAGAAGTATCACACTGCTACATACTATTATGAATTTAATAAAATACTTAATGTTACCTAAACGAAATTATACACTGCATGACAAAACATAAAAATTCAAATAAACAGTGGCATGTATTATATTTATTATTGCAACTTAAAATAAAAGAGAAATGATCTGCAGCTGTAGGTAAAACATATTTATATATTTAACCCATTTTCTAATAAGCTCTTTTACTCACATATATGTTTTTATCTCATCGAAATGACAGTATTTAGAGGTCAGCTTCAATGATAGTTGCCTTTCTTTACAGTTGCAATGTGTCTTTTGGCTGCAGGAAATTAGGAGTCAACCGGAGTTTATTCAAGCAGAGTAAACAGTACAAATACCAAGGGGAGAACTGTGGATGTCAGGTGTAGGGGAAGAGATCAGTCAACACAGATAAAGGAAACATCACCACTTTGTCTACTCCACCTCACTTTTTTATGCATGCTGCATGGATAGCCAGTAGTTACGTTGCATGATGCCTAAAAGAATGTCCTTTGTAGTCGGTTTGTTATAGACTTATCTGGTATCGAAAAAAACAGCATATTTCAATTTTTTTCTCTTGTGACATTATAACCAGTGGTGGAACAAAAAGAAATGAAAAAGCTTTGTAGTAAACACTGCTGCCATAGGTACATGCAGCCTATTGCATTAGGGTGTGCACCCCAAAGCTCAAAAACACACATGAAGGCCACCTGCAGTCACAGGGAGGAGGCTCTGGGGAGGGGAGACAGTTGATTGAGAGCATATTACCCTATACCCTACATACGGGTGTAATGTGTTGCTAAGGTTGAACCTAGCCTTTAATATAATAGGGGCATTTTCATTGGCCACTGCCATTCCCCAACCACCCCCCTGGTGCCACCCCTGGATAATGCTTATTCACATGGAGTGATTAGAGTGTTCTTAGGCACACCCAGCACACCCTGTGCGCATGCCCTGCTGACTGCTGCAAAGGTTTCTAATGGGCCATACACACTATACAATTGTCTTTAAATTTTTTCCTTTAGATTTACCAAAACCATATAATAGGAGGTTAAAATCTAAACACTTTCAATTTGTATGTTATCAGGAAGGCCCTTGCACTACATAGTTGAAGGTAAATTTAAAGGAAATCGAACAACAAAAGTTGTATAGTGTGTATCCAGCTTTAGAGCTTGACTCCTGACAGCTATAAGATACACATTTATACAGCTCTATATTCATTAATACATCCTTAAATCTTTTCATTAAGTTCAAGCATTGTAAGTGCCTGTATGTTACCTACTATCAGCCTTTTTCAGCTTCTGTAAAGTAGAGCTCAGACTAGAGGAGGAAGAAACAGCACAAGGAGCAAATCAGTTGCTGCAATGCACATGCTGATAAGAGGAGAGAGGAAATGAGCTACTTCTCCTTTCAGTGTCCAGTCACAGGTGCTGGAAAAGGGTAAGACCTGTGTGTAAGGGATCTAGCTTGGTCAGCAGTTCAAGCCAAGCTGGCCCAGGTCTAGCCTTGCTTCTTCTTCAGATGGGATAGTCACATATCTGTCTTTAGGGAGGGACTTCACTTTCCTGTGTCACTCACAACCCTGGCTGGAGGCCCACCTCCACGCATATTCCCGTTATCCAAAATAAAGAAGGTCCAGTCCAAAAGCATTTTTAATGCTTTACTGCTTCAACACAGGTTCAAATAGCAATACATTTCCTTAATGGCACAAAGTTACAGTGCAGAACACTTGGTAAATTACACAGTACCATTGCAACCAGTCATCTTCCTGGATGTTACCAGTCAATCTCCACAGGTGGTTCCACATATAGGGTGTTCCTCAACCTTAGGCCCTGAGGCTATCCTGAACCAAGACCTAGGACATGCTAAACAAAGGTCACAGGTGACAAGGTTCCTCCACCTTCTCCATATGTGCCCAATTCTGGTCCTCCTGGCAGCTCAGCTCTACAAAGGGCCTTCTCAGTCTTTCTACATGACATACATGTTGTTGGTCAGGGATGTCTTGTCCCCATACCCTGAACTGCCAGGCCCCACCCACAGCTGGTATAAAAAGGGCATAGACTCCACCCACTACATCACCAGAGGCAGGGAGATACTCAAAGTGCACTACATCTGGCTACATGTGAATTACTGGACTGTAGCAAAGAAAATCAGGTCTGCCCCCACACAGAGCTGTGGTGTGTGATAGAGCTGTGTTTAGCACTTCTACCTTGCAGCACTGGGGTCCTCAGTCCCAGTCAGCATACTATCTGCATGGAGTTTGCATGTCCTCCCTCAGCTTGTGTGGATTATCTCTGGTTTCCTCTCACATTCCAAAGACATGCTGGCAGGTTAATTGACTCCTGTTTAAAATTGGCCCAAAATATGATATTCTATTAAGCGTTCCCGACAATGGCTGCCTCATCATTTGATTGAACAGACAATAAATTGCTTTGAGTTTCCAGGAACAAAATATCCCTATAAATATATTTTTATATGGATCCTCCTCTTCTCGGGTCCCTCTTCGGCTCTCCTGGCCCTTACATCCTGTTCAGTGCCCCACGGCAAGCAGCTTGCTATGGGGGCACCCAAATCACAGCTCCCTGTGTCCATTCTGCCCCGAAGTGGCCTCACCCCCTCTCTCCCCTGATTGGCTAGCTTACTTTGATTGACAGCAGCGGCAGCCAATGGCGCCACTGCTGTGCATCAGCCAATCAGAAGGGAGAATCTTAGACAGCTGAGACACTCATGGACATCGCTGGACAAAGAGGGACCTCAGGTAAGTGTTTGGGGGGAAGAGGGGGACTGAGGGGGGCTGCTGCACAGTACACACATAAGGCTTTTTATCCTAATGCATAGAATTCATTAAGATAAAAAAAACCTTCTGCCTTTACAACAAATTTTAGCTTTAACACAATCAATATTTACATGCAATCATTTTCATTACAAATCCAAAAGGAAAGGGGTATATTTCTTATTGAAAGATAGTTGGCGAAGACATGCAAATCATTCCTTTCTGCTCAATGGACGTCTGTGCACCATGAATTGGAGGTTGATTGTACAGATACAGTGCAAATATGGAGATAGCTTTCGAACTTGCCTTTTCAGCTCTTTTACTATTGTTTGCTCATGCCAAACCATAGCTTAGAGTAAAGTACCCCAGATCCCTCCATAAAGAGTACCTGCCAGGCTGCCACTGCCTAACACTGTCTCAAGGGATGTTTACATTCTTTGTAAAAGCAATAAAAGTGATCAGATTTTTTTTTAAAGGGACAAAGAAAAAAAATAAAAGTAGAAAATAAAATAAAATAGGAAAATAGGAAAAAGAAAAATTAAAGCTCCCTTGTCCCGGTGTGCTCGCACATCAAAGAAAACGCAAACGTAAGTCACATCCACAAATGTAAACTGTGTTCAAATCACACATGTGAGGTATCGCCACGATCGTTAGAGTGAGAGCAATAATTGTAGCAAAATACCTCAATAGTAACTCTAAACTGGTAACTGTTAAACATTTTTGAAGCGTCGCCTATGGAGGAGATTTTTATGTAGCGTAGTTTGTTGCCATTCCATGAGTGTGCGCAATTTTAAACCATTACATGTTAGGTATCTGTTTACTCAATGTGAAATCATCTTTCACAATATACAAAAAATTTGGGCTATATTTACTGTTTACTTTTTTTAGATTTAGTAAAGTGTATTTTTTGCCAAAAAATTGTGTTTGAAAGACCACTGTACCGTGTGACATAAAATATTGCAATGACCGCCATTATATTCTCCAGAGTCTTTGCTAAAAAAAATATAATATAGTTACATAGTTAGTGAGGTTGAAAAAAGACACCAGTCCATCCACTTTAACCCATCTAATAGTTTCTTGAAACTATCGATGCTCCCCGCTGACACCACTGCTTGTGGAAGAGAATTCCACATCCTTACCGCTCTGATGGTATAGAACCATTTACGCAATTTAACCACTTTACCACCGGAGGATTTTACTGCTTTACGTCCAGGCCACTTTTTGCAACTTGGCACTGTGCAACTTTAACTGATAATTGCGCGGTCATGCAACGCCATACCCAAATGAAATTTACATCCTTTTTTTCCCACAAGCAGAGCTTTCTTTTGGTGGTATATTATCACCTCTGCGCTTTTCATTTTTTGCGATATTAATAAAAAAAGAGCGACGATTTTGAAAAAAATAACAATATTTTTCTACTTTGATAGTTAAAAAATATCCAATATATTCAATTTTTGTCATATATTTAGGCCAAAATGTATTTAGCTACATGTCTTTGACAAAAAAATTCTCAATGAGCGTATTTTTAACTGCTTTAAGACCAGACGATTTTACCCCATTCCTGACCAGGCCATATTTTGCGATTCGGCACTGCGTTACTTTAACGGACAATTGCGCGGTCGTGCAACACTGTACCCAAATTAAATTTATGGGTTTTTTTTCCCCACAAATAGAGCTTTTGTTTGGTGGTATTCGATCACCTGTGCAATATTTACTTTTTGTGCTATAAACAAAAAACTAAAATTTTGAAAAAATAACAATATTTTTCACATTTTTTTATATGAAATACCTCCCAAAAAAATTAAAAAATCAAAATTTTTTAACATTTTAGGCCAATTTGTTTTCTGCTACATATGTTTGGTAAAAAAAAAAATCGCAATAAGCGTATTTTGATTGGTTTGTGCAAAAGTTATCGCAGCTACTAACTACGCAAAAGATTTATGTCATTTTTATTGTTTTTTTCCAAACTAGTAACGGCGGCGATCTGCGATTTTTTTGCGGGACTGCGACATTGTGGCAGACAGATTGGACCCTCGACTGACATTTTTTACACTTTTGGGGGGACCAGTGACATTACTACAGTAATCAGTGCTATAAATATGCACTGTTACTGTAATAATGACACTGGCAGGGAAGCGGTTAACTTTATTGGTGATCAAGGGGTTAAATGTATGCCTGGTGCTTACTGACGTGTGTGGGGGGAGGGGATTGTGTGACACAGGCACAGATCGCAGGTTCAGCTATGCTGAATCCTGTAATCTGTCCCTGTCTGTCACATAGGAGATCCGCCCGCTTGTGTAAACTTTTCCTCACTCGATCCCCGACGATCGGGGAAGAGCGGCAGTGATCACCGCCTCTCCTCCTCTGGCCCGACTCTCGATATGTCTGAATACAGCGGGAGCGAGCCTCCGGTGGTGCGCGCGTGCCGCCCAGAAGGGGAGGAGTCCAGCGACGTAGGTCTACGTCGCTGGACGGAATCGAGCCACTTTGCCGCAGTACCCTCAATGTGAGCTGTCGGCAAGTGGTTAAGGTTAAACCACTTTTCTTGTAATTTTAGTGAATGGCTTTGAGTCTTTTTATATTACCTTTCGCTAGATAGTTTGCTCTCTATGCTAGGGTCGCCAGTACAGTATTTGTAAATTGATATCGTACACCAAGGTCAATGCTTGTAGTCTTTCCTCATAGCTGAGATCCTCCAGTCCCTTTATTAGCTTTGTTGCCTTTCTTTGGACTCTCTCCAATTCCAGCACATCCTTCCTGAGGACTGGGGCCCAGAACTGGATGGCATACTCGAGATGCGGCTGGACCAGAGTCTTGTGGAGTCGGAGAATTATCATTTTATCTCTGCAGTGAATCCCCTTTTTAATACATGCCAATATTCTGTTTGCTTTGCTTGCTGAAGCTTGGCATTGCATGCTATTGCAGAACTTGTGGTCTACTAAGACCCCCAGGTCCTTTTCCATCCTAGATTCCCCCAAAGGCTCTCTCCCTAGTAAGTAACTTGCGTTTGTATTTCTGGCAACCTCATGCTTGGGGGTTTGGGGGTTCTAAGGGTTGTTTGGGGGTTCTGAGTAATTTTCTATCAAAAAATACTGCAACAAGTATCAGAAATAGGCTTGGTCCTTAAGTGGTTAAAATCAAAAATGTAATATGTTGCAGCGCTCTGTGCATTCCTGTGTGATTCACATGCGATCCAGTTGCAGTGTGTTTTCAGTCTATTCCTCTGAATGGGCTGAAATCACGCCGGACCTCACCAAAAATTGTTTATACACTACTTCCAAATGCAGCAGCCAGATCGCATAGTACAACTAAATCATGCAATCTGGTGCAGGCAAATGCACTGTGTTTGGGGGGGGGGGGGGGTCATTAAATTAACACTGACACCTGCTGCAGGTAACAAGTGCAGTGCGTTTTGAACTCGGTGTGGGAAGGTTTTCTGTACCACGTTCTGGTGTGAATTGCCACTAAATGTGGTGGCTACGTTAGTTTTCTTTTTTAGGATTTTATGTTTTATTTTCACCTCGTTATCTGACTAGTACCACACTCCCTGTCTTAGGGTGTCTGCAATCTGGATATAGAAGCAATGGATACACCTTTGGACAGCAGCGTTGTCAGTCTGGGTGGAGAGTAGTGTAAAGCCTCGTACACACGCAACGATTATCGGCCAACCGATCGTCCGACTTTTGTCCAAGTTGTTTTTTGTTGGTTGGAATGTGTCTACACTGCACACGAATTTTCTCGGCCAACAAAATTCTACTTCAGAAGTGATGTCATGTGTTGGTTTGTTTTCTTCGTGTTTTTTCTTCACTGAGCATGCCCAGACTTGCGCATCAGATTTTTCCCTGTCGAAATCTGTACTGACTGCACGAAAATCGGCCGTTATGTTGACAACCAACAAAAATTTTATAGTCTGCACACCAGATTTTTTTCGGCCGTAAAGTCGAAGTTGGTTGTCGGAAGCATCATACTAACAAGCCGAAAATCGGCAGATCAGACGTTGGCCGAAAATTCCTTGCCAATTTTCGACGCGTGTGTACGGGGCTTTAGATGAACTAACTTGACTAACAAATTAAAGCCGGACTTACTGGCTGGAACGCGAGGTAAAAATAAAGGAAACAAATGCAGTCACCACATCTAAGGACTGGCAAGCTGCAATACATTTAATTTGTATGTACCACAATAAATAGGATGGATTTTATTTAGCCAGTACTTCAATTAAGTTAAATATGCTATGTTCCGTCATTTCCTCCAGGAAATATAAGGTAATATAAAAGGACTAAAATGACAAGAAACGTGGTTTTCCCCTAAATTGCGTAAATGGTTCTATACCACCAGGATAAACAGATTCAGTGTCTAAAATTCCTCATCTAACCTCGTCTATGATAAAACCACAGACTCTGCTGTAACCTTGCTCTAATTTCCAGTTAGATGAATGCCATTATATTAGTTTATATGTCTAAGCTAATTGGCTTAATTTTACAATTTGAGTAGGAAAAGGAAAATAAACAGATGCATGTGTACAAAACAGACAAACAAATTCATTTTTTAATTATACACTGCATTTTGTATAGAAAATTTGTTACAAAAACCATACTTTCTCATTACTGACATCCACTAATTGTTACCCATTCATTTAGTCTAGGTAGTGTCAGGTGAGTAGTTTCATGCCTGGAATGATATTTCTGTGTCCTTAAACTAAAGGCCAATAAACCCCACTGTTGCACTTTGCTGAACACAGCAGTAAATCACTGTGTGCATTCAATTATTAAGCTTTTATCCATTTTATTCTTGATCAGGTACAGTAAACTACAGGTTTTAAAACTAATGATGTTACTATGGTGTGCTTTGATGTCATGCAACTTATGATGTAGTCATTGGAGAACTCCTAAATCAATAACTGTCCATGGTTCTGAAATTATTTTTTATAGTTCAATAGAGACACAGGAGCAAAACATCAAATTAATTTTATTTGTTAATAGCCAAAAAAAAAAAACCCTAAGAGAGTCAAGGACAAGATGATTAAAGGTTGCTATTCCTATAGCTGAATAACCGATACCAGCCTAAATGCCCATAAGCATTGAATGGGTGCCTTATGAGGGTACCTTCATAAATGGAACATCTCGTCTCCCACTTTACTTCACAAAATATCTGATGTTTCAAAAAGTGTTACTAGAAATAAGGACACATCATTTTATTAATTTTATTATTCAAAGGGTTAAAAAAGGTATCTCATAGTCATCAGTTTTTAGTATTTCATGCCACGTCTCCTCTTCATTAAATAACATTGTCCAGAGGAAAAATTAGTGCCGCGCTATGGTATAAGCTAAATTGTAACCAAAAGTGCTGCTGTGCATAAATCAAATCGATTTAGTGAATAATAATACAAGTGAATAACAGCGCAAAAATGGTGTACCCACCCTCGTGGGGTAATCAATGTGTATAAATAATAATGAATCAAACCAATGTGATTAAACATAAATATTCTAAAAATATCTCTGGTGGAGTGATAAAAATCCTAATGAGTGAACAATCAATAATCAATAAATATATGAATAAAAATCAAAATAAACCAATAGTCCAAAATAGTAATAGCAGTCCATAAAAATGTTGCAGCAAGTAGCCAGTGAAAGTTCTATGAAGAAACAACCAAATAAAGTGCTCAAGTGCTGGAAGACACACATATGCCACAATAGTGCGGTGCTATGGTGAGTGATTCCTCTCCCCCAAAGTGATTCCACTTACCAGACAGCGTGGACCCCCAGACCTTATGGTGTAAGGGTCTCACAAGCAGGGTCCGGTATATACTCCGGGCAAAAGATCCTTTGACCAGGGATGGTGACCAGTATGGATCCCCTACGCTCTCTCAGCAAGTGTTAGGCCGTATATGAGGGAAGAAAAGGAATTCCAATAGTGTGATACTGCTATGACAGGTTTATTGGTAAAAGAAAGAAGAATAAAACTCACATTCCATAAGACAATACAAGCGATACAGGGTGGATAATCGGTAGATCCTATTCGGATGACGGTGCGCTGCGGGGCTTGGCTCCGGCGTGCGTTCCACCGCTACCGGAAGTGACGTGGCAAAGGACGTACTGTCCAGAGTCATAGGTGAAATCAAGACAGATATGAAAAAAATATATACATTTATTCACTATAAAATCATCTGGGGCCCATTTATTTCTTTATGGTGCTATACCATCTATGCGTTAACACGCATTATTTCTAGTATTAACGTGCATTGCATAAAGGCAGCCTCTTCAAAATAAATAGGCTACCAATGCACATGAATGTGCTTAAAGCGGAGTTCCGGCCACATACACATTTTTTACCTAAAAATACCCCCCGAATCCTAAGCTAACCCCAATTACATTAACACTAACCCCACATTACAGTAGCGTACAGTAAATGAATATAGATAAAACCTTACCTTTAAAATTGATTGTAGAGCGCGGCCATCTCTGGTGTGGGCGTCTGAAGTTGCTGTGTCCTTCTTCCTGGTTTCAGCTACCCAGAATGCCGATCGCAATCTCGCGCATGCGCAGTAGATTGCGATCGGCAATCAGAGTGGTGGCCGGCCATTCGCAATGCATCCTGGGATTGATGACGTCGGGGGCCGCGTCCGCACAAGGAGGAAGAGGAAGGAAGGTAAGTTAATTTTCATTAAAAACAAGGTAAGTGAAAAAAAAAATTAACTATCCAATTCTTTTTCAGGTTTGTTTACTCCACCTGATGCTGCAAAGTTTTTTTTTAGGGTGGAACTCCGCTTTAAAGCATCACAAGTATATGTTTTTTGTTATACTAGCTACTGTGTGTTACTGTGCATTGCCACATGCTACAATGCAGGTGTGTTACCTTAGTTCATTATGGTGCCATGCAAAATGAAAGCTACCACAATGCAGCACTGCATGTTATGTGTATTGCATGTGGAAAAGTAAAGTAAAACACGCCTTAATGTATTTTTACATGCAATAAGCATAAGTATTCGCATTTGACTAACCATTTGACCTCTTATAATCCCCTTCACAGCAGAGCTCCTATTAAAAAAGGGCAGTGCTAGGGGCCAATTATACACCGGTGCTAACAAAGCAAATGCTGACTGGATGAGAGAGTGGAGTGAGCATAATGAGCTTATTAGTTTGATTATACTCTTTTATCACATTTCCCATCATAGGCTAGCTTGATTAATTGTGGTCTTGTTAAATTTTAGGGGGCAAAATTGTCACCAACCTGGCTGTGCTGTCCGGCTAAGTGGAGTAAATCTCTGGACAAACATACAAAATACTACCACCGACAGGTAAAACCGCTTATATTTATTTATTTCCCCTGTATATTTAGCTGTTTGCTTGGAGTTCATCTTTAACATTGATGGAGAAATGCACCTCTATGTTTACATGGTTGCTGATGTTCTCCATGAATCATAATTACAATCAATCAATAATTATAAAGGCATGGTCTGTGGTATCATGGGGGATTTCCCAGTCCAATTCTCATACTTTGACTGATTGATTGTTTCATTCATTTATTATTAAAAACCGCACATACCATGTTTCCACAATCATTACATTAGTAAGACGAAATCAGTTTTACCTGTGGGAAATAGGCTTTTGAAATTACAGATGATTCCATAGTAAAGTAACATTATAATTATTGTTGCACAGAGAGTTATTTAGTAGCATTATAGTTGCCAGTAGTATGTTTCAAATATTTTCATATACAGTGTTTTACTGTGTTGGTGGTGGAATGTTATCTATATTTGTAATTCAATTATAATGATCAGACCTTTTGCAATCTTCCCGGAGTGTTCAATCCTTCTTCTACAAGCACACCTGCCTCACCTCCTGGAAGAAATTCATCACTTTCACATGGTTGTAATTAGCAAAGCTTGAAACTATCCCAATGCGTGCGCCTCTAAAGCCCCGTACACACGCATCAAAAATTGGCAGGGAATTTTTGGCCGACGTCCGATCTGCCGATTTTTGGCTTGTTAGTATCATGCTTCCGACAACCAACTCCGACTTTTCGGCCGAAAAAAATCTGGTGTGCAGGCTATAAAATTTTTGTTGGCCGTCAACACAACGGCCGATTTTCCGTCAGTCAGTACAGATTTCGACAGGGAAAAATCTGATGAGCAAGTCTGGGCATGCTCAGAGAAGAAAAAACACAAAGAAAACAAACCAACACATGACATGACTTCGGAAGTAGATTTTTGTTGGCCGAGAAAATTTGTGTGCAGTCTAGGCACATTCCAACCAACAAAACACAACTTGGACAAAAGTCGGACGATCGGTCGGCAGATAATCGTTGCGTGTGTACGAGGCTTAAGAGTGCCAGATCAAACGTGTTTGTGTTCTGCACCTCTGAGAGTGCATACTGTATGTTTATTATGGACCTGTTTTCCTGTTAGAGTCTCCATTCCTGATATTCTTAAGATGTAGATTCACCTTACAAATTTTCTGTAAAGGTGAACTTAAGCCCCGTACACACGTACTGATCGTCGGCCGAACGATCGGCCGTCTTTTGTCCAGGGCTGTCGTGTCTGTTGAAAACTGCAAAAGACTGCACACTAATTTTGTCGGCCAACAACAGCCGACTGCAGAAGTGATGTCATGTGATGTTTAACTTTCCCTGTGTTTTTTCTTTTCTGAGCATGCCCAGTCTTGCAAATCTACTGTCTGTTGGCCGAAATCTGTACTGACTGGCGAACAATCAGCCGTTCTGGTGTTGGCCAACAAAAATTTTAATGCCTGCACGACAGATTTTGTTTGGCCGAAAATGCTCTGTCAGCTGTCGGAAGCATCATACTAACAAGCCTACAATCGGCCGATCGGTCGTCGGCCGAATATTTACGGCCGACAATCGGTATGTGTGTACGGGGCTTTACACTTTACCACTTCTGTCTCAGATCTCTAACTGCCACTTTTGCTGGGCAGATTGGTGTGTTAACCACTTCAGCTCCGGAAGGTTTTGCCCCCTTAATGACCAGGCCATTTTTTTGCGATACGGCACTGCATTACTTTAACTGACAATTGCGCAGTCGTGCAACGTTGCACTTAAATAAAATTGATGTCCCCACAAATATAGCTTTCTTTTGGAGGTATTTGATCACCTGTGCGGTTTTCATTTTTTGAGCTATAAACAAAAAATGAGTGGCAATTCTGAAAACAATAGATATATTTTTTACTTTCTGCTATAAAATGTTCCCAATAAAAACAATTTAAAACATTTTTTTTTATAATTTTAGGTTAATTTGTTGTCTGCCACATATTTTTGGTAAAAAAAATTCCAATAAGTGTTTATTGATTGGTTTGTGCAAATGTTACCATGCCTACAAACTAAGGGAATGATTTATGTAATTTTTATTACATTTTTTTTTTTTTACTGGTAATGGTGGCGATCAGCGATTTTTATCAGACACCTAACTGACATTTTTGACACTTTTAGGGGGACCAGTGACATTACTACAGTAATCAGTGCTACAAATACGCACTGTTACTGTACTAATGACACTGGCAGGGTGTTAACACCAGGGGTTATCAAAGGGTTACATGTGTCCCTAGGGAGTGCTTTCTAACTGTGTGGGGGATGGACTTGCTGGATAAACACAGAGACCTGTGTTCCTAAAGAGGAGGAACACAGGATCCCTGTGTTCATCACTGATAGAACAGAGGTCTGCCGTGTTTACATTGGCAGACTGCCGTATTGTCTTCATGGGGAGTGATCGCATGTGCCCTGTGGACATCATGTCCGCCGGACTCACTGATTGGGTACCCCTGTTGCCAATCAGCACGTGCACGTGCCCTCACTAGCTGTCTCACAATGCGACGTACAGGTACGTCATTTCGCTGGACAGAGCAGACCTGCCGCAGCATAAGTATGGCAGCTGGCCAGCAAGTGGTTAAGTACTAGGGATTGACCGATATCGTTTTTTCATTGCCAATAACGATATTTTGGTCATTGCGTATCGGTATCGGTCGATATGGGTCGATATTTTTGTACATTTAAAACAATTTTTTTTTACATTTTTTTACTTAACAGGTAGTCTTGTGGAGGAATATGGGAGTCTAAAAGACCCCAAACCCCTGCTCTGCACTTAAAAGCATTCAAAACACCAAGTTTGGCTGTTTTGAATGCTGTCATTTTTTTAATCTGGCGCCAGTCATGACATCACTTCTGGGTTTTTGCATGGAGACCCGATCAGAGCCAAATGTGGCTTTGCTGGGGTCTTCGGCGGCCATGCAGGCTGGTTGCCTGGGTCTCCTGGTGAGACGGGAGACCCGGACTCGCCATGGAAGGCGAAGGGAGGGGGGAACATCCCAGGTTTCGACTGCCTAGGGGCCTCCACAGGGTTTAATCAGGCTCTGTCTATAGACCGTTGCAACAGCTACTGCTTTTCTAGTTTACAGTCAGCTTATGAATCCCTGCTAAGCTGCTGTATCCCAGTCTATCAGTTTAATTTATTTAGGAACCCATATAAACTGCCACATTGCCTGTGGCAAAAGTCTCTACTGCCACAGCTGCGCTTACATCTAAGGATCCTTGTACTCAAAAGACAACCCAGTCTTTTGGTGTTTGCTGCAAACTTTTCAAAATTACTACCCATATTTTTTATTTTTTTTATGACAACCCCAGACCTTGAAATTTTAGAGGGGTGCGGTATAGGGATGTTTTATTTTCCAGCAGCATACCTCTTGCAGTCTTCAGTGTCCAAACATTCTGTATCTAGGCCCATGCCTGCTTTATCTCCTTAAATATATATATAAATATATTTATCAACGTGGTATGGTCACACTGAAGGTGCACTCCAGGATTTTCAGCAAAGTTTAAATTTATATAAGTGCATTTACAGAGAGCCTGATGAAAGGTGTCTGCATCATGACCTGTAGGGTTGCATTGGTGTATCCTGAACCTAGTTTTCTGTAAATGGTTCAGTTTTACCTTCTGGTTACCTCTGCAACGCGTTATGCGTGTTATGGTCTGACTTTCATGCGACTTGAGTGCCAAGGCCTTCAATGTAAACCTTTAAAAGTTGCATGAAAGTCACACCTGAATGTTATACGTGCAACAGTTCTCCATTATCATTGGTCAAAGCCAAGGTCGCATCCAAGTGGCACCTATTAAAAGTTGCACTCCAAAGTCTTTATACTGGTTCTGTCTGAACTGTGAACTTCCATCTCCTATGTAATCCTGAATGCCAGTTCACACTATAGCGATGTCAGACATCACATGTGATTTGCATCACACTGCTCTGCAAATCACATGCGATGTCTGTGTGATGCAAATTCAGCCATACAGATTGTATGACTGAATTTGCATTGCATTCAGACCAAAGTCGTGCAGAACCCTTTTTTGGTCTGCACCAGAATCGGATTGGATGGGTGTTCACATCTATGTGATCTGATTGCTATCTAAATTTACAGTTTGCACTGCAATATGCAAACTAATCTGGGGGTGTCATTAACTTTGTATTGACACTCCCAGCAGTTGGCATATGGCAGTGTGAACTGTCTGCAAGTCAGGTGGGATGCAGGAACCCGTAGTGGATTTGCATGGTTCCGCCATCGCACCAGTGTGAACTGGCACTGAGAGTCACACTTTGTAGCAGCCATTCTCAAACAGAGTTCCATGGAACCCCCAGGTTCCTCCAGAGGTTGCTAGATGTTCGTTGAGCTGTGGCTGATTGACCTTCTATCTGGGCCTTCCATCAGAGTTTAGAGGAAGGGGGGACACCCCCGAGAGGAGTAAGCTTTTTTTTTGGAGGTCTACATCTCATCATGGTCCTCATCTGTGGCTTAGTGGATATTTCCGGTGGACCTATTATTGCATATCTTGCTTGTGTTTTACATCCATTTTGTGAGTATGATGTGTATATTGTCTTATTTAAATAAACTGTTTTAAAGGTAATGCGCTAGGCTGGTGCGCCCTCTGTACGTTTTCTTTTTTTAGGCCCCTTTTACACAGGCGGACCGTTCAGATCCGCCTGTCCGTTTTTTTGGCGGATCTGAACGGATGCCTCATGCATCCCTATGGGGCATCGGATGTCAGTGGAGACATGTCAACTGACATCCGATCCGTCAAATCTGGACGGATGGAAACCCTATTTTCCATCTGTCCAGCGGATCGGATGAGAACGCACAGATGGTCCGTTCCCATCCGATTCCCCCAAAGAGAAAGCGGGACCTGACAGCTGCATGGAGACACAGCTGCCATCCGCCTGCTCAGCAGGGGATCGGCGGATCGATCCCCCACTGAGAAAAATGGAGTCCGCCTGGTGGACTACCTGTGTGAAAGGGGCCTTAGAGTTTAATTTGGGTTTCCACAACCTGTTGAGAGTGGCAGCAAAGGTGGAACGACGACCATAACAGCTGAGTCGTATCTCCAGGAAACTCGTCGCATGACAACCCCTCAAGCACAGGAGCAATTTCTTTCTTTTAAATTCCACACCACCACCTGGTTTGTGTCATCATAAGGCATCTGCATACTGCCAACTCTGAGCACCTATGCTCTAAGAATGAAAAGGCCACTTTCTTGAATCACCTTCACAATGCTGTCAAGCATATAGACTGGTATCAACATAGTAATGGGTCAAATGCTTGCAATCCTTCTTTCTTTGGGGATGCCACTACACTGATATATCTTAGTATATCAGTGTAGTGGTATCAGTATAGAGATGAACTCTCTTCTCATGTATCTGCAATTTTGGTTTAATCACTGCCTTTGAGGTACTTCCATAAGACATATAGGTCTTTCCTAAGGTTAAATCTATGGCATTGAGACTCAAAGCCTAATTATGTACTTTTCTATACCATCCATTACAAACTGGAGACATATTTGGGATGTAAAGTTGACTTATATTTCCATTTTTCTTTGTATTTTATCAGATTAGTTAAACACATTTTCAGATCGTGCATGTGGTTAAATATGACTGGTATTACACTTTTCTAAGAGTACACCTTTACTGGAAATTATAGCACATATAATTCATGCTGAGTTTAGAAATACATCAGCTCAGCCAAATTTCATTGGAAATTGCTCTTCCCTGTCTCCCTGTCACAAAAAGTCATCCTCTACAGAAGATGCTGTATGCAGTGCTATGAGTTATGTTTAATTAAGGAAGATTGGAAGTGATGGGTAATAACAATGTAGGATAATTTAAAAGTATAAATGCACTTGACATATTGGGGTTGATTTACTAAAGGGAAGTAGGCTGTTCACTTTGCAAGGGAAGTTGCACTTTGCAGTGGAATTTTCCTCAGAACTTAGTGAATGTGATAAAAATGTATTCACTAAGCTCTGGGCAAAATTCCCTTGGAAAATGCATCTTCCTATGGAAAGTGAAAAGTCTATTTGCCTTTAGTAAATCGACCCTATTATACCTTAATATCTGAGATTGCACATATGTAGCATGCGTTATGATACGCAGTTTAACAGTAATAAAATGGCGTCATTTGGTATCACCTTTGGTATGTATACACCTCATTCCCTATGATAGCTGAAACTGTCTTACAGTGTACAGTATAGCTTATAAAAAAGATCCATGTCTTTAGAGAATTTTTTGAAGGACAGGACAGAAATAAACTGTGATAATAGGCATATCCTACATTGCAGGATCATCGTTGGCATTGCATGTAGCATACACAGGTCCTATATAGACTATAATCTCTATTCCTTGATATTCAGGCATATTAGTATAGAAAGTGAGCCCAGATTATCCCTTTATTCATGGATTTTTTTTTTTTTTTTTACAAATTCTGAAAGCTGTAAGTGAAAAATTATAAATGGTCTAGCCATATGAGGGACTGGCAGTGAAAGAGTTAATTAACCCAGAAGTGAGAGGTTATGAAATTATTTAAATTTGAAACCATACTTTGATACATTTAATTCATTTGATACTGTATTTGATACAGTTATTTGATTTGAAACTCTTTGTGGTAAATTAATCTATATCCCTGGTCAAGAGAATAAGTCCACTCAAAACCTATGTATATGTGAATCTTGGTGCAGATTTGGAAGCATCTATTTGCACTATGGGCTCAGTATACATATAAACATTTTGGAAAAAAAATAAAAAGTACACACAACTTCTATGGGTGTAAAGTGATCATTATAAAATTTATTTATGGTTTTGTTTTTTGGTTTGTCTTCTTGGGATGTAAATCTCACGTGGGGTTGGGAGATTTTTAAATGATTTTATATTTTTGAGTCTACAGAGGAAATATAGGCATGTATGAAATTTATGATTTTGTTTTTAAATAATAATAAAAAAAAAAAAATATATATATATATATATATATATATATATATATATATATATATATATATATTTTTTTTTTTTTTTTTAATTTTATATATATTTGTATCTCTTCATGAATTTTGAGTATTATGGTTACACATAGATTATAAACCGTTGTGTGTCTGAATATAAGCCTTTCCAGTTTTTGGTCCCATATACAAAAAAACTGCATGCTCAGTGAGTGAATAAGTCCCTTTTCACACCCGTGCCTTTTAGGTGTGCTAAAAAACACCTTCCTAGCATGTTAGGAGCACATGAAAATAGTCCCCTTTCAATCCCATCCAACTGTTAACATCTGAGTGCTGCTTTTTTTTTTTTACGGTGCACTGTTTTTTTTGAAAAGTCCTGCTTGCAGCATGTTTAGTGCCCTGAAAAACGCACAAAAAACGCACACTGATCATCAGCCAGAGAGACAGAACTGCAATCTGCCTAAGTAAACAAGGCAGACTGCTGTTCTGACAGCAGGGAAGGCATGGATCCTGTGTCTCTGCAAAGCAGGGACTAGGATCCATGTCCCCCCTAGTAAAAGCACCTTCCATGGTTTAGAAAAACACTGGTTAGGCACACAGTTAACCCTTGCCCTTGATGTTAACCCCTTCTGAGCCAGTGTTATTAGTACAGTGACAGTGCATTTTTTAGCACTAATCACTGTATTAGTGTCACTGGTTCCCAAAAAATGTCAAAAGTGGCAGTTAGTCACTAATCGCCGACATTACTAGTAAAAAAAAAAAAACTTAAAATAAATAAAGTAGGGGCTATAACTTTTGCACAAACCAATCGATATATACTTATTGGGATTTTTTTTTTTTTACCAAGAACTATGTAGCAGAATACAAATTGGCCTAAATTTATGAAGAAATTTGATTTTTTTCTTCCCATTTTTTTATTGGATGTGTTTTATAGCAGAAAGTAAAAATACTGTTTTTTTTTTCAATATTGTCGTGTTTGTTCTTTCTGTTTATAGTGCAAAAAATAAAAACGCAGAGGTGACCAAATACCACCAAAAGAAAGCTCTATTTGTGGGGAAAAAGGACATAAATTTTATTTGGGTACAGTGTGGCAGGACCTCGCAATTGTCAGTTAGTAACACAGTGCTGTATTGCAAAAAATGGCCTGGTCCTCAAGGAGGTAAATCTCCTGGAAGGCAAGTGGGTATTTTTTTTTTTTTTTATTTAAAGATGTGACACAAATACAATACAAAGACAACTTCACATAGTATAAAAACGTCGTTAAGTGCAATAAGCACAACCAATACTCCATACTGAATTGTAATATACTAATGCTGGCCATACATTACATGAAAAATTGGCCGAAATTCGTCATTTGGACAGTTCTTTAATTTTTCGGGCCAGTTAATGGGCACAAATCGGTAAATGGTTGGGACATTTTTGAGCCAAAAAATTAAGGACAAGTTTGGAAATTTTCTGCCGAAGGAATGATAAATTAAAAGATTAAAGGTGTTGTAAAAGCAGAAGGTTGTTTTTTATCCTAATGCATTCTGTTGTATGCATTAAAAGCCTTCTGTGTGTAGCAGCCGCCCCAGCACCCCTAATACTTATCTGAGCCCCATCTCTGTCCAGCGATGTCCATGAGTCCCTCAGCCATTCGGGACTCTCCCTCCTGATTGGCTGAGACACAGCTGTTGCGCCATTATTTCCCACAACTGTCAATCAAAGTCAGTTAGCCAATCAGGAGAGAGGGGGCAAGGACCTAACCGCAGCTCCCTGTCTGAATGGACCCACTGAGCTGCAGCTCGGCTCGGGTGCCCCCATAGCAAGCTGCTTGCTGTGGGGGCACTCGACAGGAGGGAGGGGCCAGGAGCACTGAAGAGGGACCCAGAAGAGAAGGATCTGGGCTGCTCTGTGCAAAACCACTGCACAGAGGAGGTAAGTATACCATGTTTGTTATTTTAAAAATAAAAAACGTGACTTTACAATCCCTTTAAAAGAGAAGTATGGGTTTCTCTTTTGTCACCCATTTATACTTACCTAGGTCCGATGCTGCATCTGTCCCCCGGTGCCGCTACACTGAGAACTGAGTAATTGAAGATTGCCGATCGCTCATTTCTGACAGCTGCCTGAGCAGAGAGCTGGTGGCTGCCCCTCCTCGTTCATTGGAGTGCTGAGCTGTGGCGGGGAGCTGAGAGGCTGAGCCTGGTGTCTGTCCGGGTACCCGACGGATCCCGACTTCATGGTCGCGATGATGAGGTGCCTGGACCGACATCTGTGACGTCAGCAGAGAGTGGACTTCAGACCATTCTCTGCTGGAAAACGGGTCATAGGAGTGCAAAACAAACTGTACATCTCCTTTAATGTGTTTCTTATCCAAACAGTTTGCACTAGGTATATGTGAAAAAACAAAGAAAAAATAGATTCATTTATGTCCACTGAACGATTTATCGGTCATTACATGATGGCATGATCGTTCGCTCTCACGGCCGAGTGTTCGTTTTTTCGAAAATGAGTTTGAACGATTTTTTGTATAGTGTATGGCCAGCATTAGGCAAATACAAAATGCAATAAGAAAAACAATAAAACAGTATATAAATGAAAGGAACCATTTAATTAGGTTGTGTTGAAGGCAGACTTGTTTGAGGGAGGATATCCTTCAAATTCCAAAAAGATCTGCCGCGTCACAAACTGAAATCTAAAGTGGAGTAAGTAACACAGGTCTGCGCACATCACTTTTTATTTATTTTTGGATAAGAAGAGAAGAAACAGACGGGGCAAATGGTTATATTAGAAAGTGCTGCACAAATTGTTGCTTTAACCTCTTCCCGCAAACCGACGTACCTGTACCTCGGCTTGCAGAAGTGGTTGTACCGGAATGATGCAGCTGCAGGCATCAACTTGGTATGGTTTTTTAGAGTCGGCAGTTGGCTTTCAGGAGATATCAGCCGATGTGGCTCAGCAGCCACTCGGCCATTATCCCAGCGAGCAGGAGGGGACGCTTGCTGAGATAAAATAAATAGGAAAAAAAAAACACATTTTTAAAGCGCCCCCATCCCCGTTAGCTTACACACAAAAGAAAACGCGTATGTAAGTCGTGCCCGTAAATGAAAATGGTGTTCAAATCGCACATGTGAGGTATCACTGCGATCGTCAGAGCGAGAGCAATAGTTCTAGAAAAAGACCTCCTCTGTAACTCTAAACTGGTAACCATTAAAAAATGTTAACCACTTGCCGACCGCCGCCCGACTATATACGGCGGCGGTCAGCCCCTCCCAGGCAAAGTGACGTACCGGTACGTCACTAGCCTGGGAGCGAATAGGGGGCGAGCGCGCGCCGCCGGAGGCACGCTACCGCCCCCGCTCGTACCCGACGAAGCCGGCGCGTGTGACCGGTGGACCCGATGTCCGCCGGTCACTCGCGATCGTCGGGTAGAGAGGGAGAAAGGCAGGCGGCTAGTGTAAACAAAGCCGCCTGTCATTCTCCCCTGTGTAAAAACACTGATCACTCGGCCCTGCTTTGTAGGACCGTTGATCTGTGCTATTACACCACTAGCCACATCCAATGACAGTTAGAAACACGCCCCTAGGGATACACTTAACCCCTCCCTCTCCAATAAAGTTAACCCCTTCCCTCCCAGTGTCATTTTTACAGTAACAGTGCATATGTATAGCACTGATTACTGTAGTAATGTTACTGGTACCCCCAAAAGTGTCAAAAATGTCAGTCAAGGGTCCGATCTGTCCGCCGCAATGTCGCAGTACCGCAAAAAAAAAAACGCAGATCGCCACCATTACGCGTTAAAAAAAAACCAACAAAAATTACAAAAATCTTTCCCTTAGTTAGTAAATGCAATAACTTTTGCGCAAACCAATCAAAATACGCTAATTGTGATTTTTTTTACCAAACATAGGTAGCAGAAAACAAATTGGCCAAAAATGTAAAAAAATTTTGATTTTTACATTTTTATGGGGGGGAATTTCATATAAAAAAATGTGAAAAATATTGTTATTTTTGCAAAATTGTCGCTCTTTTTTTGTTTATAGTGCATGATCAAAAAATCGCACAGGTGATCAAATACCACCAAAAGAAAGCTCTGTTTGTGGGAAAAAAAGGACATCAAATTTGTTTGGGTACAGCGTCGCACGACCGCGCAATTGTCCGTTAAAGTCATGCAGTGCCGAATCGCAAAATACCCCCTGGTCAGGAAGGGGGTAAAATCTTCCGGGGCTTAAGTGGTTAAAGCATCGCCTATGGAGATTTTTAAGTACCGTAGTTTGTCGCCATTCCACGAGTGTGCTCAATTTTGAACCTTACAATGTTAGGTATCTATTTACTCGGCGTGACATCGTCTTTCACAATATACAAAAAAAAATTTGGTTAACTTTACGGATGTTTTTTTAACCACTTGCCAACCGCCCCACACAGATTTTTTTGCGGCAGGGCGGCTCGGCTGCGCCTAATCACGTAGATCTACGTGATTATGTGCACGCGGTCTCGGCGGCACGCCAAGCTCCCACTGTGATTAAACACAGCGGGAGCCAAACTGTGGGAGAACCGGGCACAATCGGCACTGGCCTCCCGCAATCTTCACAGAAACTGACAGAAGAGCCGTCTGCCTATGTAAACAAAGCAGGCGGCTCTTCTGTCACACAGGCACATAGAGATCTTGTGTTTCCCGTTAAGCTGAAACCCCAATCTCTCTGTGCCTGTCACAGAGCCCTTCCCCCCACAGCCAGTAAGCACAAATAGGCATACATTTAACCCTTTGATCACCCTCAGTATTAACCCCTTCTCTGCCAGTGTCATTTATACAGTAACAGTGCATATTATTTAGCACTGATAACTGTATTAATGTCACTGGTCCCCAAAAAGTGTCAAAAATGTCAGTTAGGGGTCCGATCTGTCCGCCGCAATGTCGCGGTCCCGCTAAAAATCTCTGATCACTGCCATTACTAATGGAAAAGAAAATAAATAAAAAATCCAAAAATCTATCCCATAGTTTGTAAATACTATAACCTTTGCTCAAACCAATTAAAATAAGCTTTTTGGGATTTTTTTTTTACCAAGTAGCAGAATACAAATTGGCCTAAACTGATAAAAAAAAATGTGATGTTTTATAGCAGAAAGTAAAAAATATTGTGTTTTTTTCAAAATTGTTGCTCTTTTTTTGTTTATAGCGCAAAATCTAAAAACCTCACAGGTGATCAAATACCACAAAAAGAAATCTCTATTTGTGGGAAAAAAAGGACATCAATTGTATTTGGGTACAGCGTCGCACGACCACGTAATTTGTTAAAGTCACACAGTGCCGAATCACAAAAAATGGCCTGGTCTTTAACCTGCCTAGCGGTATCCCCGAGCGTGACTCGGGGTGGATTTTCTATGCTGTTATCGGTATCCCCGAGTCACGCTCGGGGTACATGTGCAGAGCGTGCATCGGTGTCTTACCTTCTCCTGGCGATCAAGCGATGATCTCCTATTGCTGTGATCGCCAGCCCATCTGAGATCCCCGCCGCTCGTCCGTCCTCCGTCGGTGTGATGACTTCCTAGTTCCGTTCCCTATATATGTATATATATGTATATATATATACACATACATATATGTATGTATATGTATATATATATATATATATATATATATATATATATATATATATATATATTTATATATATATATATATACACACACACACACACACATCACACACATATATATATATATACACACATATATATATATATATATATATATATATATATATATATATATATATATATAATATAGATTTTTAATTTTTTTTTTGGGGGGGGGGGGGAATGTTATATAGCAGAAAGTTAAAAAAAAATGTTCCCCAAAATTGTTGGGGAATTTGTGGGGAAAAAAAGGACATCAATTTAATATGGATACAGCGTCGCATGACCGCGCAATTGTCCGTTAAATTAACACAGTGCCCGAATCACAAAAAATGGCCTGGTCATTAAAGCTGAGTTTCGGCCGTCCCCTCCAAAAATTTAAAGTTAGCATCTACACATACTGTAGCTGCTGACTTTTAACCTCCCTGGCGGTATGATTCTTTGTATTTTAGGTGCTGAAAGCGGCACCGCTATTTTGCATGTAATTCTTGTGAATGAGCGGCCCAAACCAACTATTTACATATGATTTTTTTTTTACTGTGCGTTCTTCTTTATAACATCTCGGGTATGATAAAGTTTGAAACACAAAATCATAAATTATAATATAATAAATAACTATAAATAAGTTAAAGTATGTATGTATACATATATATATATATATATATATATATATATATATATATATATATATATATACGTATACATATATTATATATATATATTTGTATACGTATAAATATATATATATATATATATATATATATATATATATATATACATAAAAAGTACAGTAAAACTGCAGGAAAGGGCACTGGGGGACAAACTAATGTGAATTTATTTTATTTTGAATGGTATCAGTGTGTTTGGTGTGTTTTACATTTGAATTTGCCGCCGGTTCCACCCCCTGCGAACGTTGCGTCGCGTCGCAGGAGACGGAAGTCGGGGCATACAGAGGATCGGGAGGAAGAACCGCCGCTAGACACCGCCAGGATACATCGATGGATCCCGGTGACAAGGTAAGTAACCCCTCTACCAGGATCCAGCGATCTTCCTAGCGGTACCCCGAGTGTGGCTCGGGGTTACCGCTTTTGGCACTGAAATTTAACCCCCGAGCCACACTCCGGAATATCGCTAGGAAGGTTAATATTAGGACACTCACCTGTCCTGGAGTCCAGTGATGTCGGCATCGCAGCCGATGTTTCCATTGGCTGTCGGGTGCTGCCACCACCATTGCCGGTAAGGGAACCCGGCAGTGAAGCCTTGTGGCTTCATGGGCGAGTCTCTACTGTGCATGCGCGAAGCACACTGCGCATTTGGATTGGCTCGGCGGCGGGGAAAGGAGGAGGGGGCCAAACTTCCGAAGCACAGCGCCGTGGCGCCGTCTCCTGGAAGTGGGGAAGGGCACCTGTCAAAAACAGGTACCCGTTCCCTCCTCCCCCCTGAAAGATGCCAAATGTGGCACCGGAGGGGGTGGGGGGGGAGCAAATAAGCCGAAGTTCCACTTTTGGGGCGGAACTCCGCTTTAAGTGGGTAAATTCTTCCGGTCCAGAAGTGGTTACATTTTTTTTGGGAATGTTATATAGCAGAAAGTGAAAAATATTGTTTTTATTTTTCAGAATTGCTGCTCTTTTTTTGTTTATAGCACAAAAAATAAAAATCGCACAGGTGATCAAATACCACCAAAGAAAACTCTGTTTGTGGGAACAAAGGACATCAATTTTATTTGGGTTTGCGCAATTGTCAGTTAAAGTAAGGCAGTGCCGAATTGCAAAAAACGGCCTGGTCATTAAAGAAGTAAAACCTTCCGGTACAGAAGTGGTCACTTTTTTTTTTTTTTATGTTTTATAGCAGAAATGAAAAATAATGTTTTTTTTTTTTTTTTTAGAATTGTCGCTCTTTTTTTGTTATGGTGCAAAAAATAAAAATCACAGAGATTATCAAACACCACCAAAAGAAAGCTCTATTTGTGGGAAAAAAAGGACACAAATGTTAATTGCGACCGCACAATTGTCACTTAAAGTAATGCAGTGGCGAATGGCAAAAAATGTCCTGGTCATTGAGGAAAATCTTGTGGTTAATATATAAATCCTAAATAATAATAATAATAGATGAGACAGCTGTGAACGGCCCTTATATCAGGGTGTATTATGACTTTAGCAGGCACTCCAGGTTCCTGAGTCCAGTAATAAATGTATTGTGTAGATGTGTGTGTGTGTGTAGGTCGGATGTGTGTGTACGATGGTCTTATACAATGGGACGATCCGGTGACATCCAGAGGACGCAGCGCTCGGCCAGCCGCACACCGTTATTATCATTCACCTTTTCCTCTTCTCCCTTTGCAGCACGATGTGCGGGAGGCGACCAATCAGCACGGAGTGGGTGTGTCCCGCTGCCCCTGTTAACATGATGTGCATATGAGGCGGCATGTCTTATGTGTTTGGGAGACCCTCTTTGCAGGCTCGGGCTCCCTCCGCTACACCGCTCATTGGTTCCGCACCCACCTGAGAGAAGCGCACCCACCTGACAGAACTTTCGCCGCACTTTTATCCGTAACAACTTTAGTTTTATTATTTTTTTCCGCCACTTATGCCGAAGACATTGTAGGTGGCAGGTGTCCGGTGCAGCCATGGCTCAGCTCCGCTCCTGCCATAGCAGGCGATACAGTTGCCTGTTGTTATTGGTAGGGAGCGCGTACCTAGCCGCGCTGTGCGGAGCGGTGGCGTATTACCCGCGGTTCTCTCCCTTCTTCTTCCTATGCACCCACCACGGAGAGTTAGAAGGGGATGGAGAGCAAGGAGAAGTACTCATCTCTCTGCACCTTGCGGGGAACCCCAGCTACTACATACCTGGACACGAGTATCACGGTAAGTGGCCACTTCTCTGCTAAGCTGCATGCCATACATAGACGTGTGGGTTCCTGTCATAGAGGCTGAGCCATTGCTATGAGTGCGGAGACTAGGAAGGGGGGTTACTGCCTGGTTAGGATTATTGATGTGTAAGTGAGAGGAGAACACAACAATCACAGCAACCATCACTTGTCATAAACAGCTAGTAAACAATCACATACTATAATAGGATAATACAAACAAATCAAAGTGATCGGACTTTAGCAGGAGATTCTAATATATAATCCAATCCTGAGCACTGATCAGTGTGAATGGGTCCCTGTCCTCCCCACTATGGGAAACAGCAAGTAAACAATCACATACTATAATATGATAATACAACAAATCACAGTGATCAGACTTTCTTTTCTCTAATAAAGAATCCAATCCTGTACACTGATCAGTGTGAATGGGTCCCTGTATTCCCCACTATGGGAAACAGCAAGTAAACAATCACATACTATAATAAGATAATACAAACAAATCAAAGTGATCGGATTTTAGCAGGATGATCTTAGGCTCCATGTACACGGGACGCTGGAAATGGCCGTTTAGGAGCAGTTGGGCATTTTTTTCAGAAGCCCCTGAACCCATCTACATTTTATCTTATCTGTCCATGTACACCAGGTCGTTTACAGTCATTTGCAGGCAGTTCCGTTCAGGGACTGTTTTTAGAACGCAATTATTTGCGTTCGAACGTGTGTTTCCCGGCGTTTCAAACGCACAAACGCGTCTGAACGCGTCCGAACGCGATGACCCGCGTTTAGCGTTCGCGTTTTTCCATTTTAAAGGGGAATAATTTTTTTGACCTCTAGGAACGCTTCTAAACGCAAACGCCCGCAAACGCCGCTAAACGCGGGTACAAACGCGACCGAACGGACGTTTCAAACGTCCTAAAAATTCCAGCATTCAAAGGGACTTTTAACAACGTCCCGTGTACATGGAGCCTAATATAGAATCCAATCCTGTACACTGATCAGTGTGAATGGGTCCCTGTCCTCCCCACTATGGGAAACAGCAGGATTGTGTGCTGCATCGATTGCTGCCAACAAGGTGAAGTTACTCTTCCTTCCCTTTTTGTCCTGTCACTGGATGTTTTCATTTCCTTGGCACAGCTGTGTGTTTCCTATGGACAAGCATTGTTCTGTGTTGATGGCTTGTTGCGCACAGACCTGCGTTCGGTCCTGGATTAGGGAGATAAAAGTACAACTGGGGTCATGGGCACTTGTTCCAGCCATTTGCTGTACAAGATGTTTGACATGTACCTAGTGATCGGGATCATGCTTCACTATGGAAAGTCAGAATTCATTGTGGAAAGGCATATGTGATCATTTATTACAAAGCCTGCTACTTTGTTTTGTCTTATTTAGAGCAGCTTTGCTGAACCAGGGTTCTGTGGAAAACAGGGGTTACTCTAGAGCAGGATTTCTCAACCAGGGTTCCGTGGAAAACAGGGGTTACTCTAGAGCAGGGTTTCTCAACCAGGGTTCCTCCTGAGGTTGCTAGGGGTTCCTTGAGCAATAGGACATTTCTGCCTCTCAGATGGCACCATTGTTCCTTTTAGCTACCTGTAAGGGGGTAATTCTTCCCAGTGATGACAAGAGTAGGGAGCATTCTTCCCACTGACTGTCACACTAATGTGTCATGAGTTGTAGATTTTTCATTTTTAGCAGGGGTTCCCCGAGACCAGAAATGTATTTCAAGGGATTCTCTGTGTTGAAAAGGTTGAGAAAGGCTGCTCTAGAGGTTTTTTGAGAAATTAGCCATTTCTGATTATTCAGTTATTCAAATATTAGTCATTGATCCCAATAATCTTTTTTATTTTTTATTTTTAAGAGGAGTATTCCTCTTACTGTCAACCAATGTAAGGGGAATTCTTCCCACTGTCCACTAATGTAAGGAGCATTCCTCCCACAGACCATCAATGTAAGGGCATTCTTCTCACAGATTCCTGAAGTAAGAAGCATTCTTTCCAATGACCACCAATGTAGCAAGCGTTCTTCCCACTGTTCACCAGTGTAAGGAGCATTCTTCTTATTGACCACCTGTGTAGGGAACATTCTTCCCACTGTCCACCAGTGTGAGGAGCATTCTTCTCACTGACCACCAGTGTAAGGAGTACTCTTCTCACTGACCACCAGTGTCAGGAGCACTCTTCTCACTGACCCCAGTGTAAGGAGCACTCTTCTCACTGACCCCAGTGTAAGGAGCACTCTTCTCACTGTCCACCAGTGTCAGGAGCACTCTTCTCACTGTCCACCAATGTCAGGAGCATTCTTCTCACTGTCCACCAATGTCAGGCGCATTCTTCTCACTGACCACCAGTGTAAGGAGTACTCTTCTCACTGACCACCAGTGTCAGGAGCACTCTTCTCACTGACCCCAGTGTAAGGAGCACTCTTCTCACTGGCCACCAGTGTCAGGAGCACTCTTCTCACTGTCCACCAATGTCAGGAGCATTCTTCTCACTGTCCACCAGTGTGGGGGGCATTCTTCTCACTGTCCACCAGTGTGGGGAGCATTCTTCTTACTGTCCACCAGTGTAAGGAGCACTCTTCTCACTGACCACCAGTGTAAGGAGTACTCTTCTCACTGACCACCAGTGTCAGGAGCACTCTTCTCACTGACCCCAGTGTAAGGAGCACTCTTCTCACTGACCACCAGTGTCAGAAGCACTCTTCTCACTGTCCACCAATGTCAGGAGCATTCTTCTCACTGTCCACCAGTGTGGGGAGCATTCTTCTCACTGTCCACCAGTGTGGGGAGCGTTCTTCTTACTGTCTACCAGTGTAAGGAGCACTCTTCTCACTGACCACCAGTGTCAGGAGCACTCTTCTCACTGTCCACCAATGTCAGGAGCATTCTTCTCACTGTCCACCAGTGTCAGGAGCACTCTTCTCACTGTCCACCAATGTCAGGAGCATTCTTCTCACTGTCCACCAGTGTGGGGAGCATTCTTCTCACTGTCCACCAGTGTGGGGAGCGTTCTTCTTACTGTCCACCAGTGTAAGGAGCACTCTTCTCACTGACCACCAGTGTAAGGAGTACTCTTCTCACTGACCACCAATGTCAGGAGCATTCTTCTCACTGTCCACCAGTGTCAGGAGCACTCTTCTCACTGTCCACCAGTGTAAGGAGCGTTCTTCTCACTGTCCACCAGTGTGAGGAGCATTCTTCTCACTGTCCACCAGTGTAAGGAGCACTCTTCTCACTGTCCACCAGTGTGGGGAGCGTTCTTCTCACTGTCCACCAGTGTAAGGAGCACTCTTCTCACTGTCCACCAGTGTAAGGAGCACTCTTCTCACTGACCACCAGTGTAAGGAGCACTCTTCTCACTGACCACCAGTGTAAGGAGCTTCTCACTGACCACCAGTGTAAGGAGCACTCTTCTCACTGACCACCAATGTAAGGAGCTTCTCACTGTCCATTATTGTAAGGAGCATTCTTCCTGCTTGTCACCAGTGTAAGGAGCATTCTTCTCATTGACCACTAGTGTAACGAGCATCCCTCTCATTCACTACCATTGTAAGGAGCATTCATCTCATTGACTAACATACTTAATGTACTGTGAACTGCAAAGGGTTCCTTTAGAGATTTCTAGATTTTCAGTGACCAATGAGCAATTTCTGCCTCTCAAATAATAACCATTGACACCAATAATATTTTCAGCATTTTTATAGGCAGGTTTATTCCTCCCACTAACCACCAGGGTAAGGAGCATCCTTCCCACTGACCGCTATGTTAATGTACTGTAAGCTGTAAGTAAATATAGTAATTATTTGAGTAGAGGTTCCCTGAGAGCTGAAAGTTATGTCAAGGGTTCTTCTGTGTTTAAAACATTGATAAAGACTATATTAGAGTTTCATTTCTTGCATACAGAGTTCGTCAGCCAGCATGTGAGTCAGGGAATCATTATAAATCTCATGTTTGTTAGGTGTAAATACAAAGTCTTTGTAACCACCACATATGTCATTTTTTGTAAAATTGCAAAATGTTACTACAGTGAATTTCATTGAATTCATTTTCTTTAGGACATCTCTGTGAAAATGAAGCTTTGATCACTTCTGTTTCAACTTAAACTGTAGAAACGAAATAAAATTGAATAAAAAAGAATTCTTTCATATAAAATTGACTTTTCAGGATGTAAAGAAAGCTAGCTAGCCTGGAGTCATTTCAGTGTGAGTACAACAAGCATTTCTGTGTTCCCTTCTCCGATGTGTACCAGAAATGATAAAAGCAGATTGTGATGAAAATCAGGGCAATAGTGATGGCTAATTCCTGCACGGTAAAATAAGTTTTACCTTAGTGAATTGACGAGGTGTACACAATCTAAATACCATACTTAAAACGAAACCTTCATTAATGTATATATCTTTCCCTGGTATTTTTACCATATTACTCATTGTGTTGGTGAGGTTTGGTTAGGCTTGTAATTGCTACTATATACCTAGATAATGACAGTGAACCTAAACCACCATTCATCTATGAATGGACTATGTTGTTAAATCTATAACCTGATTTACTGCTATGTTTTACTACAGTGTGTAGTTTATGTATTGATCGTATTTTTAAAGCTGTTTTGGTCTTTAAAAATTGAAAATATTGGTGTAATAATTTGCCTACCTATTACCATCCTCTGATTGAACACTGGTCCAGCAGGCCTTTGGGACCAATTGACCTCCCATAGTGGGATTGTGATTTGCTTTGTCTACAAAATTGCAGTGTCTTTGTTTGGAAGTGTAGCACAATCCATAACGCAGCTGAAAATGCTGCTCTTTTAGTATACTGTAGCTAAGGGCTTACAATAATCTCCCAAATCACTCATCATTTTTCACTCTGCTTTATTGTTACTATAGCTGTTGAACTAATGTGTTTACTTTTTGACCACATAATAGTTTTTAGTGCTGATTCAGGAAATGCAGATTGGTTTGTAAATGAAGTGATGCCTAAGATATGTACATATATTCATTTAGAAGATTGTGTCAATGAAATGGTGCAGAAAATTGTCACAAATGAAGTCCCAGATGAGAATTTATTCACCGTTTAAAAATGAAAACTATGTATGGATATATCTTTTTAGTCGTATTCGTCTCTTGGTGATGCTATGGGCCAGCTTTCTGGGCACAGTGTTTGGTATACTTGAAAGCCATTTCCATAGAATTTTCTTGGCAGTTTTTCTACTAGGTAGGTCACCAAATCTTTACTCAACCCTCCCTAATTGCTCGGCTTAGGACTGGCAGGCAGAATGTGATAACACACGTGCATAGCCAATTTGTACAAACATACTAGAGCCAATTTAAACAGGAACCACATGAAAAGTATATGTACACTAATTTATGTATACATAATTAAAATATCTTTGTAAATTAATACATTTTGTATTTTTTTCACTGTTACGCTGAAATGTGTAAGTGTATTTAAAGTAGAATTCCAGCTAAAGCCTAACTAGTCCTACAAATGCTCCCTCTCCATTCCTAACACCTATACTAACTAACCTGTATAAGAAAAATGTATAAACTTACCTATTTGTAGGCCGGCCCAGTCACCAGGTCAGGCTGGAACAGGGGAATGCAGAGAGAGCCTGGCACTGGTTGTGAAAGCCGAGAGCGTTGACATTAAAGTGGTATTAAAAGTTCAGCTTTAAAAAAAAAAAAAACATGTCATGCGTACCTGTTCTGTGCAATGGTTTTGCACAGAGCAGCCCTGATTATCCTCTTCTCTAGTCCCCCACTGGTGCTCCTGGCTCCTCCCCCTTGTCCAGTGCCCCTAATAGCAAGCTGCTTGCTATGGGGACACTGTGCATGCTCACTCCTGAGTCCTGCGCTATGCATCGATAAGACATGTAGAACCGCAGCTTGGGCCCGCCCATGCACTCTTTTCATTGACTTATAGGCTGTGATTGACAGCATTTTTAAAGGTGAATTCCCAGGAATTCAGCAACTTTGCAAAAAGTTCAGGCACACTAGAGTTAAGTGCAATTAGGTGCATGTCACTTCAGTGACTTATCACTATTACATATATGTGACAGGTTTATTGCATTCCTGGAGGATACACTCAGGCAGTGAGAGGAGAAAAGATCACATAGCAGCAATGCCATCCCTCTCCTCTGCGGCCCTTTCATAGAAGCCTTTGTATTTTTAAAATGAGTTTACATAATATAAAGGCTTCTGTGAATGAGCAGAAGAAGGGGAGGGGGCAGTTATAGCAGTTTCAGTGACTCTGCTTTTGAAGGAACTGAGATCACTATAAGCAGCTTTGGACCTTTGGTAGTTATCTTCCTGAAGTACAATAAAACTGTTAGATGTGAATAATAGAGATAAGTCTACGAGGTGGCAGGTATGCCTGCAGTTTTTACAAAAAGTTCAGGCACACTAGAGTTAAGTGCAATTAGGTGCATGTCACTTCAGGGACGTCGGGATGACGTCATCTGTGACATAAGGGGCGGGGTCTCCCGATGAGGTCATCTGGCGGCCACGCCCCTAATGGCTATATAATAAGCTGCAGAGACCGGAGACCGGCATAATCGCCGGAGACGTCGTCGGAGGAGGACCGGAGGAAGAAGAAGAGCCGACAGCAAAAGAGCAGAAGACCAGAAGACCGGAGAGAAGAAGACAAGACAAGAGCGGACAGCAGAAGACCGAAGAGGAGAAAACAAGAAGTGAGGAAAGCAAAAGAGCAGAAGACCGGAGAGGGAGAAGACGGGATGAAGATTTTTAATAAACTTTCCAAAACGTCTCCTGTCGGTATTTACACACACTGTCTTTTATGGGGCGAATGGGTAGGGGTACTATTCACATAGGGAGGGGGTCCGGGATCTGGGGGGCCCCCTTGTTAAAGGGGGCTTCCAGATTCCGATGAGCCCCCTGCCCGCAGACCCCCACAACCACCGGCCAGGGTTGTGGGGATGAGGCCCTTGTCCTCATTAACATGGGGGCAAGGTGCTTTGAGGTGGGGGGTGCAGAGCCCCCCCCCTGCCCCAAAGCACCCACACCCCCCCCATGTTGAGGGCATGTGGCCTGGTATGATCCAGGGGGGGTGGGGCCGCTCGCTCGTCCCCTCCCCTTTCCTGGCATGCCAGGCTGCATGCTCGGATAAGGGTCTGGTATGGATTTTGGGGGGGGCCCCACGCCGTTTTTTCGGCGTGGGGCTACCCTCAAATTCCATACCAGAGCTGAAGGGCCTGGTTTGGAACCTGGGGGGAAACCCCACGCCGTTTTTTCCCGCATTTTGGCGTGGAGTTCCCCCTCAAGATTCTCACAGTGCAGGTCGCGCCGCAAGTCGGATCACCCTGATCCGACCTGCGGTGCGACTTCCATTAAAATCAATAGGCTCCCATAGGGAACCATTGATTTTGAATGGAGGCAGAAAAAACGCTGCTAACAGCTACTGTGGCCAAACGTGCAATAACGCTAGTGGAAAAAGCTACTGAAAGCACGTTTTTACAGCTGCTGTTTCCCGGCGTCAAGTAAACAGCTTTGGAGCACGTTTTTATGATGCCCTGTGTGCATGGAGCCTTAAGATTCCTTAGGCTGTAGCTGGAATTCTACTTTAATTGTGTTTTCTTCGACAATGAAGGTTAAAGAGATCCCATCACCAAGAAGCTAGCATTTTGGCGTTTTGCATCCAATTAGATAATGCCATGGGTTTTGACAAAGCGTAACAGAAAAATAAGAGCAGATAGCTTAATGCAAAGTTGTCAGAAATGAGCAAAAATAAACATAATCATGGAGTTTTGGTTATATGCCCCATGTATTTGCCCTGCTTTAATTTTACAGATGCAAAAATTCTCTATTGGTATAGTTAAACACCTCCACTTCCAAAAGTGGCAGAAATCCTACTGGCCCATGTGGTAGGTTATTACAGGAAAAAACAAATGCTGCCATTTTGCCACCTCTGTTCAGCTATAAGCACGCTCCCAGTGTTTGATTAGGAGCATTATAATGAGAACAAAGAAGTAGAGCACTGAGTTGCTCACAGTGCTACATTTATTCCTCCTTATGTACCGGTAAGTGTTGTTGAGAAGGAGATCACAGGAAGTTGATATAAAGTACCGTTTGGGTACATATGCTAAGTGTGTTTAAAAGAACATTTAAAATAAACTGATTACTGGAGTGCTTTAACAAACAAATTTAGTTCTGCTAATATGGCAATGGCAAGACTACTTTAGACAGTACAATCAGTGTTCTGGTTCCTTGTCCTGTTTACAGAATATGAGATTATGTGACACATTCAGTTTAAAGATGTTTACCTATGTTTACAATATATATAAAGCAATAATTGCTCCATTTCAAAATGATATGTATGTAAAGCAATATTTGCTCCATTCCAAAACTATATACATTTTTATGTTTGGAGGATAAATAACAGTTTCATAATTACAAAAGACAGCAGACATCAGGGGGCTTACCTGGTAGCAGAGGGCAAGGAGCAAAAGTGAGCAGTAGGTCATAGTAACCAATCAGAATACAGCTTTCATTTGTCTGGCTACACTAATATAATAATAAAAAAAAAACGATTGCTGTATAGAAGCTAGGAGTAAGGCTTGCCATACATTATATAATTTTCTTGTACATTTTTCCTTTAGATTTACCAAAACCATACACAGGGCTTGACAAATTTGCCTGAAATCTAGGAGCCAGCTAAAAAAGTTAAAAAGTTAGGAGCCAGTTTTTTTTTTTTTAAACAAACAACCAAGTTTTATTTCCAAAAAATAACATACTAAATTTACACATAAAGACGACTAGAACCCCGCTCTCTTTTATAGCACAATCGGATGGAAAGAGACTGTCTTTTTCCATCCGATGCCATCTGATCCGATCCACGAGATGGATAGAAAATAGAACCACCATCCGTCTGTTTTTGGCGGACAGGATCAGATGGCAGCAGATTACCGCTCCATAGAGGAGACTGAAGGGTCCGATCGGGTCTGCCTGAAAAACTGACAGGCGGACCTGATCGGACAGCCCGTGTGAAAGGGGCCTTTGGATGTGTGGCTGTGGCATGGCGATGAGGAAAAAAAATATATAATATATATACAGTATATATATATATATTTTTTTAATAATAATTGAAAAAAAAAGAAAAATAATTTTTTTTTAATAATTTAAAAAATAAATAAATAATAACCACACTCCCTGTCCACTTACCTTTAAGCAAAGGTAAGTGGACAGGGAGATGAAGCCTGCAAAAACTTCCCTCTCATCTCCTCTTGGGAAGGAGATGGACAGGCATTGAGGACAGTCAGGGGAAACAGAGCCATTAGTGACTGCGTGTTATACTCCCGGCCACCACAAGAGGGTACCCGTTCCCCGTTCTCTCACTGAAGAAGGCCGAAAAGCCGCGGCCTCAATTACCGGATGGCGCGGTAGTCCGTGCACTCGGGCAGTGGGTGGGGGGTGTGCAAAAGGGACAGGACACCTCCTGCAGTGCACCCCAGGCGCCAGGTCGCTAATTCTAGTCGCCAATGCGACCTGGCGCCCGGGGTTTGTCGAGCCCTGATATAATATGAGGTCAAACCTAAACACTTTCCATTTGTATGCAATCAGGCAGGCCCTTGCACTACATAGTTGAAGGCAGGGGTTGACAAATTTTCTTTGAATCTAGGAGCCAGCTAAAAAAGTTAGGAGCCAGTTTTTTTAAAAAAAATCTGCCCCGCGCCCAGAAAAAAAAAAAAGAAAGAAATAAATAAAGGGAAATAAAGGGAAAGAAGGGGAGGGGTGAGAGAGAGAGAGAAGGAGAGAGAGGGAGGGAGAGAGTGAAAGTCTCAGGCAGATGTGTATATGTACAGCTCTATGGTGTGTACAGAAGAATTCTCCAGAAGTGTGGCACTACATCACCTCCACCTTCCTCCTATACACTCAGAAAATGGCCTGCTCTGCTCCCCCACACACGTCTATGCATTTTAAAGCAGATTTATAGAGTGTATATAACAATGTGCAATGTATGTATTGTGTGCTGATTTTTAATGCGGATTGATTTGTTTATTTTCCCTGCTTAGTAGGGAGAAGAAACAAAACAACCATTCCCTTTGTACAGAGCCCTCCCAGGGGAGTTGACGGGTGAGGGCATGCGCCTTAAACAGGCAGCGATGTATGGGTACACTGCAGGTCCTGTAGTTACAGCCCTGTTGCAGTATATGTACTGCGGCAGGTGGGCAAGTGGTTAATTACCAATGGTATTTGTAAAATGCAGCATGAAGGGGGTTAATGTATTGCTACTGGTCACTAATGCATTAGTGACCAGTGTCAGAAAATTAACCCCTTTGTGCTGCATTAGTGGCAGTGTTTATAAACCCCTACATGCTGCAGCATAAATGAACACCGATACTAATGCCACTAATGCAGCACAAAGGGGTTTATTTTCTGACACTGGTCACTAATGCATTAGTGACCAGTGGCAATACATTAACCCCCTCATGCTGCATATTACCATTGGTAATTATATAACCTCTGCCCCCCCCCCCCCAGAGTATGCCAATTCAACTGTAAATGCAAATCTGCTTACTTTTCGGATGCGCTGGCTGGCTGATTCCTTCCCGGCGGCTCTCTATGGTGCTCTCCGATCCCGCCTCCCGGTGACGTCGCGCCTTGCCGGGACTCGTAAGCATCTGTCAGGCGGAGATTACCCTGCGGCTCTGCCTGACAGGGAAGTGAAATCCGGGTCCTAGGCTTGTGCCGAATGCAGGAGTGCACTCGGCACATCCTCCTTACAGCTCTGCAGTGTTGTAGCGCGACCGGCGCCCGGCGTCACTTGTTGCCCAGAAAGTAACACACTGTCAGCACTTCACCTGCTCTGCGCCCCCCTTTCTAAAATAAATTGATCCGCCCACCCCTTGTACCGGGCGGCCCTGCTCACACACCGCTCAGCTGCGGACCCAGCACTCTTACCTGATGTGCCGGGTGACCGCAACGAGGAGGGCTGACAGTGGAGACTGGAGAAGAGGCAGCCGGTTCTGATTGGTCAGCGCCGTCCATGTGACGATGCTGACCAATTAAAATGCCTTGTCAGGACACAGAGATAGGAGCCGCGGGGATTTCAAATCTCTGCATCACAGAGCGGCGTCCCGATGCCTGACAGGAGATGGCTGAAATCCTAGGCGCCCGGACTAAGTTTCTAGTCGCCAATGCGACCTGGCGCCCGGGAATTGTCGAGCCCTGGTTGAAGGTAAATCTAAAGGAAATTGAATAACACAAATTGTAAAATGTATGGCCAGATTTACTATACTTCATTATCCTATTACTCTTGTAAATGTGTGTTCTACTTTGCTATTTTGTAAATGATATAGCTGAAGGAAAGCTGAAAACAGTAGCGTGAAAGTTTCTGAATACTGAAGGGCTTATTTACTAATGGAGCAGTTTTGCCCTATCCCATGTTCACTTTAAATACATGTAAAGCTAAAGGAAAATATCAATTTATTTTTACCTTTCTAGCTCTTATTGGGTTTGAAGTGAAAGCAGAAGGACATAGATTGATAATTTATTACATTTGAATTTAGATGTCCATTTTAGTTTGTTTAGGAATGGTCACATTATGATGGGCTTGTAAGAGTGTTGCCTAGGGTAGCAGGGGGTACAAAGCGGCAAGAAAGGATAAAAAACTTCCCCACAGCAGCAGAGCTCCTCAGTTAGGCATCCATCTCATTCGCCATCTTGAACATATTATTATGGACAATTACAGAAGATCAGGGATCCTGAAACTACGGCTTTCCAGCTGTTGTGGGACTTCACATCCCATGAGGCTCTGACATTCACAGACATGACTAGGCTTGTAAGGGAATTGTAATTCCTGAACAACTGGAGGGCAAAAGTTTGAAGACCCCTGCAGTAGATCATCCTTATATTTTCAGAATATTGTATTACAAATCAAGCTGACATAAAATAATGTTCTAATGTTTTTTTTAAATATTTTGTGATTCAGTTCTTATAAAAGTTAAGTGGATATTGAAGCTTCTAGGTTTCTCTAATGTTATTGCTATTTGGCTGGTAAAGACTATTAACACCCAACTCCATGATAATTAAAAAATCCATCCAAGCAACAGTCCCCCCTACACTGCACTTGTTATGTCTAGGAGATTCTGGAACAGGCTGTATAACTTACCCAATTCCTTGCTACAGTTGGCTGCAGCACTCTCCATCTACACCCAAAGTTACAGTCTATGAATGGAGCCTGGCCATCATCATGTACAATACAGGGACATTAACCCTGTATTGTACATTTATGGCACTTTTCCACTGCAAGTACCGGCTCGGCTCTACTCGGGCTTGCTTTGCCCGGTTTGGTTTTCCACTGCATGGTACCGCATGGTACGGTGTTGGAACGGTTCGGTACGGTTTGGTACGGTTTGCTTTTCCACTAAAGTAGTACTAAAGTAAGTGGTGGGATAACAACGATTCTCTGACCAATCAGTGGCTAGTAGTGACAAACAGTCAAGGCTGCATGCAAAGGATTGTGGGATATGGTACCGGTACGGCCCTCTTGGAACCACAACGGAGGTGGTACTGTTTAAGCGAGCCGTACTGTTCGGTTCCATGTAGTGGAAAAGCGCCGCCGTACCGTACCAAACCGTTCCTACACCGTACCATGCGGTACCATGCAGTGGAAAAGCACAAAGGCGAGCCGAACCGTTCGGTTCCATGCAGTGGAAAAGCGCCATTAGAAGGCTCAAGTGCGACCCGCGCTAGTTATAGTTTACAGAGCAGCTGTGGGGAACCAGTTGCAGCGCTGGAGGGAGCCTGCTGGAGCAAAAAGTAAGGTAAATATTTTCTTCTTGATGCTGTGCCCCTACGCTAAAAGAGCATTTAACCATTACATGGTGGAAGGGTAGAGAGGTTCTCACTGTAAGAGCCGGTTCACACTACTCCGACTTGTTAGGCGACTTGGTCGCCTGAGAAGTAGCGATCCATGCTGTGCAATGGAACCGTTCAAATCAGAGCGACTCAAGTCGCTCCGACTTAGAAATAGGTTCCTGCACTATTTTTGGGTGAAGTCGGAGTGACTTGCATTGACTTCTATTATGAGAAGTCGTTTGCAAGCCGCAATAAAGTCGTGCTGCACGGGCGACTTCAAAGTTGCCCAAAGTCAGGGCGACTTTGAGTCGGAGTAGTGTGAACCGGCTCTAAGGGTCAATATTTGACTTAAAATGTCTCTTTACCAAATACGATAACATAGTCCGTCAGGCTGAAAAAAGATACAAGTCCATCAAGTTCAACCAGTTATAGATAATCTCAATAAACAGAATACCATATCCATGATTGATCCCAAAAAAGTAAAAAAAAAAAAAAAAAAAAGAAAGAATAAAAATAAAGCATGGTCTAACTTGATCCAACAGGAGAAACGTTCCTTCCTGATCCCTTAACCTCCCTGGCGGTATGATTATGTCTGGAAGTTCATACCAAAAGCGGTACAATTATTTTCATGGAAATTTGGTGTTATGTATTATAGGCCTACAATTCTTAGTAATTACTGACTTAAACCTGAGCAAAACAAGACTCTAGTAGACATCCCAGATGTGATAAATTTTGAAACACAAAATCATGAATTATAATCTCATAAATAATGTAATTTTATTCAATAATGCAGTAAATAAGGAAATTTGTCAAAGAAAGAAAATTCAATACAAATGCTGCGTGTGATAAATCTTGAAACAAGGAACTACACAAAGTCCAACGTCACAGTCAGGACAAAGGAACCTAGTTTCCTTTCGGACTTTCTTTCCATTTCTATCGCGTTTCGAGCAGCAAACAACACACATCCTGGTTGGTGCTGCCTTTTTTGCAGTTGGCAGAATATAGTCTGCAAAGTGACGGCCGGTCAGACGCTCTGGGTTGACCACGTCAACAGCGCGACGTCCAGGTCTATTTTCAACTCCTGATGGTGTCTGGTACTTTGCAAATATCTGCTCAGCCACCTTCCAGACAAACTCGGAATGAGCAAGAGGGTTTTCACTGTTGGCTTTGTGCAGGATGTAAGCGTTCCATAGACATTGTTCCAGAAGATGTCTAAATATTTTTTTATAGTATTTTTTTTGCTGTTTTCGTACAGCGGGATAGAAGGTCATGGCCTGATCGGCTCTGTCCACACCTCCCATTGTTTTGTTATAGTCAATTACGACCTGTGGTTTCAGCACATCAGTCCCACGTTTTGTATGGACCGTGGCAGTGGAGGTAGTGTGAACAGTGCTCATAAGACACACATCCTTCTTGTCTCTCCATCTCATTGCCATCATCTTTCCCTTCTGCCAGGCAACCATTTCTCCGGTTTTTAGTTTTTTTTTGGCAAAAAAAGATGGCATGTCTCAACGGTTAGGCCGAACGGTACCATATGCGTCGGTTCTATTTTGTAGCAAAACATCATATAGTTCCGGGGAGGTATAGAAGTTGTCCGTCATCAAACAATATCCCTGGTTCAGCAAGGGGTCAAGAAGTGTCAGGACGGATGATGTGGCAATCCCATAGTCGCTGTACCTGGGGTTGAATTTAGTGCCTTTGCAGGTGTAAATTATGGAATTCCATATGTACCCCGTGGATGACTCGCAGAGCATATATGTTTTGATGCCAAACCGTGCTCTTTTTGATGCGATGTACTGAATCCAACTTAGGCGACCCTTGTAGGCCATCAAACTCTCATCCACGCTGATGTCCCTTTCTGGCACGTAGGTCCGCTGGAAATTTCCCACAATAAGTTGCCATACCTCCCAGATCTTTTTCAGTTTGGGCGCAGGATGCGTGGCCTCATCAAATTCCTCATTGTTTGTGAAGTGGAAATACTTCATAATCAGGGAGAAGCGATACTCAGACATCACGGTCCCAAAGAACGGTGTGGCCAGTAACCTGTTGGTGGTCCAGTACCATTTTTGGAACGGTTTCCCCACCAACCCCTGAAGAAAGAGGAGTCCCATAAACAGCCACATGTCCTCTTTCGTTACCGGTTCCCACCTTCTGCTTCGGGAAAGCCTGGCATGCAGCGTTGCGGATTGCTGCTGTTGATAGCGATTCGTCTCGGCGACAATTAATTCAATTACCTCCTCAGTGAGGAATAATTGCAGGTAGGCCAGAGGATTGTCACGCTCAACATCTACCTTCATCCCAGGTGATCCGGTGAAGGGGAATCTTGGGGGCGCTACCTGGTCCGCATCGCAATCAATAGCGCACCAAGTGCGCACATCGCTGAGGTCAGGGTCATCGCCGTTCTCACTTGCCAGATCCGTGTCAGTGTCAGTGTCGGACGACAAATCACCGCATGACTCGCTATCGCTCACTTCCGCGAGCACCTCCGGGTCGCTGTCTCTGCCGCTGTCACTCAGCTGGTCCAAAAGCGGTTTAGACTGGCGCTTTTTTGATGCCATAATATATTTTTTTTTTTTTGGGCACAAATCACAAGTTTACTGAAGAGAGGGGCACTGTAATGTCAGATCTGAGGTGATCTGTGGTGATACAGTGTAATCCTATCAGATTACAGTGTATCACCTCTTTTATTTTGTTTCACTTTCAAAACTCCCGCCCAGTTCCGCTCCCGTGCGCCGCCTCTGCTCGCAGGGAACGGAACCAGGAAGTCAGATGCCGGTCACTCGACGATCGGAGCGAAGGACATCGCTGGATCGCCGGGACAAGGTAAGTGGAATGCTTCTGGGAGCCAAGGGAGGCTCCGCTGGCACTCTGCAACTCTACCCAGAGCGTGACTCGGGGTTACTGCTCTTGATATGAAAATTCAACCCCGAGTCACGCTCGGGATTACCGCCTAGGAGGTTAAGACAATTGGTTATTACATGGATCAATTATCTTTGGTGTTATTACTTTTGTTACTTAAAAAGTAAACCGATATTCAGAATACATCAGTTTTCCCCATTATGGATATAAATGTTATGTTAAATGTGCCATCATGCTAATATTGTAATTAAAAAAAAAATCTAAGATTTTTCAGTAGTCTGTTACGTTGGAGATTCCCATTTGAAGGTATACTTTGTTCAAACACTTTGAAATCAGAAACCTTCTAATGAACACACACAACAAACCTTCTAAGGAACATATAACTTAAAGTGATTGTAAAACAATCACCAGTGTTAATTTCGTCGACTAAAATGTTTTTGTCGACTAAATTAATACAATTTTAGTCGACTAAAATACGACTAAAACAATTCAGATGACTAAAATACGATAAAACTGAAATGGCATTTTAGTCATAAGAATAAATTCGACTAAAACTAAAATGGTATTTTAGTCATAAGACTATAAATAAAACTAAATTAAAAATTAACACTCCTCTGCTGGCCATTTCTAAATCGGCAACGCAATTCCATCCAGAGCCTGTAATAATAGCACATTAAAGTTTAAACATGTATTGCACCACCGCATAAGCATAAGTAAGGGGCATCTACTAAGCTGCTGAAAACTAAAAAATTAAGAAAAAGTGTTTCTTATATTTTTCCCTAATATTTAATGATGGTAATATATTCAGGTAATATGTGCAATGACAGCCAATGGAGTTTACAGTTTTCTGTATTTTAAAGTTACACTTCAGTTTGTCAAAAGCAATATTTCTGTTTGTTTATGAAACTTGGTTTTATTTATAAAGATGTTATATATCACAATGGCTAAGGCTCCGTTCACATGTAGGGGTTTTAGGGGAGTTTTTCTGCTCTAGGATCAGCTCTCAAAACGCCCAACAAGACAAATCCTATTCATTTCAATGGCCCCTGTTCACATCTAAGCGTTTTGACGCTGTGAGCAAAACGCCCAACGCTCAAAAAAGTACTTGAGCTTCTTTTTGGGCAGATTACAGGCGTTTTCCATTGGCCTCTATTCAATCTAAAAACGGCTGCACAAAAAAACGCCTGTAAAAACGCCTGAAAAACATGGTTAAAATCGCAGTAAAAAACGCGTGAAAACACTACGCTCAGGTGTGAATGTAGCCTAAATCTGTGTCTGTAGTGCGTGTTCAAACCTTATAATAACATATTATTCGATTTTTACTCCAGGAGTATACAATTTGTTTGGAAATGCTAGAGAAATGTTTAAATAATGCATTACAATTAACCTAAACCTATTCGATTTGTAGTTGACTAAAATGTATGAGATTTTAGTTGACTAAAATGTCCTGGAGATTTTAGTCGACTAAAATATGACTAAAACTAAAACAATTCAGATGACTGAAATACGACTAAAACTAAAATGGCATTTTAGTCAAAAGACTATAACTAAAACTAAATTTGCTGCCAAAATTAACACCGACAATCACCATGTAAAACAACCCATTCAATTTAAAATAAAAATGAAAGGCAAAACATTTTTGTATAGATATAAAAAAAATAATATACACCTTTTTTCACCTATTTATAAGTGATTACATACACTCTGTTTTCAGCTGCATACGATGTAGGGATGCACCGATCCGATATTCGGATCGGATATCGGTCCCGATACGGGCAAAATAGCTGGATCGGGGGATCGGTAAAATTAAGAGATCCACGGGCCGATCCGGTTTTGCTCTTTACATAGCATGTGAGGGAGCAGAGAACAGCTGTCAAAGAAAAAAAAAAAAAAAGAGCCTCCTGCAAATGCCTTTCAACTCTCCCAGTTAAGTAAACACAATGATTACAATGTATCTTTTTGTTCCGTCTGCCGGAGGAGGGAAGTTTAACCTCTTAAAGACTAAGTCCTCGTTCACACTGGGGCGACCTGTGAGGCGACCTGGTCACCTCACAGGTCGCTGTAGGTCGCCTTCCATAGGGAAGCTGCAGACCCGTTCTAATAGGAGCGACACAAGTCGCTCCGACTTAGAAAAAGGGTCCGGAGCTTCTTTGGGGCGACCCGGAGCGACCGTCATAGACTTCAATGTTATGAAGTCTGTGCCGGCCGCTCCGAGGTCGCGGCTCGCTGCTCGCACCGCGACCTCGGAGGTCGCCCCGGGAAGTCGGATCGCCCCAGTGTGAACGGGGCCTAAACCCATGACATTTTAGATTTTGAATGCAAAATTGTTATAAGGTATCTGCCGATACCGATCCGGAAGTATTTTTTTTGTTATAAGCTCACAAAACAGTACTTCCGGATTGGACTCGGGATCGGCGATTTCACAAAGCAAAAGATCGGGATCGGGACCAAAAAAGTCAGATCGGTGCATCCCTAATAAAAAGCTCAGTGAGCTTGGGGTGGCGAAACAGCAGTACACTGGTCTTTCCAGTGAATGGCTGTGCAGGGGGGGTTGTCAGGACAAGTCATGTCATTGGAGGGGAGCACACTGAGTTCGGCATGCTATCCTGCTTAGTGTGGTCAGTATTTAATAGGAAAGCAGGGGACTGTCAGGAATACCAGGGATTTCACATAAAGGAAGCAATACAAAGAGAATAGGTACTTTTTCATACAAGTACATGGTGCAGCAGGCACATATCAGGAATATGAAATGTTGGGTTTATTAATTTGATCCGTCGTTTAGCAAGCCTGTATTTTCATCCTGACCCATTTTCCTAAGCTGTGCTAGGAAATTAGAGGAAACATGGTGTACAGGTTACGTATGAATACATTTGTACATGTGTAGCTTGGATACACATGAATGTACAAGATATATAGGTGTGCTTATGTCATTTGTGTTTGAACTCAGCTCAGCAATAATGTGAATTAATTTATGGTCTCCTTTATACCATTCTGCTTTAATGAATGTCTCTATAATACCAAGCTTCAGACACAGTGTCTTGCTGTCTGCCATGCGGGATCACTACTCTTTTCACATATAATCAAAGACACAGATATCTAAAGTGTGTGATCAATGCAATTTGTGTGTGTGGGATGGTTTGGTTGCATTGTTTTGGACTGTAAGGAAAGTTAACACCTGCTTCAAATGCTTATCCTCCAGATGGTAAAAATAAAGCCTTCTTTTTGTGATTTTTTTTTTTGTCATTTTAGTCATTGCTGATTATTATCAGTGTCAAAAGGTTAGGCCATATGTTACATTTGAATAGAGAAGTTGCAATGCTACAGCTCAAACGATACAATCTGAGTTAATGCTGTTCCAATCTGTTTCCTAAAATATCTAAATAATACACAAAGACAATTCCAGAATATACATAAAAGAGAGTTATGCGCTCAACACATTATACACTGTTTTTGGACAAAGTTTGATTATACTTTACTGATTTATAAAGGCAACCTTTGAATTTTTTTATGTGCACTTGTATAATCCCAACTGTACCTGTATTTGCAAAAAATGTTTTAATAAGTTTATCACCAATGTCACCTGCATATAATACTAGCACTGAATGGAAAAAGCTATTACAACATTCTAGCACAGCTGGCTTACACCATTATGTCTCTTTTCCATATCATCAGGATGTAACCATGCTTTTATCAATCGGGTACAGAGGTTTTTTTTTGTAACAAAAAAAAAAAATGAAAGCGGAGTTCCAGCCTCCCCCTTTCAAAAATTAAAAGTCAGCAGGTACACATACTGTAGCTGCTGACTTTTAATACTAGTACACTTACCTGTCCTGGAATCCAGCGATGTTGGCACTGCAGCTGATCGTTCCATTGGCTGTCGGGTGCTGCACCCACCATTGCTGGTAAGGGAACCTTACGACTTCACAGGCAGGTCCCTACTGCGCATGTGTGAAGCGTGCTGAGCTCTCTTACTGGCAGGGAAAGGGGACAAACTTCTGATACCTGAACAGATCCACTGCTGAACTGGAGCAGAACAGAATTAATGTCATTTTTATGAGGTCTGTGTCAGTTAATTTTCTTCTTGCATTTTGTAATGAATCCATGTTAGGTCTGTGGGCAGGTGGACATAAATGGATGTGTATCAGTGTACATCATTATAACTAATCCATCAAGTCTTATGAGCTCAGTTTTGGAAAGATTGTGTTTGAGGAAGTGGTGTTACATCCAAAATGATATCTAAATAGAAGATTGACGGGGTTAGCAGAGGAGTAGAGACATAAGTTTGGGTGTTGTCAACATAAGAAGGGTATTGGAAGCCATGGGAGGAGGGTATCAGCTAACCTAGGAATGAGTAGAAGCGTAGAATAGAATAAGAAGTCCATGGGGCAGCTGGTTAGGTGGGCATTACAAAAAAAAAATAGTAACCTCCTCTATGGTAACAGGGTTAAGAGAGAAACGTTTTGAATGTGGAGGTGGACATGCCATGTTAGGTGGGGAAGATATCTGGGCATTGGAGATCTCATAACAAATTGCTACAGTCCTTAATTTAAATGATTGTAGGTAGCAGAGGATGAAGTAGTAGGCTCATTTCTCATAAATATAAACTTAAAATATTTTCTTTTTAGCGTTTAAGAGCGGCTTTCTATCTTTTCAAGCTGATCATTGAATTCAGTTTTTGGTACAGTTTTTTCAAGTCTATAATTTGTGCTTAAAGGATAAACTAACTTAAAAAAAAAAAATAAATAAATGCACATTTTTTTGCAGGTAAAAAAATGTGCATCTATTTTTTTTCTTATGAGCTGCAGTGCATTGCATCTGCAATCAGCAGATCGTAGGTGCAGTGCCAGGCTCCTGCAGACTCTCAGCACAGCTGTCTGCCCTTTCCTCCAGTACATGCAGACATTTACTGAAGTCCAGGAAGAATCAATGCACTAACTGCTCACCAATCCTCTTGCAGTTATTTGAAAACTACAAGCCGTCTGCCGAGGTAGAAAACAGTACTTGTAGTTAATTCACAGGACTCTGAATGAATGACATGGCTGTGTGGGCGGAGCTCCTCACAGCCCCACTGTGTTTAAATTGTGACAGCAGATGCGGGAAGATGATCCCCTGTCCGCTGTCACAATAAAGGATTGGGTCGTGGTGCGGGCAGGTACTTTAGTAACATGTTACACCCTGAAAATATGTGTAACATGTTACTGAAGTTAGACTTGTCCTTTAACTTGGTGATGTGGAGAAGATCACAATGATAGGATCATAGTTCAGTGTACACATTAGTTTTCATTTTTTACTGCTGTTTCCTCTATGCAGTCACACTCTCCTGTTACAATTGCAGATATCCAATGGTTTTAAATGATAGTTCTATGATTCTCCTGGTCATAATAGGTATGTGCTTATTAAAGAATCACATTAGTAGTTAACAGGGAACAATTAGGCCCCTTTCACAAGGGCAGTGCACCAGACAGAATCCGTTTTGCTCAGCGGGGATTGATCCACTGATCCCCGCTGAGCAGGTGGATGACAGCTCTGTCTCCGCTTACTTTGCAGAGACGGAGCTGTCAGATCCCCGCTCCCCTCTATGGGAGATCGTATGAAAATGGACCGCCTGTCCGTTTTCATCTGATCCGATCCTCCAGATGGATGGAAAATAGGGTTTCCATCCGTCCGGGTTTCATTGACCACATCGGAGAGCAGCGGGGGTCAGCGAAGATGTCACTGCTGACATCCGCTGTTCCATAAGACTGCATGGGGCATCTTATCAGGTCCGCCTGAAAAACTGACAGACGGATCGGATCGGAAAGCCTGTGTGGAAGGGGCCTAACAATCAACAAATATATTATATGTTATCATAAGCTCCTTTATAGACTGCATCAAAATTTTTTAGCATGATAATTCTGGATATTTGCCTATCTCCCTTTGTCCTGGGAGCTTGCTGCACGGCCCACTCCTAGCACAGAGACCGGGGTCTCATTGAGAGCTCCGAGCCCTGTTTTAACGACCGGGACCTGGAACGTCCGATTCAGGGTCATCTGATCGCTGTGATAGCCTCTGATTGGCTATCACAGTGATCAGTCATTGTGAAGCCCGCCCCCCGTGTTTTTTTGTCTCTGTGAATGGACGAGAGAGATATTGTATTACTCTCTGTCGTGGCAGAGATAGAAAAAAAAGTGTGTTAAAAAAATAAAATAAAAATAATAATAATAATATAAAAAAAAAAAATAAATAAAAAAAATACCTAGATCAAGGTGTGATTTAGGTCAGTGGCAGGGTTAGTGTTTGGGTCAAAGGTCAGGGTCAATATTTTTTGCACAGGATTTTTTTTCTTTTAATTCGTATCAGTGTCAGCGTGTTTTAGGTAGGATTAAAAAAAAGCAAAATGCGCACTATTGTTTCTAGGCTGTACTACGGATACAAACTACAACTAACATACACATATGTGATATTGCTGCGATCGTCAAGAGCAGGAGAATTTATTTTGGTGGTTCTTTGGTGGTAGGTTATGGAAGTAACATGAAATATACAATTACATTTTTAAAAAATTATATTTTTTTTACTATTTTGGGCCAGTTTTCCTTTGATAATAAAAAAAATAAATAAATCAGGAGCTATCCATTACTATTTACCACCAAATGAAAGCCCAATTTGTCCTGAAAAAACAAGGGATAGTCCACCTGGATGCACTAAGTAGTTGTGATGAGATGTATGGTTTTACCAACACATGTTAAAATTGCAAAAATGGGCTTAGGCATTTAAATATGTTTTACCCTAAAGCCCCGTACGAACGATTGGCCGATTGGCGGCTTGTTAGTATGATGCTTCCGACAACCGACAGCGAATTTTCGGCCGAACAGAATCTGGCGTGCAGACTTTAAAATTTTTGTTGGCCGTCACCAGAACGGCCGATTGTTCGCCAGTCAGTACAGAATTCGGCCGACAAACAGCAGATTAGCAAGACTGGGCATGCTCAGAAAAGAAAAAACACACGGAAAGTTAACCATCACATGACATCACTTCTGCAGTTGGTTGTTGTTGGCCGACAAAATTCGTGTGCAGTCTTTAGCACTTTTCAGCGGACAGGACAACACCGGACAAAAGACGGCCGATCGTTCGGCCGACATTCGGTACGTGTGTACGGGGCTTTAGGCTCAAAGAGGTTAAGTTAATAAAACCTCAAAAATGCTTCGCAAAACACAGTGCGATTGGCTGAATCAGATCGCATGGGTGGGAACACCCATGCGATTTGATGTCAGTGCGGAAAAAACAACAGTGCCTGCCCCTTTTATGCGGGTGTGCTGCGATTTGCAGTGCAATTTGAGCCTTACAAAATGAATGGCTCAAATCGCACTGCAAAGAATCACATGAGATTTGAACAGGAATGAAGTGCGATTCCTGAATCACATGCCGTTTCCTGCAATAATGCCATGCACCGCAATAATGTTGACCAGTACTCACCTGTTGATTCTCATCTGTTCATACAAGTAACAGCAATTGAGCTGTGGGTTGCGATGAAATAAATTAAAGTGGAACTTTATTCTGAAAATTATGTTTTGCTAGATCACGTCTGGCTGACCCCCTTTTGCAGGTATAGCTATGTAAAACATTGAAAATAAGTACCTATACTGTTTAAAATCCAGTAATACACATTCTCGCCCTGCTCTGCACATACCCAGTTGCTCTCTATTTTTACACACTGCTGAATTTGTAGAGGCCGATCTGCTCACAGCCCTAAAGCAGAATTAAACCCTCCTGTCCTTTACAGCCAAGGAAGCTGCTTCTGTTTGATCTGTAACTGCCATGGTGTTGCACATGTAATCAGTTATGACACCAGTCATTTGATGGTTTTGACAGTTTGGTTGAGGACACAAGAAAATGTAACAGCAATCCCAGCATTCCTGGAATGTAACTGTTTTTTGAAACCATTAAATCAATTGCTTTGTTCCGCTTTATGATTTACTGCTGTTCAGGGGCTCTGAGCATGAGCAAAATGGCAGCCTCCAGTAAGAAGAAACAGGAGCAATGCTGGAGGCAATTTACAGCCCACACTATTTTGGTAGCATAATTATATATGTGGAATGTATATTCCTGGCTAAAGAACATTATTTTTTTTTATCAAGTTGTTAACCGCTTTAAATGACAAAATGGGGCTTTTTGGAAATGAAAGTGATTTCGTTTCCCAGGTTTGGGCAGATTGAGCAGGGGGCTTAATGTATCATTGTTTTATATTTTATTGTTCAAAGATTTCATAACATTTTTGCATTGACATACAAAGCAGTAGAATAGATACAGTTCATTTAATGTGATATCCCAATCTGTGAAGTGTTCATCCACCGCTGGGGGTCACCAATGTGCTCACAGAACTCTCAAATTTAAGCCTTATTTAAGCTGAGCATTCTGTGAGCCCATTGGTGACCCACAGCGCTGGAAGAACATTTGTGATTGGGATATATCTTTAAATTAAATGTATCTATTCACTTCATGTGACGGAATTCACATTTACATTTGGATATATGATTTATTCATGCACTTTATTATCTGGTTGAATGCTTTATGATTTATACTCCATGTGACGGATTATGTTCACCTATACTAAGGCATGTTTTTGCTTTTTATAGCAATTTAGGATTGTTATAGAGCTACTTAGGTATCACTTGGTTATCTATTATTGTATGTTTTATCATTTATAGGCTGCGCAACTCCAACCTTCACTTTAACCACTTGCCTACCGGCCACTTTCACCCCCTTCCTGCCCAGGCCAATTTTCAGCTTTCAGCGCTCTCACATTTTGAATGACAATTGCGCGGTCATGCTACACTGTACCCATATGACATTTTTATCATTTTTTTCACACAAATAGAGCTTTCTTTTGGTGGTATTTAATCACCTCTGGGTTTTTTATTTCTTACAAAAAAAAATAGAAAAAAGACAGAAAATTTTGAAAAAAAAAAAGTTTTTCTTATTTTCTGCGAGTAAATTTGAAAATAAATAAAATTGTCTCCTTCACTGATGTGCGCTGATGAGGCGGCACTGATGGGCACTGATAGGCTGCACTGATGGGCACTGATGAGGTGGCACTTATGGGCATTGATGAGGTGGCACTGATGAGGTGGCACTGATGAGGTGGCACTGATGAGGAGGTACTAATATGCCGCACTGATGAGCACTGATAGGTGGCACTGATAGGGGGCACTGGTGAGCACTGATAGGTGGCACAGCTGGGCACTGAAAGGTGGCACTGCTGGGCACTGAGAGGTGGCACTGCTGGGCACTGAGAGGCGGCACTGACGGGCAGCACTGATGGGCACTGAGAGGCGGCACTGCTGGGCACTGATGGGTGGCACTGATGAGCACTGATGGGCGGCACTGATGAGCACTGATGGGCAGCATCATCAGTGCCCACACTCAGTGCCCATAGTGCTGCTAGTCAGTGCCAATCACTGCCTAGATGAGCAGGCACTGATGGGCACTGACTGGCAGCACTATAGGCACTGATTGTGGGCACTGATGGGGGGCACTGATGGCGGGCACTGTGGGCACTGATGGTGGGCACTTATTGTATTTTATTTACCTTTTTTGTAATCAGGGCACTGGTGATCAGTTCCCTGATTACATGTCTCTGTGTCCCCTAATCGCTGTTCAGCTCTGCTCTTCCTCACACGCAGTCTCTGTGTGAGGAAGGAGAGCTGGCGATGAGAGATGATCTCATATGTTTACATATGAGATCATCTCTCATTGCATGGTCCGATCATGTGGTATATGGCCGCTGTGATTGGCCATTTACCACGATCTGTGATTGGCTGTGTCCAAGGGACACGGCCGACACAGATTTTCCCTGATGCGCGCTCGTGGGAGCGCGCGAGAAGCCTGTTACTGGGAGGCCGTATAAAGATGGCCTCCCGGAAATTAGAGCCCGCGCTGTAGCCGTACTTCGGCTATAGCGCGGGCGGCAACAAGTTAAATTGATTGATTGTACTGCCATTAGCCATTGTTTAATGCAGGAATTTTATGCCTTTTATTGGCTAACTTAAGTTATTAGAGATGCAACCTGGATCTCTTAGGATTTCTTAGATCCATTTGTCATGCTTTATACATTTTCTTCAATTACCAATTCCTAAATCTTGATGAAGAAATCTAAGCAATCTTGTATTCTTAATACATTAAGTTAGCCTGTAAAAGGGTATCACTTAAACATACCTGCAATCATTCTGCAATCTTCTTATTTAATAAGGCTTCTCAAGAGTTCTGTACTAAGCTGCAGCGAAGTATGAATTGAATCAGATTATATATGCAAATCTATCAACTTTTGTGCTCTGGGGCAATCCCATGAAATATAGAACATGGAGACAAGAGAGGAACCACCTCAGACTCTATCTGGTGTTGAGTATCATCTCATTAGCACTTTGTATGTATTTTGTAGAGCCATCATACTAAACAAGCCTCCAGCCACCTGTGCCCAAATCATATCTTAGTCTGTCTGCCCAAAGGTGGCCCTCAGGTACTGATATGGAGGCTTTGTGTTATGTTCTTTATTTAGAGGGGGGATAAGACCTGTGGGTTTGGGGCTATTCAGATATTGTCTCTCTAAGGAGGTAATCAGAGGTGGGGTGTCTGTTTTGCCCTATAGCAGCAAATGTAAGAAATCCAGAAGTTTCCATGCTCTCTTCGGCTATTGGAAAGTCTAAATCCAGGGTAAAAAAAGTTATAAACATGTTTAAATGTAACTGCATTCTATTTGCCCAAGCACTGACATAATGTCAGGTTTTGGATAATAGTATGATAATGTGGGGGAAGCCATATACATTTTTATATAGAAATGGAAGTGGCTTCCATAATGTTCACATAAGCCTAATGCTCTGGTAAGTTTAGATTGGTAACATATAGCAGTAGATATCCTGGGCTTTAACATTCCCCCATGAATTTCAGAAGTTTATGCATAAAATGTGACTCAGGATTGGAATTGGCAGGGTTCATAAATAATACAATCATTTCGGCAAGTATGACATTTTTTTGCATGAAACACAAAAAAAAACTGGGTAATTTTCTGCATAAAGGGAGGTAAAGACACAGATAATGTAGACTTCCAAACAAGGGATCTTAAAGGTCCTCCCAAATTAAAGTGGTAATAAAGTCTTTGTGTTTAAAATAAGCTGATAGGCAGTGTTTTTATAACACAAGAGACCCTAAAGGTCCCTTCTGTCATAAATGTCAGTGGGTAATGTAATCTGAGCAGCACATGCGCAACTCATATCACATTTATGGCACGCTCTGTGTGGTGCAGCGATGTGAAATCTGTGCACATGCACAAGAGTGATGTCACCACAGTTCTGCCATTCAAGTGGCCATAGATAGGAAATCCAGATGGAACAACGGGGAAAGATGAAAGCGCCGGGGGAGCTGTGACAGCTGTTCGCTGGTGGGCTCAGTTTGCAGGTAAGTCTGTCATAATGTGCTAGGGGCTCTGGTGCCTCTCAGATTCTAAGAAAACAATTATTATGTTCAATTTCCAGTCATTGTTATACATTAACAATGACTTTTGTGGTGAAACTTGCTATATTACTGGCTTCCCAGAACCATATTAACCACTTGCCGACCAGCTGCCGCAGATATACTATACGTCGGTTCGCGGGAGCGCTCATGGCGGGCGTGGGCAACCCTGGAGGCACTCTCACGCCCCCTGCGCTGCAGGGAAGCCAATCCATGGGGCCGGCATCCGTGATTGCTGCCAGGCACCCGTGATTTCTGCCAGGCACCCGTGATCGCTCCCCGTGGAGAGAGAACAACGGTCTGCTGTTGTAAATAGGGATGCACCGAAATTTCGGTCACCGAAATTATCGGCCGAAAATGGGCCTATCCCATTTCGGCCGATAATGGGTTAAAAATGCCGAAATTAATGGCCGCCGTGAGAAAGGAGGAGGGCGCAGCGCAGGTTTGAAAAGTCCCGCCTCTGGCCAGCCGCCCGCCTCTCAATGATGTCCCTACTACTACGACCTGTGTATGAACGAAGTGACATACCGGGCGAGAGGGTGGGCGAGTGGCCGCTAATAGCTATAACTATGTGAGCCTTCACTTCCCTGTCATGCGGGTATCTCCTCTGACAGGGAAGTGAAGCGCTCACATAGTTACAGCTATTAGCGGCCGCTCGCCCGCCCTCCTGCCCGGTGTGTCAGTTCATTCATACACAGATCGTAGTAGTAGTGACATCACCGGGTGGCGGGCCACCGGCCAGAGGCACGCCTTTTGAATGAAGGACACCGGAGGAGCACTCAGCAGAGTGAGAGTAAGGAGATTGAATCGTTGGGATGGGGAGGGACGCTGAGGCAGAGGGGGGGGGGTGTACTGCCGAGAGGGACGCTGAGGCAGTGGGGGGGGGGGGAAGCTGAGGCGAGGTTACCAATGGTATTAGTATTATGCAGCATGAGGGGGTTAATGTATTGTCACTGCTGGTCACTGATGCATTAGTGACCGACAAGTGGCAGTTAATTAAGCCCTTTGTGCTGCATTAGCGCAACCAGTATCAGTGCAACCAGTGTTAATTTACACTGATACTGGTTGCACTAATGCAGCACATGGGGGTTAATTAACTGCCACTGGTCGGTCACTAATAGATGAGTGACCAGCAGTGGCAATACATTAACCCCCTCATGCTGCATAATACAAATACCATTGGTAATTAAATGAACCTCTTGCCAACCCATCAAAGTACATATACTGTGACAGGGTGGCAGCGACATGTGTACGTCGCTGCCTGTTTTTGGTGTATGCCCCTCTTCTATCTATTTTAAAATTATTTGGGATAAAAAGTCATTTTTGGTTTCGGTTTTCGGCCAAGGGCATCCTGCATTTTCAGTTTCAGTTTCGGCACAGAATTTTCATTTCGTGCATCCCTAGTTGTAAACACAGCAAACCGTTGTTCTCTCTTGAATGAACACAGAGTGCCTGTGATCCTCCTATTTAAGATCCCAGGTCTCTGTGTTGATTCCACAAGCCCATCCCCCTAACAGTTAGAATACAACCCCTAGGCTCACACTTAACCCCTTGATCATCCCTGGGTTAACCTCTTCCCTGCCAGTGTCATTATTACAGTAACAGTGCATATTTTTAGCACTGATTACTGTAGTAATGTCACTGGTCCCCCAAAAAGTGTCAAAAATGTCAGTTAGGGGTCCGATCTGTCCACCGCAATGTCACAGTCCCACTAAAAATCGCAGATCGGTGCAAATTACTAGTAAAAACAAAATAATAAAAATGACATAAATCTTTCCCTTAGTTTGTAGACGCGATAACTTTTGCGCAAACCAATCAAAATACGCTTATTGGGATTTTTTTTACCAAAAATATGTAGCAGAATACAAATTGGCCTAAAATTATGAAAAAATTAGATTTTTTTTTTTTTTCATTTTTTTTTCATTGGGAGCCTTATATAGCAGAATGTGAAAAATATTGTTTTTTTTTTTTGTTTTTTTAATGTTTTTTTTAGAATTGTCGCTCTTTTTTTGCTTATTTTTTATTCAGCAAATTTTTTTTTTGCTGAATTGCAAAAAATGGCCTGGTCATTAAGGGAGTAAACCCTTCAAGTCCAGAAGTAGTTAATAAAGTATCAAGTTGGTAAACCTAGATCAGGCTTATGTAGCATAACTGGACATTAGGAGATACTATGGTCACTTGCTGCAGTGAAAAACGTTCCTAAGTGCTGCCAGGAAAATGTGCGATATCATGAAAACACTGTACTAGATAATGTTTTCCATTTTCAGTGCACCTTGCAACTTGGAACTGTTATTGTGAAATTAGCATCCTCTTTTCTGACATTCTGATCATTGTGCTGACTACTCTGGAATTTCCTTTTTTTAGTTCCAAAAATGTCAGAGTAGAGGATTACAGAAAATACATAATGTTGACGTTAAAGTGATACTAAACCTAAAAATATAGGAAAAACTTTTTTTTCATTTTGTTTAGAGCAAGGGAAGATTATAACCCCTGTCAGATTTATTTTCGCCATCTGTGTTCCATTGAAGAGATTTCACTTCACTTCCTTTCCCATAGCCAAACAGGAAGTGAGAGGAAATCCTTGCAAATTAAGGGAATTCCTGGGGGACCCCCAGGTCACCAGAACTAGTGTCCCCATTGGAAGATTTTCCCTCTTACTTTTCTGGGGACAACCCAAAATGTGCGATTTTTTTTTTTTTTTTTTTTACTTTCACTTTTAAATCTAATGGTAAACGGGGCCACAGACAGCAATAAAAACTGACAAGCATTTTAATCCTTATCTACTCTATTGAAAATGAAAAAAAAAAAAAGTTTTGGCTTTAGTTATACTTAAATGCATTGCTTGCATTAAGGTAAAACATGTTTTCAATCCCCCCCTTCCCTGTGTGAAGGGGAAGAGAGGGGAGAAGAGATCGGTGCTGTGCACGGCTGCAGCTATTCTTCCCTTTCTTCCTCTTCACACAGCATTCGAGCAGCAGCAGGAGCCATTGGCTCTTGCTGCTGTCAATCGAATGCAGTGAAGAGGACGAGGGGGGCGGGCCTAAGTTCTGCTGTGTAAGTCTATGGACCGTGGCTCCATAGATACACAGGTCGGGAGCGAGCCATGCACCATTTGTCCCCATAGCAAACGGCTTGCTATTAAAGGCTTTTTGGCCCTTTTGTGGACCTTGATGGTTAGTATCGGCAGGGACCGAAATGAACCAGGGTGCTCCCGGCGAAACTAGGGGACTGGGAAGTAAGTACTGCCAGAGAAAGCCGGATGGGTCCATTGCCTCCTGATTTGAATGGGAACTGCCCCTATCAGTTTGAAGGGAGCGAGAAAGCCAGCGTAGTTCCACCGGTTAGTACTGCTCCTGGATGTAATTGGTAAGGAATGGGGATGGCAGTGGGATGGCCTTTCCTCCTGGGTTGAATCTGGCCTTGCAAAAGGCTTGTCCCCAGTAGAAGGTAGGCACTCCCTAAGCTGTCTTAGTTCCAATGCCTCCTGGTAGGGATGGGCTGCACTGGGTCTGGCCGGAGGTCGAGACCGAAAAAATCCCGTGGTGTACGTGCCCCTGGGGTGGCAGCCCAGGGGTGCCTTAATTCTCACTGGTGAGGGGCAGCTCGCCTTGAGTTTTTCGGCACCTAGGTCACTGCACCATACACACTTTTTTCACACCTGCCTCTTGGGACAGGCCTTTTGGCTCGGACCAGAGGAATTTTTTATTCCTGGCCGGAAGGCCTGCCATGGTATCTCACTATGGCACTAAGCACTTTCCCCACTTCCTTTTCCCCACCTTTTTGTTTGTGTGTATTTTCTTTGTTTTAGTGTCACTTCACTATCACCTTTTCTTCCACATGACGAGTAGGGTGTGGGTCCTCGGGCCTGCCTTGAAAGTTTTGGGAGGGGGCGGATATAGCCTTCTGGCTTAGTTCGCCCTCTCTCATGGGGTCTCCCTTTGGGGGAGCCCCACCCAGTACTTGGGGTGGGCTGTTTCGGCAGTCCTCCCAGAGAACGGGGTCTGCCTGATTTCGGCCGTGCGGACCATGGAAGTACCTTAGTCCCTGTCAGGAGTCTTGCGCCCCGGGGGATCAAGGTTAGGGTCCACCCTCTTCGGAGGAGGATCTTTTCGCACACCCTGTGCACTTTTTGTGTTCTCACGTTTGCGTGTGTGCACTTTTTTATGCACCTGGTGTTAGTTCGAGTGTGTTCACACACCACTGGCTTTAAAAAAAAAACAGGGAAATTTGTTTAATACTTCATACAAAATCCTTTGTTGATAATGACAACTTCAAGACGCCTTCTGTATGTAGAAACTAGTCACATGCATTGCTCAGGTGTGATTTTGGCCCATTCTTCCACACAAACAGTCTTCAAATCCTAAAGGTTCCGTGGGGCTCTACGATGAACTCTGATCTTTAGTTCTTTCCATAGATTTTCTATTGGATTCAAGTCAGGCGATTTGCTGGGCCATTCTAGCAGCTTTATATTCTTTATTTGCAACCAATTGAGAGTTTCCTTGGCTTTGTGTTTGTCTTGCTTAAATGTCCACCCCTGTTTTATCTTCATCATCTTGGTAGATGGCAGCAGATTTTTATCAAGATTGTCTTGGTACATTTTTCAATTCATCCTTTATTCAATGATATGAAGTTTGCCAGTACAGTATGCTGAAAAACAGCCCCACACCATGAGGTTCCCACGTCCAAACTTCACTGTTGGTATGGTATTTTTGGGATGATGTGCAGTGACCTTTGACCTCCAAACATGGTGCGTATTATGGCATCCAAAGAGTTCAAATTTCGGTCTCATCTGACCAGACTATATTCTTCCAGTATTTCACAGGCTTGTCTAAATGTTGTGCAGCAAACTTTAAACGAGCTTGAACTTGCTTTTTCTTCAGCAACGCCTTGCGTGGTGAGCCTGCAAACAGGCCGTGGTGGTTGAATTAATTACTTTTTGTTTTCTTTTAAAAAATTGTACTTGCTAATTTCAGGTCTTTCTGAAGCTCTCCAAAAGTGGTCCTTGGCTCTTGGACAACTCTTGTGATAATTCTTTTCACTCCTCGGTCAGAAATCTTGTGCAGAGCACATGGTCATGGCCAGTTTTTGGTGAAATGATGTTCTTTCCATTTCTGGATTATGGCCCCAACAGTGCTCACTGGAACATTCAGAAATTTAGAAATCCTTCTGTAACCAATGCCATCAGTATGTTTTTGTCACGTACCTGATCCAAGGCCGAGATGCAGAGAGGGCTCCCCTTTGCGGCTCAGTGCGGCACACCCCTGGGGTTGAGACAGAGGGTGTAGCGCCCACGGAAGCACTGGTTGCCGGCAGGGTCCTGGTGGTAGACAGGTGGTCTCTAGCAGAGTGCTGGGCATGAATACACCGGATATCGTCAAGGTATACGATGACGAAGTGGTCAAGAAACTCCGGAAATATATCATTTACCAGGTGCTGGAATGTGGCTGGGGTGTTACACAGGCCGAAAGGGCATGACAAGGTATTCATAATGTCCGAAACGAGTTCTGAATGCGGTCTTCCACTCATCTCCCTCCCGTATCCGGACAAGGTTATAGGCTCCCCGCGTGTCTAACTTTGTAAAGACCCGGGCGGTCCGGAACCTCTGGAAGAGTTCGGGGACAAGGGGGAGCAGATACCGGTTTTTGATAGTGACCTTATTCAGCTCTCTATAGTCCACACAGGGTCTCAAGGTGCCATATTTCTTTTCCACAAAGAATATACCAGCACCTGCAGGAGAAGAAGATGGGCGAATAAACCCCTTTTCCAAATTCTCATCAATATAGACCCGTAGGGCCTCCAGTTCCTTTTCAGAAAGGGGGAATATCCTTCCAAACGGGATCGTTGTAAAGCTGAGCCATAGCCTCAAAGAAAGTGTCCACAGAGTCTAGAACAGGGCTCTTCTGTTCCATTAAGTTATGAGCCCAGGTTTGGGGTTCTTCAGACAGCAAGGATATGATGAACCCCACTTTCCTTGAGTCCGGGTCAAACACTGGGCTCGGCAGGAAGCTGCAACAGGTGCAAGCCAAAGGTAAAGCTGGAAGGCCAGAAGCAGACAAGTCTGTGGGAAAGCCGAGATCAGGTACTGGATGGCAGGTAGACAGGGTGCAAGTTTGTGAGCCAAGCCGAGGTCAGATAACTGGAGAGCCAGACTGGAGCAGGGATGGTCACACTAAGCGGAGGGTCAAAGCCAGGAGAGAGAGCAGACAGGTCAGGAACAAGCCGGGTCAACTGGAATCCAGGAAGTAGCAACGCTCAGGAAACAGGAGGAGCTGAAGACAATCCAGCAATTTGATGGGCTGAGCAGAGTCCTTTTATAGGCCAGTGAATGAGTCTATGGCCTGAGTCCATTGCGGCCATTGGAAGTACTGGCGGAGTTGCCAGTTGCAGCATGGCCATTTTTCTGACAGTTTTGCAACAATAAGGTTGCTAAGGTCCTGAGAGCTCTTTGCTTTTACCCATCATGAGATGTTTCTTGTGTGACACCCTGGTAATGAGATACCTTTTTTATAGGCCATCAGTTGAGACTGAACCAGCGTATATTAACTTGCACTGACAAGGGGTAGGATTGCTTTCTAATTACTGAAAGATTTCAGCTGATGTTTAGGCTTTCCATGCTTTTTTCATTCCATTAAATTATACTTAACTTAATTTATTAACTTATTTGTTTTGGTTTCTTTGTATGCATGGATTGCATGGGTTGACATGTTCAATACTTGTTTTACTCACTGTATGAATGTAAATGTGACTTTCATATTTTTGCATACTTTCTTTACCAAATCCCCACCTGAAAAAATGATCGTTGATGGCATTGTTGATCATGATCAATCATGATGTGGTTTAATCACTCTTTTTAGTGTATTTTTTTTTTCTTTTGGTCATTTCTTCAGACAATAGGAAAAAGGTAAGAAAATGTGGTCACATTGTGCTCGCTTGCCCTGGCGATCATTTAGTGGCTTTTTTGATACTCAAAACTCTCTGATTGTGATGTGCTTGTTTTGTATTTTGCTATACCATCAAATTGCAATAAAATACACAAAAATAAGGAAAATAAAACCTTGGTTGTTGTCTCTTTAATTTTGTAAGTTGCTATATTGACAACATTCTTTTCCTAAGTGTAAAAAACCCTCAGTGACCATTAAAGCTCAATCCCACCTTCAAAATGACTTTAACCACTTCCATACAGAGCAGTTACACCCCCTTCCTGCCCAGACCAAATTTCAGCTTTCGGCGCTCTAACACTTTGAATGATAATTACTCAGTCATACAACGCTGTACCCAATCAAATTTTTTATCCTTTTTTTTCACACAAATAGAGCTTTCTTTTGGTAGTATTTAATCATCACTGGGGTTTTTTTTTTTTTTTTGGATATAAGTGAAAAAAGAGTGAACATTTTGAAAAAGACACATTTTGTTTTAAAAAGACACATTTTGTTTTAGTTTCTACTATAAAAATTTTCAAATAAGTAATTTTTTTTCATAAATTTGGGCCAAAATTTATACTTCGACATATCTTTGGTAAAAATAACCCAAATTAGTGGTTATTATTTAGTCTGTGTGAAAGTTATAGAGTCTACAAGCTATGGTGCCAATCATTGAAAATTGATCACACCTGATGTATCGATGGCCTATCTCATTTCTGGAGGCCCTGAAATGTCAGGACAGTACAAATACCCCCCAACTTACCCCTTTTTGGAAAGTAGACATCCCAGGGTATTTAGTAAGAGGCATGGTGAGTTTTTTGAAGTTGTAATTTTTTCCCACAATTCTTGGGAAAATTAAGAAATATTTTTTTTTTTACACAAAATTGTCATAACAACAAGTTATTTATCACACACAGTATATGCATACTTGCAATTACACCCCAAAATACATTTTGCTATGGCGATATGGCGATACCACATATGTTAGACTTTTACACAGCCTGGCCACATACAGAGGCCCAACATGCAAGGAGCACCGTCAGGTGTTCTAGGAGCATAAATTACACATATAATTTCCAAATGACCAATCACACTTTTGAAGGCCCTGGAGCACCAGGACAAGGGAATTACCCACAAAATGACCCAATTTTGGAAAGCAAACACCCCAACGTATATTCTATGAGACATAAGTAGTCTTTTGAAGGTGTCATTTTTTTCCACAAGTTTTTGGAAAATGTAGAAAGAAAATGAAAACGAATTTTTTTTACACAAAGTTGTCAATTTTATAAGATATTTCTTACACATAGCATGTACAGTGGTGATCGAAAGTTTGGGCACCCCAGGTAAAAATTTGTATTAATGTGCAGAAGCCAAGGAAAGATGGAAAAATCTCCAAAAGGCATCAAATTACAGATTAGACATTCTTATAATATGTCAACAAAAGTTAGATTTTATTTCCATCATTTACACTTTAAAAATAACAGAAAACAAAAAAAATGGCATCTGCAAAAGTTTGGGCACCCTGCAGAGTTAATATCTTGTACTGCCTACTGCCCCCTTTGGCAAGTATCACAGCTAGTAAATGCTTTTTGTAGCCAGCCAAGAGTCTTTCAATTCATGTTTGAGGTATCTTTGCCCATTCTTCCTTACAAAAGTCTTCCAGTTCTTTGAGATTTCTGGGCTGTCTGTCACGCACTGCTCTTTTAAGGTCTATCCATAGATTTTCAATTATGTTGAGGTCAGGAGATTGTAAAAGGCCATGGCAAAACCTTCAGTTTACACCTCTTGATGTAATCCCCCGTGGATTTTGAGGTGTGTTTAGGATCATTATCCATTTGTAGAAGCCATCCTCTCTTTAACTTCAGATTTTTCACAGATGGCATCAAGTTACCATCCAAAATTTGCCTGAATTTTATTGAATCCATTTTTCCTTCTACTCGTTAGTTGTTCCCTGTGCCACTGGCTGCAATACAACCCCAAAGCATGATTGATCCACCCCAATGCTTAACAGTTGGACAGAGGTCCTTTTCATTAAATTCTGTGCCCCTTCTTCTCCAAACGTACCTTTGCTCATTCCGGCCAAAAAGTTCAATTTTAACCTCATCGGTCCACAGAACTTGTTTCCAAAATGCATCAGGCTTGTCTATATGTTCATTTGCAAAGTTCAAATGCTTTTTTTTGTGGTGAGGACGTAGAAGAGGTTTTCTTCTGATGACTCTTCCATGAAGACCATATTTGTACAAGTATCTCTTTATAGTGGAATAGTGTACCACAACTCCAGTGTCTGCCAGATCTTTCTGGAGGGATCGTGCAGTCAAACGTGGGTTTTAAATAGTTTTTCTGACAATGCTGCGAGCTGTTCTGTCTGATATTTTTCTTGGTCTTCCAGATCTTGCTTTAACTTCCACTGTTCCTGATGACTGCCATTTCTTAATTACATTCTGAACAGAGGATATTGACATCTGAAAACGCTTTGCTATCTTCTTATAGCCTTCTCCAGCTTTGTGAGCGTCAACTATTTTCAGTTTCAGTTTTCTAGGCAACTGGTTAGAAGATCCCATGGTGCTGATTGTTGGGGCAAGGTTGGATGAGTCTGGGCATTTAAAACCTTTGAGATTGACATCACCTTGTCTTCCCAGACGATGATTGAGAACAAACCATGACACTGGCAGGTCTCAGCCTTGCAAAGGGGGCAGTGCATGCTATAAATTCTGCAGGGTGCCTAAACTTTTTTACTCGAGTACCTGTCATCAGAGTACCCGAGTACCTGTCACCAGCCCATCAGAGTACCCGAGTACCTGTCATCAGAGTACCGTAGTACCTGTCATCAGAGTACCTGATGGGCTGGTGACAGGTACTCGGGTACTCCTATGACAGGTACTCTGCTACTCCGATGACAGGTACTTGGGTATTCCGATGACAGGTACTCAAAGTACCCAAGTACCTGTCATCAGAGTACCCGAGTACCTGTCATCAGAGTATCAGAGTACCTGAGTACCTGTAATCAGAGTACCCGAGTACCTGTCATCGGAGTACCCAAGTACCTGTCATCAGAGTACCCGAATACCTGTCACCAGCCCACCAGAGTACCCGAGTACATGTCATCAGAGTACCTTATGGGCTGGTGACAGGTACTCTGGTACTCTGATGACAGGTACTCGGGTATTCCGATGACAGGTACTCAAAATACCCAAGTACCTGTCATCAGAGTACCTGAGTACCTGTCATCAGATTATCAGAGTACCCGAATACCTGTCATCAGAGTACCCGAGTACCTGTCATCGGAGTACCCAAGTACCTGTCATCAGAGTACCCGAATACCTGTCAGCAGCCCATCAGAGTACCCGAGTACCTGTCATCAGAGTACCTTATGGGCTGGCGACAGGTACATGGGTACTCCGATGACAGGTACTTGGGTACTCCGATGACAGGTGCTCAAAGTACTCGAGTACCTGTCATCAGAGTACCCGAGTACCTGTCACCAGCCCATCAGAGTACCCGAGTACCTGTCACCAGAGTACCCAAGTACCTGTCATCAGAGTACCAGAGTACCTGTCATCGGAGAACCTGATGGGCTGGTGACAGGTACTCTGATGACAGGTACTCGGGTACTCCGATGACAGGTACTCAGGTACTCTGATGACAGGTACTCAAAGTACCCGAGTACCTGTCATCAGAGTACCTGAGTACCTGTCAGAGTACCCGAATACCTGTCACCAGCCCATCAGAGTACCCGAGTACCTGTCATCAGAGTACCTGATGGGCTGGTGACAGGTACTCGGGTACTCCGATGACAGGTACTTGGGTACTCCGATGACAGGTACTCAGGTACTCTGATGACAGGTACTCAAAGTACCCGAGTACCTGTCATCAGAGTACCCGAGTACCTGTCAGAGTACCCGAATACCTGTCAGCAGCCCATCAGAGTACCCGAGTACCTGTCATCAGAGTACCTTATGGGCTGGCGACAGGTACTTGGGTACTCCGATGACAGGTGCTCAAAGTACTCGAGTACCTGTCATCAGAGTACCCGAGTACCTGTCACCAGCCCATCAGAGTACCTGTCACCAGAGTACCCAAGTACCTGTCATCAGAGTACCCGAGTACCTGTCATCAGAGTACCCAAGTACCTGTCAGAGTACCCGAATACCTGTCACCAGCCCATCAGAGTACCCGAGTACCTGTCATCAGAGTACCTTATGGGCTGGCGACAGGTACTTGGGTACTCCGATGACAGGTACTTGGGTACTCCGATGACAGGTACTCGGGTACTCCGATGACAGGTGCTCAAAGTACTCGAGTACCTGTCATCAGAGTACCCGAGTACCTGTCACCAGCCCATCAGAGTACCTGTCACCAGAGTACCCAAGTACCTGTCATCAGAGTACCAGAGTACCTGTCATCAGAGTACCCGAGTACCTGTCAGAGTACCCGAATACCTGTCACAAGCCCATCAGAGTACCCGAGTACCTGTCATCAGAGTACCTTATGGGCTGGCGACAGGTACTTGGGTACTCCGATGACAGGTACTCGGGTACTCTGATGACAGGTACTCAAAGTACCCGAGTACCTGTCATCAGAGTACCCGAGTACCTGTCAGAGTACCCGAATACCTGTCACCAGCCCATCAGAGTACCCGAGTACCTGTCATCAGAGTACCTGATGGGCTGGTGACAGGTACTCGGGTACTCCGATGACAGGTACTTGGGTACTCCAATGAAGGTACTCGGGTACTTTGATGACAGGTGCTCAAAGTACCCGAGTACCAGTCATCAGAGTACCCAAGTAACTGTCATCAGAGTACCCGAGTACCTGTCACCAGCCCATTCGAGTACCCGAGTACCTGTCACCAGCCCATCAGAGTACCCGAGTAGCTGTCATCAGAGTACCTGATGGGCTGGTGACAGGTACTCTGGTAATCTGATGGGCTAGTGACAGGTACTTTGATGAGCTAGTGACAGGTACTTTGATGGGCTAGTGACAGGTCCTCTTTATTGGGGGGGCAATCAGTGTGTATTGGGGTGCACTATGATTGGTAACTAGCTGTTACCCCAATCTCCTCCTCACACAGGATCAGTGTGTGAGGAGGAGAACACGTTGACAGCTAGTTACCGTGTTCTCTGTTGACATTCTGTGACCGGCTGTGATTGACAGCCGGTCATGTGGTAAAAAGCCAATTTCATTGACTCTTCACCTAGATCGGGGATGGGCTCAGTCCGAGGGACGAGCCTCATCCCTGATCGCCGCGCTGCGGCGATGACATACGCCCGGATCGACGAGCCCTTCCTGCCGGCATCATTTTACAATGGCCCGGTAAGGAAGTGGTTAAACCGCCTTCATTTCACCTTCCCTATTAATTCAATTACATTACTTTGACTGTCAGTTTTGTGTATCCCTACTGTTGAGATAAGTTGCCTACCAGATAGGGAGTTCATAAAATAACATATATACACTGAATCCTTGGATTGTGAGTATAATTTGTTCCGGAAACATGCTTGTAATCCAGAGCACTCGTATATCAAAACGAATTTCCCCGTAAGAAAAAAAAAACTCCGATGATTCGTTCCACAAACATTTATTCAGTCTATAGTCCAAATAAAAGATAATAGTAATAGGACTTCAAGGCAAGTTCGAGCCAACTTCAGGGAATGCCTGGGTAATCTTCCTGTATTGTCGGATCCAAATCACATCAATTAGGATGAGGATCCGACTTAGGGCTCATGCACATTGCAGCTCAAAAAAAAAAAGCTGCTTTTACAGGCATTTATAGCATATGGAAACAATTAACATGATAGCATGATATCACCATTAACATGAAAATCATCATGATATCATCATGAACATGATAGCATAATAGCATCATCGTAACAATGAACATGAAGTTAAGCAAGCTCTGGGAGGCAGTGGAGGACAGAAAAGCCTGGTGCGCTATGGTTCATGGGGTCACGGAGAGTCGGATAACGACTAAATGACTGAACAACAACAACAGCCATTTGAGCTTTTATTTTAGCTTGAAGAAGTTTGTGCTCTTATGCACTTTTTTGTTTGAGCTTCTTTGAGCTTTTTTTGAGATCCTTTGAGCTACTTTGAGCTTTTTACAGCATAAGCATTTTTTTCTTTCACAAACCCCCCCTTAAAGTCTATGGGCACAAGTCAGATAGAAGTCGCCTTTTAAAGCAGTACAGGAAACTTTTCTAAAGTCGGATAAACTTCAGTAGTGCTAATTAAGACCGCTCTCATTGATTAAAATGGGATTTCTCCCCTCTTTTATGCTCAGTTGTGACATGACACTACTCGTATTACAAGACCTCGCTTGTTTATCAAGTTTCATCAAATTCATTAAAAAAATGTTGCTCATCTTTTAAAACACTCACAGACCAAGTTACTCGCAATCCAAGTTTTTACTGTAATACCAAAAACATTTTTAAAGTCCCCTGCCCCCACCTATATGCACATAATCACATGCGGCCTACATACAAAAATGAAAATTGCGCTACATATGTTACATATTTCCATGAATGTTGGAGTAAAATCGACATTTCTAGGTCCATTATTTATGCCTAATTCCAAACTGTAGAAAACCTGTAAAGGCTTTTAAAGCTTTGCCAATTTTGGGAATCAAAATGTGTTGCCGTTTAATGGGCAAGCACAGTTTTAAGATTTTTGGGTAGCTTTTTAATTGTTTCAACCTCATCTTTTCATATTTTAGAAAAAAATAGATTGCGTTTGTGTGAATTTGATAAACACGTGCACTAATATGTGTCAAAAGACAAATAAACTGCAGCTATCGCAATTTTATTCTCCAGGGTCTTCCTTTTCAGAATATATACATTTTTGTTGTTTATTTGAACTCATTTTCAGGCCCAAAATGTGAATTTTGTGTGCAAGACCTGAAAAATAAGCTCTCGTAGAAAAGTGGTTAATGAACAATGGAAAATTTTGCCACTTTGAGCTCTCCTGTGACATCAAATGGTAGAATTAGAATTTGGTATACACAGTTTATGTGGATCCATCCTGTCTTCTGTCAATGGTTCAGGCTAAAGGTGGTGCAGCAGTGGGGGGAAGGTTTATTGATATTCGTTAGGCTACATAATATCCTAATGAATATCATTTGAATGTCACATTGGGGTTTATTGACAAAAGCTGGAGAGTGCAGTTCTTGCACACTTCTGCAAAGAAAGCAGACCTTCAGCTTCCAGGTTTTATTGCCAAAGCTTAACCACTTCTGGACAGAAAGATTTTCCTGCTTAATGACCAAGCCCTATTTTGCGATTCGGCACTGCTTGACTTTAACGGACAATTGCGCGGTCGTGCATTGCTGTACCCAAATAAAATTGACATCCTTTTTTTCCCACAAATAGAGCTTTCTTTTGTTTGTATTTGCTCACCTATGCGATTCTTATTTTTTGCGCTATAAACAAAAAAAGAGCGACAATTTTGAAAAAAAAAAAACAATATTTTTCACATTCTGCTATATGACATTCCCAAAAGAAAAAATGTAAAAATCTAAATTTTTTAACATTTTAGGCCAATTTGTTTTCTGCTACATATTTTTGGTAAAACAAATCGCAATAAGCATATTTTGATTGGTTTGCGCAAAAGTTATTGCGTCTACTAACTACGGGAAATATTTACGTAATTTTTATTGATTTTTTTTTACTAGTAATTGCGGCGATCTGCGATTTTTTGCAGAACTGCGATATTGCGGCGGACAGATCGGACCCCTAACTGACATTTTTGAAACTTTTGGGGGTACCAGTGACATTACTACAGCAAATCAGTGCTAAAATGTTACTGTAATAATGACACTGACAGGGAAGGGGTTAATACTGTTGGTGATCAAGGGGTTAAATGTAAGCCTAGGGGAGTGATTCTAACTGTGGGGGGGTTGGGCTTTTGAAATGATCACAGAGAAATGTGATCCTATATAGCAGGATCACATAGTCTCTGTGATCATTGCAGGCAGAGGGACGGACGGCTGTGTTTACATCAGCCGTCCTTCATTTTTTCTCAGCGGGGAGAGATCGAGAGTGTCAGGCAGCAATCAGAGCCGCCTGACACACGCGCCAGCTTCCCCGCTGAGCAGCGCACGCGCTCGATCCCTAGCTGCCTGCACACGACGTAGAGCTACGTCGGATCGCCCAGGAGCGGCTGCCTGCTGTAGTAAATCTGCCGCGGGCGGTCGTCTAGTGGTTAATTGAACAAACAAGGTTCGTAGCTGATTGGTTTCTATGCAGAAGTGAGACTTATTTTGAACCCCTTAACTTTTTTTTTTTTTTAACTTTTTTTATTAATATTATCAAATGAACAGCACGACAATACAGCAATATAGCGACGTTTCAGAAAAATACTATACAGTACACATTATCTGTAGGATATCACAATGGTCCATTATAGGTAAAGGAGAACACACATAGATGTGACAGTACAGATCCAGGAACGTGCCGAAATGAACGCAGATATCATTGTTTACAACACATTTTACACATGCCTCTTAATCTATGAACTCAGCAGGAAGAGCAAGTGGTGGTCAGAATCGTATCCCTGTTCCCAAGCGGAGTGTAGGCCCAGAACAGACCCCACCGTACCCACACAGCCCACACACTCAGAGCAGCGTAGAGCTGCACGTGTCAGCCAAATCAACCCATGGACCCCAGATCTTCACAAATTTTTTTGGACAGCCCCTGGCTTCATAGGTCATCTTATATAGAGGTAGGACTTGGTTAATCAAATTTTTCCAGAGATCAAGTGGAATCCTGTCCATATGCTCCCACTGCATCACCACAGTTTTCCTGGCATAAAACAACAAAAGTCTGAGAAACTGTTTTTGGTGAGAGCGGAGATCAACCTCCCCGAGAATCCCCAGTATGCACCACTTAGGGCTGCAAACATTAGGGAAATCCAAGGATGTCGAGAGAAAGTGTGTAACCTGAGACCAAAAAGGTCTAATTTTTGGACAGCTCCACAACATATGAAGTAAATCTCCCTGAGCCTCACCACATTTATGGCACTCCGGAGTAGACTTCTGTTTCATCAAAAACAACCGGCAAGGTGTGTAATAAGTTCTATGAAATATACGTAATTGTATCAAACGGTCCCTGGCAGAGATGGGTGTCCTAAAATATACCTCAAGCACTTCTTCCCAGTCATCGTCCGAAAGATCCGGGATGTCTCTCGTCCACCTGGCCCTAATAGCCTCCAGGCGCGATGGCACACTACTAAGGACACCATAGTAGGAGCTAGTTAATTTGGCATGCTCATCCCGCAACAATTCCTTTTCCATAGGAGAGTTGCGAACCCCTTAACTTTAGTAAATAAACACCAGTGTATCAGAATATTTTCGCTGACCATTTACACCCCTTAATGGTTATTAGTAAGGTTCATCTTTCAAAAACAAAATTCACATATTTTTGCAGTTAAAAAAAAAGTGTATTTATTATTTTTTTACACAGTGTAGTCTGTAAAGCATTGCACATATAATCAGCAGATCGTGGGTGCATTTCCAGAATCCTGCTGATTCTCAGTCAGCTGTTTGCCCGTGCCTCCCATAGGGGCAAATAGTTACTGAAGTCCAGGAAGAATCAATGAACTTCAAGAGCCCTCGCTAACGCGCTCACAGTTCATTGGGAACTACAAGCTATCTGGTGTGGTGGCTGACGGCACTTGTAGTGGGGGGGTGGGTGTATGGCAGCAGATTACATGTTACACCCTAAATACATGTAACATGCTCCTAAAGGTGATGAAGTGTAACAACTAAAACTACTGCATTCGTTTAAGACCGCATTCACACTGAAGCGGCACGACTCTTGCACGACTTCGGGGGCGACCTGTGAAGTCCCGTGCACCGCGACTTTGGCGCGACTTGCACGGACTTCACATAATGGAAGTCAATGCAAGTTGCCTTTTTCTAAGTTAGAACGGGTCCTGTACCAGTCAATGGACCGCGAGGGACCGTGACTTGTCAGGCTGACAAGTCACCTGACAAGTCGCGGCAGTGTGAATGGAGCCTAAGGGTCCTTTCACACGGCCGCTCCGTGTGAAAGGTCCGCTGCGGGACTTTTTTTTTTTCCACGGAGCGGATGACATTTCTGTCATCCGCTCCGTTTGCCCGCATATCATCCCATCCGTTTGCGGATGATATGCGGACATAATGTAAGTATATGGCACTGCGGATGTCAGCGGATGACACCGCTGACATCCGATTTTCCTTCCTTTCCGTTTTTTACACGGAAGAAAAAATGGGGTTCTGTTCCATTCGAAAAAACGGAACAGAACTGAAAGGAAGAAAATCGGATGTCAGCGGATGGTATTCCGCTGACATCCGCAGTGCCATTCACTTACATTATGTCCGCAAATCATCCGCAAACAGATGGGATGATTTGCGGATACACGGAGCGGCCGTGTGAAAGGACCCTAAAGCATAAGTTTACTTTAAAGAAAATATACATAAATGCACATTTTTTGCAGGTAAAAAATAGGCACGTATTCTTCTTATTCCCTATGAGCCTGCAGAGCATTGCACCTGTGATCAGCAGTTTGCAGGTGCAATGTCAGGCTCCTGTAGACACTCATTATAGCTGTCTGCCCATACCTTCTATACAGGCAGACAGCTATACTGGGCGCAAATTCATGTCAGTGTAGTGAAAGGCATTTTACTGCATGGCGGTGTACAGCAGTGCAGCGCATTGTGCTGCTGTACAGTGCCATGAATGAAGTGTACTTTTGTACACTTCAAATAAAGTTTGTACAAAAACAATACATAGAGCTGTGTGATGTTCTAAATCACGCACCACACTGCCCTCTACCCTACCCTATTTTGATGGAAGTAATGGAGGATTAAAACCCCTGTCATATTTATTTTTATTTTTTTTTCCATCTGTGTCCCATTGTGTGTCACCAGGGTCACCAGGACTAGTGTCACCATTGGAACATTTCTCCCCTATTACTGTTCTGGGAACAACCCAAAATCTGGGATTTTTTTTACCGCTTATTTCTCTTTCAGTGATAACAGTAAACAGGACAAATAGAGAGGGTGAATCTCCCTAACGAGGGCATGAGCATGAAACATGAAAGGGGTTGTATTTCTCTCCACTGTATCCAAAACTAAACAACAACAAAAAATTGCCTTTGGTTATTTTTTAAATGTGATTGTTGCCCATGAAAGGATCTGCTGCTGGGCCGTCTGGTATTACTTACATAACACGTTGCCAGCAAACAAACATCAATATAGGGCACAATATTCCAGCAGCACAACCTAGTACACTGCCACAGTGGGTTATTGACAGCAAGAGATCGTAGTAGGCTTAAAGGGACAGGAATTTGAAGTGACGTGAAGGAGAAATATTTTTAATTAAAAATTATAATATTGAGCTGAAAAGACATGGAATCTAGGCTACAGGCTAAGTTTGCACAGATATGAGATGAATTTGGGCTGATCTTCATGTTCAAGAAAAAAGGCCAGAGGCATGCTGCTAGGGCTCTTGTTAGGAAAATTATGTTAGCCCGGCTAAATATAAGATCCATGTGCTGAGATACAGTAACACTTCTTTCAAAGCCTACCAGAAGTTTAAAATGAACACCTTTGGTTAGGTATTAGTAATATTCTATCAAAATGTTTTTTCTTCAAGCTGGCCAATATATTGTGTACATCAAAGTATCTACTGTCAATCTCTTTTCTGTAGTTTCAAAATGTTTAGCTTTTTCAGGTAATTAGAAATGTTCATTCCAGACTAAGCTATTAGTCCAAATACTTACACCCCCAAAAGGGCACTTTCACTATTTGTATTTGCTGCGAATGAGCAGTCCTCAGCTTCTGCCGTCTGCCTAATTGTAGTAAGAAGCATTGCTCTATTAACTGGGGCTTTCAACCAAAAAAGTATGGTAGATGCTGTCCATGTCATGAAAGTTTAAAATTCACATTAAATCACAAAAATAGCTTCAAAATAAAGGATAACATAATAAAAATAGCTTTCAAAGAATATTTGAAGGAAGCATCCAGCTTTACACATATATTGTTTCCCTATTATATGTATTATTAAAGCTGTATTATTCAAGAATTTCAGACAAAGCTTTTTTATAACACCGATGATGTTGTCTTTAACCAGTTCTGGACCGGAAGGATTTGCCTCCTTAGTGATCAGGCCCTATTATGCGATTCTGCACTGCGTTACTTTAACGGACAATTGAGCGGTTGTGCGACGCTGAACCCAAATAATATTGATGTTCTTTTTTTCCCCACAAATAGAGCTTTCTGTTGGTGGTATTTGATCACCTGTGCGATTTTTATTTTTTGCGCTATAAACAATAAATGAGCGACAATTTTGAAAAAAAAAAAACACAAAACAATATTTTCACATTCTGCTTTATAACATTCCCCCCAAAAAAAAATTAAAAATCAAACTTTTTTAACATTTTAGGCCAATTTGTTTTCTGCTACATATTTTTGGTAAAAAAAAAAAAATCGCAATAAGCGTATTTTGATTGGTTTGTGCAAAAGTTATCGCGTCTACTAACTATGGGAAAGATTTACGTCATTTTTATTGTTTTTTTTTTTTTTTTTACTAGTAATGGCGGTGATCTGCGATTTCTTGCGGGAATTCGACATTGCGGCGGACAGATCGGACCCCTAACTGACATTTTTGACACTTTTGGGGGGACTAGTGACATTACTACAGTAATCAGTGCTAAAAATATGCACTGTTACTGTATTAATGACAATGGCAGGGGAGGGGTTAACAGTATAGGTGATCAAGGGGTTAAATGTGACCTTAAGGGAGTGATTCTAACTGTACGGGGGATGGGCTTGTTAAATGATCACAGAGACATGCGATCCCATATAGAAGGATCACATGAGCTCTGTGATCATTGCAGGGAGACGGACGGCTGTGTTTACAACATCCGACTGTCCTTCTCTCTCAGCGGGGAGAGATTGAGGGTTTCAGGCAGCAATCGGAGCTGCCTGACGCACGCGCCGGCTTCCCCGCTGACGATCGGGGGCGGGAGCGCAGTGGCGCACGCTCGCCCCTAGCTCCTCCCAGGCAAATGACGAATCCATACGTGGTTTTTCCCTGGGAGAGCCACTCTGGTTAATCAGCTTGTTGTTCCTATGTGCAAGGATGACCATGCCACGACACAGTGGTTTGAGAGTGAGTCTATGAGGCATTATTACAGAAGATGGGCTGACAGCTCCCCTTTTTGACATGTTAAAGGATACAGACTGCAACACTGAACTGTGTGGACATTGCAATCCTCGCCTGTTTTTCCCTTAGCCCCTTGATGCTGACGTAACACATATATGCAGCCCCACTGCACTGGCCTTTTTTCCGTGGGGCCACATATATGCGTATCTTCCTTTGTGCTGGGAGCGTGCCAAACAGTGCACTCCCAGTACAGAGACCAGGATCTCACCGGGAGCCCTGGGCCCCAGTACTAACAATTGGGACCCGGAACTCTTGATTCCGGGTCACCTGATCGCTGTGGTAGCCTCTGATTGGCTACCACAGTGATCAGTCACTGTAAAGCCTGTCCTTGTGTTTCTCTCTCTCTATGTGAATGGAGAGGAAAGATAAAATGTAATCTTTCTCTCTCCTTATAGAAAGAAAAAATTGTGTTTAAAAATAAATAAATTAATGATAAAAATAACGAAAAGATACCTAGATCAAGGGTTGATCTAGGACAGTGCCAGAATTAGTGTTTGCGTCATGTAAGGGTCAAGGACTAAAGGTCAAGGTCAGTATATTTTGCGGCTGGATTTTTTTAAATTAGCATCAGTGTCAGTGTCAGTATGTTTTAGGTAGGACAAAAAAAAAGCAAAATGCACACTATTGTTTCTGGACCACTATGGGTAAAAACAACAAATAACATACACATGTGTGGTATCACTGCGATGGTCAGTAGCAGTAAAATGTATTTTTTGGTTGTTCCTTGGTGGTAGGTTATGGTAGCAACAAAAATATACAGCTAAATTTAAAAAAAAAACATGATTTTTTTTTTTTTTTTACTATTTTGGGCCAGTTTTACTTAGATAATTAAACAAAAAGAATCCAGAGACATCCATAATCATTTACTACCAAATCAAAGCCCAATATTTCCTGCAAAAAAACAAGGTATATTTCACCTGGATGCACAAAATAGTTATGATATGTACAGTTTTAATAGCACATGTCAAAGTTGCAAAACTTTGCTTAGGCATTGGGATTTGTTTTACGCCTAGGCATGAAAGGGTTAAACATTGAAGGCCCACTATATACCTTACCATACATTGCTTGCACATATGTACTTGTTCAAAAAACTTTAACTTGGTAAACAATAAAGTGGTTATATTTACCAACATAGAGATAAGGCTTTACATTTTGGTGCCATCAGTTACCTCTAAAAACATACATTTATTAATTTAATAAAATGCTCAGATAAATTTAACCTATGGATATCACAACATTTCAAATATTTTAGTTCACACCCTAGCCAAAGCAAAGTTTGTCTGTAGCAAATGAAGACAAAGAGTCTAAAAAGATAATCACATTATGGATTAGTTGGTTGAAAATTAAAAGGTCACAGCTTTATTGAAAAATAGAATTTTACAGTGACAAAAACAATTACCTTCACCCAATCAATGATTTAAAGTAGACAACGTTGTCTAAAAACAGGCCCCGCAAACAGACACTTACCCAATTGTGGAAAAACGTCCTGCCTGTTGCAGGTTTTAAATGTCGGGGTGCTGCTGCATGACTATAGAGGTTTGCAGGTTAGCATATGACTATGCCTGTGTGCACTTGCAATGAGGAGATTTCCATGCAGGTGAGTGTACACTCTGGTTGTAGAATCTGACAAATAACAGTTCCTCATTAGAGCAGGTGTTATATGAATAGATGCTGCTGCTGCTTGTCAGTGGGTATATGCTGGTTAGCATTTAGATATGATGAGCCTGAGTGCATGTATGGTGGGAGTAGTCAGGTATATGCAGTATCTAGTGACAGGTTTAGGTGTGGAGGTATGTGGGATTAATGTCTCATCACCTCTGTGTCTTCACCATATCCCACTCACTGTACTGCGTCCATCCAGATTCAAAATCACCCTCATGTTGCTGGCATCAAACTATCCAACAATCCTTATTAAACACAGCACTCACCGGATCATCTGCACATAACCGCAGAGGCGTATCTAGAACCTTAAAAGCCTGCTGCAAGAAACCATGAAGGGGCCCCCGACCCTGGCAGGGGCCCTTTCCTCTAAGTCTAGGGGGGCCTAAATCTCCATCTCTTTAGCCTCAGCTGCACAGAATAAATGGACAGGAATAGCTCTGTACAGAGCTTCCCGTTCATACTCTGAGCCCGTCTAGTTTTGGAATGCAGCCCTGTACAAGTCCATGAAGTAAGTACAGTTTAATTGTAATATACAAGGTCTGACAGTTGTTTGTTGACCAGCTAAAAATGCATTTAAATGGAATAATAAATAAGGAGTCATTGGACAGTATATGTGCTATGTCCTTTTTAAAAATACTAATTTTTATAAACCAATTTACAATGATAGCAATTAATAAAAAAAAAACACATACATGGTACAAAAGATGGCACCATTTGTACACACTGTTTAATACAATCTATTTTATTCTTTTACCAATGACAGTAAAACCTGATGTCTATTTTTCTCTAAAAATTGAGTTTAATCTGTTCACACTGAGGCACTGCTCAGTAATTGTTCTGCCATCTCTTTCATGCTGATTTCTAATATTATGTTGCTGAAAAGTTAACAGGAACAGATAATCTAGGGCAAAGAGAGGTGGAATACATTAAATTAAGCTCATAATCCATGTGTGTTAAAACACCAAATCTTTTATATTCAAAAAGAATAGTTTAGTAGGTTTTCTGCTTTCTTGATATAGAGCTATATGAATAAGCAGGAACTTTGCTAGCCAAGGCTTGTTCTCCTGGAGTCATGACTAGAGATGATCTAATCTATCTGTAAATTTTAAGATTTGACCTGGATCAGGACAGTCTGTTACTGACAAAGATTCACAGATACCTACAGTACTACCACTGATAATTCATATTGTGTATTTATCTTCATTCTTTCTTTAACATTTTCTTTTCGATTAAAAAAAAACTAGCAAAAGTGTGCCTGTTCCAGAAGGGACAAGATTAGGGGTGTGGGTTCTGTGCTGCCACCATGGTGATAGTAAGGGGGAGTGGGGGCTCTGGAGGGATGGTGAGAACAGGATTATGGTGCTTTGTGAGCAGAGTAGGGGTTGGGGGGCTCCAGTGGACTGGTGAGAGTGGAGGTGGGGGGTTTCTGTGCTGCCACATTGATGAGACAGAGGGTGCTAGGGCACTCTAGTAGGGTGGTGAGAAATTGTGGGAGGGTGCCAGAGGGAGTACACTTGTCAAATTCCTGACAGCACTTCTTTCTATGCTGCCTGTCCTATGTCCTGCTGCCCCTAAGTCAGCACAGTGGGAAGAGGAGGAGTGCTGGCAGAGTGGTGAGAGGACTGGAAAAAGAAAAAATGTTGGCAGCTCGACTAGACCTACCAGTCGGCATTGACTGTTGCTTCGCCAATATGGTAGCGGCTCCTGCGCATATGCAGTAGTGAACTTTTAGACCACTTGAGTTGCCATATTTCTGGCAGGAGTTTAACTTCTTTTGTTCAGACTCAGGGGCTCTATGAAACTCAAAATATTTTTTCCCTTTCAGTTCCGGCGACAGTGGTATAAATAAAGAATAAAAAGAAGCTGAAGCTAGTTCTACGCAATGTTAGGTACTGTGCAATATACCAAAGCTGCTGCCTCCCCTAAAAACAGCCCCTGAGAAAGGGGAATGTTTTAGTGATAAAAGTGTGTATAATAGGTATGGCGCTGCTTTGCAATATGAATTATGTTTATGAAGAGGATGTACATATGTACTATAAAGTGTGTGGTGCTCAGGTGAATAGCTCTTATAAAAAATGAATATATAATATAAAGAAAAAAACGTGTAAATCAAACAGCAATTTTACGTACTCAGAATATGCTACATTAACCAATTAAGGACCAGGCCTATTTCCGACACTTGTTGTTTGCAATGTAAAAAACAGGATTTTTTTGCTAGAAAATTACTTAGGACCCCCAAACATTTTATATATATATAGATATATATATATATATCTATATATATATATTTTTTTTTTAGCAGAGACCCTAAAGAATAAAATGGAGATCATTGCAATACTTTATGGCACACCATATTTGCACAGTGGTCTTACAAATTCAGTTGTTTTTGGAAAAATACACTTTCTTGAATTACAAAATAAGGAAACAGTAAAGTTAGGCCAGTTTTTTTCTATAATGGGAAAGCTAATGTTATGCCCAGTAAATAGATACCCAACATGTCATGCTTCAAAATTACGCACGCTCGTGGAATGGCGACAAACATTGGTACTTAAAAATCGATATAGGCGACGCTTTAAAAATTTCTATAGGTTACCAGTTTAGAGTTACAGAGGAGGTCTAGGACTAGAATTATTTCTCTCGCTCTAACGATCATGGCAATACCTCACATGTGTGGTTTGAACACCGTTTACATATGTGGGTGTGACTTGAGTATGCGTTCGCTTCTGCACGTAAGCTCCGAGGGAGGGGGCACTTACATTTTTTTTTTTTTTATTATTTACTTTACCGTTTATTTTTTATTTTTACACTGTCCCTTTAAAAAAAAAATGTTCATCACTTTTATTCCTATTTTAAGGAATGTAAACATCCCTTGTAATAGAAATAAGCAGGACAGGTCATCTTTAATGGGATCTCTGGCCTCAAAAAGACCTCAGATCTCACATTTACCCTTAAAAGCAAAAAAAAAGAAAAAAATGTAGTTTTTTTTCAGCAAGAAAAAAATGGGCCCTTTAAGGCCGTTGGACGGAAGCAACGTATGATGTAATTCCGGTCCTCCAAGGCCATAGAGTCGAGTGGGGGCCATCTTGCCCTCACTTGACTTCCTGCCTAGGACCTTAAAGGAACAGATCATTTTACCCGCTACTGACTGCTCCGGTAAGCCGATAAAACGACCGAGAAACGACAGGAGGGGGAAACCTCACCCGCCGCCCAAAAAAGTTCTCCCGCAGCAAATCCACCACTGGGACCACTTTTATGTGAAAGAGGACCGCCGGCCAAGCAAGAAAATACTGGGGTTATGGCAGCTATCAGCTATGTGCTGCCATAACACCGGTATTTACCATCAAAGTACTGACGTAAAACTGTAGCGGGCGGTCCGGAAGTGGTTAAATAGGTCCTTCTGTGACAAAAAAGTGACTGGTGCTCTTTAAAAGTGCTTCACAACTGTGCATATGAGGATGAGCAAAAGCAGCCAAAATAGAAAAGACTAATGAACACTTTTAGATCTACAGTTACCGGCAAGGAATATAAGATTAAAGAAATGATCTCCTGTAGTAGCACACATGTGACCTATATTATAGAATGCCCATGCCAGCTCCAGTATGTAGGAAGAATAACAAGACCACTTCATGTCAGAATACAAGAGCACATCAACAATATCAAAAAAGGATTTCTCTTTCGTTCATTGACGAACACAGCTCCTGATTCTTCTTAACCAATGGGTTATACTGCCCCCTACAGGAGTAGGACACTAGGAGTAGGAAAAAGCTTGACTACGCCTATGGGCAGTCCCAGGGGGAATACTGTACACCCACTCTCAGCTATAGGCCCTTCGTTTTTTTTCTGCCTAGTCAGGAGTAAGGACCTAGTTCCTTGCTGGGATCCCTGGTCCTGACAATTTTTTATTTTTGAATGGAATTTTTTGCTGTTTCCGACCCCTCATGTTTGACACTGCTTTGGGATGTCCCAATGGTTAAGAAGAATCAGGAGCGGTGTCCATCAATGAACGAAAGAGAAAATGGGATCTTTGACTCACCATAAAATCTATTTCTCTGATGTTCATTGACGGACACAGCACCCACCCCTCTGTGGAGTTGGCTTTCTTCTGACACTGCTTGTAACAAAACTGAATGCTTGTAGCTGAGAGTGGGTGTATACCCCCTGGGACTGCCCATAGGTGTAGGCAAGCTTTTTCCTGCCTAGTGTCCTACTCCTGCAGGGGGCAGTATAACCCAATGGTTAAGAAGACTCAGGAGCTGTGTCCGTCAATGAACATCAGAGAAATGAATTTTACGGTGTGTCAAAAATTCTATTTTATGAAGCATAGTGTATCCAAGCATTTTAGAGAAGTACATCAACGCAACACTTCAGTTATGACATTCTATGGAATAGATAGAATAAAGGGACTCTGGAGAGGGGACAATAAGAGAATAAAAGTCTCACAGAATGAGACTAAATAGATTTTTCTGGTAAATGCTCTCCAACCAGATGGCTTGAACATAGACATAGACCTTAATTGTTTCCTTACTGAATTTTAAATTTTTGAACAAACTAGCTGCCGTTAATTACATTGTTCAACCCCTAATATTATGTGATCATGCATTAGTAGGATATAACCTTTACCAGCTAACCACCTGCTAGCATTAACCAACATTTTGTTTACATGTTTTGGGGAGCAGTTCCTGTTTACCTCAATACATTTTTTCTACACTCCCTTTTTTGCACACCTCCTGTTTCAATATATCCACTAATATACACTTTATTATGCATCCTAACATAGGTCAAATATATATTCATATTCCTTCTTATACATTATTAATTGTATTTCTATTTTTTCTATTGTTAAGATATAGTGTATTTTTAATTTGAATTTTTTACCAGTTTTAATGGTATTTTTTTAATATAGTGTGTGTGTGTGTGTATATATATATATATATATATATATATATATAATATACTCTTTAAGCATTGAGCTTCCACCACAGTATGTACAAAATGTATTTGTCATAGGAAAGATTTATATAGTAAATTGTTGCAACTTGCATTGCCCTCCCATATGGATTATTGCTGTAACATGTATGCCCCTTCAATTGGGCTGGCTGACCATATAACACCCCCAAGACCATAATGATGAAGGATGAAATATCAAGTCTTTTTCATATATTCACATATATTCCTTTTTAATATCAGTTTGGGAGCATATGCTGCTAAAATATGGGATCTTTTTGACACGTATTATGGGCTTGTTAAATTATAAAGGATTTTCACATTAGCGAGACAAGACTAACTAAATATGGCCACTGATCATGTGACTCGGGGTAACCAGGTTACCATACCATAAAAATACATAGAAGTGTAGCAATATGACACCGCACCTGATGATGTCATTGCGATGAAACACATAGGGAGGAGCTACCAACGTCATTGCGTCACTTCCGGTTAGAGTCCATTGAATGCATCACAACCCGGATTTCCTGTTCTTTCATGCTGTTCACACGCCGGCTTGTTGTAAGTGTATTGGGATGCATTTGAAATAAAGGAACCATACATTATTGCACTATGGGATATTTATTTTCATGTTTCCACATGTAAAACGATGTGGATCTTAGGTATGCTGTCTCAGCTACTTGCTGCTGTGAATGCTGGTTACACCCAAGAGGGGAGAGCTCTCTGGTGAGAGAGGTACAAGGAGGGGGAGTACGTTTGCGGAACACCAGCAACAAGCACTAATTTAAAGAGTAGCACTTTAAAGAACACTTGTCACTTTATGACTTTGTGATGAACTTTTCAAATGGGCTGGGTTTTTAATATGTTTTTTTAATATATATTTTTACTCATCATCATCAGTTTTCTATGCATATGCACTATGCATATGCACTTGAGAATTGAACTTCTGGTAAGTCACTGGCTAAGATGTATGACTGAATCTGAATAAAAGATTAGTCTGTTTCTGAGGGGAAAATGGAAGAACGATATTGAGGTGGAAGAGCAGATCAGAGACGCATACAATAAAAAGTAAGAAAAGGTACTAAAGAAAGAAGAGGAAGAGAAAAATTGGGAAGGGGACATCAAAGACACTCAAGATATGTATATTAGGCTCAGCACCTACAAGGATGAGTAACTTGCTATGGGCACCTATGCCCTTTATTTAAAATAAAACATGACATGCAGTCCAACGTATCCCCCTTAAAACATACCTGCCTTGCACACACAGTATATGGACTGGTATCCCTGGGGGCCTTATGGGTACCTACTGGTAAAGGAAATTTTTTATTTTTTGTTAGAAAAACCTATTGTTAAACTGTCTCTCTTTTTTAAATTAACATTTTGACGGGCCATGTGAGCTTCAGAAAGATAAAAAAGATGTCTATACATGCTATCAATGCATCTGTTACTCGCACATAAGTTCTTCCACACTACAATCCAGCCCCCCCCCCCCTTTTACCATTACTTAGCTAACTGGAATACAATTTTGGTCCCTGTAGTTTAATGCTTTCCTAGCATACTAGCTCAAGAAAACTCTTAGAAAGCACTTTCACTCTGGTACATGGCCCCAAAACTCATTGCCAAATTAGTTCCCAGTACCTCTAAGGCGTGCTTTTGAGATTGTGGGAGCATGGTGTTTTAATATACATATGAGGGGAAATGTCCTAAGGCTTCCCGACTTTGAATCCACCAATACAACATGATCAGGTTCGTTCTAAACAGCAACCTGGTTCAGAATCCCTGGGAAGCATTGCTACATAGGCCTGTTTCTGACCTATCCAAACATATAAGAAAACTATGGGAATTTATATTTTTTGCTGCCAGGGAAAATTCTTAACTATACCCACCCTAAATTTCTTAAAATATGGTCTCTATGGCTAGAATATAATAGCCTAGACCACTCCATCCTTTCAATTTAAAATCATCTTCATAATGGACCATGCACTTGACTTGACACCACAAATTTCCCTGTCCTTACCCTTCCCACCCTGGCCCCTAACTATCCTCTTTCCAACCAAATGCTTCTAAACACCCAATCTTCCCTATTTTTTCTTTGAATTTCCCTCCTCTCCATACCCTTCTTTCATTTTTCTCCCACTTTTCCTCTCCAATACCTCCTTTCTCACCTCACCTTCCAGGACGGCCAACAAATGAGAGATGATAGGCTCCTCCCTACCGGAAACACAATCCTTATACAATTTGTTAAAAGGCCACACCCTTCCCCTTGTCCCTCAGTTTAGATTATGTTTCTTCCTACAGTGAAACGTTTGTTTTTTTCTCTGACCTGAAGACTTGGAAGTCCGATGGTCCCCCTGTGAGCCAGGTTCAGGAATGCCGGTGAGAGCTGCACTCTACCTGCCGCCTCCTTAGGCTTCTCACAGGTCACCCCCATTTACACAGGCCATCAGTCACCAGGGTGTCCCTCTAGGCCTGTCTCCGGCTATCCAGCAAATCTCCTCCAGCGGCAAGGAATTCAAAAAGCCCGCCAGACGTGCACCTCAAGCCTCGCTGTGAGTCCGGAACTTCCGGCCCACGCGTCAGAGGTGGAGCATGCGGGGCGCCGCCCGGAAGAAGAAAAGTAAAGTGGAGGAGACGCCGGACCCACTTGCTAAAGGGAGAGCAGACTCCCAGGCCCCAGGAGCCTGGACAGCTGCAGGGGAAATTAAGCCTATTTCAACCCACCTCACGGAGAAGGAGGAGGGAAGACCGGTCCAGGTGACTGCAGCCAAACCTAGGTTTGAACCGGGTAAGTGCTGACTGTCTGATTGCATTTGTTAATTGCTGGTATTAACAATATCCCTGGAAGGTCCTTTCCCCTGACCCTAGTCGAACCCATGTTTCCGTCCTTTCTATGGTTATATCTTTATGGAAGAGTGATACCTTGTCTTTTTTGTCTGTATCTTCTCTTCCAGAGTCCCAGAGCGGTCTACAAGAGACCTCTAGTACAGTACCCCCCTTATCAACAGGTGCTGGTACCTTAAAAAAGTGTGGTAATTGCGGGGATAGATTATCTAGCTCCCACACTAAACCTTTCTGATACAAATGCATCAATAAATTAGCTGGTAAAGAGGCATCTGGATTAATGAAAGATTTTTTTAAAATCCGTCAAGGAAGAAATGCTGGTTACAATGCAGTCATTTCATTCCTCGGTGGCTTACCCCCAAGTCACAGAGCCCAGTGAACCCATCCTTAAGGAAGGTGTCTCTTCCCAGGAAAGCTCAACTTCCAGGGCAGGTCCTTCTGGGTTTTTACCAGTATGCCAGAACCTCCCCCCAGCACAGCCCAGGGGGAAAGAAAGGTTGAGGATTGAGGCAGACCGCACAGACTCCCAAACCAGCTCAGAAGGTGAGGGAGGAAGGGACTCAGAAAGTGAAGCGAGGACTCAGGAGTAAATAGGAATCTATTCGGGTTGGAAGATATGCAGGGACTCCTTCAGGCTATTTATGCCTCAGAAGAGATCCCTGAACCCCCCGAAGGAATCTTCAGCACAGGACAAAATGTATAAGGGGCTAGGAAAGAACCCTTCAAGGGTTGTACCAGTGCATCAATCCTTGAAGGGAATAATCCTTCAAGAGTGGCAGTTTTCAGAAAGCAAATTAGTTAAACCAAAGTCATGGAAAAGAAGGTTCCCCTCTAAAGAGGAAGAGATGGAAAGGTTTCTAAAAAACCTAAAACTGGATGCCCCACTGTCACAAGTAACAAAGAGGTCTGACCTCTCCTTTGTGGATTCAGGCAATATCAAGGATGTAATGAACCAAAATTCAGAGTCCTTACTGAAAAAGGCTTGGGATGCCAATGCATCAGCAATGGCCCCCGCTCTAGCAGCATCTTGTGTGGCAAGAAATGCTAACTGTTGGGTGAAAAGACTGACTAAGCACCAGTCACAATTTAAAACCCAAGACCTACAGGACTCCCTGTCAGTTATAGGTAAAGCGGTTGCCTATCTGGCTGACGCCGCTGTGGAATCAGTAATAGCCTCAGCTAAGGCGGGGGCTCTTCTGAATTCAGCCAGAAGGGCCATCTGGCTAAAAAAATGGGAAGGGACTTCATATCAAAAACCAAGCTCTGTGGTTTGCCTTCTGAGGGGTCATTACTCTTCAGTCAGGCCTAGACGAGGTTCTGACCAGATCCTCAGAGAGGGGGAAAAAGTTTCCTGCCAAACCCAGAAGGGATAGAGGCAGAACATTTTTTCGTGGCCCCCCAGGGCAAAGGCAGCAAAAAAAACAGGAAAGAACCTGCTAGAAGATGCGGCTTTGGAAGAGGGAGACAAAGAAATAATTTGCTTTTTCCCTCGGCCGACGCAAGAGATAATAAGTGACGCCAGGATCAAAGTGGGGGGCAGACTAAGTCAATTTTTGCCCCAATGGGAAGAAATTGCAGTGACCCCTTATATAAACTCCCTCATAAAAAAGGGTTATCGCCTGCAGTTTACATCAATTCCCCCCCCCCCCAACGGTAACTCTTACCCATCCTCCTATGGAGGTTCAAAAAAGGGAAGCCCTGTTACAGGGGATTCAGAAACTGGCAGAGCAGGTACTGATAGTCCCTGTACCAGAAGATCAGCTCTTCCAAGGCTTTGACTCCCATGTGTGGGGGGAATGGAGGTAAATGGCGCTGTCAGACGTATAAATTAGGGAATATAAATATAACAGTGGGTACACTTATGATGTGAAATAAATAAGGTAAAATGTGTCAGATTATAAAATCCACAAATTAGAGCGTGATATGCAGTGAATCCTTATAAATATAAAAATGTAAAAAATCTAAAAAATCACCGTGTGTAAATGGTGGGAAATAGAAACAAATATGTGTAAAATTATTCAGATATAAGTGACACAAAAATAAATAAATTCCGTGTGTAACAATAAAGAGTAAAAATCTGATCCACTTATAAGCCATGCTAATAGAATCAATACATAAGGTGATATAATATTGCATACAATTAAGGTGCTCTTATTCAAGTGCATCAATAGGCTAGTGATCCAAAAACTATATAGCGATGTATGAATTAGGTAGAAAAAAATGTGAAAAAATCTAATCATAAACAGTGTCCCAGCAAATTGCATAAAATGTCCATAAAGGTAACTGGTACCACAAATAAACAATCAGATGTAGATAAGTCCCAAAATATAGAGGGAGAAGAGATTATCAGGAGAAAGTGGATTCCAGAGGTTCCAAAATGGTGGGGGTGCTCAATAAGGAAATAAGTGCTCCCCTCCTATTGATCCCGCACTCACCAGATAGTGGTACCCCTACAGGGGTAAACAGCGTTTGGGGTGACTCTCAGGGGTCCCTCCGAAGGCTGGTTAACTATCCACTTAATCCCGACCTCTTATAGTGTACTCTTCTCCAGGGAAATTAGTAGGTGATAACTCCTCATAAGCACTCCGATATATGTGGGAGATATCCGGATGAAAGGAAGAAAAAAAGGCTCCAATAGTGAAGTATTGTAATACAAAAGTACTTTATTAAATCATAAATTACAATACTCACATTCAGCATAAGAGAAAATGTGCATGTATGTCCTAGGGACCGCAACACCCTCGTGTAGCGGTTGTTCCGGGACGCGGTGCGTTCCACCGGCCAGATGTGTGTCTCAGTCAACTGGAAGCGGAACTGACGCGACCACGCTCTACGTGTTCCGCTTCCTGTTGACTGAGACGCACATCCGGCCGGTGGAACGCACCTCATAATAAACTTAAAAAACCTGAACAAGTTTCTACTTTACAAAAAGTTTTCAATGGAAACCATTTATTCAGTATGCAAAAATCTACTGAAAGATGTATTCATGACTACCCTGGATCTCAGAGATGCATACCTGCATGTTCCTATTCATCAGGAGCACCAGGCCTTTCTGAGATTTGTGGTAGTTACCAAAGAGGGAACAGCACACTGGCAGTTCAGGGCACTTCCCTTTGAGTTAGCAGCCAGCCAAAGAATTTTTACAAAAACTCTAGCAGATGCAGTGGCCCGTCTTCATCTCCAGGGTATAGCCTTAATCCCCTATCTGGACGATCTGCTGATTTTTGGCTCATCAGCAGACCAGGTGAACTCAGACACTCGGCAGGTGATAAAATCCCTACAAAAACTAGGCTGGCTAATCAGCCTTGAAAAATCTTCTCTGGAACCAACTCAGGTGCAAACCTATATGGGGTACCGTATAGACTCAATGGTACAAAGGCTCTTTCTTCCGCTGGAAAAAGTGGAAAAAATAGTCTCTGCAGTAGGAACTCTCAAAAGCGCACCCTCTTGTTCCAGGAGAGAAATCCTAAGGGTCCTAGGACTGATGTCAGCCAGCATTCCAGCGGTGGTCTGGGCTCAGCTCCACTCAAGAGACCTTCAGTTCTTCCACCTGTCCTCCTGAGCAGGAAGATGGAGTCATTAGACGAGTCTGTCAACCTCACTCCTCAAGTCCAGGAGTCACTAGAGTGGTGGTTAAACCCAAACAATTTGGGGAGAGGCAGACCGTGGGGTCAATGGAATCCTGTAAAAATCACCACGGACGTGAGCACGTGGGGATGGGGGGCTCACCTAGAAGAGGCCCAAGCTCAAGGGAGTTGAAAGCAGTGGGAGAAGCACTGAAAGCGTTTGAAAGCTCTGTTCTAGGCAGGGAAGTTCAGATCCTGTCTGACAACACTACAGCAGTGGTCTATATAAATCGCCAAGGGGGTACCAGGTCAATTTCCCTCTTAGCATTGACCAAGGAAATTTTAGGGTGGGCCGAAGGGAAGGTAATCACCCTGATGGTCATTCACATAAGAGGGAGAAACAACTGGCAAGCGGACTTCCTCAGTTGTCACCCCATAAGAGAAGGAGAGTGGGAACTAAATCCCAAAATTTTCCAATTGTTGGTCCAAAGGTTCGGATGCCCGGAGATAGATCTACCCTGCAAAACAGGAAAGTAAAATGATTATTTTCCCTTACACAGGAGAAAGAGATGTTGGGCCTGGACGCCTTAGCCCAGGCATGGCAGTTCAAGCTGGCTTATGCCTTTCCTCCCCTGGCCCTAATCCCCAGAATTCTACAGAATCTAAGTCGGTCTCCGGACCTGCACCTTATCCTAATTGCCCCTTGGTGGCCAAAGAGAGCATGGTTTGCAACTCTGAAAGCCATGTTAGTAGCTCCCCCCTGGGAACTCCCAAATCTCCCAGACCTGCTGTCACAGGGGTCGGTTGTGTATCCCAAACCATAATTTTTCCATCTGACAGCTTGGTTAGTGAGCGCCAGATCCTAAAGATGAAGGAATGCTCAGACAGAGTGGTAGACACACTCTTACTGAGCAGAAAACCAGTCACTAGAAATATATATTTTAATGTTTGGAGAATTTATTGTACCTGCCGTAGGCAGAGAAATGTCACCTTCACCTTTATTCCTATGGTCTTGGAATTTTTACAAGATGCAGTAGATAAGGGTGTGGCAACTAACACCCTTAGGGTACAAATAGTGGCTCTTTTGGTATTTTTGGATGCAAGTCTTGCAAAAGAGCCGTTGGTCAAAAGATTTTTGTTGGCTAGGGAAAGGGCTACCCCTGTTGTGAGAAACAGGTTCCCTCCTTGGGACCTGACAAGGATTCTAGAGGCCTTATCTAGTAACCCTTTCGAGCCTATAAAAGAGGTTTCCCTTATGTTTTTATCACTTAAATTAGCCTTCCTGCTAGCCATCATGACAGCCAGAAGAGTAGGAGATCTCCAAGGTCTATCTATAAAAGAACCTTTTATGTTAATTTTTCCAGACAGGATTGTCCTTTGACCAGATCCTTTGTATATGCCCAAGGTTGCATCACCCTTTCACAGAGGACAGGAAATAAATTTACCATCCTTTTGTGACAACCCCAAAAATGAAAAGGAAAATACATTTCACGGTTTGGATGTGAGAAGGTGTCTTCTCACCTATCTAGAGAGGACCAAAGACTTTAGAAGGTCAAATCATCTTCTGGTCCTCTATTCTGGGCCCATAAAGGGACTGCAGGCCTCAAAACCTTCAGTCTTTAAGTGGATTAGACAAGCAATTACTAAAGGCACACTCAACAAGAGCCCTGGCAACATCCTGGGCTGAAAAAGCTGGAGCCTCCTGGGAACAGATCCGCAGTGCAGCCACCTGGTCCAGTCATGACACCTTCCTGAAACATTACCATGTAGAAGTGCTGTCTCAACAAGACCTAGCCTTTGGCCGAAAGGTCTTACAGGCAGTGGTCCCGCCCTAAGGTAGGCCTATGGGTAATCTATTATCCTCTCATACGTTGGCCGTCCTGGAAGGTGAGAAAACCTACCGTTAGTAGAACAGTAACGGTGTTTCTACGAACCTTCCAGGACAGCCGGCCTACTTCCCGCCCTGTTTTATGGGTGTGGTAAGAATGTATAACATAGATGGTAAGTACCTATAGAATTGTAAGAACACTTCCTTCTGAATTGGTTGTGGAAGATACTCTTTGACAACTGAGGGACAAGGGGAAGGGTGGGGCCTTTTAACAAATTGTATATGGATTGTGTTCCTGGTAGGGAGGAGCCTATCATCTCTCATACATTGGCCGTCCTGGAAGGTTTGTAGAAACACCGTTACCAGTCTACTAAAGGTAGGTTTTTTCTCATCTCCTAGTTGGAACTTCCTTGGTGTGTGTTTTTTTCCCCATCCCCCTTTTTTTAACTATCAACAAAAGAGACTAGCTAACAATCGTAAAACTCCACAATATAGAGATTATTTCTAATCAGATAACCTCCTATACATATAATCTCAACACACTGTATCTTTTTATTGTCAAACGGAGCTATCGTTATGCTTCTAATTCACTAACTTTTTAGCCCTTCCTGACCATTTTTTTGTTTTCTTTTTGTGTTCTGCATTAAGCATCTGTTTTATTGCTTTGTATTTCTAAATTAGTTTCCTTGTGCAACTAGAGTGTTTGTTGTGAATTGCAAATTGTAAAAAAAAACTTTATAATATATATATATATATATATACAGTGGGTACGGAAAGTATTCAGACCCCCTTAAATTTTTCACTCTTTGTTATATTGCAGCCATTTGCTGAAATCATTTAAGTTCATTCTTCTTCCTCATGAATGTACACATAGCACCCCATACTGACAGAAAAACACAGAATTGTTGACATTGTTGCAGATTTATTAAAAAAGAAAAACTGAAATATCACATGGTCCTAAGTATTCAGACCCTTTGCTGTGACACTCATATATTTAACTCAGGTGCTTTCAATTTCTTCTGATCATCCTTGAGATGGTTCTACACCTTCATTTGAGTCCAGCTGTGTTTGATTATACTGATTGGACTTGATTAGGAAAGCCACACACCTGTCTATATAAGACCTTCCAGATCACAATGCATGTCAGAGCAAATGAGAATCATGAGGTCAAAAGAACTGCCTGAAGAGCTCAGAGACAGAATTGTGGCAAGGCACAGATCTGGCCAAGGTTACAAAAAGATTTCTGCTGCACTTAAGGTTCCTAAGAGCACAGTGGCCTCCATAATCCTCAAATGGAAGACGTTTGGGACGACCAGAACCCTTCCAAGAGCTGGCCGTCCGGCCAAACTGAGCTATCGGGGGAGAAGAGCCTTGGTGAGAGAGGTAAAGAAGAACCCAAAGATCACTGTGGCTGAGCTCCAGAGATGCAGTCAGGAGATGGGAGAAAGTTGTAGAAAGTCAACCATCACTGCAGCCCTCCACCAGTCGGGGCTTTATGGCAGAGTGGCCCGACGGAAGCCTCTCCTCAGTGTAAGACACATGAAAGCCCGCATGGAGTTTGCTAAAAAAAACACCTGAAGGACTCCAAGATGGTGAGAAATAAGATTCTCTGGTCTGATGAGACCAAAATAGAACTTTTTGGCCTTAATTCTAAGCGGTATGTGTGGAGAAAACCAGGCACTGCTCATCACCTGTCCAATACAGTCCCAACAGTGAAGCATGGTGGTGGCAGCATCATGCTGTGGGGGTGTTTTTCAGCTGCAGGGACAGGACGACTGGTTGCAATCGAGGGAAAGATGAATGCGGCCAAGTACAGGGATATCCTGGACAAAAACCTACTCCAGAGTGCTCTGGACCTCAGACTGGGCCGAAGGTTTACCTTCCAACAAGACAATGACCCTAAGCACACAGCTAAAATAACGAAGGAGTGGCTTCACAACAACTCTGTGACTGTTCTTGAATGGCCCAGCCAGAGCCCTGACTTAAACCCAATTGAGCATCTCTGGAGAGACCTAAAAATGGCTGTCCACCAACGTTTACCATCCAACCTGACAGAACTGGAGAGGATCTGCAAGGAGGAATGGCAGAGGATCCCCAAATCCAGGTGTGAAAGACTTGTTGCATCTTTCCCAAAAAGACTCCTGGCTGTATTAGATCAAAAGGGGCCTTCTACTAAATACTGAGCAAAGGGTCTGAATACTTAGGACCATGTGATATTTCAGTTTTTCTTTTTTAATAAATCTGCAACAATGTCAACAATTCTGTGTTTTTCTGTCAGTATGGGGTGCTATGTGTACATTCATGAGAAAGAAGAATGAACTTAAATGATTTTAGCAAATGGCTGCACTATAACAAAGAGTGAAAAATGTAAGGGGGTCTGAATACTTTCCGTACCCACTGTATATATATACTGTATATTTGTACATTTTTGCCTAAGCTATTGAGTTCTGTAAAAAAACATGATTTTTAGCAATAGGAGAGGTAGAATAACATGTGAAATAAAGCTAACCAATATATGCAATATATTTAATTTACCGAACAATAAACAAACATATATATATATATATATATATATATATACAGTGGGTACGGAAAGTATTCAGACCCCCTTAAATTTTTCACTCTTTGTTATATTGCAGCCATTTGCTAAAATCATTTAAGTTCATTCTTCTTCCTCATGAATGTACACATAGCACCCCATACTGACAGAAAAACACAGAATTGTTGACATTGTTGCAGATTTATTAAAAAAGAAAAACTGAAATATCACATGGTCCTAAGTATTCAGACCCTTTGCTGTGACACTCATATATTTAACTCAGGTCCTTTCCATTTCTTCTGATCATCCTTGAGATGGTTCTACACCTTCAATTGAGTCCAGCTGTGTTTGATTATACTGATTGGACTTGATTAGGAAAGCCACACAACTGTCTATATAAGACCTTCCAGATCACAATGCATGTCAGAGCAAATGAGAATCATGAGGTCAAAGGAACTGCCTGAAGAGCTCAGAGACAGAATTGTGGCAAGGCACAGATCTTGCCAAGGTTACAAAAAGATTTCTGCTGCACTTAAGGTTCCTAAGAGCACAGTGGCCTCCATAATCCTCAAATGGAAGACGTTTGGGACTACCAGAACCCTTCCTAGAGCTGGCCGTCCGGCCAAACTGAGCTATCGGGGGAGAAGAGCCTTGGTGAGAGAGGTAAAGAAGAACCCAAAGATCACTGTAGCTGAGCTCCAGAGATGCAGTCAGGAGATGGGAGAAAGTTGTAGAAAGTCAACCATCACTGCAGCCCTCCACCAGTCGGGGCTTTATGGCAGAGTGGCCCGACGGAAGCCTCTCCTCAGTGTAAGACACATGAAAGCCCGCATGGAGTTTGCTAAAAAACACCTGAAGGACTCCAAGATGGTGAGAAATAAGATTCTCTGGTCGGATGAGACCAAAATAGAACTTTTTGGCCTTAATTCTAAGCGGTATGTGTGGAGAAAACCAGGCACTGCTCATCACCTGTCCAATACAGTCCCAACAGTGAAGCATGGTGGTGGCAGCATCATGCTGTGGGGGTGTTTTTCAGCTGCAGGGACAGGACGACTGGTTGCAATCGAGGGAAAGATGAATGCGGCCAAGTACAGGGATATCCTGGACAAAAACCTTCTCCAGAGTGCTCTGGACCTCAGACTGGGCCGAAGGTTTACCTTCCAACAAGACAATGACCCAAAGCACACAGCTAAAATAACAAAGGAGTGGCTTCACAACAACTCCGTGACTGTTCTTGAAGGGCCCAGCCAGAGCCCTGACTTAAACCCAATTGGGCATCTCTGGAGAGACCTAAAAATGGCTGTCCACCAACGTTTACCATCCAACCTGACAGAACTGAAGAGGATCTGCAAGGAGGAATGGCAGAGGATCCCCAAATCCAGGTGTGAAAGACTTGTTGCATCTTTCCCAAAAAGACTCCTGGCTGTATTAGATCAAAAGGGGGCTTCTACTAAATACTGAGCAAAGGGTCTGAATACTTAGGACCATGTGATATTTCAGTTTTTCTTTTTTAATAAATCTGCAACAATGTCAACAATTCTGTGTTTTTCTGTCAGTATGGGTGCTATGTGTACATTCATGAGGAAGAAGAATGAACTTAAATGATTTTAGCAAATGGCTGCAATATAAAAAAGAGTGAAAAATTTAAGGGGGTCTGAATACTTTCCGTACCCACTGTATATATATAAACGAAAAGTAAAATCCTGTAAGCCCCGATTAATACTACAGACATCACATGTGATTGCATGAAAGCCAAACCTGAATGTTAAACGTGCAACAGTTCTCCATTATCAATGGCCAAAGCCAAGGTCGCATCCAAGTGGCACCTATTAAAAGTTGCATCAAAGTTGCACTCCAAAGTCTTTGTACTGGTTCTGTCTGAACTATGAACTTCCATCTCCTATGTAAAATTGAATGCCGGTTCACACTATAGCGATGTCAGACATCACATGTGATTCGCATCACGCTGCTGTGCAAATTACATGCGATGTCTGTGCGATGCAAGTTCAGCCATACAGATTTTATGGCTGAATTTGCATCTGATTCGGACAGAACATGCACAGGACCCTTTTTTGGGTTTGCAGCAGAATCGGATTGCATGGTGGTTCACACCAATGCGATCCAATTCATGTCCGAACTGTCATTTCGCACTGCGATATGCAAACTGGGGGTGTTGTTAACTTTGTATTAACACCCCCAGCGATTCGCATATGGCAGTGTGAACTGCCTGCGATTTGAATGCGATGCGGGAACCCGCAGTGGATTTGCAGGGTTCCTGCATCGCATATACTGTATGTGAACCGAGCCAAAATGTTAAGCAAGTGTACATCAGCTTATTACGATTTTTAGTGATTATTGGCTTACACTGAAAGCTGTATTAGTGTCTAGACCAGTAACATGATAACTGTATACACTATGTCAGAGTATACAAGGAAGGTCCAATCATGATGACCCCGTCTGAAATTATATATGTTTTTTGTTATTTTTTATTTGTTGATTATCAGCTTTTAATCAGCCTCAGTATCAAGCTTCCACCGTGGTTTACCTTCATGACATTTAAATAAAACCTACAATGAAGACCACAGCTAGACCATCATGGCCTTCCAGATTTCTTTCTAAATTTGCAAATCCTGGCTGCTGCTTCAATGGTGGTGCTAAGTAGAGTAGAGTAGAGTAGAAAAAATGATGTTATCCGCAGTTTGCAGATAAGAGAAAAAAACTTGATTTACAGTGATTTTACCATGATGTTACTGTAATTTCACCATGATTTTGCCATGCCTATGGTGTGTTTTTCATAGGTCATGTGACTCAAAAACGGCACCAAAAATAATTTTTGGTGCGTTTTTTTTAACTGAAGAAAAGTGTAGCAAGCAAGATTTTTAACGCCACAACAGAAGCGCAGCAGACCAGTGTGAAGACATATGTAAAATTTAAAGGGATACACTTTTTCTTGAGCTTTTCTTGCACTAAAGGTGCCAATAATGGCCGACTATAAATTTATATTCAGTTAAATTCATGATATTAACTGATATTCATTAAAAAGTCGAATATAATACAATAATATATAAAAATGTATATATATATTTAAAAAAATAATTTTCAGGTTCAGTTTTCAGCCAAGTGCATCCTACATTTTTGGTTTCGGCAACATTTCCATTTGGTGCACCTCTAGTGCTAAGCATACCGCTTCTATACAGGGTAATGCCCAGGTCTTCAACTGAAAGGTTAGAGCCCCAGAGATTCTAGGGCAATCTCAGTGTATTTTCTGATTTATTTTAAACAGTACTTTACGCCTTCCTCTGTAAAAATTGGCATAATTAGCTGCCACTGCTGTCTTTATTCCAGAATTTCTATTCTGATCTGGACTCCCCCACACATTGAGTTGTGATGAGCAGATATTAACTGTGTATGGGAGATCAGCCCCTCTGTGTGCTAAGTGATGCTTTTGTTATAGTGCTTGTGATGTGCTAATAATTGTGAAATTTCAGTGTCATTAAAGATTACCTATTTATAACGCAGAGCTGAAAACCAGTCACCTCAGGTGGTTTTATTGCTTTGCCAAGCAGATAATGTGATGCCTTTGTGACACAGGTGAAAGACAGTAAAAATTACTTTAAAGTGATGTGGCGTGCTATTTACCACTACAAAGTAATAGAGCACGGCTTGTCATCACATTAAAAATATGGAATTTTTTTTGCGGCACAGAAAGGCTGTGGCTACATTTTACTGTGACCATCAAGCTGAACTCATATGACAAAGTACTGCAAGTCTTGTGTCTATATGTGCATATGTATGTACTGCATGCACTTCATTTTTATGACACACTGAACATCTTTTAGTCGATCCACATCATACATGGTTGCATGAATTTCTCACACATGGGAGAGTCAACTGCACTTCTGGAATCAGTATTTCTGGTTTTCATTTGTAAAGAGTATGATAATGCTGAATTCTTCTGGAGGATTTTAGAAGCAGGGACATTAAATATTAACCGATAAATGCGCAGTAGCTGATTAATTCAGAATATTTGTGAGCAGCTCATGAAAGTTTAATACACATATTTTGCTTATTGAATATCTTCTGTGCTGTTTACCTCACCTAGTATACAACGGATTATATTATATATGTGCATGTGCCATGAATTTCACATAACATTTCTAAGATGTACTTCTTTTTTAACCAGTGCGAAATTTTGGTATGTTAGCACATTTACTATGTGTGCAGAAGAATAGTGGATTTTAAAATACAGACATTGGAGATCAAATTAACAGTCATATAAAGTAAATTGACGAAGATCAATCAATATTAGCCTCAAACATGAAATAATTATTGATATGTAAGAAGAAGTTAAAGCATATATGTGTTCAGAAGAATAGTGAATTTTAAAATACAGACATTGGAGATCAAATTAACAGTCATATAAAGTAAATTGACGAAGATCAATCAATATTAGCCTCAAACATTAAATAATTAATAATATGTAAGAAGAAGTTAAAGCATATATGGCACTATAGTTGCCAGTGTTATTTTTTATGTTATTTCTATTTATGCCTTTTTCAAAAATACAACAAAAATACAATACAACAAAAACAGTGTTGTCAGGTGACAGTAAATTGATACAGTACAATTTTTGACATTTAAAGAAGGTACTGTTAATTTTGCGACTGCTGGGATTTTGTAAAAGGCTAATACCCAGGAAAACATACATGGGCCTAGTCCTTAGACCTGAAGACCATCCTGAGGTGACTTGGATCCAGATTTTAAAGATATATAATATATATAATATTTGCAAAGATTTACAAAGGAAGGTTAGTCATTTTTATACAACCCCAATTCCAAAAAGTTGGGATTCTGTGTAAAATCTACATAAACCAGAATGCAATACCCTTGGCATATCCTATAAACACAAATCTTATTCACAGAAGAAAATAGAAAATATATCAAATGTTTAAATCGAGAAAATGTACCATATTAAGAAAAAAAAAAGGTAATTTTGAAATTATGGCGATGGCATTTTTCAAAGTTGGGACAGGGTCATGTTTACCATAGTGTCTTATCCCCTCTTCTTTGACCCTGTAAATGTCTGGAAACCCGTTGCTGGCGTTTTGGAAGAGAAATGTTGTTCCTGATATAGGATTTTACCAGCTCAGCAGTGCTGGATCTTCTTTGTCATATTTTTCATTTTTTAAACAAACATTTTAAATTGGTGAAAGGTCTGGACTGGGGGCAGGCCAGTTTAGCACCCAGACGGTTCTACTACAAAGCTATGATGTTGTCATAGATGCAGTATGCATTTTAGCATTATCCTGCTGAAATATGCAAGGCCTTCCCTGAAAAAGACATCTTCTGGATGGGAGCGTATGCTGCTCTAAAATCTGGATATATCATTAATGGTGCCTTTCCAGATGTGCAAGATGCCTATTTCGCACACACGAATGCACCCCCATACCATCAGAGATATAGGCTTTTTAACTGAGGGCTGATAACAAGCTGAAAGGTCCCTCTCCTCTTTTGTCTGGAGGATTGGGCATGCATGCTTGTCAAAAAGAATGTCACCTGGCCACAAAACAGTTTTCCTTTTTGCAACAGACCATTTTTAATGAACTTTGCCCCAGAGAACATGGAGGCATTTTTTCATCATGGTCACTTTTGCTTGTGGTGATTGTAGCCGTATTAGTGCTCTTGTGACAGAAAGAATTGAGTATGGTCTGTGATACATTTTTTATTTGCACTAACATACAATTTTTCAGGGCAAGCTTTCGGGCTTTGTCCCCTTCTTCAAGGTCCTATCAGGACTCATTTCAGGATCATATTCAGATATGGCTTCTTCTTTTTATGATAGAGCTTTACCTTTAATGTTTGCATGGTTTGGCGAACTGTATTTACAGTCATTGATTATTGGAAATATTCCTGAGCCCATGCAGTGATGTCCATCAAAGAGTTGTGGCTTTTTTTAATGCAGTGCTGTCTGAGGGTTCGAAGATCATGTGCATCCAATATTGCATTTTGGTCTTGTGTCTTACGCACAGCGGTTTCTCCAGATTCTCTGGATCTTTTGATATTGTACATGTATGTAGAACTATAGGCAACACTTTTTTTTTCATTTTGGATACAGCAAGGGAGGGTTATAACCCCTGTCAGTTTTTTTTTTTTCGCCATCTGTGTCCCACTGCAGAGATTTCACTTCACTTCCTTTCCCATAGCCAGACAGGAGGTGGGAGAAAATCCTTGAAAATTAAGGGAATTCCTTGGGAACCCCCTGGTCACCAGAACTAGTGTCCCCATTGGAAGACTTCCCTTCTGTTACTATTCTTGCGACAATCCAAATTTGGGATTTTCTTTTACTTTCACTTTCAACGATAATGATAAACAAGACTAATAGAGACAGTAAACCTACCTAACAGGGGCACAGACAGCAATAAAAACTGACAAAGGTTTTTATTCCTCTCCCCTCTATCTGAAACGTAAAAAAAAAGTTTTACATTTAGTTATACATAAAGTCTTTGCAATTTTACTTAGCCAAACATTATTCTGAAATTGTTTGACAATTTTTAGACAATGGAAAATTGTTATCATACTTACAGTAATTTTCCTTTCCTGGCCTATCCTCACGTCAGCACACAATGGGTTAACACCTCCTCTGGAGCCCACAGGACCACCTCTTCCTAGCTAAAAAAAAGACAGCCCCTCCCCCAGCTGAAGTGTTCGATAACCTAGCCTGCGACAGGCCACTAGGGAGGGAGTCTTGTGCTGACGTGAGGATAGGCCAGGAAAGGAAAATTACGGTAAGTATGATAACAATTTTCCATTTTCCTGGCCCAGCTCACGTCAGCACACAACTGGATATACCCAAGCTGAATTTAGGGCAGGATAGAACACCTGAAAAGAGACACTCAAAGAAAAGTTGTTAAAGCCAAAAAGAATGAATCCCTCTAGTCCCAATCTCGTTTGTAGGGTTTCAAGCTAGCTGCCTTACAATGACCTTCCAAGAAATCCTGGCACAATTGCCCCAAAGGCTACCGCCCCTCTTGTCAAATAAGTTTGTAACTATTTCAGAGCAGAAAAGCGTACTTCCAGCATGCCAATGTAATCACCCTAGAAGTCCATCAGTGGATGACTCTTGAGGACCTGATGGCTAAATGAGAAGAATTGTCCACTTTCCTCTTTGACCAAGTACACAGCAACTTGCCCATGTGTAAGGAACTGAAGTCTTTCTGCTGTGCATCCAGTGACTCTTGTGTGAAACTCAGAGGGACTACTTCCCAGTTTTGCTGGAAACTGGATCTCACTTTAAAATTGAACTCTGGAGATAGACATAGTATCACTCTTTCTGGTAAAAAAGGAAGGACACAAAGGGCCCCTGCAGGAAAAGTGTTGCAATTGTCAAACCTTCTGTCTGAAGTAGTTACTGGCAGAAGAACTTGTTTTTCTGTGAGGAATTTTGATGGAATTGAAATTATTGGAGCAACGGGTGCCCTAGTGCTCTCAGATCCAAGCCTAAGTCCTACAGATGGAACAAGGATCTCCTTCAAGGTCATGTATACTGTAGATTGTCGCCTGCAAAAAGCATCTGGTAACTGGCTCTTCCACCAGTTTGAAGCCTGTGAAAGATAAGGTGAAGAATTGTACCTTAAATGGAGTTGTATGCCAGACCAACCTCTAGCGCTGACTGTAAAATGCCCAGGATATTGGCTAGAGCAGGGAACACAGGAGAGAAAGCTTTTGCTGAGCAAACAAAACAAACATTTCATATCCTCTCATATGTAGTATTGTAACGCTCCTGCGTTTTACGTATGATGTGGATTTTCAGCTGCAGAAATATTCCACTTCAGTAGTCATGTAGAGAAACGCTGAGACACCATTCCCAACTCTCAATGACTCATCATGTGTGGATGATCTCAATTCAGCAAGTAAATACACACACTCAATAAGATGTTTCCTAGAGTGACTTATGTATATAGTAACACAGTGATGATAGGCTGAAGAGACAGGTTGGGTAGAGATGGTAGATGACAGACACTTGAAAGGAAATGTTCTTGAAGGTAAGATAGTAGCAGATGGGATGCAGATAGGTTTTAGCAATCATGTATGGTAGTAGATGACAGAGTAGCAGGTGGACATACAAGAGAGATCAACCCAGTGCAAGAGCAGGTGGTAGTAGGCTCAAGAGCTAGCAATCTTAGATAATGCAGATGTAGTAATAGTTTTTAGTATGCAGAGCTAGATAGTGTAAGCTTTAGTATAAAGGTTATAGAGGTTTCCCCTGTGGGGTACTTATCACTAATAGCAATGTAGCAGAGGAGAGGTTCGGCAAGAGCGGATGATCCGGTAGCGGGATACAGGGATCAGCGCAGTGTGGTTCCGACAGCGAGGTATGCTTGCAAGCATGTGAGCTTCAAGACAGGTTAGCATCAAGGGACAAAGCAGTTTGAACGAACACATGTGAGTGAGAGCCGGCGATCTAAATAGCCATCCAGTCCGGCGCTCAGTGATGACAGCATCAGTCTTAAAGGTGTATGCGCACCTTACCAAAAGAGAATGGTGGGGCGCATACACTTATGAAAGAGTAATTAGGGTACCCAAAGGTACCAGAACATTACAAGTATTTAGGGTCTGAGCAAGCTTGGATGAGAATCCCTGCACCTCTAGTCTGGCCTATTCTATAGCCAGGCTGTTAAAGTAGTCTCATTGGATTAGGTTGCTGTCACTGACCTTGCCAAAAAGATTTTATTTGACCAGAAATGGGTTTGGTGGTGCTGATGACATCTGGGGAACAGTCTAAGTCAAGGCCTTGTCGGTAGGTGGAAGTGACTTATATGGCATGGACTTGTCCTGTCCAAATTTTCAGAAGCATCTTTATATTCAAGAACATCAGCAAGAGACGAAGATCAAACACAAAATTCCATGGCACTCTGAACCTATCTTATATGACAGAGCCTTTGCATTGGTATCCTGTTGCAAATGTCCGAAGCTGCATGTTCAATGTAATCTCCCTGTGAACTACTGCTGGAAAGCCTTATTTGCCAATATTGGTTTGAGGCACTTGTTGAAAAATCTTTTGCCTAACCAAATCACTGGTTGATTTTGCTTTCCTGGCTAGAAGGCCATCGTTAACGAACTGTAAGTGGCTCTCTGCCCAGCAAAATTATTCTGTTGCAAGATGTAACAGGAAAAGGCTTCTGGCATCCCCTGGGAAGAAATCTAGGCTACTGCTGTCTTGTTGTCAACCAACTTCACTCAGGCCCCTTTAAAGTAGATACTGAAAGGCTTGCAATGCTAGAAAAGGTTACCTTCAGTTCCAGATAATTGGGGAGTCTGCATTCCATTGGTTTATTCAGATTGTGTACTCCTCAGCCCCAAAGGCTGGGATCTGCCATCAGAATCATCCTATCTCCTGGGCTGAGAGGCATGCCCTGAAAGTACAGTAGCGATGTCCAAATTTTCAGTTCTTGCTGAATTTGTATAGACACAAAGATTTTCTGATCCATAGACAGCCCAGCTTATAGACTAAAGAAGGTAAATTAAAAATGACCTCATGTGCCACCTGGCCCAAGGTACCACCGCTGCCAACAAGATTTTCAAACGATTCCTGGGGCTGTGCCACTTCTGTAAATGGCAAAGACCTGAACTGGAAGGGACATCTGGCCACCGCAATTCCCACATGCCTCTGGAGCGCGGCCTTGATCTGCACCTGAGAGTATGAGTCGGCAGGTCAATTAACACTAACTGGTCTTCCAGCTGAACTATCCCTGTGACTGTCTGCATGGCCTCCATCTTGAACCTCTTGGTGTGTGTGTGTTTGTGTGTACACATTCGATTCCTTAAAACTGAAAACGACCAGAAGGCTCCTGCCTTAAGAACTAGAAAAACCAAGGAGAAAAGCACCCAAAAGGATTCTATGTCTTTGGCATCCCTGGCATGATGGTCTTGTAGCAGTATCAATTCTTAAACACAATCTTGCAAACCAAACATTCTCTCTTCTGAGATCTGCTGGTCATAAATGAAATGGATTCAGTGGTCAACGTTGGAATCTTCCATTGTACTCCCACTTAACTGTCTTCTGGACCCACCGGTCTTTAAGGATTGTTGTCCAAACCCTCCAGAAGGAAGCTACAATCATCAACTTCACTCAGGCCTCCTGGCCCCAACTGGGAAAGACTATCTGAGCCCACCTTCAAAAAGGCATTTCAGCCATCTTAGCAACTTGCGCTGGACTTTCATGTAAAGAGTAACTGAGACACCTCCACTGTGATCTGTTAAATCTACGGCCTGTCCTATAAGACTTGGCCACCTGCACCCTTCTGAAGTTCAATAGGCTTGAGTCAAAGATGGCTGCCTTCTCATACTAGTCTGTGGCCACATTCCCATCTTTTCTTCCGGTCATTCACTTAATTGCGTTGTTCAGTGTTTGACCAAACAACCTCCCACTATAGAATGTGTTGAAGGCTTGTGTGGACTTTATATCTGCCCTCCAGTGAGGTAATCACAATGCTCTCATGGGTGTGGCAGAGTGTGCCAGGCTTGTACTAAGTCTATCCACGCATCAACCAGAAGCCATCTGCCAGGTTCAACTCTTCCATAAACCGTGCCAAACCTTGCTGGTTGACAGGAAAAACGGTCACTGTATAGATTCTCTACAAGCATGATTGCCAGATCACCACAACTTCTGCGTTCCAGATGTGTTTCTGCATAAGTGTTTTTGATGCAGTCCAATGCGTTCTCAATGTGTTTTGCCACTTTCCAGATGTGTTCAATACAGAAACAATGTAACATTTTTTACTTTGTTGTCTGCACTAGAATGCACTGCACTGGTGTGAACTAGGTACTGGAATCAGAAATTAAACACTGTCCATGCCTTCTTGCAGCAGAATAAAAATGTACTGGATTGCATCTGATATGAACAAGTCCACTTTGCCATCCATAGGATCTTCAATAATTTCCCAATTTCTCTCTGGGATTAAAGTCTTCTATAAAGGCAACTGAGTTATAAAAAGGAAAAAACACTTGATGTGCAAGACGTTAGAAGGCAGCATCCACTCCTGGAAGCGCAGGGCATAAACATGCATCAGCCATCCTATTTAGATAAAGCTTAGAGAACCTGTTACTGCAAGTTGGTCTTCTGGAGAGGTCTCTGCCATCCTTCCTTAACGAGCGTTTTACGCTGTGTCATAAGAAAAGAAGGCCCTTGGAAATATCTGCATGCTTTTGTAGTGGTAGGGAATCTGCAGCGTACTTTCTGCTATAGCCTCCTCAATAGGGCTTAGAAGTTTGCACATCCACATCCTTATGAGGCAATTTGTGCATTCTCATTTCTCTGCCACTGCAGCTGCATGCAGGCCCACAATGCACCCTGAGCTGGCCTAGACATTTCCTATCATGCTGACAAACGCATGGGAGCCATTGCCACTTGGGGTGCTTGGGGAGCATGAAAGCCGCCCTGTGGAGGACTCCATTGGATGTGGCTTGTCCTGGGCAGGAGAAGATCGTTGGCGGGTCTTATGTTTTTTGGAGCATTTGCTTTCAGGGTCTCTGCTCCCACAATCATGCAAAACTTCTTTCTTTGCAGTCCTTGAGCACTCTTTTAAAAATATGTCCCACGTTGCCCCCTCCTACCTTTGCTAGACACTAACAGGTGTGGCAAGCTCATATTTGCACAAAATATATAGAGCAAAATCATATATTACCTCTCACCAAAAACATGTACGCTGTTTCTTTAAGACTCATTTGCCTTCATCCACTTACTTCAGAAGCAGCAGCAGGTGAGCCCAAGCAACACTTCCCGAGGCAGACAGCAGATATAGTCAGAGTCTAATGGGCCATACACACTATACAAATTGTCCTAGATTTTTTCCCCTAAGATTTACCAAAACCACATAATATGAGATCAAATCTAAACACTTTCACTTTGTATGCAATCAGGCAGGCCCATGCACTACATAGTTGAAGGTAAATCTAAAGGAAATCCAACAACAAAAGTTGTACAGTGTGCATCCAGCTTTAAGACAAAACCAGTCAGCCGTCAAACCCACAGGAGTACACAGCATAACACAGGAGCCAGGACAGCACAGCCAGAGGGAGACAGGATCTGAGACAAAACCAGTCAGACCGTCAAACCCACCGGAATACACAGCATAGCACAGCCAGAGGTTGACCTGATCTGAGACAAAACCAGTCAGACCGTCCAACCCACCGGAATACACAGCATAGTACAGCACAGCCAGAGGCAGACAGGATCTGAAACAAAACCAGTCAGACCGTCCCATCTCTTGGAACATACTGCAGCAGTGAGTAACAGCAACAAGTCCTAACCTTGCAAGACTGCAGAGAGAGAGGAAGAGAAATCCCTTCCCCTGCAGACCAAGAGTGTTTACGCCATTGTTTGGCGCCTGGCAGATACCATCCTGTGCTGCCCATCTCCCTGCTTGCTGTGGCATCATTCACAGCCGCTCTCAGACTGAAAATAAAGCCGGGAGAGCAGTGTGGTGCACTACATATACAAGACAGGAAAGAAAATTAAAAAAAAACTCAAGGGAGAGGTAATGATGACATTGCAGAGCTTTTATAATACCACACCTGTACAATATCAATGCTCTTTAAGCATCATTTTGCCCGCAGCCCGGCACACAGGGCACCCAGTTTTTAGAAAGATTTACCTTCAGCATTCTGGGTCTCCCAGCACCATGAGAGGCTGAACATGCAGGGGTAGGTTCGGCAGGGGGGGATATCCTTGCAGAAAAGCACTTACCAACCGCAATCCACAGGTGGCCTGGAGCATGACCAAAAAAGAAGAACACTTCAGCTGGGGGAGGGGCTGTCTTTTATTTAGCTAGGAAGAGGTGGTCCTGTGGGCTCCAGAGGAGGTGTTAACCCGTTGTGTGCTGACGTGAGGTGGGCCAGGAAACAGCTTTTCAAAGAATGATGAATATCTGCTAACATTTACTCATGGGACACTCTGACTCTCTAAGATGCCCCTTTTTAAATTCAGTCATGTTACTGAGCTGTTGCCAATTAACCTAATTAGGTACAAAATGTTCTTCCAGCACTTCCTTGTTAGTACCACGTACTTTGCCAACTTATTTTGTCCCTGTCCTTTTTTGAGACTTTTTTTCAATCAATTTCATATTTACTACATTTTTCTTAAAATTATATATTTTCTCAGTTTAAGCATTTGTTTTCTATTTTCTATTGTGAATAAAATATTGGTTTTCTGAGATTTGCAAATCATTGCATTCTGTTTGAATGTAAATATTACACCTTTTAGATTTTGTCCCAACTTTTTGGGAATTGGGAATGTAATACGCTATAGGGCCGTGGTCCTCAACCCTGGTCCTCAGGGCCCACTAAAAGGCCAGATTTGCAAGATAACTGAAATACATCCCAGGTGATATAATTTGCTGCTCAGTGATTACAGTACTCTAGTCTGCATCTCCCCAAGGTAATACTTAAAATCTGGCCTGTTAGTGGGCCCTGAGGACCGGAGTTGAGGACCACTGCTATAGGGTACCCATTGGGTCCAGAACCTTTACCATTAGGAAGATGGTGTACTTCTGCTATGACTTCAGTAATGTGAGTGGGCAGTTCAGGGAACTCTTCTTTCTTTGCGTTTAGGCCAAAATATATTCCTGGGGGAGTAGATTTTAAAAAGCACTATAGTAATTCCTGAACTGCCTTGCATTTTTGTTCATCTCAAGCATTGTTTTACCTGCACTAGCAACCGATTTGTGTACATGAGAAACCTCTCTACATCTTCTCGGCGGGTGCTACCAGCAAACCTTTTTTTTTTTTTTTTAATTCATAAAATTTGTGACATATACATTTCAGTTTCTGTTTATATTTAGCATCAAGAAAAGTGGCTAATTTATATTGCAGTTCATAGTTGTATCAAATAGTGGATAACAACAAAATTTATAATTCAGGTGTATAATTCAGGTGTACTGGACAGCCACTGACATATCTTGTGAATATTTAAAATGAAAGCAGGCACCAAGAGCAGTTTTGATAAAAAAGCATAAAACAAAACCTTACTGGACATCATAAACACATAAAGCTTCCTTAAACATAAAAGTTACCATAAACATGTCTATGGCGCCAGACCGGAGTGTGTGCTGATGTCTAAGGAGAGCTGCTGGTAACAAGTGAGGAAAGCTCCCATCCAGACACCCCGATGAGAAGCAGACCGGCTGAGGAATAACCCCCCCGCCCCCCTCCCCCCCCGGATGCCCCCGTACGGACCTGTTTTCAGAGGTGAGAGGACGAGTCGGAGATGGCTGTAGCGATCCGCCCGGGACCGAAGAGAAGGCTGCCGCTGGTGAGGTCGGGAAACGCCGCTCGAGTAGGCGGAGACCGGCAGGACGTGCAAACAGCACGAGCGTGCAGCGAGGTCGGAAGGAGAGCCGACTCAGGACGCAGCAAGGCACTTGGTCCAGCTTCCACCCCCCCCGGAGGGGGAAAAACAGGACGTTCATCTGGATAAGAGACAGGGATACGGTCCGGTGAAGGAGCGGTGAGAGGGCAAAAGCCCCCCCTTGTTTTTCTGTTGCCTTATATTGACTGTCTGCTTATTGAAACACACATACTATAGAGCCCCCCCCCCCCGGACTTTAAAATAGGATTTGAACTAAGGTGGACTGGAAAACAAGTTTGGGGAAATAAGTAACAGAGGAGACAAGGTCAATAGGGGTGTTTGTTTTCTATCCTTTTCCACTGCATATACATCTAGAGACTATACTACCCCCATATTGTATTGATCTGAAAAAAAAAAAAGAGGTTCCTTTACTCAGACTGGGACATTCCAGGGGCTCGAGGACTGTCTCTTGGGACCTCTCTGCTCCTATTTTTTTTTTTTTTTTTCCCTTCTTTGAAGAGTGTCTCTTGCCCCCTGGGGGAAAAGGAGAAAAGTAAAGGATTAAAAATGAAAAGTAAACCACCAAAAGAATTGGCAGGGAAACCCGCAAAGATAACAGCAAGTCCAGGGACAATTAAAAGATATATGACACCTGAGGGAAAAGGGCAAAATACACAGCCAGAGAAACAGCCAGTAGTCAGACCCAAACAAAACGCAGAGGGAACTAAGAAAATCAAGAACCAAAAGCAAACAGGAGTAAGTGGTGAAGAAAGTTTAGAAGTGTCAAGGGAAAGTACCTCAACAATAGGAGACGGAGAAATGAATAGGGAAGAGGAATTAAGTAGAAAAGATTCCCCACCATCAAAATCAGAAATGCGGGAAATGTTTGCGAACCTGGAAAGATCCATTAAAGAAGAGATGACCATCATTCAGACAGACCTGGGACATATCTTGGGAAGGGTAGAAGAAATAGAAGAGAAGGTAGAGTCCCAGGGAAAAGAGTTAAAAAATTTAAAAGATCAAATGAGGAAGATGAAATTGGATCAGAGAAATATATTATATAAAATTGAAGATCAGGAGAACAGAAATCGAAGAAAAAAACTGAGAATTAGAGGAATACCAGAGAAAGGCTCGGCAGAGAATCTAGGAGAAATCCTAGAAAAGGTATTTAACCCTTTATTGGGAAAAGCGCCTACAGATAAAATTGAATTCGAAAGAATACACAGACTGCGTAAACCAATAAATATACCAAAAGAGAAAACAAGGGATGTTATTGCAAGATTTCATAAATACGAAATAAGGGCCCAGATCTGGGAAAAAATGAGAGCTAGACCCGAATTAAAATATGAGGGAGAGGATATTCAGATATTCCCAGACTTGGCACATGAAACGATTAACAGAAAACGCATGCTGAGACCTATGATAGAAGCTTTAAAAAAAAATAACATACAGTACTTCTGGAATTACCCAGCAGGACTAGGAGTGAGAAGAGACGGGAGGACAGTACTACTCAGATTCCCAGAGGAAATTCAAGATTTCTGTGAAGCAGTAAACATTCCACTGATAGACATCCCAGGTTGGACAAATCAGGAGTCCCCAGAGGAGGAAATAGAGGAGGGAGAATCGGCCCAATGGAAACAGAAGAAAAAGTTGAAAACCAAAGCACTAAAAGACTAAGGAAGAACTGGGGGAGAATATGGGGGGGATGGGGGGGGGAGGGGAGTGGGAGGACTAGGGGAGGAGGGAGGAAATGGGAGGAGTAAGAGTATAAAAATATGCAGCTCAACGAGGATATAGCACGCCTATTCCATCGGGCCTAGCAATAGGAAAGATGGATGGGAATGGCGACCAGTGGCAGAGCTCGACCTCGACCACAAGTCGATTGGAAAGGGAGGAAGGAGAATCGACGACCCCGGTAGAGGGGTTGGGGCGGGATAGGCCCCTACAAGGGAAGGGGAGGGGGGGAGGGAGAGGGGGATGGGGGTGGGTGAGGAGGGAAGGGGGGGAGGGTAGGGGTGGGGGGAGAAAAGGGAGAAATAGAAGGATAAAGATGCTAATTTTTTCCCATAAGAAGGCCTTAGAACCTAGAGAATACAGAAGGAAAAAGAAATTAAAAAATGCAATGATCGTTAATAAGGACCCAGCTGATTTAAGGGAGTGTATAAATGATTATTTATGGAAAACAAGGGAAAAGAGTAAAAATATTGAAGGTAAATGGGAGTAGTTAATATATTATCATACAATGTGCGAGGTTTAAACTCTCCAGAAAAAAGGAAAAAAATCCTAAAAGAAATTAGTTACTTGAAAGCGGACTTGACATTTTTACAAGAGACTCATCTCTCCCACGCATCCAATATTAGGTTATACTCCCAGAGTCACCCCATTTGGTATTATGCAGACTCCCCCGGGAGGAAGTCTAAGGGGGTCGCCATTGGTATTGCCAGGAACCTTGGATTCATGCTAGAGGAGAGACTGGTAGACCCTGAGGGAAGATACCTCTTTATAAGAGGAAAAATAGGAGATGAAGATCTGACTCTAGTTAATATATATAGCCCCAACGAGAAACAAGAAGAGTTCTTAATTAATGTTTTGGGAAAACTAATGGAGTTTAAAAAAGGAGGAGTAATATTAGCAGGAGACCTCAACCTCTGCCTTGACCCTAAAATGGACACTACATCTAAAAATCCGCGAAATAATAGAGCTCAAATAAGGAAATTAAAGGAAAAACTGTTCACAAACCAATTGGCAGATGTGTGGAGAATCCTCCATCCAAAGGATAGAGATTTTACATGTTACTCAAGTATACATGGAACATTCTCAAGATTAGACTACATCTTAATTGAACATAGATGGATAGAAAGGGTAAGAGAGGCAGAGATTGGGGTGAAGACTTGGTCAGACCATACCCCCATTACAGTAAAGATAAAAATGGCGAAAGAACGGCCTGGGGTGGATGCGTGGAAGATAAACGAGGAGTTATTAAGAGATAAAAAATGGGAAAAAGAAATAGTGAAGGAGCTGGAATTATACTTTCAAATAAATGATACAAAGGACGCACCGAAAGATATGGTTTGGGAAGCGCATAAAGCTTATATAAGGGGCATACTTATCTCAAAAGGAGCTCAAAGGAAAAAAGAAAGAGTAAAAGACAAGGTTAGGTTAATGGCAGAAGTATATGAATTAGAGCAAAAGTATAAAAAAATTCAAGATATATCAATAAATAATTTATTAGAGTTAAAAAGAGAAGAACTAAAAGATCTGTTGGAACAAGAAATTAAACAGGAAATGAAAAGATGTATTAAAGAAAAGTATACTGAAAGTAATAAGGTGGGAAAAACTTAGCAAGAACCCTTAAAAAAAAGAAAGGGAAAAATTTTATAGATAAAATCAAGAATAAAAATGGGGAAATAATTCAAACAACATCAGGGATAGCAAAGGAATTCCAAAAATACTACTCAAATCTATATGCAGTTAAAAAAGGAGATAATCAGGGGAATGAAAGAGATAGGAGGATAAAAATCAAAAGGTATCTGGAAGATGCGGGATTGACAAAAATAGATGAGGATAAACTAGCATTTCTGGAAAGACCAATCACGGAACAAGAAATAGAAAGAGCCATTAAAGAAACGAGGCCAGGTAAAAGTCCAGGACCGGATGGATTTACCATAAATTACTATAAAAAATTTAGAGAAATTCTAATCCCAAGATTTAAAGAATACGTTAACGGGATAGGTACCCAGTATGAGTTGAGTAAGAATGCTCTATCTGCATCAATAACAGTTATACGTAAAGAGGGAAAAGACCCGGTACTATGCTCTAGTTTTAGACCCATATCCCTTCTAAACGTTGATACTAAGTTATTTACAAAAATATTAGCTACCAGGATGAAGAACTTGATGAGGGAGTGGATACACAACGATCAAGTAGGATTCATACCAGGCAGACAGGGACGAGATAATGGGATAAAGACCATACTTCTGATTAGTCAGATGGTGAAAAGTAGAACTCCCAGTCTACTACTGTCAATTGACGCGGAGAAAGCGTTTGACAGAGTAGACTGGGAGTTCATGATAAGTACTCTAGAGGAGTTGGGAATAAAGTCTAAAATGTTGGCCTGGATTAAAACACTGTATAATCAACCAACGGCAAAGGTAAAGATTAACAGAGTTTTGTCAGACCCATTTGAGATGTTCAACGGAACAAGACAAGGATGCCCCTTGTCCCCGATGCTATTTGTCCTATCCTTAGAACCCCTACTAGCAACAATTAGGAGAAATGGGGATATTGGGGGAATAAGGATGGGACAAGAGGAGTATAAGATATCAGCCTTTGCTGATGATATATTACTCTATATAAGCAATCCTAGGATATCCCTACCTAATCTAATAAAAACAATGAAACCATATGGAGAGATATCGAATCTAAAGATCAACCAAAAAAAATCAGAAATACTAAATATTAATATTCATAAACAAGAAGAGGAGAGATTGAAAAATGAATTTCAGTTTAACTGGAGAAAAGATGAAATCAAATATTTAGGGATTAAACTAACTCCAACCCCTGAAAAACTCTATAAAGCAAATTTTATCCAACTTTTAAATGAAACAAGAACAGAGCTAAATAGACTATCTCCAAGAATTTTCTCCTGGATAGGAAGAATTAATGTGATAAAAATGATAATAATGCCCAAAATCTTATACAAATTTCAGATGATCCCAATATCAATACCCCAGGGATTCTTTAAAACACTTAAAACTTTAATTTCCCGTTTTATATGGAAACACAAAAAGCCAAGGGTAAGATTTGATACACTAAGTAAAGGAAAGGGACAAGGGGGTTTAGCACTACCAAATATTAAAAATTATTATTATGCATCAATACTCACAAGGGTGATAGAATGGACAAAAAAAAGTGACAGGAATTGGGTAACAATAGAAAACACAATGAGCGGCACACATCTTGCAAAAGTTATATGGATACCCCCGAGGGTTAGAAATTTAGATATTAATACGCACAAAATCACACGACACGCTATCAAAGTTTGGGATAATATACATAAAAAAGAAAAATGGAAGCACAATTCACCAATGATTCCTTTACAGGGCACAAATTTTTTTTCACCTGGGAAAGGGAAGGAATTAGGAAAATGGATTACGGAGGAAGAAGCACGATTAGGGGATATATTAGAGCAGGGAAAAATTATAACCTTGGCAGATTTAAAACAAAGGAAGGGAGATTGGAAGATTAATGAGTGGAGATACTTTCAGTTGAAGCATTTTACACTGACATTACCACAGCCCTTGAGAGATATGAATGACCTACGACCCTTTGAGCAAATGTGTCTCTTAGATAAGATATCTAACAACATCTCAAATGTGTATAAAATATTATTAACAATAACAAAAGAGAGAGGACCCTCACTAAAAGAAAAATGGGAAAGAGATTTTGGCCCTTGCAGTAACAACAATCAGTGGGAGAAAAGCCTTCAATTAGTACATAGATAAGCGATAGATACTAATACCGAGGAGATGAACTACAAATTGCTTGCTAGGTGGTATAATACTCCCGATAAAGTAGGTAGAATCCAGGAAGAAAGTTCAAGACTTTGTTGGAGGGGGTGTCAGTTGATAGGGACTATAGCCCACATTTGGTGGGAGTGCCCTAAAAATAAATTATTTTGGAGAGATATTACAGTATTGATAACAAAAATTACCAAAATAGATATTACGGTGGATCCGTGGAAATGTTTATTTCATGGAACCCACATGTCAGTGAAACAATATAAGAAAACACTTCTCCCCCATTTATTAAACTCAGCTAAAAGCTTAATCCCCCTAAATTGGCAAAAAGAAGAACCCCCAACAAGTAAAGAGTGGGTACTTAAAGTAGAGAAAATTAGAAAGCTCGAACAATTAAGAAGTTGGGAAGAGGATGAACAGGGAGACGAAGAGAAAATCTGGGAAGATTGGCAAGACTTTAAGGTCACAAGGGAATATAAAGATCTCATGGGAATTAATTAACAAGAGGAGAATGGGGGGGGGGATAAGGGAGGGACAAAGGGGAAAAAAGGGTAACATGTGGATAATATGTATTGATAAAGTCTCCAGAGTGTTGAGATCTATTTTATCTTGTTTGTACTTGAAAAATTAATAAAGAAAAAAAAAAAAAAAAAAAAGTTACCATAAACAAATACACAAAATACCACGTCTTAAAACATACAACCCTTGTCCCAAGAATATTGAATAAATACTTAGCTTTGGTAGTTGTAACAGCTTCCAATGGATCTCTGCAACAAAAGGGGTCTTGGCCGCATGTTTCCAAACAGCCAAACTTCCCCCAACGAACTAAAAACAGCAAGGCATAGGAACTCCTGGCCCCATCATGGATGTTTTCTGTGTGTGCCCCTCCAGAGGAGAGAGGGTGTGGGAAAAGGGACTTTTCTCATGCAAATTACTCCTTTTATAGTCCTGTACACAAAAAGACCACCCACAGGATGTGGTCATATCTTTTCACCACTCCTAGGTCACTTTGCAGCAACACATGGTTGCACATCCCCCACAACCACATAGCTCATTAAATATGCAGCAGCCATTTTAAAACCACCTGTGGGTGAGAGAGATTATTACACATGTATGGGAACATTTATAAAAAAATCCACAACTGATACAATGGTGTGATAGTTAGGACCTTCAGTGGTAAGGACAGGGAACTATTTTGACTGGTGGGGAGGTTCTAGGGCGTGAAGAGTTAAGGGTACATGAGAAAGGTACTGTGCTCCTGGAAAGTTTTTACAGCGCTTTACTTTTTCAACATTTTGTTATGTTACAGCCTTATTCCAAAATGGATTAAATTCACTATTTTCCTCAAAATTCTACAAAAAATACCCCATAATGAACACTTGAAAAAAGTTTGTTTGACATCTTTCCAAATATATTAAAAATAAAAAAAGACAAAAAAATCACATGTACAGTATCTCACATACAGTAAGGTCCATAAATATTGGGACATTGACACAAATCTTTTTGGCTCTATACATCACCACAATGGAGTTGAAATGAAACAAACAAGATGTGCTTTAACTGCAGACATTCAGCACAGACATTGTATATGTGCCTCCCACTTTTAAGGGACCAAAAGTAATGGGAGAATTGGCTGCTCAGCTGTTCCATGGCCAGGTATGTGTTATTCCCTCTTTATCCCATTTACAAGGAGTGGATAAAAGGTCCAGAGTTCATTTTAAGTGTGCTATTTGCATTTGGAATCTGTTGCTGTCAACTCTCAATATGAGATCCAAAGAGCTGTCACTATCAGTGAATCAAACCATCATTAGGCTGAAAAAAACTAAACAAAACCATCAGAGAGATAGCAAAAACATTATGTGTGGCCAAATCAACTGTTTGGAACATCCTTAAAAAGAAAGAACACACCGGTGAGCTCAGCAACACTAAAAGACCCGGAAGACCACGGAAAACAACTGTGGTGGATGATCGAAGAATTCTTTTCCTGGTGAAGAAAATACCCTTCACAACAGTTGGCCAGATCAAGAACACTGTCCAGGAGGTAGGTGTATGTGTGTCAAAGTCAACAATCAAGAGAAGACTTCACCAGAGTGAATACAGAAGGTTCACCACAAGATGTAAACCATTGGTGAGCCTCAAAAACAAGAAGGCCAGATTAGAGTTTGCCAAACAACATCTAAAAAAGCCTTCACAGTTCTGGAACAACATCCTATGGACAGATGAGACCAAGATCAACTTGTAACAGAGTGATGGGAAGAGAAGAGTATGGAGAAGGAAAGGAACTGCTCATGATCCAAAGCATACCACCTCATCAGTGAAGCATGGTGGTGGTAGTGTCATGGCGTGGGCATGTATGGCTGCCAATGGAACTGGTTCTGTTGTATTTATTGATGATGTGACTGCTGACAAAAGCAGCAGGATGAATTATTTATCTGCTCATATTATCTGCTCATATTCAGCCAAATGCTTCAGAACTCATTGGACGGCGCTTCACAGTGCAGATGGACAATGACCTGAAGCATACTGCGAAAGCAACCAAAGAGTTTTTTAAGGGAAAGAAGTGGAATGTTATGCAATGGCCAAGTCAATCATCTGACCTGAATCCGATTAAGCATGCATTGCACTGGCTGAAGACAAAACTGAAGGGAAAATGCCCCAAGAACAAGCAGGAACTGAAGACAGTTGCAGTGGAGGCCTGGCAGAGCATCCCCAGGGATGAAACCCAGCGTCTGGTGATGTCTATGCGTTCCAGACTTCAGGCTGTAATTGACTGCAAAGGATTTGCAACCAAGTATTAAAAAGTGAAAGTTTGATTTATGTCTCATTACTTTTGGTTCCTTAAAAAGTGGGAGGCACATATACAATCTGTTGTAATTTCTACACCGTTCACCTGATTTGGATGTAAATACCCTCAAATTAAAGCTGAAAGTCTGCAGTTAAAGCACATATTGTTTGTTTCATTTCAAATCCATTGTGGTGGTGCATAGAGCCAAAAAGATTAGAATTGTGTCAATGTCCCAATATTTGTGGATCTGACTGTAAGTGAGTACACCCCTCTTCGAAAGATGATGCACAAGAAAGCCCGCAAACAGTTTGCTGTAGACAAGCAGACTAAGGACATGGATTACTGGAACCATGTCCTGTAGTCTGATGAGACCAAGATAAACTTGTTTGGTTCTGATCGTGTCAAGCGTGTGTGGTGGCAGCCAGGTGAGGAGTATAAAGACAAGTGTGTCTTGCCTACAGTCAAGCATGGTGGTGGGAGTGTCATGGTCTGGGGCTGCATGAGTGCTGCCGGCATTGGGGACCTAAAGTTCATTGAGGGAACCATGAATGCCAACATGCAATGTTACATACTGAAGCAGCGCATGATCCCCTCCCTTCGGAGACTGGGCCGCAGGGCAGTATTCCAACATGATAATGACCCCAAACACACCTCCAAGACAACCACTACCTTGCTAAAGAAGCTGAGGGTAAAGGTGATGGACTGGCCAAGCATGTCTCCAGACCTAAACCCTATTGAACATTTGTGGGGCATCCTCAAACGGAATGTGGAGGAGCGCAAGGTCTATAACATCCACCAGCTCTGTGATGTCATCATGGAGAAGTGGAAGAGGACTCCAGTGGCAACCTGTGAAGCTCTGGTGAACTCCATGCCCAAGAGGGTTAAGGCTGTGCTGGAAAATAATGGTGGCCACACAAAATATTGACACTTTGGGCCCAATTTGGACATTTCCACTTAGGGGTGTACTCACTTTTGTTGCCAGCAGTTTAGACATTAATGGCTGTGTGTTGAGTGTTTTTGAGGGGAGAGAAGATTTACACTGTTATACAAACTGTACACTCACTACTTTACATTGTAGCAAAGTGTAATTTCTTCAGTGTTGTCACATAAAAAGATAGAATAAAATATTTACAAAAATGTGAGGGGTGTACTCACCTTTGTGAGATACTGTATATAAGTATTCTCATTCTTTGTCATGACACTCAAAATTGAGCTCAGGCGCATCCTGTTTCCACTGATCATCCTTGAGAGGTTTCAACAACTTGACTAGAGTCCACCTGTGGTAAATTCAGTTGATTGGACATGATTTGGAAAGGTACACACCTGTCTATAACAGGTCCCACAGTTGCATGTCAGAGCACAAATCAAGCCATGAATTCCAAGGAAATGTATGTAGACCTCCGGGACAGATTGTATCGAAGCACAGATCTGGAGAAGGGTACAGAAAAATGTATGAAGCACAGTGGCCTCCATCATTTGTAAATAGAAGATGTCACCTCGGTCACGTCCCTTCTCCCTTGAACGATTGGGGGAGATGGGAGGTGACCAAGAACCCAATTGTCACTCTGACAGAGCTCCAGTGTTTCTCTGTGGAGAGAGGAGAACCTTCCAGAAGAACAACCATCTTTGCAGCACTCCACCAATAAGGCCTGTTTGGTAGAGCGGCCAGACGGAAGCCACACCTCAGTAAAAAGAACATGACCTGCCTGGAGTTTGCCAAAAGGCACCTGAAGGACTCTCAGACAATGAGAAACAAAATTCTCTATCAAACATAGATTAAACTGAATGCCTGAATGGTAAGCATCGTGTCTTTTTTCACATTGTCATTATGGGGTATTGTTTGTCGAGTTTTGAGGAAAAAAATGAATTGAATCCATTTTGAAATAAGGCTGTAACATAATAAAATGTGGAAAAAGTGTAAACTTTCCAGATACACTGTATGCTGATCTGAATCTGATCTCATCCAGCATCTCTGTCTATAGCTCTGAGTATTTGCCGTCACCTGGGCGAGGTAGTACAGAGATTCATTTAATACTGTGTCAGTCAGGGATGTGTTCTTCTGGGAGGTCTAGTACCTTCAAAAAGCAATGAAGGTCTCTTTTATCTGTGAAAGAGATCATATTACCATCTTATTGCAGTAGCATGTGAAAGCCATAGGCTCAGTGATAGCATAAACCTTCCTTGCTTAGCAATTTAGTAGAGAGTGAAGTGCTGTCAGCATCAGGGTCCACCTGGAAATATTTAGGTACACTTTTGCACTAAGTTTGGTTTGGTTTTTATTTTTGCCACAATCATCTCTTTTAACTGTGTGATTGTGTAGGTGGGAGATGATGTCTCATGATCTGTCAACATCTTGAATAGAAGCCATGTAAGCCCTATCAGTTTCTATGTGCTCTGGGCCTCATTACCAAGCACCTGCATACATATAACAAAAATAACCGCGCTAAACACAGGAAATTCAGTAAAAGTGAAGAAATTAATTTAAATTAAAGCTGCAGCTACAGTGGGAAACACCAAGTAACAAAGAGTAAAGATACGCTGCGCTAAATATGATGCTTGTAATAAAACAAATATCTCACAAAATATAGCAGTGAGCTATCAAACAAGTGTAGGCGTGTTTAAAAAAAATTAGTGCAATCAAACAAATACATAGATAAAGGGACACCCCCTTAACCAGTATAAATAATGACTCCAAATTAAAAGTTGAGCAAAGAGTCCATTTAGGAAATGAAGAGTCCAAATGATGTGTATAAAGGTGCAAAGAAACAGAATCCCCCACCGCTAAATAAACTTTTCTTCCACCATGTTGTAGTGCCAAAATCATGCTAATGCACTTACCAAATGGAAGCTGTAATCAAGCATTGGATATAAACCATAAGAGATAAGCATTCAGTCAGCTCCACCAGAACCCTTGGCGACATCACTCCAGGTCCGCAAGATGGTATGCACAACGGTATAGAGAACCCGGGCAATCCACAATCCAGTAATTAACATGAAAAGATAATAGCCACCATAGTGAAGTATGTAACAGTAGACGTTTATTATAAAAGGTAGAAAACTCACATATGTAAAACCAAACAGCGCTTGTAATCGGCGGGATCCAAAGAACACAGCCGCCCGACTTCCGGGTATCACGTGGTGACGTCGGCACGCCTTCCCAACGCTTTTCGTCATAGATGACATCTTCCTGGGGTCCTATTTCCTAAATGGACTCTTTGGAGTCATTATTTATACTGGTTAAGGGGGTGTCCCTTTATCTATTTATTAGTTTGATTGCACTAATTTTTTTTGATTACTCCTACACTTGTTTAATAGCTCACTGCTATATTTTGAGAGATATTTGTTTTATTACAAGCATCATTTTTAGCGCAGCTTATCTTTACTCTTTGTTACCTGCATCCTGCATAAATAGGTTGGTAAGCATTGGAATTAATTCTTGAAGTTACATGGCCTCCAGGAGGCCTTTTATTCATGTTTTGCTTCATACTCCTATTCTCATAGTCATCAAATTGTAACAGTAAAGATTTTATTCTTAAGTCTTTGCTAAGTGACTTCTTTTTTTATGAGCTCAAGTGAGTGAATAGCATCATTATACTTAGCTTCTTAGCTTCTAAAGTTTCTAATCTACGCCCAAATTGTACATTTTCAGATTTGGGCTCATCAGTTTTTTGTTTGTTTAGGTCAATAAAAATGTAAGATAATTTTTACTGTTCGGGTTTTGAAAGGTAATATCTACATCAGAAGCTGATGAAAAAACTCCATGGCTTGAATTTGGCGATTGCAGCCCTCCTTTTAGAGGCAGTCCCAGAGTAGTGTGTGCAGTCCTGGCAGATGGACAGACGTCCTGTGTGTGTTTTGCTACCATCTTGGATGTGGCCCTAGTTTCTGAGCACCATTGTGAAAAGAAGTCATCCAGGGTGTCTTGCAGGGTTTTGCCATGCGCTGAGGTTTGGGTGAGAGACCTCTGCTTCGGAGCGAATTTTGTACAGTCACTTTTCTTTGCTCTGATTGGTTTAGTGTGCATGTAAGTGGGGGCCACAGAAAATCCTTTCTAGCTCATGGCGGCCAAACCATGTTATCTTTATTTTATTTTTTTTAAAAAGTATAACACTACCTAAGTTCAGTAATCTTGTCTAGAGCAGATAGTTCTTAAGCATGCCATACATAAGTCTTTTTTTTTTGTTCAACCAGTGGGTTGATCACAAAAAAATCTGATTCCTCCATCCACACATTTGATGTCGATGTGGGGATCCTCCCCACTAGGACCTGCAAGTTGCCTCCACTATTCCTAATTCTGAGCTATTCTGATCTGCAATACTCTCGCACTTCCCAGTAATATCAAGGCTTTCCTGCCACATCTTGCTTCACACACTCTTGGTGATGGCCCGAAAGGGAAAGTGTGGGAGGTGGATAGGCTTTTGCAAGCTGTGAAACTAAAGTGTTGGGATTTTTCCAGTCAGATTGCTTAAAATAAAGGCGTGGTGTTGTAGACTTGCAGGATACACCTCTAGGTGTATTTACCTCCTCACTAAATGCTGGGTAAAATCAGTTTTAACTTCACTTTCACAGTCTAGTTTCACACTTTCAAGTGCACAGTCTATTTTCAACCCCTTAATGTGGACAAACAAGAGTAAGGGAAATGTATCAACTGTGTGCACAGACCGAGTAGTGTCTAGACAGCTAACCACTTGAGTCCTGGATGCATTTTAAAAATACTGCTGGGGCAGCAGCTTTTTATCCCAGTGCTGTATTAGAAAAGCACCCAGGCTCAGCTGCATTATCTGTCTGCCTAGGGCTGGAACCACAAGCTGTTAGTGACAGTTGAAGTCCATTGCTAAGCACAAGGACTGAAATTAATGAAATTTAATTCAGCTACTTGATTTTTTAATCTTGCTACACAGCACTCCATAATACATCACTGTAAGCAGAGGGCTCCATCCTCCATACAAGTGACATCAAAGCACTTCTTTCTAGTATTGAGGCTCGAGCAGAGCTGCTGCTAAATAAAAAATATAAATATCATTGTGGCAATGACATTGGATGATCTGTATGCATTAACTGCACAAGCATCAAATGCTCACATAAGTGAATGCATTTAGATTTTTAGCGATCACAAACTTGTGAAAAAAAGTTCTGCTAGTATGTGCCCTTGTCAACCAGCCTTAAAGTTGTTCTCAAAGCTGTACATTTTCTACCATAATTCATTCCCAGCATTAAAGTAAAAAATGTCTCAAGAGTAGTATGGCCCCCTCACCCCCCTACATACTTACCCAAGTCCTCATTTTATCCAACCCTGTGCCTGTTTGTAGCAACTCCCCTCTACCTGTTTTAACAGAAGAAAAACAGAGCTTTGATCAGTTTCAAAAAATGAATGATGACGGATGCGGATGTAAACCGATGTAACGGATGATCATCCATAGACATCAGTTTTTTCCACAAAGATGCATTGATATCGGTCTTTCATCCAATAACAAATGAATGAAAAATGGACAAACTGACAGCATGTGTGAAAGGGGCCTTATAGGGGATAAGGCTTTTGCCTAGTTTATGTGTTGAGACTGTATTTGGTGAAGCTGCCCAGTGCAGCCCCAGTGCATCTGGTGTGAGCCCAAAGCATAGGTGTGGCTGCCTAAATATTTCAGAGGTGGGCCTCCCAAACACAGTAGGGCTTATTTAGGGCTTATTTAAGCTGGAACAAGGCAAGTGAGTACAATTTTGGAGTTCCTCTATCAGAATTCTTAATATTTCCTGTAAATAGAATTCCAGGCAGAACTGTAGTGTAGCCACTCTTTGAGATTCACAATCTCAGACACACTGCATAACAAGAGGATGATTTTTTTCCCGTTTGTTTGAAAACATCTTCAATAGTTAGGTGTACACTGACAACCTGAACAGTTTTATCAAATACCCAAACTTGCACACTTATTATGTCTATAGCAGTGCCGTCAACAATAATTGGTCCAAAATTCCAGCATATAGACCAGGGGTCTTCAAACTTCAATTTTTTTTAGTATATACAAATGAAAAAAAATTCAAACACCAATTATTGTCTCACAAAGGCAGTGCTACATTTTTTTCATTTTTTTCTTTTTTAATTTTTCCTTTTGTTTTTTTATCTCTTGTATTTGTTATAGGGATGGGGACACATGTCAGTGTTGGCAGTTACCCATTTTATGCATTAAGATAAAAAAAAAACCTTCTGTATGTAGCAGCCCCCCCCCTAATACTTACCTTAGCCCATCTCTATCTAGTGATGTTGCAGGAGTGTCTCAGCTGCCCGGGACTACTCTCCTCATTGGCTAAGATAGCAGCGCAGCGGGATTTGCTCCCACAGCTGTCAATCAAAGTCAGTCAGCCAGTCAGGAGAGAGAGGGGGTGGATACCGGTCACATGGACACAAAGAGCTGTGTCTGAATGGACACACGGAGCTGTGACTCAGTGCCGGTGCCCCCATAGCAAGTTGCTTGCTCTGGGGGCACTAACAGGAGAGAAGGGCCAGGAGCACAAAAGAGGGACCCAATGAGAGGAGGAACTGGGCCACTCCATGCAAAACCAACTGCACAGAGTAGGTAAGTATAACATGTTTATTATTATTTATTTATTTTTTTAAACTTTATTTTAATCACTTTAACTTTGGCAAGTCAAATAATATATAATTTGAGTTAGTGTCCTTCTATGTTTCCTTGAGGGCACTTTCACACTGGTTCGCATCTAAACTGCAGTAAAATGGCTATGCATTAACGGAGTGTTTTTTCTGCTCTTTTGCAGTGTTTGCGCTGTGATTGTTAAGTGACATGTGACTCAAAAGCTTCCCATTCATTTCAATGGGGAGGAGTATTTTTGGTGCGTCTTTTTTTTTTATTTTTTAGCTCCCCCAACCTGCTCTAAAAATTCTGCAAGCAGGATTTTTCCACCGCAACCGAAGCACGCCAACCCAGTGTGAACACATTAATTGATTTTAAAGGGAAGCATTTTTTATTGAGCTTTTTAGGCTCATTTTGTTTTTTTGTTTTTTTAAACGCAAAAGCGCTTGAAGAACTTCTCAGTGTGAAAGGGCCCTTAATCATACCTAAACATTGTATGCACAAAAGGCATTTAAAAGATCTTGTTTCTTTAGTACAGGGGTGGGGAACCTTTTTTCTGCCAAGGACCATTTGGGTATTTATAAAACCATTCGGGGGACGTACAAAATTATCACCTTAAAAATTAGACTGTTATATTTGGTCAAACATTTAATTATCTCACCCCAAATGTGATGGCTGCAACTGCTTCTCTTTGGTGAAGTGTGTGATGTTAGCTGGTATTGATGATGTTGCTACTCGCAACAGGTTTTCCAGCTTTGCATCGGTCAGTCTGGAGCGCAGACGACTTTTTTGTGGTGGTAAGTTTTGAAAAGAACTGCTGGCAGGTACTGCTGGTGGGTATAGCTGGCTGGTACTGCTGGTGGGTACAGCTGGCTGGTACTGCTGTAGGTACTGCTGGCTCAGGCTGGTACTGCTGGCTTGTACTGTGCTGTGAGTACTGCTGGATGGTACTGCTGGCTCAGGCTGATACTGCTGTGGGTACTGCTGACTCAGGCTGGTACTGTGCTGTAGGTACTGCTGGCTCAGGCTGGTACTGATGGCTGGTACTGTGCTGTGGGTACTGCTGGCTGGTACTGCTTGCTCAGGCGGGTACTGCTGTGGGTACTGCTGGCTCAGGCTGGTACTGCTGGCATGTACTGCTGGCTGGTATTGCTGTGGGTACTGCTGGCTGGTACTGTGCTGTAGGTACTGCTGGCTGGTACTGTGCTGTAGGTACTGCTGGCTGGTACTGTTGTATGTACTGCTGACTCTGGCTGGTACTGCTGGCTCTGGCTGGTACTGCTGGCTCTGGCTAGTACTGCTGGTTCTGCTGTGGGTACTGCTGGTTCTGGCTGGTACTGCTGTGTGTACTGCTGGTACTGCTGTGAGTACTGCTGGCTCTGGCTGGTACTGCTGGTTCTGGCTGGTACTGCTGGCTCTGGCTGGTACTGCTGTGTGTGCTGCTGGCAGGAAATGCTGGCTAGGACAAGTGTAGCAGAGCCATGCTGGAGGAAGAGGTGATGTTTTCTCTATTGGTCACAGGTGGAGTGCATTTGATATCACTCTGCCTGTGACTCACTCAGACTGTCATAACGGAGCAGGAACTATACAGGAAGCATCGGCTCCTTTCTGACAGATCAGCTGAGAGACACAGACTCAGCTGCATGGGGGGCCGGACCAGATGACTTCGGGGGCCGCATACGGCCCCCCAACCATAGGTTCCCCACCCCTGGTTTAGTACCTAAAGCATAGTTTATAACAGAGATTCAGGAGGCCGATAGTTTGAACTTTGATTGTATAAGGCTTGGTTCACACATATGCGGGTGGCTGCGGGTGAGGAAATCCCAGCGATACTTGCACCAGCAACCACCTGCAGTCAAAATGCGCTGCTGTGAGAAAATGCTTGGGGCAGGTGCAGGGAACACAGAGAGATCGCATGGTCAAAATGACTTCCCTATGGGCTGCAATTTGAAACAGGTGCATGCACCTTTTTTTTCACGAGAAACGCAGGCACGGAAGCTTATTCAAATGAATGGGCCGCCATGCCTGAGCAATACTCTTAAAACGAGTCTTTCATTTTCATTCCAGCACATTTTCACATCTCTGTACACTTTTTACCCCCTGAGAATTAATCTGTGTAATAACTCTCCTCCACTACATCACCATAGGGTGGAATATTTTCCAGTACTAGAGAAAATTCGCTAACTGTATTACTCAGTATGGTGGTGGTGTGGAAAGAGTAGCAGGGGGAAGAAGTAAGGTAGCAGTGTAAAGGGGGAAGGAGGCATATCGAAGTTACCGTTTTATGCCTGATACCTGCTCCACACATGCTGCAGGATACTGACAGGTGTGTACTCCTGGACTACTGGCTCAGGTTAACGGCACTTGGAACATCATTAAGTGAAAAAATAAAAGGAGGCGCTGTTTAAAAAACTAAATCCATGATGAATAAATAACAAAAAATCTATATTCAATATAAATAAGTGCATAAAAATTGTAGCATATATATATATATATATATATATATATATATATATATATATATATATATATATAAATGCACATATGTGAATTACATTAATGTGTAAGTACAACAAATATATATAAAAATTTGACAAATCAATATACATATAAGTGATAAGTCTTCTTCCAAAATTAGATGAACCATAAAGTGCTTAGTGCATGCTTAGTGAATAAAACAGTCCAACTGGAAAACGTAACAAATTAAGGTGAGTATAGTCCAATAATCATAAGATGGGAATGAATATCTGCCAAAACACGCACACCGTGCCTGTAGAAAGGTCGTGGATAAAAGTTTGCCCTGTGGGTAAAATTAAACAATATATGCTCACCAAAATGCCTTAGGCCACAAGGACCTATGTGACTTAGGAAATGAATGGGTGCCATGTCCCCAATAGCACCCTGTTCTCCTTCCCGCAACCTGGATATGTATGGAGGTAAAGAATACAAAATGGATAATAATGCAACTCCGCTTTTATAGAAAAGCCCAAAAATATTCAAAAATCAATATGCTTACAATAGGAAGTGCCCAGACCGGCACCTGCAAGGACTGCAAAACGAAACTGAAATGACATCCCCCCTCCGTCTCACAGCTGACTCATACACCCTTCACCGGATAGCTCCGTGGCTGCAGCCGGTGTGCATTCCACAGGAGCCAGATGTGACGTCGCTGGATAAGCCAAAAGTTCAGAAGGTAAACAGACCACTTCGAGGCATATCAAAGCTACTGTTTTGTGCCTGATACCTGCTCCACACATGCTGCAGGATACTGACAGTTGTGTACTCCTGGACTACTGGCCCAGGTTAACGGCACTTGGAACATCATGAAAAAAGGAGCCCTATTAAAGACATGCTGATCATAGCAGGATATTGAATCAGTCTGAACAAGTTTTCTGAAGTCATAGGAAATTTGCTTTAAGTTGAAATAATATCAATATTAAACAGAAGATGTGCAATATAATATTATAAATCATAAGATGTGGAGAAGGAGTCGGGGTTAAAATCAAATCTAAACATGAAAAACTGAAATTGATGTAAAAGCATGAGCATGTATAATTTTGTTTTATAAAACCTTACAGCTTTTAAAATACTTGTTCCTTGGTTGTATCTATTAAACAATAATAGTATGTGTTCAATAAAAGAAAAAATAAAATATTGTATGCAGGTGGTAATTTTGTAAAAAAAGAAATCTAGAAAATGAGAAATGTCCATGGACATGTATATGAAATATACCTGGTTCTTGAAGGCACTATTTCAAGAAATGTGTAATATTTAATGCATAGAAAATCCACAATTTGATATTTGTTTATTTTTCATAATATGTGTCTCAAAGACCTAACAGAATAGTGTAATGCAGTTATTTCATTTATGCGTAGGACTCAATCTATTGACCAGTGGCAAACAGAGTATATTTATACAGGAGATTTTTTTTTCTACATCAGCTCTGCACACAGTAAATATACATAATGTATCAGTGAAATCTGCCTTCCTTAGGTCAAGAGCCTTCAGACTGTGTTAACAAAATGTGAGATTCTGAAAGGGTCACATAGGTATTTCTACAAACAAAAAAGATAAGCTTCCCTGCACTCAGGAACATAGGAAATTAAACATATCCATGTATTTCCATCATAAGCCTTTGTGCCAAATCTTTACTCAGCTTTTACCTACGACTTAGGTTTCAAATGTTACTTTGTCTCCAGGAAAGTAGGCATCTTAGGCTGGCCATACATGTTCAATTTTCTTGTACAATTTTCTATTAGATTTACCAAAAAACATATAATATGAGGTCAAAACTAAACAATACTTTCAATTGTATCCTATAAGGCAGGCCTTTGTACTACATAGTTGAAGATAAATCTAAAGAAAATTGTACAGAATGTTGTAAGAAAATTGTATTATGTATGGCCAGCCTTACAAAACCTAGTGATGCTTTTGCTGAATTTAATGTTGTAACTGTTACCTAAGAGTGGGCCTGATTTAATAAAATGTGATTGCACTACTAATTTCATTTTTCTAAAGCCACCAAATGTTTAACTAATACAATTTCGCAACAATACTTTTTTTTTCGTATTTTTTTCTTTGGATATTTGGAGTATTTTAGTTTAGAAACCAAAAGTAGACAAATAAAACTTTTATCAAATTATGTTACAAATAGACTGGACAGTTTTTTTGATGGGTCAACAATTAAATTATAGTACAAAAAGTATGTGAACTGCTTTATAAAATAAAACTGTTTACATTCAGGCTTTTTGTCTGTGGTGCATCAGTGCAGTAAAGTAGCTTTAGTAATTTGTGAACTTTCAGTTTCAATCAGCTTAATACATTGCCAGTGCACTAAAACAAAAAGCGTACAAAATCTAACATTTAATTGTTTTAGAAAGCAGCCAAAGTCTGGGTACAAAAACCTGTTTACAAACTTCTGCAGAGATACTACTGCTTCCACACAGAGAGCAATGGTCCTTCACCATAGCAGGTTTTTTTAGTCCCTGGATGTCAATTGTGTATTTAGCTGATTCCTTGGAAGTCATCTTTAACCACTTGCTGAGCACCCTATAGCTGTTTTACTGCTACAGAGTGGCAGCCATGTGCTGGATCACGTATATATACAGCGAGAGCCGATCAGCGGGTACTGCGGACTCAAAGTCCGCCAGCACCCGCCAATTATGCTACAGAGAGGAAGAACTGCAGTCTGCCTATGTAAACAAGGCAGATTGCTGTTCGGACAGGAGGGGTGGCATGGATCCTGTGTCTCTGCAAAGCAGGGACATGAATCCATGTCTTCCCTTAGTAAAAGCACCCCCCCACACTGTAATAAAACACTGGCTAGGCAAACAGTTAACCCTTTGATTATCCCTGATGTTACATACATAGTTACATAGTAGGTGAGGTTGAATAAAGACAATAGTCCATCCAGTTCAACCTGTGTAGGTGTGTGTGGCTGTAATCATCTCACATAGCCCTGAATGTCCTGATCCTTGAGATGTACGTCTAAGAGTCTTTTGGAAGCCACCATACTTCCCGCAGAAACCACCTCTTGTGGTAGAGAATTCCACAATCTTGTAGCCCTAACAGTAAAGAACCCCCCACGTTGCCTGAGGTTAAAACGCTTCTCCTCTAATCGCATTGTATGCCCTCTTGTCCTCATGCAATCCCTTCGACTGAACAGCTTTTTTTCTAAGATGAGATCCCCATTGAGATATTTATAAATTGCTATCCCTTTCCTAGCCAGTGTCATTAGTACAGTGACAGTACATATTTATAGCACCAATCACTGTATTAGTAGTGTCATTTAGTGTCCAATTTTCCTCCACAATATCACAGTCCCACTATAAGTCTCTGATCAGCGCCATTACTAGTGAAAAAAAAAAAAAAAATTCATAAATATATGTTATAGTTTGTAGACGCTATAACTTTTGCGCAAATCAATCAATATACGCGTATTGGGATTTTTTTTTTTTACCAAAAATATGTAGCAGAATACATACTGGCCTAAATTTAAGAAGCAATTTCTTTTTTTTATTTTTTTATTGGATATGTTTTATAGCAGAAAGTAAAAAATGTATTTTTTTTTTCAAAAAACAGAAAAAACAAACAAACACACAGGTGATCAAACACCACCAAAAGAAAGCTCTATTTCTGGGGGAAAAAAGACATACATTTTATTTGGGTATAGTGTCGCATGACCGCGCAATTGTCAGTTACAGTAACTCAGTGCCGTATTGCAAAAAATGTTTAAACTCTGTTTTTCTTGCCATCCATGTCCCCCTGGGACACCTCCTGCCTTGTAGTCACAACAGGAAGAGAGCCTATTTTTCTAAAGTGTGGGAAATGCCCTGTTAGGCAGCTGTTATTGGAACAAGTGCCTCCATTGAATAATTTCCCTTCTATTCCTTTTCTTATGACAACTCCAAATTTTCCATAGCTTTCAGGCTCATTGACAATGGTAACTTGGACAATTATAAATAAAAGTGTAAATCTCCCCAGCAGGGACACAGACAGCAATCAAAAGCAGAAGTTTCTAACCCTTAACTATTTCACTCAAAACTTATAAAAATATTTTATTTTCTTACAGGGCGGGCAGTCCTCTTTCATATCGGATTCGCCACAGGATCACTTTTATGAGCGGCGGGAGAGTTGCCCCCCCCCCCCCACTGCTTCCCGGTCATTTTCCAAGATTACCAGGGCTGTCGATTGTGAGGAAGGGGATCCGATCCGTCGATGTCCCAGGCAGGAAGTCGAGTGAGGGCAAGATGGCCCCCACTCGGCTCTATAGCCTTGGAGAACCAGAGCGATGTCATATGTCACTCCCTCCCAACGGCCTTAAAGGGTCGATTTTTTTCTTGCTGAAAAAAAATTACTTTTTATTTTTCTTTTAATGGTAGATGTGAGATCTGAGGTCTTTTTGACCCCAGATCTCATATTAAAGAGGACCTATCCTGCATTTTGAAGCATGCCATGTTAGGTATCTATTTACTCGGCGTAACACTATCTTTCACATTACAGAAACATATTAGGCTAAATTTACTGTTTTCTTATTTTTTAAATAAAAAAAAGTGTATTTGTCCCCCAAAAATTGCGTTTGTAAGACAGCTGCACAAGTACAGTGTGACATAAAGTATTGCAAAGATCTCCATTTTATTCTCTAGGGTCTCTGCTAAAAAAATATATATAATGTTTGGGGGTTCTAAGTAACTTTCTAGCAGAAAATACTGATTTGTAACTTGTAAACAACAAGTGTCAGAAATAGGCCTGATTCTTAAGTGGTTAAGTTAACTTTTATCAACCAGGGATTAGTGTAACTCTAGAGTTCTTCCAGAGGTTGCTAAGGGTTCCTTAACCACATCCTGCCCAGCCTATAGCAGAATGACAGCCAAAACAGAGGTAGTCTTCTGATGACTCTTCCATGAAGACCATATTTTGTTTATTTATAGTGGAATAGTGTACAACAACTCCAGTGTCTGCCAGATCTTTCTGGAGGGATCGTGCAGTCAAACGTGGGTTTTGAATTGTTTTTCTCACAATCCTGCGAGCTGTTCTGTCTGATATTTTTCTTGGTCTTCCATATCTTGCTTTAACTTCCACTGTTCCTGATGACTGCCATTTCTTAATTACATTCCAAACAGAGGATATTGACATCTGAAAACACTTTGCTATCTTCTTATAGCCTTCTCCAGCTTTTTGAGCATCAACTATTTTCAGTTTTCTAGACAACTGCTTAGAAGTTCCCATGGTGCTGATTGTTGGGGCAAGGTCAGATGAGTCTGGACATTTAAAACCTTTGAGATTGACATCACCTGGTCTTCCCAGACGATGATTGAGAACAATCCATGACACTGGCAGGTCTCAGCCTTGCAAAGGGGGGCGGTGCATGCTATAAATTCTGCAGGGTGCCCAAACTTTTGCAGACACCATTTTTTTGTTTTATGTCATTCTGAAAGTGTCAATGATGGAAATAAAATCTAACTTTTGTTGACATATTATAAGAATGTCTAATCTGTAATTTGATGCCTTTTGGAGATTTTTCCATCTTTCCTTGGCTTCTTTATGCACATTAATACAAATTTTTACCTGGGGTGCCTAAACTTTCGATCACCACTGTAAATATATTAAAGTAACAGAGTCCTGGAAACGCCTTCACCGGAGAATATTGAGCTCCAACTCTTTCCTGGGCCTTTCACATAACTAACACCGTCCGATTTAGTTCTGATCCTCCGCTTTCATGTGACCAAATGTCTTAGCCTTTGTTAATGCGAGTAGTACTGGATAAAGCCTAAAGTACAATTTTCTTTAGGAAAGATAAGTATTTCAGACTTTCAATTACACTTTATCCCATAAGGATAGGCTTTAATTGTCAAGTACCAGCCCACTTTGTAATGCATTTAGGACTCTTAAGAAGTGCTCTACTCTAAGGAAGCCTAAAACTTCACTTTTCTTTTTTAAACGTAGAGTATTTTTTGGAAATGGAAAAACTGTTTGTACAGCAAGTGTATATTCATTGTAAGATCATGTTACAGCCGTTGCAATTCACAATAGTTTCCAAAAGAATATAGAAGTGAGACCGAAGGCAATCTGACAATATTGTAACAATATTTATGGTCAGCTTATATGTATTCATGTTTTTTCAAACATTGTAAGAAATGAATACAATAAACTTATAAGTATCAACAATGCCTCTTTGTGCTCCCCTTGTTCATGGATTTTTTAAATTCCATTCCACCCTCCAGGGGGGTGATGGGAATGAGGGCGAGGAAAGAGGACTGACCAAAGGGTTCGCCTTTGCCGGATCCCTGTGGAGAGTCAGGGGGTTTGCTGGTCTGTGCAGGAGGAGTAGAAGCCGAAAACCTGAGCCAGTGAGTGTGTGAAACAAAGAAGTGTTTGTTGAGTGAAGGAACCAAGAAAGAGGGTGAAGGGGGGGAGGGGGGGTGAGGGAAGGGAAGGGAAGAGAGGGAAGGGTTGGGAGAAAAGGGAGACACATAGTAGGAGAGAGGGCATAGGAAGGAGTTTGCAGTTATCCCGTGTTGGAAGGATGAGAAAAGCACTTCACCATCCTGAGAGGATAAAGCTAATTCCCTGGAACAATTGATGGGTTTGATGCTGTCTGTATATAGCCAAGTCTTTGAAAAGGAGCCATCTGGTCCAGGTTTTTAAGTACGAGGATATGATTTCTCTGCTAATATGTGCCATTTGCTCCATCTTCGCCACCTGGTCGATTCTGTGAAACCAATATGAGATCGCTGGCACCTTGGTGAAGCTCCATAGTCTGGGGATGAGCATTTTGGCGGCACTTAACTAATGTATAAGCAAATTTCATTAAATTTTGTTCCTTCCACATAATTCTAATGGTCAGTGAGGCAGTTTGACATTAGTGATGGACCAATATAAATTGCACCTTGTTGCTGACATCCTGGTTAAAAGTTGTCATCCAGAAAAATTATAGTATGCTCTTAAAGGGATTGTAAAGACAGAAGGTTTTTTTTTTTTTTTTATCCTAAAGCATTCTATGCATTAGGATAAAAAAACCTCCTGTGTGCAGCAGCCCCCTTTAGCCCCCCTAATACTTACCTGAGACCATCTAAGCTGCTTGGGACTCCCCTTCTCATTTGCTGAGACAGCAGCATGGCGGGATTGTCTCCTGCTGCTTTCAATCAAAATAATTTAGCCAATCAGAAGAGAGCGGGGGTGGGGCCAGGTCACGGCTCCGTGTCTGAATGGACATAGGGAGCTGTGACTCGAGTCGGTGTCCCCATAGTAAGCTGCTTACTGTGGGGGCACTAAACAGGAGGGAAGGGCCAGGAGAGTCGAAGAGGGACCCGAGAAGAGGAGGATCAGGGCTGCTCTGTGCAAAACCAACTGCACAGAGGAGGTAAGTATAACATGTTTGTTATGTACAAAAAAAACAAGACTTTACAATCACTTTAAATAAATGCACCGTTTTTATATGTAGATCCTGCTAAATTGAAATGTGACCTAATTCAAATTATTAAAATTATTTTATATAGATGCAGAATGACCACAATGTTTTGTTGTGTATATGATTGTTTTAGTTATAGTTAGGGAATTAAATAAACCTGTGCACACTGGAAATATTTAACTTGTTAGTAATTTGTATTTGTTTTTTTTTTTGCAGTAACCATTTCAACTAGCACCTACTTTGATGGTCTTTTAGTAACTGGATTATACACATCCACAAGCGTACAAGCTTCTCAAAGCATTGGTGGCTCAAAGGCTTTTGGATTTGGTGAGTAGATTTTTGAAAAAAATCCTTCGTACTTCCTAAAAATGTCTCCCCAATTTCTAAAAATTCATGTTGTTAGCTCTGGCAATCACCCCGATTCTAAGGGACACATTGATTGCCAGGAATAGTATAAGATCTTAACTCGGAGAATGCCATTATTTCATTATCAAGATACCGTATTTGCCGGCGTATAAGACGACTGGGCGTATAAGACGACCCCCAACTTTTCCAGGTAAAATATAGATTTTGGGATATACTACCCCTCTTCCAACGCACACCAAATACAAATTAAAAAAGCATCACATTTGATTTCAATATGGTCAATATTTCAATATTTGATTTCAAACTATGACCCTATAGTTAGAGGATAATATATTTGGCAAGTTTTAACTCAGGAAACAAAATAAAAAATGGCCCCTGATCTCAGTGACAGTGTTTTTTAATTTTTGAATGCATGTTTGAATTCAGCATCCTGTCTGTAATGCAAAGATATTTTTGCTTTCTGTACACAACCAGCCCTTCCACATTTATATAGTGTGATCCAGCACCTAGATGCTATCTATGATTAAAAATACCATATGCCCGGGGTATGCAAAAAAGAGATAGAGAGAGAGAGAGAGCAGCCATGTGACCAGAAAAACATGCCTCTTTCACCTGTCTGGCCCGCCATTGTATCCTGTTACCGTACGTTCTTCTCTGCCTCTCAGATCTTGCACATGCGTGCCTGCACCGCTTTACTGCAGTCCTCGGGAGCGAGACACAGAGAAGGAGGTACGGTAATAGGATACAAGGGCGGGCCAGACGGGTGAAAGAGGCATACCATAGTCTCTGAGACAGGGAGGGCTTGGAAGCAGGGAGAGCCAATCCAAGCAGGCATACCGTGGCCCTTTTTGAGTCCCCCCCCCTACCGCATAGTTCAGTCGGCTCCGAAGTTTCAGCATCCGCCGTATAAGACGATACCCGGTGTATAAGACGACCCCCGACTTTTGAGAAGATTTTCCTGGGTTAAAAAGTCGTCTTATACGCCGGAAAATACGGTAAGTATAAAAAGACAAGAACAATCCTAATGTCAAATAGAAAAAGCATTTCACATTGATGTTTACCAGTTTTCTTATAGTAAACATAAAGACATACACAGTATAACAATATAACCAATTCTTCATTTATACTTTCCCATATGTATAACCTTGCATGCACCTATTTGATAATGCTATTACAAAACACAACTGCATCTATTATATGTCCTTATTCATAACATTGTTTTTAAAAATATTAAATCTGAACTCGGGAAAAAGTTATTGCAATAGCCACCACTGCAAGGGTTAAAGCTCATCTTCAAGAATTATCTATTTTTTAAATTAAGCCAGCTTAGTTACATATAATTTTTAATGTGTCACATCCAGAGGGCCACTGGGGATGCATAAATTTACTGTAGTAGTCTTTGCTACATACAGTCAGCCCTGTTTAAGCCCAGGTGCTGCTGGAGTGACTTGACTTTGAACAGATATTCAGCAAACATCCTGTATTTTTTATCAGTGTAAAAATTGAATTCTCTTATTGGACAAGGTGATGATTATGACATTGTCTGTCCCTCCTATGTTTTGTCCAATCAGAGATCACCTTGTATTAATTAAAAAAATGAATGACATTTGCTACATGAAGTACAAGAGCGAGTGACAACCTGTGTTCAGTGTACAGATGGCAGATTACAGATGTACAGATAATATTTTTATTTATGTGCTGTATTTGTAAGCCCTGATAAAAGGGGCCTCATTACCCCAAAACTGTGATGGCTACATCTGAACACGTTTAATGTTTGTACATGTATGAAACATTTTTGTGCTCTCATCTCTTTTGCTTGAAAATATAAAATGGGTGCCTTTTTCAGGAAACAAAGCTTCATAATTGTAAAAATTGGAATTGGGGAAATTTTGTGAGAAATTGGAAAATTAAAGATACTTATACACATAGAAAGTATCTTCCTTTTCTCTATCGTTCATTGACGGACGCGGTTCCTGATGCATATTAGTAGGTTTTAAATTGCCACCTACAGAAGTAGGACACTAGACAGAAAAAAAAGTTCTGGCTACGCATATGGGCAGTCCCAGGGGGTACGCCCTCTCTCTTCCTGCATAGGATGTCAGTTTTAATCTGTCTAGTCAGGAGTAAGGACCTAGTTCCCTGCTGGGATCTCTGGTCCTGGCAAAGTTTTTTCTAGTTAATTTTTTTTTAGTTAGCTTTTCTCAGGATTTTTTCCTTTGAGATCTATAAGCAACTATGCCAGATCTGGGCGACGGGCTGGATGTATAGATCCAGCGGTCACCCCACCTGGCCAACAAACGCTCGCAGACCTAGCTCCGCACTGGGTCGGCCGCGACATAGTCCCACTGGACGGGGACTGGCTCCGCGAGTTAAACGTCTCGCCAGGCGGCACAGGACTGGGTCTAGGCCTGAGTCACAGCGGTCCTAATTTGCCGACAGCCCCCACTTCAGCAGAGAGGGGTCCTGTCAGGAGATGACGCCCGCCTGTGTTCCTGGTATGGTGAGTAAATGTTCCCCCTCTCTTTCCCTGGCGGATTTTGGGCTGGACGCGTGCCCCTCCCTGGGACGGTCGGACCCTCGCAATTCCGGGTTCCCCTCTGTCCTGTCACGTACCCCCTCTTCTACCTGCCCCCTTCAGACTGGGGGCAATTTGTGCCTACTCCTGGGGGTGGGGGGTAGGCCGTCGTTGAAGAATGATCGTGCGCGGGGGGGGGGGGCTCTCTGTCTGTACCTCCAGGGCCCACCTGCCAATTGATCCCATTGTGGAGTCTGGGGGGGTCCCCATGAGGGTCATCAGCTGCTCTGGCAGCATTCATTATCCAGGCTTACATCCAATAGAGGCAGGGGGGTGCTCGCGGCAGGGGGGTGCCTGAGGAAGGAGCATGCATGCTCCGAACGCGAGCACCCCCCTGCCACTATTGGATGTAAGCCTGGATACTGAATGCTGCCAGAAACACAGGAAGTGCCAGACTCCACCGGCACACCCAGGACCATGGCCACCACAGTGTACTTCCCTAACATCCCTACAGTGTTGCAGATGAATCATCACCATTTGCTGATCAACTATTTCCTCTGTGTGAGTTACTACATTGTTTTTATGTAATAAATAACCTTTTAATCTACACTGAGGTGGCGCTGCTTTTCTTCTCCTACCCCTTTTTGTCTGTTACAGAGTCCCTCTAGCTCTGTATGAAGCCTGCAGCCACCTCCACCATCCATTTCCACTAACCCCAGGGATTGAACTATCCTGCATACCTCCTAAAAAGACTACCTACAGTCACAGTTGAAACTTTTTTCATAAGATCGAATGTACTTGACTCTTTCACTGGCGCAGGTCAAACGTTGTGTATATGTACCCAGGACTGAATAAGGCTACCGTTATCCCAGTGGAGGATTCCCCATCCTTTAAGGATCTGGAGGTTAGGAAGGCGGAGGCTGTGGCCCTTAATATGTACTCCCTGGCAGGGTCTGCACTGAGACCGGTGTTTACGGATGCCCTTGTCATGCAAACATTGACTGAATGGGCCAAGTTACTACACCATGACCTGGAGGGGAAACAGGTTCCCTCTGTCTTCGAAGAGCTGTTGGAGCAGCTGGTGCAGGGGCTGCAATTTGTTTGCGATGCCGCGCTGGACACTGCTCCCATATTGGGCCGACTGTCGGTTTCGGCAGTGGTCCTTCGGCATATACTTTGGCTAAAGTGTTGGTCTGCTGATCAGACTTCAAACAAGGCCTTGACTGATCTACCTTTTCAAGGAGATAATATGTTTGGAGCTACCCTGGGTGACATCATTAAGGGTCTCACAGGGGGGAAGAGTACCTTTCTTCCACAGGCTAAAAAGGGTAAGGACCCTCGTCGCAGACGGGGTTCCTCCTTCAACGCACACAAAAAGTTTTTTTCGTTCCTCAGGGTCAGTCGATAAGGCAAAGCCCTTCAAGACTCCCTCGGGCAGGTCCAATCGACCCTGGTCTGGCAAACAAAAGTCTGGTTTCCCCAGACCTTCGGACAAGCCCTCCTCAGCCTGAAGGTGTGCCCTCACCCGTATCTGGGGTGGGGGGACGTCTTTGCCAGTTCCTGGACCTGTGGCTATCCCAGATACCGGACAAATTAGTTCAAGAGGTCATACGGTCCAGTTACAAGATCGAATTTGGATCAGTCCCTCCGGTAAGGTTTTTACCTTCCAATGTGCGACTGTCCCTGGATCTCTTGCTGGCGCTCTCTGGGGTAGTTCAGGACCTAGTGCAACAGGGGGTAATGGTTCCATGTATGGAACGTTTTCAGTGCTTTTATTTCAAACCTGTTCACGGTTCCCAGGAAGGAAGGCAAGGTGCGTCCAATTCTGGACCTGAAAGCACTAAATTGAACTAACTTCGTGCAAGTTCAAAAGTTCAAGATGGAATCACCTCACATGGTGGTGGCCTCCCTACATCAGGGGGATTTCCTGGCTTCAATAGACATCAAAGATGCCTACTTTCACATCCCAATCTGTGCAGGACAACAGTTTCTCAGTTTTGCCGTGGGAGAGGATCACTATCAGTTTGGGGCATTACCCTTTGGTCTCGCCTCCGCTCCTCGGATCTTCGCAAAGGTGTTTGCTCCGATCCTGGCGCTGTTGCGGCAGGGGGGGATATCGGTCCTGGGTTACCTGGACTATCTGCTTCTCCGTGCGGAGTCTCCTACTGTGCTGGAAACAATCACCATGAGAACTCTGGAGGGGTCGAGTGGATTCTGAAACTTCAGAAGTCGTCCTTAGTCCCTTCCATGAGACTGGATTACCTGGGCCTCACTTTGGACTAATCCTCAGCCAGGAGGGTGTTTCTTTCTCAGGAAAAACTCCAAAAACTCCAGACTGCGGTTCAGCTGTAGCTGTCCAGCAAATGGTCATCCTTTTCGGACCTGTTCTGGGATTGATGGTGTCCTCCTTTGAGGCGTTCTCCTTCGCTCAATTCCACATGGGCATCCTCCAGAAGGAAATACTCCTCAAATGGAACAAGAAAATTCAAATCCAAATTCCTTTGACATTCAGATTCAGCTGAGCCAGGCGACCAAGGAGTCCCTGATCTGGTGGCTTTGGTCCCCGATGCTCAAGCAAGGGAAATCCTTCCTCCCTATATATTGGACAATTGTCACCACGGATGCAAGTCTGTCCAGATGGGGGGGAGTTCTCGGCAGGTTGTCTGCTCAAGGAGTCTGGTCCCTGGAAGAATTCAGATTACCGATCAATGTTCTGGAGCTGAGAGCGATCGGGCTTTGCCTAGTACACTGGACCGAGTACCTGCAGGGTTGTCCAGTGTGCATTCAATCGGACAATGCAACGGCCGTGGCATTATGTCAATAATCAAGGGGGGTGCCCTTGCAGCCTTGGAAGTGGCGGGCATCCTTCGTTGGGTGGAACGTTTTGTTCCAGCTCTCTCTGCTATTCACATTCCAGGAGTGTAAAGTTGGCAGGCGGATTACCTCAGTCGACAAGCTTTGGATGCGGGGGAATGGTCCCTCCATTTGGTGGTGTTCCAGCAGTTGTGCCTTCTTTGGGGCACTCCAGATGTAGATCTGTTGGCGTCTCGGGTCAACAGAAAAGTACAGAGGTTTGTGGCCCGCTCACGGGACCCTCTGGCGGATGCCGCATCGCGCTGGTGGCCCCGTGGGGTCAGTATCAGCTGATGTATGCCTTTCCTCAAGTTGCTGCAAAGACTTCTTCTCAGGATCGAGGCGGAAGGGATTCTGTTCATTCTTGTGGCTCTAGACTGGCCTCGCCGTGCTTGGTAGCCAACCTGGTCAGACTTGTCGCAGACACTTCTTGGAGACTTCCTCTCAGGGAGGATCTACTGTCTCTAGGGCCAATCTTCTATCCTGCCTTACGGTCGCTGGCTTTGATGGCTTGGAAGTCTTATATTGCGTGGTGTGGTGTGAGTCTCTTGGGGTTCCCTCTCGCTCTTACTTGGTGGCTCAGGACTTGGCTTTCCTTCAACGGGGAGTTGATCAAAAGGTGACCTTGAGTACTATCAAGGGTCAGATTTCGGCCTTGGCAATTTTCTTCCAAAGGCCATTGGCCACCCATTCCCTGGTGTGTACCTTCATTCAGCGGGTATGGCACTGGGTACCTCCGGTGCGACCTCCGTTGCCAACTTTGGACCTTAATTTGGTGCTGTCGGTTCTCCAGAAACCTCCCTTTGAAATAATTCAGGCGCTTCCCCTGCTTACCTTATCCCAGAAGGTGGCCTTTTTGTGGCCATAGCTTCTGCGTACAGGGTGTCAGAGCTGGTGGCGTTGTCCTGTCGTTCTCTCTACCTGGTGGCTCACAGGGATAAAGTGGTACTTCGTCCGGATCCGTCCTTCCTTCCAGTTTTCACCTAAATGAGGACATTGTGTTACCCTCCTTGTGTCCAAAGCCAAAACATCCTAAGAAGTTTGCACTGCATACTCTGGATGTGGTTCGGGCACTCAGGGTGTACTTGGCAGCTACTGAGTCTTTTCGGAAGTCAGATTCGCTCTTTGTACCCACGGATGGCCCTAATAAAGGGCTGCCTGCATCTGCAGCGACTATTTCCAGATGGATCAGACAGACGGTGGTGCAGGCTTATTCGATTAAGGGTCAGGTTCCTCCTTTCCCTGTTAAGGCGCATTCTACTGGGGCGCTTAGTGCTTCCTGGGCTTTTTGCCATCAGGCATCTGTGCTTCAGGTTTGCAAGGTGGCTACAAATTTTATAAGGTGGACGTGCTGGCATCTGCAGATGCCTCTTTTGGCAGCAAAGTTTTGTAGGCTGCTGTTTACAGGGGCTCTTAGTCTCCCTTGAGGGTGTTTACTGTTTGTTTCAGGTGGACCTAATCTTGTTCTGATGAGCCCTATGTTACCTGGTTGACTATGTTTAGCCTCGGGGTCTATTTTGAATTGGGTTGGTATTACTTCTCTGACACTGCTTTAATACAAAACTGACATCCTATGCAGGAAGAGAGAGGGTGTACCCTCTGGGACTGCCTATAGGGGTAGCCAGAACTTTTTTTCTGTCTAGTGTCCTACTCCTTTATGGGGGCAGTATAACCCTTCTGATATGCATCAGGAACTGCGTCCGTCAATGAACTTAAGAGAAAAGGATTTTACGGTAAGTCAAAAATCCAGTTTTTATTAGACTACATTTGGGCTGCCCTAGATATTCCTGCCTGAGGTCCGGTTCACACTTATGCGATGCGGGAAGGCTGCGAATCCGCAGCCTGTTCCCGCATCGCACACGCACCCCCGGCAGTTCACACTGCCATATGCGATACGCTGGGGGTGTCAATATAATCTTAACGACACCCCCAGATTGATCGCATATCGCAGTGCGATCTTGCAGTTCGCACAGGATCGGATCGCACAAGTGTGAACCGCTGTGCGATCCGATCCTGATGCGGCTGCCAAAAAGGGTCCTGTGCGAGTTTGGTGCGGGTGCGAATTTAGCCATACAAAGTGTATGGCTAAACTCGCACCACACAGCCGATCGCATGTAATGAAGGAGCAGTGCGCTCCGACATTACATGCGAACCCCGCACTCGCACAAGTGTGAACCGGGGCTGATAGCTAACCACGCAGATATTTTTGGGAATAATTTGTAATGCGATTGTTTAAAGGTTGCATTACCACATGCATCAGTTTTTTTAACCACCTAGGCGGTAATCCCGAGCGTGACTCGGGGTGGATTTTTCATTGCAGGATCGGTAACCCCGAGTCACGCTCGGGGTGGATTGCAGAGAGCGCAGCGGTGTTCTCTTACCTTATCCTGGCGATCCAGCGATGATCTCTCATTGCTGTGACCGCCAGCCGAGAGTCCCGCCGCTCCTCCGTCCACCGTCGGTCTGATCACTTCCTAGTTCCGTTCCCTGCAGCAGCAATGCTGCATGGGAGCGGAACTAGGGAGGGAAATTCAAAAAAAAAAAAAAAAAAACGTTGCACAAAACACATTTTATATTTTATATATATATATATATATATATATATATATATATATATGCATATATATATATATACAGTATATATATATATATATATATATATATATATATATATATATATATATATATATATTGTGACAGGAAGTCAGGTAAATCTGGGAATGTAGTCACTGAGAGGAGACACATTCCCACCTGCTTTGAAAAGTTCACTGATACTATAGGGTGTTGGCTGCAAATAGAGCCAGCAGGAAGTTGAAAACCATTCAGCTGTTCAGAATGAGGAGATCAAGGCCTCTATAATTTGTCCAGAGAAAATCTATTGAGTGCTGCCTCCTGTCGCCGTGTGGGCTGGGAGAGGAAGGCAGACAAACGGCTGCATCCTGACGCCATGTGGGTAGAGGACAGTCCTGTGTGCCCCCTGAAAGCTGAGTGAGCATGGGGAAGACCTCCTGAAGCGGTGTGCGCTCAGGAGGGTAAAAACGAGTGAAGACGTCTCAAAGGTGAGAAGACGAAGTGTTTCTGTGTGAAAGAAAACAAAGGGACATGTTCAATGGACAATGTTTGTGCTGTGTGAAAAGCAAACAAATGGACATTTGAGTGTCTGCTGTAGGATCAGCAGTGTCGGCCCAACAGTAGGTTGGGAAGACTTCTTAGGTAGGTTCCAGCGTGAGAAGGTAGCCGCCCACAGAGGCAAGGATTTATTTTGTCTTTTATTTTATTTTGGCTGTTTTGACGCTTGCAATTGTGTGAAGTAAATTGCATGAATAAATCAGTCTTGTTTTCAACCTCTGCTCGGCTATCTCTCTGTGAAAACGCACCCCCAAAGGGGTCATCCACGCCTACCACCGAGCTAATCCCTTACATATGGTGGAGGTATGCAGTGGGCAGAAGCGAAGATCCCTGCAAGGAAGTGCAAATGTTTGATGAACTTTGTCTGGTGCATGAGATTGCACAATCTATGTGTGCAGGAGAGAAGATCCTGACAGAAAAAAAAAAAAAAAAAAAGTGTTTTAAAGAGACAGGGGTCTCAAAATTTTTTGATGAACTTTGTTGTGTCTGGTGCAAGTGACTGCACAAACTGTGTGCGCAGGAAAAGAGATCTTGCAAGAGAGAGAACAACTACATGTGTTAAAGAGACAGTGGTCTGAAAATTTTTTTGCTGGACTGTGAAAAATTTGTGGAGTTATTGAAGATGGGGCGTTCAAAACGCCTGAAAAATGCAAAGATAGATGAAATGAGAGACCGGATTCTATGGATGGAGGGGATGTTGCCGTCTGAACCAGCCCCATCCATGCCTAAAGAGAGTCTACTAAAGAGGAAGGTTGTTGTCCCTAGCAACACTGATGAAACTGCTATGGAGACGCAGTGTGCTCAGATGAAAAGTAAACTCAAAATGGAGGAGATGTTGAAACATCTGATTATATCAAATGCAGCTCAACAGCAAGCAAATGCAGCTCAACAGCAGGCAAATGCGGATTTTCAGCAGAGCTTTGCAGCTCAACAAAAGGCTCATCAAGAGAGCATGGCAGGCTGGAAACAGAGACGCCAGCAGCCAATGGAGGCCATCGGTTTGGAGGAAACCGAGTATGTGTGCAGGGCTGAGTTGGATGCCTTGCAACGGAAAATGGAAGAAAAGGAACAAGCCTTGGAATTGCTTAAAATGGAGCATAGAAACTTGCAGGAAACAAATGAACTACTCAAGTCTCATGTGTCACAGTGGGAAGAATCCACTGCTCTTCTTTTGGTCGAGTTGCAAAAACGCAGAGAGACTATAATGGAGAAAGATACCATCCTCATGGAAAAGGAAAGTGAAATTCAGACTTTGCAGAAGCAAAGTATGGCTGATATGTTGGAGTTGCGTAATCAGCTGGAAAAAAGTCTTCAGTCTTTGGGAGCTACAAAAATAGACCTGCAGGAGTCGCAGGAACAGAATGTTGCTCTGAAAGCGACATTGTCTCTCAGCGACAAAGAGAAAAGTGAAAGAGAGGCTAAATTACTGAGTACTGTGTATGAGCTCACTACTTTGAGCAATGTGGTAGATGAATGGCGTGCGGACTGTGAAAGTTGGAAAGGGGAAGCCCAACGTGTCCAGCAGCAGTTAAAGGAGAAAGAAGCCTGTGTGGCAGAATTACATTCTTATTCCCAGATGCTAGCCAATGAGGTGAAGGCTCTTATGCAGGGAAAAGAAGATTGTGAACATAAGAGGGAAAAAGTAGAGGCACAGCTTCTGGAATCGCAAGTCAAGGTGTCAGAAGGTGACCGATTGTGTGCTAAGCTGTCAGAGAAGGCAAACCGACTGCAGGTTGAGTTGGACAATGTTACAAATCAGCTTTCTCAAGCAGACAGCAAATCTAGAGAAATTGCGGAAGATTTTTCTATCTTGGAATCGCAGCTGCAAGACACGCAGGAACTCTTACAGGAAGAGAGGTGTCAAAGGCTGAGTTTTAGCACAAAGCTCAAACAAATGGAAGATGAGAAAAATGGCTTCCTGGAACAATTAAAAGAGGAGGCGGAAGCAAAGAAAAACCTATCAGAGCAAGTCGCAACATTGCAAGCTCAGATAGCGGTTATGAAAAAACGCATGGAAGAAAGCGTTGGTTCATTACAGTGTGTTGAAGATGTGAAAAAGAAGTTTGATCAGATGCTTGGTGAAGAGAAGAATGTGTCTGCAAAATATGCAGAAGAACGCGCACGTGCAGAAACGGAGGTGCGTGATAACGAGAGCAAAGCCCTGTTCTTGGCTCGCTCTTTGGAGGAAGCTCTAGAGTGTAAGGCTGAACTAGAAAGTGTTAAACAGCTGCGTACAGAAATGGAAGAATTGATCAGCTCCAAGGATGATGTTGTGAAAAGCGTTCAGGAGCTAGAAAAGTCTAAGCGAGCCTTAGAACAGCAACTAGAAGAGATGAAGATTCCGTTGCAGGAACTGGAAGAGGAATTCCAGGCAACAGAGGATCTGTCCCAAAGAGAGGATAGTGTGCCTGATGCAGTTTTTAAAAGGATCAGTGTTTTGGGGTCTGTCCTGAGTGAGCCTCAGAAATGTGACGACATGTGGCTTGAATCACCCCTTTGGAATAAACTGTTCCTTCAAAAACTTCAAGCATTGGAAAATGTATCATTAGAGCTTCAGCAAACAAAGGAGCTGAGTAAGAAATGTGGTGATTTCTCAGTTCAGGCTGAAAACCTAGTGGAGAAAACTAAGGCTGTTGGTGAAAACGTGAAGCAAATGAATAAGTGCCTTTCAGGGAGTGTTTCCAAAATGGAACTGGTGAAAGACGGGTGGCAGAAGTTTGATCGTGATCTTGAGATGCATTCCATGTGGAATTCAGATAGAGAAAAAGAACTAGGTGACCTTGAGCGGTCAAATAGTTCAGCAGAAAGTGCATTGAAGAAACCTGTAAAAGAATGTGTTGCAGTTCCATGCTTCTTCACTGATGCAGAGAGGAGGTCTATAATGGATACCACCCAGATCGCTGGGTTCAACTGTGTTGTTGCCTTTGACCCCTATGTTGGTGGAAGGAAAGTTGATGATGTTCTGGTTGGCTTCTTCTGTGAAGAGTTTGGCAAGAAATATAAACTCAATATCAAATCAAATAGTAGGCCTTTACTGCGACTCGCTCAGGAGGGCGAAAAGTTTAAGAAGTTGATGAGTGCAAATGCTTCAGATCTGCCTATGAATATGAAATGTTTGAATGATATTGATATCTCTGGGAAAAGGAACAGGGGTCACTTTGAAGAAATGTGTGACAGCCTGTTGTCTCAATTGGAAAATCCTCTGCACAGCATCTTAGAGCAAGCAAAGCTCAAGAAGGAAGATCATTCCCTTTTACAACAAAAAGTCAATGATTGTGTACAGCTGTATGGAGAGGCAACTCAAGTCACAGAGGGATGTCAAGAGTCCCTACTTGGAACAAAGCTTAGTGAAGCAAAGGTTCTCAAAGTTTTGTGGAAAACATTTATGGATTGCAGAGAGAGGCGTCTTAAGAATGTTGAAGACATTAAGACTAGCCCAATTGAGTTGCCTATGGATCACGGTCCTCCATGGTGGATTGGACAGACGGTTATGAGGGACAAGCTGTCTGACATTTATGAGAAAGCTGTCAATGAAGATGACAGAAACGAGAAGGAGCAAAATTATGCCAAAAATGCAGTTGAAGAATGTGTATATGAGATGAGAGACAAACTGTGTGGCATTTATGAGAAATCTGTCAGTGAAGATGACAGAAACAGTTTCATCCGGAAGCTTGAGGATAATAGGAGGCTTATCAGTGAGTCAGCAGTGCCTGACACATGCGTGCCTGGAAATATGTGTCCCAACCCTAGGGTTGAAACAAGAGGGGGGGGTATGTGACAGGAAGTCAGGTAAATCTGGGAATGTAGTCACTGAGAGGAGACACATTCCCACCTGCTTTGAAAAGTTCACTGATACTATAGGGTGTTGGCTGCAAAAAGAGCCAGCAGGAAGTTGAAAACCATTCAGCTGTTCAGAATGAGGAGATCAAGGCCTCTATAATTTGTCCAGAGAAAATCTATTGAGTGCTGCCTCCTGTCGCCGTGTGGGCTGGGAGAGGAAGGCAGACAAACGGCTGCATCCTGACGCCATGTGGGTAGAGGACAGTCCTGTGTGCCCCCTGAAAGCTGAGTGAGCATGGGGAAGACCTCCTGAAGCGGTGTGCGCTCAGGAGGGTAAAAACGAGTGAAGACGTCTCAAAGGTGAGAAGACGAAGTGTTTCTGTGTGAAAGAAAACAAAGGGACATGTTCAATGGACAATGTTTGTGCTGTGTGAAAAGCAAACAAATGGACATTTGAGTGTCTGCTGTAGGATCAGCAGTGTCGGCCCAACAGTAGGTTGGGAAGACTTCTTAGGTAGGTTCCAGCGTGAGAAGGTAGCCGCCCACAGAGGCAAGGATTTATTTTGTCTTTTATTTTATTTTGGCTGTTTTGACGCTTGCAATTGTGTGAAGTAAATTGCATGAATAAATCAGTCTTGTTTTCAACCTCTGCTCGGCTATCTCTCTGTGAAAACGCACCCCCAAAGGGGTCATCCACGCCTACCACCGAGCTAATCCCTTACATTATATACATATATATATATGCATATATATATGCATATATATATATACGCATATATATATATATATATATGCGTATATATATATATACATATATATATATATATGCATATATATATATATATATATATATGCGCATATATATATATATATACCGGTATATATATATATATATGCATATATATATATATATATGTGTATATATATATATATATATATGCACACACACACATATATATATATATAAAATTATATTTTCTCTAGCGCTCATTGACAGACGTAGTCCTCGGTGATACAGCACCTTCGGGTTATGTTGCCTCCACAGGAGCAGGACTAGACAGGAAATTAAAAAGCTCTGGCCACACCCTAGGGGCAGTCCCAGAGGGTATATCCTCTCTCTCTCTGCCTCAGCAAATCAGTTATTTTCTGTCTAGTTAGGAGTAAGGACCTAGATACCTTGCTGGGATCTTAGGTCCTGGCAAGATTTTTTTCTTAAAAGATTTTTTAGACAGCTTTTTTTCTCCAGTGTTCCTGTGAGATCTTCAAGCAAGAAAGCTGGGCTGGATGTTGAGATCCGGTGGTCACCCCAGTTCAGCCTACGAGCGCGTGCAGGCCATAGCTCCGCGCTGGGTCGGCCGCGACAAAGTCCCATTAAAGGACTGACCCCGCGAGTTAAACGTCTCGCTGAAACGCCAAAGACCATGAGTCACGGCGTCCATATCGGTCGACAGCCCTCCCGCCCCGGTGGAGAGGGGTACTGTCAGGAGTTGGTGCCCGCCTGGTTCCGGTATGGTGAGTAGTATGTTCCCCCTTTTCCCCTGACGGGTCTTGTGGTGAACGCGGGCCCCTCTCTGTATGGTAAGATAGAGTCCCTCTCTATCCTATAAATGACACAGATCCTCCTACTTTGAGTGTGATTTTATGTGCAAAAAGCCAGGAGGCTTGGTTTGGGAGCTAACAATCTAATTGTATACATGTTAAAAAGATTGTAATCAGTGGCATTCTGGGAATCTTACGGTGATAAGAATAAGCTACCTACCAGTCAGAAGCCACGGACATGTAGACTGCCTTCCTAATCAGATCTCCAGCTATTAGCAGGCCTCCCGAATGGCCATGCGGTCCGCCAGGGCCGGTACCGCCAACCACGCCAAATCCCCATGCAGAGAGAGTGTTGTGTGCCCTGCAGCACACCGCTATTCAGTACAGGCCGCCGCCATTTTTTTTTTTGCTGGATCGCACGAGCCGCCATTTTGACGTAGCCTCGTGTCTCCAGCATGGGGGCGGCCATGTTTGAGGTGATCCAAACACCTCGTGGAGCTAGGGGAGGCGCCGGAAGGCGTGCAGAGGGGCGGAGCCGCCTCCTTTCTTCCTGGGCAGCCAGCCAAAAGACTTCCTGTTTGTCAAGACAGCGCTGTAACCTGTTGCAGTTAAACTCTGAGCATCAAGTGGTGAGCCTGGGGGTCTATCTCTCTCTCTCTCGATCGATAGGGATCCCTAGCAGGTTTTTTGTGGCGCTGGGGGTCTGAAAAAAAAAAAAAAAAAGTTTTTTAATTTTGAATTATATTATCCAGGAAGTGACTGGAATTATCATGGACCCTGCCACACATATTCCCCCACCTGTTTCCCTCGAGGGGGCCACGGGACCCGCCGGTGCACAGAGTGTAGAGTCATTTACAGCAATTTTGGAGTCTATGGTGGCTCGGGTGGAGGCGGCCTGTCAGGGACGGGGGTCAAGGAAGCGACCCCCGCCTACCCCTATACTATCTGACACCTCTGACTCAGATTCAGAGATGGTCACTGCAGTTGCAGGTTCCTCTGCAAGGGCTGTTATCTCAGGTAAAGCCCCCTCAGACAGTGAGGAGGACGTTTCTTCTCCCGCTATAATTCAGGAAGAAGCATTGGTGGACGCACTAGTTGTGGCAGTGCAGGAAACCTTAAAACTTGAGGCTTTACCGGCAGAGGCAACTGAAACAGAGATTCCTTTTGGTACTAATAAGCCCATCAAAACGGTGAAGGTTTTTCCTGTACCCAAGTGTTTCGGTAATCAGATTAAAGGAGAATGGGAGCATTCTAAACGTACCTTTACTATTTCCAAGCGTATTGCTAGACGCTATCCGTTTGAGGAATCCATCATTAAGAAATGGACGGTACCACCAGTGGTGGATCCACCTATTTCCAGGCTGAATAAAGCCACGGTTATCCCAGTGGAGGACACTTCGTCCTTTAAGGATCCGGTGGATCGAAAGATGGAAGCAGAGTCCCGCACCATCTTCTCTCTGATAGGGTCAGCATTTAGACTAGTAATTGTTATTGGTCTAGTTTCCCCAGACACTTACGGAATGGGCGAGAATGGTACGCCAAGACCTTAGGGGAAAAGATATTCCCCAGGAGACATCTGATTTGATGGAACAGATTATACAAGGGCTACAGTTTATCTGTGACGCAGCCTTGGACACTACTCCCTTATTAGGGCATGCATCTATGTCAGCGGTCATCCTCAGACGTGTGCTGTGGTTAAAATGCTGGTCAGCTGACCTAGGTTCCAAAAAGACCTTGACAAATCTCCCTTTTCAGGGGAATCGTCTATTTGGGGCCAACCTAGATGAAATCATTAAGGATGCCACTGGGGGCAAGAGCACTTTTTTGCCACAGGCTGCTAAAGCTAAGGGACCTCGCAACAAGCGAGGACCTTTCTTTACCGCCCATAAAGGGCGCCCGGCTGGTACAAGCGGGAAAGGCAAGACTCCTCCAGGAGGGTTCAAGAAGGGCTGGTCGGACAAGCAGAGGACCAACCCAGCCAAACCCGAAGCAAAGGAGTACACAGCCTGAAGGTGCGCCCCCACCCGGTTTCAGGGTGGGGGGACGTGTTCACCGGTATTCAGGACATTAGATCGAGCATCAACCACTACTACCGGTGCGATTCTTCCCTTCCAACATTTAAGTACTACAGGAAGCGGTAGTTACCGTTCCCTGAATAGATCTTTTCCTTTACCTTTTCCTAAGATTAGTCCCTATACCTCACAGGAATCGGATCTGGTTGACCAGATAGGCCAAGTAGCCTCTAGTCGGGTGACTTCGGTCCCTGAGGTTCAACCAGAAAAGATCACCCTTCCTGATAACAATCAGGTATCTGATAAATGTGTGGGAACAGAAAACGACCAGACTTTCTCGGATGGTCGGGGCCAGATACCTCTAGGGACGCCTGGTTCAGATTCTATCAGCGCCAGTGGTCCTAGAAATTCTAGGCTGGCCTCCTCAAGCCGGCCTGGCCGACTTGGACATGCTAGTCGCAGACGTTCCCTGGGAACTTCGTCTCAGGGAGTGTCTGTGGTCTCAAGGACCAATTTACCATCATGCTTTACAGTCGCTGGTTTTAATGGCCTGGCCATTGAGACCCAAGTACTGAAGGACAGAGGTTTGTCTACTTCAGTCATTCCTACCCTTATTAAAGCAAGGAAAGCGACTTCCAGCAAGGTCTATTATCACACATGGAAGACTTATATTGCGTGGTGCGAATCTTTAGGATTTCCTCCACGTACCTATTCGGTGACTCGAATATTGGCCTTTTTGCAACAAGGGGTTGAGCAGAAGCTAGCCTTGAGCACCATCAAGGGTCAAGTTTCAGCACTAGCAATCTTCTTTCAGAAGCCTTTAGCTACCAAGTCCTTGGTGCGGAATTTCATCCAGGGGGTGCGGCACCTGGCTCCACCAGTCCGCGCGCCCTTACCGCCCTGGGATCTTAATTTGGTTTTGTCGGTTCTACAGAAACCTCCCTTTGAAAACATCAGGGAGATTCCCTTGCTTACTTTATCCCAGAAGGTGGCCTTCCTGGTGGCTATTACTTCTGCTCGCAGGGTGTCAGAACTGGCTGCATTATCATGCCAGTCCCCATACCTAGTGATTCATAGGGATAAGGAAGTACTTCATCCTAAGCCATCTTTTCTTCCTAAGGTGGTTTCAGATTTTCATCTGAATGAAGATATTGTACTACCTTCCTTGTGTCCTCAGCCCAAGCATCATCGGGAACATGCGTTGCATTCCTTAGATGTGGTTCGGGCAATCAGGGTATACCTGAAAGCTACGGAATCATTCCGTAAGACGGATTCACTTTTTGTGATCACGGATGGCCCCAGAAAGGGTTTGCCTGCATCTGCCGCGACCATTGCCAAATGGATTAGACAAACGGTGGTACAGGCTTATTCTATTAAGGGTCAGAGTCCTCCGTTCCCTGTTAGGGCGCACTCCACTCGAGCGCTCAGTACTTCCTGGGCCTTTCGCCATCAGGCGTCAGTGGTCCAGGTATGTAAGGCGGCCACCTGGTCGTCGGTACATACCTTTACAAAATTCTATAAAATTGATGTGACGGCATCGGCGGATGCCTCATTTGGCCGCAAGGTTTTGCAGGCCGCAATTTGAGGAGACCGGTGGTCTACCTCGAGGGTTTTTTCTGTTTGAAAAAAAAAAAAAAAAAATTTTTTCTCTTTTTTGTTGAGTCTCATCATTAAGGATGAGCATTGTAAACTTCTAGTTGGCACCGGTTGGGCCTTCTAGATTGGGATTTGATTTTCATTTTCCCACCCTTCATTTGTGATACTGCTCTGGGACGTCCCGAAGGTGCTGTATCACCGAGGACTACGTCTGTCAATGAGCGCTAGAGAAAAATGGATTTTTGTAAAATCTTACCCTAAAATCCTTTTCTCTTAGCTCATTGACAGACGTAGTCCCCGCCCCTCTGTTTTTTGAGTTGGGTTGGGTTAAAATCTCTAAAGACTGCTTTTTCACATAACTGATTTGCTGAGGCAGAGAGAGAGAGGATATACCCTCTGGGACTGCCCCTAGGGTGTGGCCAGAGCTTTTTAATTTCCTGTCTAGTCCTGCTCCTGTGGAGGCAACATAACCCGAAGGTGCTGTATCACTGAGGACTACGTCTGTCAATGAGCTAAGAGAAAAGGATTTTACGGTAAGATTTTATAAAAATCCATTTATTGATTCAATTATAATTCATGCGTTATATATTATATATATATATATATATGTGTGTATATGTATATATATATATATATATATATATACACACACACACACATATATCTATATATAATATATAATGCATGAATTATAATCTAATCAATAATATAATTTTATTATATATATTATATATTAAATAATAAAATAATATTATTGATTCGATTATAATTCACGCGTTTGTGTTTCAAATTTATCACATCTGGGATGTCTACTAGACTCTTGTTTTGGTCAGGTTTAAGTCAGTAATTACTAAGAATTGTAGGCCTATAATACATAACGCCAAATTTCCATGAAAACAATTGTACCGCTTTTGGTATGTAATTCCTGACATAATCATACCGCCAGGGAGGTTAAATGGTCTTATCTATTTCCCTCCACACCTCTTGGTTAGTCAACATTTTCTTAATCTTCCCTATCGGTCAGATTAGTCTGTCACTGTAGATGCTATGGGTCTAACTGTAGAGTCAATTGGAATGCACAGTCATATGTAGACACCCTGCAAAACTGCTGTAACACAAACGTAAGACTATGAAAATGGAGGTTGTTGGTACCATGTAATTCGTATTGCATCTCTATTTCAGTGACTTTAAATAGACTTTGAAAGGGTTACTTTCAATTGGTTAAAAAGAAAGTCTCCATGATTTGACACTTAACACCTTCACTAAAACATACTTGCTTCTTTAAACATAAATAACATTAAATCTTGTCTACTTTTAAATACAAGAGCACTAAAATGACCATCACCTACTTCTTTACTAAGAATTTAGCTCTAGATTTACACTCCTGTCGGATATAACCATTTCTCTTTTAAACTGTCTCAGGGCACACAGATTGCCTGTTTAATGGCCTTGGTTGGCATTCCTCTTCTGCAGTATCCTAGCCATTTTTGCATGTATACATTTTATTGTAAGCTTTTTCAAGGTACAGAGCAGAGTTCACCCAGAAACACCATAAAAGCCTGATGGATGTGGTTGCAAGAGATTATATAAAACTGAAGCTAAACTTTTTGTTTAGATTTTTAATTTTTCATTTCTTGCATGCACAAAAAATGCACTTTATAAGGCTGAGATCTTTCTAAACGCTCCCCAGGCCCTATATTTTCTAAAAGCATGCAACCTAAAGAATGAATTATGCCACAAGATTTCTGTATCTTTATCAAAACTATGTTTTCAATTAAAAAAAAAGTGCAGGTATTTTTAACATACTCAAACACAACATTCTATTGAATACAGAACATTAGAATATATGCATTGTTAAATGTCGATATCAAACTATATGCTAAAATCCTTGCAATCACCCTCTGTCTCTTTGGACCAAGTGGGCTTTTTACTGGTAGGCTCATGATAACACTACCAAAGCCTTAAATCTAAGCTACTGGGCTATTAAGGGCTTTCTGTTATCCACTGATGCCAAGAAGGTGTTTAATATAGTGGCCTGATTTTGTTGGCCGTGATGCAGAACAGAATATTAGTCATATACACCAATTCATTAGCTAGAGTAAAAGTTAACAGCCACTTAACAGATACTTTCCAAACTTGGAATGGCACAAGGCAGAGATGCCCCTGTTCCCTGTTTTTTTTTTTTTTTTTTTTTATTTTGATACTGGAGACTTTCTCTTTCTGTGCTTGTGTGGGTTTCCTCCCACACTCCAAAGACATGCTGGTAAGTTAATTGGATCCTATCTAAATTGGCCCTAGTATGTGTATGTGTGAACACGAGTCAGGGATCTTAGATTGTAAGCTTTTTGATGGCAGGAACTGATGTGAATGTACAATATACAGTATAAGTGCTACACAAACTGATGGTGTTTTATAAGTATCTGTAATAAATAAATAATCAATACCAATTATTATTGGTATTATACAGGATTTATATTGCGCCAGCAGTTTGTTCAGCCCTTTACAACGTTACAGACAGACGTTTCAGACAGTACAATTACAATACAATTCAATACAGGAGGAATCAGAGGGCCTGCTCGTTAGATCTTACAATCTAAGAGGGAGGGTCAAGCGATACAAAAGGTAATAACTGTGGAGGATGAGATGATGAAGAAATTAAAAGTAGGTGGAGGCAGGATAGGCTTTTCTGAAGAGAAATGTTTTCAGCGATCCCCTAAAAGTGGATAGAGTTGGAGGTAGTCGGACAGATTGGGGTAGGGAATTCCAAAGGATGGGAGAGGCTCGTGAGAAGTCCTGGAGGAGAGTATGGTAAGAGGTGAGATGTATTCCCTAGGAACATGCTAGGGAATTCTCTAGGAACAGGCTATACCTGGGTGTAGCTGGAGAGAAACCACGAGGAGAAAGCAACAAGATGGAAGATGCTAGTGTGAACACCAGACCTGTGGGCGGTGTTGAATTCTCAGTAAGGCTGACCAAACTGCTGGGCAGGATACTGACGGACACACAGGAATCAGGAATCGTGGATGTGGGGTCCTCAAGGTTCGAGAACGGTTTGGGGTCCCTAGAAGAAGGGGATGGGGGACTGGATGTCGGTGAAGAAGTCTGGATAGGACTGGGAGGCCGATAGTGATTCCCAGTGTTTCGGGCTGAACAGCGAGTGGAGGGAGCACAATGCCCAGTTGATCCGGTGTGCTAAGTATCTAGGGTGCTGCCAGGCCTATATGGAGAGGAAGCCTGATTTGTCCCCTCCTCACACCTTTTGCAGGATACAAGTGCAGAACGAAGCACACAAAAGTTACATACAGAAAGTAGTGAGTCCGTTTGTTCTGCAGGGAAGAGGAGACCGTGATGCATTGCCCAGATTCTCTTGTTTCCAGAGGGTAGTCCAAAGGCAAGTGTCTCTGAAGTACAGGTATAAGTTTCCAGATGTTCCCAGGGAAATTATGGAAGAAATTGAGGCAAAGAGGATCTCATGGTGTTAAGAAGTGTGTGATTTCATGCATATTCCGAAGCCCTTCAGGAACCAATCTAATCCTGAATTATGGTCCACCAAGCGGAACTGGAGTCTGGGGAATTCAATATACACGGACAGAGTGCTGGTAGTGAAAGCAGGTCACAAGAACCGGGAATGGTCTGTCACCGTCCAAGACTCAAAGGGGGAGATCAGGATTTCTCATCCAGATTTTTACTGCTGAATAAATGAGCGAGACTGTTATCATCCTCTTTGCTGTTATTGGCTCTGAGCTAGACCTTCCCCTTCTGTTGCTATGGCTGTGTTTGACTTACTAAATGAGTGCTGACTGTCTGAGTCATCTCCCCACATTATAAGTTGTCCTTTTCTCCCTAAATCCCTGCAATGGAAAAGGAAGAGGACCTCTGCTTTCACTTAAAGTATCGACTGAGACTTACAGTACACCTAAGCAACTGCAGTGGCCTAATAGCAACTGCTTAACCCAATCAAGTAAAGGAGTCTCAGCCTTGTCCCGTGAAAGTTTGGCGTTGAGGGGCAAAGTCAAGCCACCTGTACTTTTCTTGCACCAGGGAGAGGAGTTCCTGGCCCATGTTGCTAATGTGGGGCCAGGGTCGACACTTAGCGAAGATCCTTGCTAAATATAGACACTTTGCAAAGAATCTTGTTCAGTATAGACACTTTGTAAAGATGTGTTTAACATGAACACTTTTGCGAAGACATCCATCCAGTTCTCAGGAAGGAACTAGCTGTCCAGTTACACTCCAGAGTGGGGAGGTTCCCCTGAGTGATTACTGGATGTGGGTAAAGCCCAGCTTGGGCCTTCTGAAAAAAGAAAAAAAAAACAGCAACGACAACTTTGATGTTTCTTTGATTAAACTTGGGAAAAAGGGGGGTACAGTTAGTGAGAAAGATAACATGGAAAGAAGTTTTCCCTTAGGGGGCAGTCTGTGGAGGACCTTCCTGCAATACATGACTGCAAGAACTGATCTCGCCTCAGCTGAGGCAATATCGCTGCTATGGTTGTTTATGTCAATATGTTAACTAGCTAGGAGTAGCTAAGGTTTGTGTTTCTTTTTATTGTCTCACCAATTGCCTGTATTTTTGTGGAGGGTGCAATAACTAAGGTTGCACTGGGTGAGGGTTTTTACCCATTAATCTGTATATACTGCATGTACAGCAGAGTATATATATATTTTTTTTCACACCATTGTATTTATTTGCCACATATGGTGTATGCCCCCTTCCCAGTTTGTAGAATACACCATTTAAATTTTTGTGCAACATTTTAGTAGGGTCTATGCCCAGGCCAGTGAGGACATTGCCATTTTTGGTGGAGGGGGGGGGGGGTGCGTGTAGCACCCTCCTAGGTAGGTTGCTAGGATTTATATAGGTTAGTGTATTGTGGTCTCCTACTTAACAGGAGGCTGTTAGGTAAAACATAGCAGCTTTCCTGCTTAACAGGAAAGCCTACATTATTTAGCAAGGAAGTCCTGTGTGTTTCCTGCTGTTTCTGTATTGGTTCCTTTGTATCCAGGCAAATTTGGAAGTTGCTGGATGAAAAGGAATGACTCATGCAGATCAACAGTATGAATATGGATGCCATCCCAGCCAATTACAGCCATAGGGACCTCTATGCATGCTGGGAGGGGTATTTCTGATTGGTGGGACACACAGGAAGTGGTCTTGTCCTGGAGAGGAGAGTCCAGCTGAGGAGGGGGTGCTGTGTCCTCCTTAGCACCTGCTGCCATGTGGCCTCGGATGGGAGGCCTGAGAGCTGAAATGATGACCAGAGTGTTCTAAAGAGCTGACTGAGGGGGGGGGGGGCGTCCCTGGAGATCTGTCTGGGATCACTGGAGGGTGCTGCTGGAAGATTGACAGGAGGCTACCATACCATCCAGAGGCCTCGTGAGTACAGACTGTAAGGGTCTTGGGGCCTGGTTCTCTGGCTACCCCCTCTGCGCTAGAAAAGTCAGCTACTTGGTCAGCAGAAAGGGGATACTGGCTAGTGTCCTGAAGAGCAAGCATCCATTACTCCTACAAATAACTTGCTCAAGAATGTACTGTGCATCATGAAGTAATTCCACGGTTCGGTTAAAGAAGCTGTCCTCCTTCTAATTAGTTGAATTTGGCTATCCCACTACATTCCCTTTCCTATCCAAGTTCTATAATAAAATTCCAAAACAACCAAAACCCCTAGACTGATAATGTACAGAGCATCATGAAGTAATTCCACGGTTCCTTTAAAGAAGCTGTCCTCCTTCTAATTAGTTGAATCCGGCTATCCCACTACATTCCCTTTCCTATCCAAGTTCTATAATAAAATTCCAAAACCCCTAGACTGATTATTAAAGAAACAAGCAGAAGTAAGAGTGCACCTGGCTGTGGAAGAAAATACTATGTGCCTGGCTGCAAGAGTTGAAATTGGTAAAGATTTGGGAACTATATCTAATGGCTCCTACAGGGGTAGCGCTACATACATATATCCACCCTACTATATTTGGAGACCTCCCTCCATGTCTTCCTCCCCCCTTTTTTTGCTTTCTCTTCTCTTGCCTTTTTGTACCTATTTTTCTAAGCTCCTCTTCCTGGAATACAACACAATGGGATGCCTAAACTTCAAGCTGCATCAAATATAGACAAAAGAATGGACAAAGTTTAAATATGCAGGGTGGAGTGTTCAGCTAAATATCTATTTAGCTGAACACTCCACCCTGCATATTTAAGCTTTGTCCAGGGTTATTACAACAAATTTTATAGCATCCCAAATGGATATGTATAATCTATCATGATACATAACACATAATAACTCTTGTTATTCCAGTACTTCTAGAAGCACTCATAGCGTGTCCCAGGCAGCATCATGGAAACATTTTATTTCTATTCTTTGGTGTTACTAATCAACTAATGTTTTCAAAGGTATTAAATACCTACTCTAATGTTATATTAATACAACAGACAGTATGTTTTTTGATGAGCTGTATGACATATCACAGGCATTCTTCCCCTCTCCCTCCCTGTATTTTTTTCACCATATGTTACCCTTCTACTTTATATAATTACCTCTTTTCTTACCTACAGTGTGTTTTTTTTTTAATTATTGAAAACTTAAAAAAAATGACTATGTATATAAAATAAATTAGTCAAATTCCTTTGCCCTTAAAGCATTTGTAAAGGCTGAAAGTTCTTTTTACTTTAATACATTATATGTATTAAGGTAAAAAAAACCTTCTGCATGCAGCGCCCCCCCCCCCCCCCCCCCAGCCTCCCCTTATACCTAACTGAGTCTGATCCCGATCCAGCACTGTGCACAAGATTAAGGGCTCTTTCGGCTCTTTCCCTCCTCATTGGCTCAGAGACAGCCAAGAGCAAGCCAGCATGACGATTCCCATAGCAAGCAGCTTGCTATGGTGGGCACTCTTTGGGGGAAGGAGCCAGAAGTGGAGGACCTAAGAAGAGGAATATTGGAGTAGTTCTGTGAAAAACCATTGCACAAAGCAAGTAACCATAACATTTCTTTTTAATAAAGTGTAGGCCTTTACAATCACTTTACCTTACCCTTCCTGATTCAACAGGCACACAGTGCAAGCAAAAATTCCCCTTTAAGTGGAAAACCATTTTGATCACATAACTGAGGATACAACTGCCAGCGAACTTTGCCATCTTGTACCCCCTCTATTTCCAACTACTCATACAAAATATTAAGCAGGACCTTCAACACTCGAATAGTCTCCACTAATCCTGGTTTGGCAGAGCCACCATTATAAAATGAATGCCCTTTCTAGGATTCTCTGTGTCCTCCAAGCTATACCAGTGGAAATCCCCATATATTCTTTGCCACTCTCCGGAAAACTATCATGTCCTGTAATGGTTAGCGAACCACAATCAGGTTCAAAATAGATTTCTTGCTGCTGGATCTGATTAGATAGGTAATTAGAGTGCATGCACAAGGATATCACAGACTGACACACATTGTTCAGGTAAATGATACTTCCTGTTTATTTCTAATGGACAGTCTATTATATAGTTAGTAGGCGGTGTCATATGTTAGTACGTCATAAGCATAATATTAGCATAATACTGATTATTTGCAGCTTTCTGATTAGTCATGTCCATTATAAGGTGGCCCCCTTCGAGTTTATGAATGTTATCTTCTTTTGAAGGCACTGTGCCAAGGCTCCATCTTTCTTCTCACATTCCATTGTCGGTGGTGGGGGGGTATCTAGTAACGGCCATTTTGAGTAAGGAAGACAGGAAAAAATATGTACATGTATAGAAAAACAGACATAGAAAAATAGACATTTTGCTTAATTCACAAGTGTTCATCACATTCCTTCACAGTCCTACCTTTGGTACAACAAAACCCTGTAAATTAGTCTTGAGCAACTTATGGTGCCTAAGCTTAAGGGGGCATTTGGCTCCCTGATATTTATAAATACTACTGGGAAATGCAACTTACCAAAAACCTAGAGTGGCATATTCATGGAACTCAAAAAGACTGGGTGGCCCAGGAACACTACCATCCCATAGCAGTCCCTTCCATGGCTTTTTCACAAAAACCTTCGACAGGACGTCTCACAATGCTCAGTGAATGGTCCTCTCCAAAAAAAACTTTACCATCGTCTGTAGGAAATCTGCTTTGTTGACACAACCAGACCAGATAATACCTATATGGGAACCCAATGTTACCACCAGGCCTAAGCTCGGATTTCCTAAATGTAATGCCTAATCAGACAAGACTCTAAAAAGAATTATCCCTGGCGAGAATCTAACCCAGCGCCACTTAAATATTCATGGTATACCTGCGCTGTGTGTTCTCGCGTATTGATCATGTATTCCTTTTAATCACCTCTATTCCCCTGGTGCTAAATTCTATTTACCCGATAACATGGACTAATCACTGGGTCAGGGCAGTCACTATCATGGCATTCATGCCCAAATCAACGGATCCCACTTGGATGTTAAATCTACCATTATTATCCAATCCAAGTTACTGCCTAGATATTACAGTAGCCTTGATGGTTTCTATACAGTAAGAGCTGTGAAAATGTGGAATAGACTTCCTCAAGGGTTGGTTCTGGCCAGCTCAGTGGATTGCTTTAAAAAAGGCCTGGGTTATTTTCAAAATGTACATAATATGACTGGATACTAAGATTTATAGGTAAAGTCGATCCAGGGAATATCCGATTGCTTCTCGGGGGATCAGGAAATAATGTTTTCCCCTGCTGGATCAAATTGGATCATGTTTTGCTTGGGTTTTTTGTCTCCCTCTGGATCAACTGTGGGTATAGAATTGTGTATATGGGATTGAGTGATTTTTTTTTTAAGATCTATTACACTGAATTCCAATCTAATCAGACAATGGGAAATAGGCTGTTATATGAGAAGGCACAAACGGAATTAGGTTTACTGTTAGTGGAATCCGTGGAGAAAGTCCATAAACCTAGCACTTTACTAGCCGTCCATCTACGTAACCTTGACCAGACATGTAAGCTGATATGCCTTAACGACCTTGAACACAACCTATACTAGCTATCCCATTAAAATCTTACACTAATTCCATACCCATTTATGACATACGTGCACCTGCCTACAGTTAAGCCGTCACAACAAACCCATCTTGAACATCCCATCTCTATAGTGGAGGAAATGTGGGCAATAAATCCAAAGGGAATAATAAATGCCCAGGACCTGATGGGCTGCTGGCGTCCTATTATAAAACATTTGCAAATCACCTGACCCCCCCGACCCCTCACTTCTTGACTTGTTTACGCGTATCTCCAGCTTGGAGGTTAACTATTCTAAATCAAGAGCCTGGAACGTCACGCTAGCCACCGACATGTACCAAATTCTACAGATGTCCTTTCCATTCCAATGGTCTTCCCACTCTCTGAAATATTTGGGCTTACACCTCACGAGCCACCCTGACTCCCTATTTCAAGCAAATTGCCCACCAATGTTAACTGACTCGACCAATTTTAATGTCCAAATGATCTGCTCTTCCACTGTCCTGGAATCACTGCAGTTAAGATGACCCTGCTGTCTAAAATCCTTTATCTGTTTCAAGTCCTGCCAATACCAAATCCCTCTTACTATCTCAGTATTTTACAACGCAGGGTCACCCGATTTATTTGGGGAAGTACCTGTGGTCACCTCTCCAGGTCCACACTGTTTAAGGTTTTAGGTTTACACTGTTTCAAGATTTAAATAGGATGGGGACTAGGTTTTCTGTACTTTTCCAAATATTACCAAGCTGCTCAATTGCCCCCATCCTTAACCAGTTCTGGACCGGAAGGATTTGCCCCCTTATGACCAGGCCATTTTTTGTGATTCGGCACTGCGTTGTTTAACCCCCGCTAGCGGTATCCCTGAGCGTGACTCGGGGTAGGAATTTTCTGCTATTAGCGGTATCCCCGAGTCACGCTCGGGGTGAATGGCAGAGCTATGCAGACAGCGCAGCGGAGCGTCTCTTACCTTATCCTGGCGATCCAGCGATGAGCTCTCATTGCTGTGACCGTCAGCCGAGATCCCCGCCGCTCGTCTGTCGGTAGGAGGACTTCCTAGTTCCGTTCCCTGCAGCAGCAATGCTGCATGGGAGCGGAACTAGGGAGGGAAATTAAAAAAAAAAAAAAAAACGTTGCACAAAATACATAACACATTTTATATTATATACATATGCATATATATATATATATATATATATGCATATATATATATACATATATATATATATGTATATATATATATATATATATATATATATATATATATATATATATATACCTATATACACACACATATATATATATATATATATTATATATATATATATATATATATATATATATAAAATTATATTATTGATTCGATTAAAATTCATATATATACACACACACACACACACATATATATACATATATATATATATACACCTTCACACACACACACACACACATATATATATATATATATATAATATATAACGCATGAATTATAATCTAATCAATAATATAATTTTATTATATATATTATATATTATATAATAAAATAATATTATTGATTCGATTATAATTCACGCGTTTGTGTTTAAAATTTATCACATCTGGGATGTCTACTAGAGTCTTGTTTTGGTCAGGTTTAAGTCAGTAATTACTAAGAATTGTAGGCCTATAATCCATAACGCCAAATTTCCATGAAAAGAATTGTACCGCTTTTGGTACAGAATTCCTGACAGAATCATACCGCCAGGGAGGTTAACAGAAAAGTGCGTGGTTGTGCGACGCTGTACCCAAAAAAATTGATGTCATTTTTTTTCCCACAAATAGAGCTTTGTTTTGGTGGTATTTGATCACCTATGCCATTTAAATTTTTTGCGCTATAAACAAAAAAAGAGCAACAATTCTAAAAAAAAAAAAAAAAAAAAATATTTTTCAAATTCTGCTATATAACATCCCCCCCCCCCCCAAAAAAAAAATAAAAAATTTAATTTTTTCATCCTTTTAGGCCAATTTGTATTCTGCTACATATTTTTGGTAAAAAAAATTGCAATAAGCGTACTTTGATTGGTTTGCGCAAAAGTTATTGCATCTACTAACTAGGGGAAAGATTTTTGTCCTTTTTCTTTATTTATTTTTTACTAGTAATGGCGGCGATCTGCGATTTTTACCAGGACTGCAACATTGCGGCAGACAGATCGGACCCCAACCTGACCTTTTTGACACTTTGGGGGGGGGGGCCAGTGACATTACTACAGTAATCAGTGCTAAAAATATGCACTGTTACTGTAATAATGACACTGGCAGGGAAGGGGTTAACCTAGCGGGTGATCAAAGGGTTAAATGTAAGCCTAGGGGAGTGTTTACTAACCATGGGGGGAGGGGCTTGTGAATGACCATAGAGACCTGTGATCCTATATAGAGAGATCACAGGCGCTCTGTGATCATTTCAGAGAGAAGAACGTTCAGCTGTGTTAACAACAGATGACCATTCTTCTCTCTCAGCGGAGAGCGATCGCTGGTGGCCAGCAGCAATTGGCGCCACCAGCCCCATGCATCGGCATTCCCGCTGCCTAGTGGGGGCAGGAGCGCGCCGCTGGCAATGCGGGCTCGCCCCCCAGCACCACGTGCGCAACCGACGTAGTAATACACCGGTTCGCGCAACCGAGCCAGCCTGCCGCAGTAAAACGAAGGTGGGCGGTCAGCAAGTGGTTAAATATCATGCACCGACTGGAATACCCCTTTGGATTAGTCTCGAGGCCATAGACAATGAGCCCCATTACCTAGATAATTTGCTCTGGCTTATTCCATGGCCCCTAACTCATGGGATAGGGTGAAACAAACAGCACATCTGTTTTCGCTACTCACACCCCTGCTGTCGTTCCTCCATACCCTTCCTTCTACCCAGTGGTGGCTTCATCCTCCTCATTTCACCACTGGACGCGTCTACAGCTCACTCGTTTACAAGGTTTAGTCATGTTCCAAGGGCCTTAAAACATTATAGGGGTCTACAAAGAGAATATAAACTCAACTCCCCATCTCTGAAATGTTTTGGTACCTTCAAATTAAACATTTCTATTTGGCAATGCTTCCCTCCAATTTAGATTTTAGTATTATGTCTACAGTATTTATGAGCCACATGCAAAGGGAGTGATTTCTTAATTATATATGGCTTTTGTCTACCCCTAAACCCTCCCAACCACTGTATGTCACCAAATGAATAAGTGACCTGGACCTCATGTCTGATAACTGGTTAGAAATCTGTCAGGTGACCCATACGGTCTCCCAAAATGTTACAGCATTAGAAACATCCTATAAAATGTTATCAAGATGGTATCTGGTACCATATCGGATAGCAAAATATGTTCCACATTACTCCTCTACCTGTTTCAGGGGTTGCGGTTTGCCTGGTACATATTTATATACAGTACTTGGTGGACCTGTCCCCTAGAGTGTTCTTTTTTAGCTTAAATTTTTAGATCAAATATATCCCACCTATTTGAAACACCAATCCAACTTGACCCCAAGATAGCCCTACTAAATTTTGCACCCTCTGAGCTCACCAGGAACCAATCATGCCTTCACTTTTTTGTCATGACCGTTGCAAAACAGACCGTTGTTAGATCATAGAAGTTGTTTGCTTTCTGCGCGGCCACAAATAAAAACAAAGTCACTCAAGTGATTGAAGTAACACTCTGGGACAAAGTGAGGTGGTACACTAAAAATTGGCAGCCCTGGATTGACAAATACTTGCCTCCTGATTTTAACGCCTCTCTCTTGGATCCCTAAGTTATTTTGCATGTTTCCTGCAAGTTTGTCTCCCCTGGAGTGCTGTTGCTGTAACCCCTGGAACCATCTTCTCTTTCCCCCCCCCCCTTTCCCTCCCCATTTACTCCTCTTTTTACTTCTCTATTCTCCTATTTTCTGGCATATACTGCTTACTTACCCAGCACCTTTTGGCTCCTTTTACTTCCCCGGGCTATGGCTGGGGAGGACCAGATAATCGTTGGCATTTTCTTTCCTTTCTTCCCCATTGCTCTTTAAATGTTGTTGATGCCATCGCCGTGCAGTTATAAATCGAACTTGCTCTGTTTGCAACCCCCAAGGGGATTTCTATTGTGTTCTGCAATGTTTATAGGGTTATAGTAAACCTTAAAGAGATTCTTCCTGTGGTAAATTTTGTTCCCCTGTACTACTTATGCTTAACTGTTTGTGATGGCACATTTTCTACCCAATAAAATATTTGAACAATTAAAAAATTATCTCTTGCAGTGGGGTTGCTCTCACAGTGCAAGGGTTAATAGCTTGTTTTGTCTAGGGGAAAGGAGAAACCGTTTTACTTACCCGATCCTCGGTTACCCTTTAGATGGCGATCCCCCATGATCTGGAGGTGGATTGTCTCTTGGTGTCCTCACATTTCCTAAATATAAATGAGCAAGTCACTCATGCAGTGTGCCCCACTGTGGGAAAGGGATAGTTTTTGCTTTTATCCAACTGGGGACACCACAGATTCCATGGTGGTCCTCTTTTCAAGTTAAGCACTTTCTCACTTCTTCCAAACATTATAACCGGTCTCTCACACCTTTTGAAGAACTCTGCCTTAGCAATATATCACAAAGACAGCTTATCTGCATATTAAACTCTACTTCCAACTACACACTTCCTTCCAAATGTGGATTCAGCAAATTATGGGGCTAAATTATGGGAAAAGCATCTGGGAACAGATGATTGTGATGACTCAAAAAAATGCTTACTGAATGGCTACAAAATTCACACCAGATAGTACTGTACAACATGCCTCCTCCAAGAAATCTCTAATAAATTCTAGAGATGCCGACTAGATTTCAACATCTTTATACACATTTGGTGGCAGTGCCCTCTCTTGGCCACTTCTGGTTGGAGGGCCGCCAATATACAACCTGCATTCTCATAACTTCACTTCATTTCAGACCAGCCCCCTTCCTCAAACATCATCCCTATGCTAACCCAACAAAATACTCTAAAACATACACAGCACATAATTCATGCCACACAAATGTTATTCCCAAGCTCTGGCTGAGCAAGCCACCCTCAGTCCTTAAGAATTGGTTCTCCAGAATTGAGACAAACGTGTGAAATGTGGGAACTCATTCACATTCCAAAGACAGAATCACTAAATATATCCACTTTTAGGTAAAAGTCCATATGCAGCTACAACAACTTACAAATACAACGTATCTGTTTTTTTGCAATCAACAACATTTATGCGAGCTGCTAATGTGTTAATTCATTCATTTTATATGCTTTAAGCTCAGATATTTCCATTTTGTTTATTATATCCACTCCTAGGCTTGGTTGATTGCCTTTTAAAAATTCACAGAATTATAAAATAATTCTAGCCACTGCAAAGTCTGATTTTCTCACCTCTGCTTCAGACATTACTAGGGAATTACAGTTAAACTTTTGACAGAGAGACTAGCCCGCTAGGTGATGTAACCCAATAAAGACCCTGGTTCAGCACCTGAACCCCTTGACCATCCTGCTCCAGAATATCCCCTATAGTATTTACTGGGACTTGCCTCTCATTTTCACCTAAATTAGTCACACTGGTAACACTAACCTTTTGTGGCCCACAGTGTAGGTACATCGAGCTTGGACGTATTGTAATCCAAATATTTGAGGTTGAACATGAGGGTGTCCTGGGGTACAGGAAGGAGGAATTTCATATGTCTAGGTTCATACCCATGCAGTTGTGGTTGAGGTTGTTTTGCGGTGTGTTTTGTATTTTTTAATCTGCGTTTTTGTATGCAGTTTTCATGCGTTTTGTGTTTTTTTTTTCTTTAACAAACTGTAAATAGCCAGTTGTTAAGGAGCAGGCTGTGAGTCATCAACTGAATGGAACAAAATAATTGCTGGCAATAAAAAAAATCTGCAAAAAAAAAACAGCATGGGGTCCCCCCCAATGCATACCAGGTCCTTTAGGTCTGGTATGGGCTCCCCCCCCAAAATCCATCCTTTATTTTAGCATGCAGCCTGGCAGGTCTGGAAAGGGAGGGGATGAGCGAGCACCCCCTCCCCCTCAATGCATACCAGGCCACTTTCTCTCAACATGGGGGAGTGCTTTGGAGCGGGGGCACCAAAGCACTTTGTCTCCATGTTTATGCCACTTCCCCACAACCCTGGTCGGTGGTTGTGTGGGGTTAATCAAAATCTCCAAGCCCCCTTAAGGCCCCCAGATCCGCCGTCCCTATGTGAATGAGTATGTGTAAAAAATGACAGTAGGCAGTTTTTTTTTAAAAAACAATGTCCCCCGAAGTAAACCCATTGTTAATCACACCACCCGCCACCACCGACCCATAAAAGAAAACTGTCCACTCCCGCTGTCTGCCAGCTCCGCCATCTGACAGTTCCTAAATAACTAAGTGGGGGGGGCACCTGGTAATGTAACCCAGTGACCCCGCCCCCTATGTGACATCATTGGCATACTGGGCTGACAACGTCCTAAGGGGGCGGGGTTCACCTAGTGACGTCAGCGGGTGACTCTGCCCCTTAGTTATTTAGGAACTGTCATACTAAGGAGCTAGCAGACTGCGAGAGTGGTCCGTTTTTCTTCTATTCTATTCTGGTCAGCGGTGGCAGCACGTGGCGTGATTGATGAAGGATTTACTTCAGGGGGACATTGTTTTTATGTTTTTATTTTATTTTTTTATTTTAAGGAACCGTCAAAAACTTCCTACTGTCATTTTTTTTACACTATATCTTCTTTTTTTTTTTTTTAGTTTTTTGTGAATAAGTAACTGAATGCACTGAATACTCATTCAGATGGGGGGCGGGATCTGGGGGCCCCTTGTTAAAAGGGGCTTCCAGATTCCGATAAGGCCCCTGCCCACAGACCCCCCACAACCACCGGCCAGGGTTGTGGGGAAGAGACCCTTGTTCCCATGCCGGGCTGCATGCCTGGATAGGGGTCTGGTATAGATTTTTGGGGGACCTCATACTATTTGTTTAAAAAAGTTGTTCTGAAGTAAAAAAAACTCAAAATGCATGTAAAAATGCAGCAAAAACACAACACTTGCATTTTTGGTGCTGGTCTATTGAAGTCTGTTACACTCAAAATGCCTTCTGCTGCAGGAAAAAAAGTTCCTGACAGTTTCCAAAAATGCAGCGGCTGAAAAGGGCATATGTGGGGACTTGTACCATAGAAAACCATGTGAAATGTACTGTAGTACATTTCTGCAAACTTTAAAATGCGGTACAAATGCATAGGTGTGAGTCTAACCTAAATGGACAAATTTAAAATGTTACTTTGTATAGACCAGATGAGCTAAAAAAAATGTTATGCCTGATGCCCAATATTTAACAATGCCAACATATCTGATAAACATGCTGGTTAGTAGGTAAACAAAATGGACTGTTAGCCATGCATACTGAATGACTCATTTTGCTTGTCAATAGAAGTCTAAAAACATGTAGCCTCAGGGCAGTTTACTGTTTAATTATAAATATTCCTTTATGCATTATAAAACTACTCTTCACTGAAATTGTGTGTTTATAATTCAGCTGTCAGGTGCTGTAGAGACTCTATGGTAGCTTGGGTACTTTATTTATAACCATACATGCTCAAGCACTTTTTGACTTTAGCTAACAACTTAACACAAAATAAGTTTGTGAACCCTCGGGATTTCCTAAATTTCTGCATGAATAGCTCCTAACATTTGACTTGATCTAAATCTAAGTCATAATAATAAATAAAGTCAGCCTGATTTAAAGAAAACTACAACATTTTACATTCCATTTTTCTTGAACTAAAAGTTTAAACAATTATGGTCATTGATAAAAAATGTGACCCCCTATTTTTAGAAACTAATGGAACCTCCTCTCTTGGCTATAACCTCAACCAGATGCTTCTGTAGCTGCTGCTCTGACCAATAACCCTACAGTTTTCTATTTCTGTTAGTAAATAGAAATAAACAAGAGAAAAAAACAAACCCAACCCCAGGCTGCATTTCTTTAATACTAACAGTACGCACATTACAAGCTCCGATGAGAGGAGGAACCTGGTAAGATTCTCCCTGACGAGGTTTGGAGGAAATATGGTCTGACACAGCAAAGATTTAATTTAATATACTGGCTATACAAAATTTATACAGTTCTTTTCCTTGGTACCAAACACCTAGAATTGCGAAATTTATACCCCAATACCCACCACTATATATTCAAGCTAGTTGGCAGTAAGGTACAATACTTCACATTTGGTGAACATGTCCAAAAACCTGCAGACTTTGAATCCGGGTCTGCACCTTGATTTACCTTGATTTACACAGTACTTGGTTGAAATTTGCGCAAGGACCCAATAGAGGCATTGTTGAACAAACCACCTGAGGGTGTGTCATGCTCTGCAGTGAGATTAATCACTTTTATTTTTACTGCCACTAAGCAAACAGTTGCCTATTTATGGGAGTCCCACACTTTGAACTTCTCAGAAGTCCACTCGAGACTGAGAGGAACCCTGGTAAATGGAAAATGATCAGCTATTTCTTCAGATACCCATGAGAAGTTTTTGAAAATATGGTCCTCTTGGATCTCGCATTCCCAACCAAACCAGAGAGCTCTGATCCTTTAAGCTACTGATTTTGTTCACGTGGTTCATGAGGGAGAAGGAATCACTCCCCCATTACCCCCTTCTTCTTACTCCCTACCCTTCCACACTCTCTTGGTAACTTTTTTCTTCTCTTTTTTTAGAGAGGAGTGACATTACGGATGGGATGAGCATGGATTTAGAATCTTTGTGGGTAGAACTCCATAGGGAAGGAGAAAAGGGAAAAGTAATTGTGGGGGTTTGCTATAGGCCACCTAACCAAGGGGAGGAGGTAGAGCTGGAATTTTTAGCACTAATGGGTAAAGTGGCAAAATTGGGATCAGTCATCATATTGGGGGACTTCAATAATCCCAACATTGACTGGGATGAGGGGACTGCACACTCACAGAAGGCCCGTCTATTCACGGAAACCTTACTGGATAATTACATGTCACAGTTGGTGGATTCCCCTACCAGAGAAAACGCAGTCCTGGATCTATTGATCACTAATGACCCAGACATAATCTCGGAGGTAGGAGTCCAGGACTACCTGGGCTCTAGCGATCACAGGATGATCGCATTTAGTATAAATATCAATATAACAAGGCAAGTGGGGAACATAAGAACCCTAAACTTCAGAAGGGCAAACTTTCCCAAATTGTACTCATTGATGGAAAGGGTAAACTGGGACCAAACCTTGGGATCACTGACCACAGAGGAAAAATGGGAATGCTTTAGGAACATATTAAGCAAATGCATCTTGCAGTGCATTCCTATGGGAAATAAATTTAGAAGAGACAAAGCCAAACAAAGAGAAACCACCTCTTGTGGTAGAGAATTCCACAATCTTGTAGCCCTAACAGTAAAGAACCCCCCTCGTTGCTTGAGGTTAAAACGCTTCTCCTCTAATCGCATTGTATGCCCTCTTGTCCTATTGCAATCCCTTCGAATGAACAGCTTTTTTTCTAAGCTGAGATCCTCATTGAGATATTTATAAATTGCTATCATGTCCCCCCTCAGGCGTCTCTTCTCCAGGGAGAATAAATCGAGCGATTGCAGCCGCTCTTCATAGTTAAGGTCCTCCAATCCCCTAATCAGTTTAGTTGCCCTTCTCTGGACTCTCTCCATCTCCAACACATCCCTCCTGAGGGACAGAATACTCCAGATGCGGTCGGACCAGAGTTTTATAAAGTGGAAGGATTATAGTCTTATCTCTGGAATACATCCCTTTCTTTATGCATGCTAATATTCTGCTGGCGGTTGAATTATTAAATCAACAATGTCAGATGGAAAAAATTGTGGCTACCTTAAGTGCAACAAAGAAAATGTTTGAAGTTAGTTGGAAATCATGGTTAAATAATAGAAGATGCGTAGTAACATTGGAATAGGATTAAAGCAGCTGGGATAATATAAATATCGTTAGGCAGTTTTAGACTTGCTTTACCTCCCTCCATAAAAATTAATGTTAAATGAGAGAGATTTGAAATAACGGTATTCTAAATATGGTAACCCCCTTAGTGGGGGTCAAAACTATACTGGAAGGAAGGGGAGGAGTGGTTGTTTTTTTTTTTTTTCTCTCTTCTTTTTCCTCTGGTAGTATAATGTTATAACTGACAAATTTACTGCAACAATGTTGTTCTTGTTTTTGCTACTGGATTTTGTACTATTTTTTTTTTTTGGTTTGTATATTATTTTGTTATGTGAAAAATTAAAATAAAGAGATATTGAAATTAATATTCTGCTGGCTTTGGCAGCTGCCGCTTGACATTGCATGCTGTTGCCTAATCTATCATCAACCGAGACTCCCAGATCCTTCTCCATTTTTGATTCCCCCAAGGGTTCCCCTCCTAACGTGTATTGTGTTTTTATGTTTTTAGTCCCCAAGTGCAAAACCCTACGCTTCTCCACATTAAACCTCATTTGCCATGTCGTTGCCCACTCCGTTATTTTGTCCAGGTCATTCTGTAGGATATCAGCTTCATGCTGTTCAGTTATTGCCCTGGCCAATTTTGTGTCATCTGCAAAAACTGATAAGAACTACTGATCCCGTCCTCAATGCTGTTTATGAATAAATTGAACAAGGTTGGTCCCAGGACTGAGCCCTGGGGCACCCCGCTTACTACCTCAGACCAGTCTGAGTATGCGCTGTTTATTACCACACTTTGGACGCGCCCTTTTAGCCAGTTCCATATCCAAGAGCAAACCCTGCTGTCGATACCTGCAGACCTTATTTTATAAATTAAGCGCTTGTGGGGAAACTGTATCAAACGCCTTAGCGAAATCCAAGTACACCACATCTACTGGTCTGCCCCTATCTAGCTCACAGCTCACCTCCTTGTAGAATGTTAAGAGATTGATTTGACAAGAACGCCCATTTGTAAACCTGTGCTGATTATTGCTGATGATGTTGTTGTCTTTAGCATACTCTACGATATAGTCCCTTATCATCCCCTCCAGAAGTTTACATACTATTGATGTCAAACTGACAGGCCTATAATTTCCCGGGATATGCTTCTGGCCCTTTTTGAATATCGGAATCACGTTAGCCTTCCTCCAATCCCCTGGTACATCTCCTGTCCTAATACTGTCAGCAAAGATCAGGAACAGTGGTCTAGATATAACCTTACTGAGTTCCTTGAGTACTCTCGGATGTACGCCATCCGGGACTGGTGATTTGTTTGTGTTAAGTTTATCCAGCCTTTCCCTGATTTCACCCTCTGTTAGCCATAGTGGCAAGTCCTGTGTATTACTACTAACCATACAGTCATGGTCAGTGTACCCCTCCTTTTCCTGTGTAAAGACTGACGAGAAAAAAGCATTCAGCACGGTTGCTTTTTCAGTGTCCTCTGTAACCATCCTCCCATCATTGTTATTATGTGTGCAATATGCTCGGCCCTAGTTTTTTTTGCTGTTGATATATTTAAAGAATTTCTTTGGGTTTTTTTTACTATCCTCCGCTATTTGTTTCTCAAAGTTGATTTTAGCCATCTTGATTTCTTGTTTACTTTTCTTATTTGCCTCCTTGTATTGCTCGAAAGCCGATATTGTGCCCTCTGATTTATATTTCTTGAAGGCCAATTTTTTTCCCCTAATAAGTTTTTTAACGCTACGGTTTAGCCAGCCAGGTTTGGCTTTGTCTCTTCTAAATTTATTTCCCATAGGAATGCACTGCAAGATGCATTTGCTTAATATGTTCCTGCCCCCAACACTACACCCTCCATGTGTCTGTCCCTCCCCCCAACACTACACTCTCCATGTGTCTGTCCTCCTCCCAAGGTTGGGGTTAATTTCTTGTTTAGGTCTAGGAGATGTACAAACGAAGATCTGCTTACCTGATCTTCTGCTCTGCTAGTCCAGTCCCAGCAAGATTTAATCCCCCATACGCAAGTGGTCTATGGTTCTGGCGTCATCAAGACCACCGATGCAGGGTCCATAGGGACAGTCCACCATTGGAGCGTGTGGGGGGGGGAGGTATCTGCTGGGGGGAGCAGAGGATTACGTAGGTTAAAGTGCAAAAACTCTCCCCCAGATAAACCGAGCAGTTAAGCCTTGCAAACTGCGTGCAACCCCAGTGGAAAGGATAATTTTCTGGAATTGGTCATGCAAGCACCTATACACATGCTTAAGGGCTAACTAAATGACATACCAGTGTTTTGTGTTTTTTTGTATGTGGTAGGAATCTAGAGCACCTGGGGCAACCCCCCCTCACAAATATTGACAGAGTATACAATTTCCAAACAGAAAAAACTCTTATGGGAAATTAACCAGTAATATAAACAATGCTGACTACTGCACCACTATGCTGACTTGTTTTCTTTTATAAAGTTTTCAAAATTGTCTTCTTTTGCTTCTTTTTAGTATATGCAGTTTTAATGTGAACCTTTCTATTATCCAAACATTTGTGACACATTCATAGTTTTCTTCACCGGCTGTTATAAATGCCCTCTTTCTATCCTCAAAATATGCAGAATAAAAAGACTAGACAGGGCTCTTACTATATAAATATCATTTTTTTTGTAAAATGTTGACACTTAAACCCGTATTCCCTTCTTTCCTTGCTCTCCCTAACCATTCTGCAAAAGAGTCCAGTTTAGGTACCCTATGACATAAAAACTAGGGCTCAGGGGACAAATGTGGCCAGTTTTTGTATACAGATATTACCAATTGTTTCTAATCTAAGTATTGCAAATTTGGCAGCAGTTTATATACACACTGACAAAGGAAAGGATTGCTTTAATAACACACACCTCCCTACTGTCATTCAAAAATCCATAGTGACAGAAAAAACAGTGTCTATTTAGCATGTTTAAAGCAGGTATATAGTGCAATGTGAAATTACAAATATACTAAGGCAAATTACATTCTTTCTGTTTAATAAAAAAAAGGAAAAAATGTAGAATAATGTTAAGGCAGTTTCATTTAGATGATTAGGAAAAATGCAGTCATTTAGAATCATCTAACATTAAGCTCATTTGTCTTTCTTCGTAATGCCAAAAAAGAGAAATGATAACTTCCATTATTGGGACTGCTAGCAGTGTTATGAAAATTACTCAGTAAATCTTAGTTAAGGATTTTAATCTTCCAGCACCTCTGCTTCCTACCCCTCCATTATGTCAAGCAAGAACTGTAGCCGGTGTCAAAACCCTTGACAAACGAGGCACACGCAGGTGTGATTTACATTGCTCTGGCATGCTTGTCTCATTGCCATCTTCATATTTATGAGCATTGAGGCCTTAACTTGCTCCAAGACAGACAAGATATGCAATCACGAAGGCGCTAGATCTTTTTTTTATTTTCACTCTTAGGTCTTTCATCTTGTAAATTATTATAGTGTCATAAACATGATTGCTTGTAAGTGTAATCTAAAAACTTCCTCCACATGATCATCAAATGCTGCTCTGAGCACATCGTAATCTAGTTTAAAACATATTGCAACTTTAAAGTCAGGGCTATAGCTGTAAAATACTTGGACAATATGAACCCAATCCATAGATATGACCCTGTTTAAAATATCCAGAATCTATTAAGCAAATGGAAAGTATAAAGATAATTTAGCAGAGGCTTTGCACTGTAATCATTCCCCCACTGACAAGAAATCCAGTGAGCATGGAATCAAATCTCTAGGCATGCCAAGCAGTGTGGTTTGACAGGATGTGTCTGGGCATGTGCAATAAGCTGTGAACATCAAAGGCTGTAGGTTTGACCTAAAAGTTGCTCTACCTGTGTTCTGGCTTTTCAGAATGCTTAGCAACCCCTGATAAGATGATAAACTACAATGCAAAACTGGCCCTCTGCCAGTGGGACATATTTACCACTTTCTGGAAAATCCAGGTCTTTCCCTGACTGAGGATTATCTGAATTTAACAGCAGAAAATGATAGTGTTATATGTGAATTGAGCAAAATGGGAGCACATACTGTGTGCATGCAAATATAATTTTCAAATAACATATTTAGATTGGATATTTAATCTTCAGTTATCCTCTGCATTTTCAAGCAGAATTTGTTGAGATATGTTTACAAAGCAGTGATCACTGCATGTAAACATGATATTTAAAATGCATAAAACCATCATAATTTTTTTTCTAAGAGAAACAAATAATATTGCGGAGGAATATAGCAGCATTCCAATACCATATTGTTTTTAGCTCCATGTGGCTTGTATAAGACTCTTTCCAGCAGTTTGCAAAAAATTGTTCGCTGGAGCCACTAGAAGAAAGCATAAAATTCAGTTTTGTAGAACATCTCTACTTAAATAGTCTAAAACATATGTTGATTTAAATTCTCAAATCTGTTAAATTTGTAATTAGTCTTTTGTGATTTTTTTTTTTTCTGTATAAAACATGTACCAACATAAGCATAAGCAATATTTTTCCAGAAGAGTTAAAATATACTTCTACAAGTGTTAAAAAAAGAACCTGTGCTTGAGAGAAATATCGGGATGCAATTGTGGACCTGATTCTGAAAATGCTAGGAAAATTAGTGATGTCAGAACTCCTGATCTGCATTCTTGTTTTTGGTCAGTCACTCAAAAATGTTGAATCCATTAAATCGGTGTGAGAGCCAGGCAATTAGCATTCCATTTAAAGCTGTGTTCATTTTTGACGTCAAATTTCCATCTAGTTTTAGTTATAATCTTTTGACTAAAATGCCATTTTAGTTTTAGTCATATTATATTATCTGAATTGTTTTAGTTTTAGTCATATTTTAGTTGACCAAAATCTCCAGACATTTTAGTTGACTAAAATGGAATGGGTTTAGTTAAATTGCAGTGCATTACTTAAGCATTCCTCTAGAATTGCCGAACGTATTATATACTCCTGGAGTAAACAATGAATAACATTATTTATGGTATTAAGCCCCTTTCACATTGACGGACTGATCTCCCATACAAAACCGTGAAAACTCTCCCATACAAAACTGTGAAGCTTGTATATACATAACCTGGTGTTTTACTGCAAGAATTTAGATATGTCAGATGACACAACAGTGTAAAACTGGCCAGTAACTGGATGCTTTTACTTAAGAGTAATAGGCCTTACCAGAGTATGCCTAACTTATATTTTTTACTGTGGGGATTGGGGAGAGCAGTAAATGTGCTGATAATATTTGAGGTGCTGTAGGTGCACACTGTTCTTGTTTTTATTATTCTTTCAAACTACGAAGCAGTGTGCTGTGAACAAAAGGCAGCTCCGAGAACAGATGGTCAGCTCCAAGAGAAAAATGTCCTGTCAACATAAAACAAAAATTACCAACCCCCCCCCCCCCAAAGAAATTAAAATCCTTAATGCCACACCTGAAACAAAAGCACACTTTTTTTAAAGGGATCCTTGCACCAAAAAAATAATGATTATGTTTGTTATTGCTGAGGTAGCTGGTAAAAGTTAACACTTACCTCAAATTGACAACAAATTAAATAAAGACAAAATAGCCTCCAATAATAAGAACAAAAAAGGCAAATGTAACAAAGATGTTGTTTGTCCAAAGGGCTAGCAATCAGAATGAAAGTTAATTTTTCTAACTTACCATATTCTTCCTTATGGAGTTTGTCAGCTTTCCCTTTCCTTTACCTACAGCAGCTTTTAATACACTAACACTATCTATAGGGTTGATTTACTAAAGATAAATAGACTGTTCTCTTTGCAAGAGAAATTGCACTTTGAAAATAAATTTTAAAAGTTTAGTGAATGATATGAAGCTCTGCTGACTCCCATCATCCAATGTGCAAAATGAAGAGCCTATTTGCCTTTAGTAAATCAACAGCTCACATGATATCATGGAGCATTGTAAAGATTTGCTAGTTAAGTCCTGTTGTCAAACAGCACAGTATAACGATGGCAGGTGTATAGGCAAAAAAAGAAAAGATGTCAGCATCTGGGATACAGATCAACTGTACTTCCATTGCAAGGTAAGCAGGCAAAGATTTAACATGAATATATTTATGGTTGCAAGGTTCTTTATAAAATATGTCAATTTCATTGGCCTGGAAGTTGTATAGAGTAATTACATCCGTTAATATGCAATTCAAATATAAGTGCTGTAAATATTCTTGTCATTTGCATTTTACTTTACCTTTTTATTATGTTTATTCTTTATTTAATTTATTTTCAGGTTTAAAACAAAAACAATTGTGCTGCATGGCTCCGTATAGAGTTGTCATTAGTTAGGAGCTAAACATCCTCACAATAACCTTTTCAGTACGGCCTTGTGGCTTGAAGTTAAGAATACTTAGTCCACAGAGATCCCCAATGGGGCTTTATGTAATGGTAACTGTGTATACTGGATTGAGTAACCCCTCTACATGCCAAAACCAAAACCAAAAAATGAAAAAAAAAAAAAATTGTAAAAGAGAAGAAAAAAAAAATGATGGGGGGGGGGGGGAGGAGAGGTGGGGTGAGATGGGAATGAGAGGAGGTAGGGAAAGCCGGAGTATGTGTGAGGCCTGAGCTCGTCATAGCCATGTTTGGTCAGATTAAATGTCTGCAAATTCTTGTGGCCCCTTGCAGGAAAAGTTACACCTGTGCTCCTATTACTTTAGCTTTTTAGCTATCCACTTACTTCAATTGACCTCCAAATATGATACTCTTTCAATTTGGTCACACAGTTATATTTAATGTTATGCTAGCAAATGAGATGGCATTTATCTCCTGACTATGTATTATGGTGTGTACCAGGCCACAACCGCTGATTCAGAGACAGCTGTCCAATCATGTTACTAATATTGCTGTATGTTCAGCCAGACATTTAAGATATCAGAATGTGGAGATATTTTGTATAAAATACGGTATTCCACTTTACTCTTTACAAAAACATAAATGAAGGTTATAACATAATAGGCTTTTTTAGGTCTTCTTCATTTCCCCAGAGCCATTCAGAAAAAAAGCAAAGTGATATGTAACAGTTTTATGCAGTTTTAAAAGAGTATTACAAAGATTATTTAGAAGATAATAAAATGGAAAAAAATTGCAATTGATAAAAATACTGTAAATAGGAATTTTAATTATGATAGTGCTAATTTTGATATATAGTAAAATAGTTATAATTTCAAATGCAAATTTTTTCACGGCTCATTTTAAAACATACTGATTACACTTTGTGTCATTTCAAAATATTGTAAATGTACTTCTGATGGGTTATGATTTTCCAGAAAATGCTTCTTGAATAAAGATGCATTTTTTAAGTAAGCAAAAGACAGCAAAATTCAAAGCTAACAGCACTTTATTGTTTAAAAACCTATGTTTAATGAGTTAGTACTATAGGATTTAAAATTAAATTTCAGGTTAAAGCATAAAAAGTCACCGCAAGGTGAACTATACACATTGCAAGGATTTTAGCAGATGTACTCTATATTCCCTATTCTGAAGAAATGTTTTTTGCCTTACCATGGTCTTTCTCAAACATGTTGTTGAATGGGAAGATGTGCTTTCATTGTAACTACCCAAAGAATATCCGGGGGGTGAGAAACATTCCTTAACATTAAACACCTGAATGAGGGATGTCAGCTTTTTATTAATTGTATACATCTATTAGCAGAGTAAAGGCTAAGTTCACCTTTTTTATTGTTTATCCAAATTCCAGCTTCCCTAAGTACCAATATAGCATTAATGTACTACGTCTGCAAAAAGAAAACAGCTTTCCAATTATTCTACACACACTTACCCCGGATGTTTAAAAACACTACTCCATTATTTCTGCCTTACTTTCCTGGACAGACTTTAGTTCATGACACAGGAAGGAGTCGACCAGCTGATCTCAGCACACACCCTGCATCATCTACCCTTAGCTGGTCAACTCCTTCCTGTGTCATGACCTAAAGTCTGTTCAGGAAGTAAGGCAGAAGTAATAGCGCAGTGTTTTTAAACTTCCATAAAGACATCGAGGTAAGCGTGTGTAGAATAAATGAAAAGCTGCCTCTGTACAAATTAACGTACATCAGTCGTGGCTGCCCCTGGAAATTTGAAGAGGTGTGGCAGCCGTGGACTTCCCAATATTGTGGGGGTTCTATATCCATACTGTTATACTGCCTCTTAGAATTGGACATCACCTCCCTCCTTCCCTTCTTCCTTCATCCCCTCCATGATGTGCCTTCTCCTCCCTTCACTTTCCAGGACCCCCCCAAAGGAAATGTAGCCCTCCCTATAGATGTAGCTATAATGGCAGGTACTGTGGGATTGTATGACATGGGGTCTCTCCTTCCGAAAAGCTGCTGAACATCTCAATTTGTTACCCCTTATTTTACTTTATTTTATTATCAATTGCAACTGACGTAAAACCTGTTGTTATGTACTACCATGTCAAGATGGTTGTTTCAGTTTTTTCTGTATGTTCTATTATTTTATCCTTCAATAAAGCAATCCTGATTGTTAAAAAAATAAATAAATGGAAAGCTGTTTTATTTTTGCAAAAGAAGTACATTAATGCAATATTAATACATAGGGGAGCTGGAATTTAGAAATAAAAAAGCTTTTAACCACTTTAGCCCCAGAAGATTTTGCTGCTCAATGACCAGGCCACTTTTTTCAACTTGGCACTTCGCAAATTTAACTGACAATTGCGCGGTCATGCAATGCTGAACCCAAATGAAATTTACATCCTTTTTTTTTCACAAACAGAGCTTTCTTTTGGTGGTATTTGATCACCTCTGCGCTTTTTATTTTTTGGGATATTAATAAAGAAAGAGCGAAAATTTTGTGAAAAATTTAAATTTTCTACATTGACTGTTAAAAAATATCCAATATATTAAATTCTTATCATATATTTAGGCCAAAATGTATTTAGCTACATGTCTTTGACAAAAAAATTCTCAATGAGCGTATTTTTATGCACTTTAAGATCGGAAGATTTTACTCCCTTCCTGACCAGGCCATATTTTGCGATTCGGCACTGCGTTACTTTAACGGACAACTGCGCCGTCGTGCTTTACCCGATTAAATTTATATCCTTTTTTCCCCACAAATAGAGCTTTCTTTTGGTGGTATTTGATTACCTGTGCGATTTTTAATTTTTGAAAAAAAGAGCGACAATTTTGAAAAAAAAAAAAAACAATATTTTTCACATTCTGATTTATAACATTCCCAAAAAAAAAAAGTAAAAATCTAATTTTTTTAACATTTTAGGCCAATTTGTTCTTTGCTACATATTTTTGGAAAAAAATAAGTGTATTTTGATTGGTTTGCGCAAAAGTTATCGCGTTTACTAAATATGGGAAAGATTTATGTCATTTTTATTGTTTTTTTTACTAGTAATGGCGGCGATTTGCAATTTTTTGCGGGACTGTGACATTGCGGCGGACAGATCGGACCCCTAACTGACATTTTTGACACTTTTGGGGGGACCAGTTATATTACTACAGTAATCAGTGCTATAAATATGCACTGTTACTGCAATAATGACACTGGCAGGGAAGGGGTTAACACTGCTGGTGATCAAGGGGTTAAATGTATACCTCATGCTTACTGACGTGTGTGGGGGGAGGGGGTTCTGTGACACAGACAGAGATCGCAGGTTCAGCTATGCTGAATCCTGTGATCTCTCCCTGTCTGTCACAGAGAAGATCCGCCTGCTTTGTTTACACAAGCTGGTGGATCTTCTCACACTTTCCCCAACGATCGGGTGGGGCCTCTCCTTCTCCAATCGTGTCTAAACATAGGGGGAGCGAGCCTCCGGTGGCGCGCCGCCGAGACCACTAGGAGTCCAGCGACGTAGGTGTACGTCGCTGGACCCAGAGGAGCCGCAGTAGCAGCACAGTGAGCGGTCCTAGAATGGCTAACAGTGAATTTTCATAGGCGAAGGAAGGAAGGGGGTATCTTGGGACTTTCACGATGCATAATCACTTTAGGTATCAAACTAATCAGGACACGTGATTTTAAAAGAAAAAGTTAAACTATTTTATTAGGCAACTACATTAAAAGCAATTAATTCACACAAAAAAACACAAACAAGGGTATGATAAAAAAAATTCATGCCATAACAAGGGGCATGGAGTGTGGATAGGTTCTGAACGCTAAGTGACTTTTCATAGTCTCCAGCGCACCCTCTTAAAGGAGTTGTAAGGCAGAATTTTTTTTATCTTAATGCATTCTATGCATTAAGATAAAAAGCCTTCTGTGTGCAGCAGCCTCCCTAACACTTACAATAGGTCCCTCTCTGTCCAGCAATGTCCATGAGTGTCTCAGTTGTCCAAGATTCTCCTTTCTGATTGGCTGAGACACAGCAGCAGTGTCATTGGCTCCCACTGCTGTCAGTCAAAGTCAGCTAGTTAATCAAGGGAGAGAGGGTGCAGGGCCCGGTCAGGGCTCCGTGTCTAAATGCTGTGGGGGCACTGAACAGGAGGAAGGGGCAAGGATCACAGAAGAGGGACCCGAGAAGAGGAGGATCCGGGCTGCTCTGTGCAAATCCACTGCAGCAGAGCAGGTAAGCATGACATGTTTGCTATTTTTATAGGGAAAAAAAGGAGACTTTACAATCACTTTAATGTGTAAAGTGAACCTGTTTGGACCTTAACCCATAAGGGGTTAAAAGCATCTGGTATTTGTTTACATTAGAAGACGGGCAAGCTGACAAGATTCTCAGGGCTGACTTTAATGCGGGGAAAAAAGGGGCAGTTGTTGTGGGGCCCAAAGCAGCTGCCCCTTGAGCCTGCGCTGTCCACAAATAATTTTCCTGGCTTTTGCTTTCCAGCGCCCCCAATTATCAGCAGCCCAATGGTAAATGGACATCACAAAGAGCCAATGAGAATGGTTGCCTGGATCAGATAGCAGGGTGGCCGCAGCCAGTGTTGGCAGGGCTGGGCTCGGAAGTGCTGCTTTGCCTGGCTGGGGCTGGGCTGATTTGTGGGGTTGAGCTGGCAGTGGAGAAGGATGGTGACGGCAGAGGGGAGAGAGGTGCTGGCGGCCTGGACATCTGACAATGAGCTGCAGTGGGAGGCGTGGCTAGTTGCTTATTCCTGGCAGCCCATCCTCGGGGATGCTGCTCACATTGGGCTCTGTTCCTACCTGCACTCAGTTAACCTTCATAGCTATGTGTGCTCTCCTCACTGCTAATAACAAGTTCTAGGAGTTTTCTGTGCCTTGGTGGGTCCCCTCACCTCCCCAGTCCATGGTGTGCAGGCAGTGAGGATGATGTACTGTGACCTCTAGCAACCAATCAGTGAGCTGTAATGGTGTGCTGTAACCTCTAGCAATCAGTGAGTAGTAATGATGTGCAGTAACCTCTAGTAACCAATCAGTGAACGGTAATGATCTGCTGTAATCTCTAGCATCCAATCAGTGTGCAATAATGATGTTCAGTAACCTCTAGCAACCAGTCAGTTAGCAGTAATGATGTGTAGTAACCTCTAGCAACCAATGGATAAGCAGTAATGATGTGCAGTAACCTCTTGCAACCAATGGATAAGCAGTAATGATGTGCAGTAACCTCTTGCAACCAAACATGAGCAGTAATAATTTGCAGTAACCTCTAGCCACCAGCCAGTGTGCGGTATTGATGCACAGTAACCTCTAAAAACCAATCAATGAGTGGTAAGAATGCACAATAACCTCTAGCAACCAATCCGTGAGTGGTAAGGATGTGCAGTAACCTCTAGCAACTAATCTGTGAGCCTGGACTAATCTGGACCAGTTATTTATGTTTACATTATTAAGTTTTTATTTAGATAAGTCTATGTGTGTGTTTGTGTTTTTGGGATGTTGGGGTGGAGAGCTAAATTGCATGGAGGGGGGTGGGGGTCAAAAAATTGTTAAAGATGGCCCTGAAGATTCTGCTCTCCATAGAACGTAAGACCTGGCTCACTCCTGTGCATTTTGTTTTAAGCACGTTTTTTACATTTTAGGTGCATTACTACTGTGCATTTTGATGAAAGTTCATTAAAGATGCAGAAAACAGGATTTTGTTTAACGCACTACACCTAAAGCACATGTAAAATGCACAGGTGTGAACAGGGCCTAAGGGGGAAAGAAGCTGTGATTTCAGTGCTTCTGCTGCTTTTGTTGTGAACGTTTAGGATGACTTTCTCTACAATTTAAAAAAAAAAATGATTGGAGGTTAGGTTAAAATTGTTTTTTGCAACTTCGGCAAGTGTGAGTAAAACTGTACACACAGTATCATTGCAATTACTTTGTGTATCCAGGTGAATTATACTTTGCCTTTTTCAGAACAGTTTGGAAGTTCATTTGGTGATAAATGGTAATGAATGTCCTGTTTTTTTTTTTTTTTGTTTTCTTTTTTAAAGAAAACTGATGCAAAATCGTAAAACAATATTATTTTTTAAAAATGTAACTGTTAATTTTTTTGCCATTACCATAAACCACCACCAAAGAACAACCCAAAATAAATGCTCCTACTCCTGACGAGCACAGAGAGATCATATACATGTTTATGATTTGTTTTTGTAGTAAGGCCCAGAAACAATAGTGTACATTTTGTTTTTGTAATCCAATAACAGACTGACACTAACTGGCACTGTCCCTAAATAAAAAAAAACTTTTTTTAAATTCTACCCAAAACACGCTGACCCTGACAATGATTTTGACCCTGAGCTCTCATCCTAACACTGACCTTAATCATACCCTAATTTAGCTATTTTATCTTTTTTATTTTTCTTTCTTTGTTGTGCACCTTGCTTATAAAGCTGGTTATAAATTGGGGTGGTTGCCATTTTTTGTTTAGCTTGTATATGACACGGGGCACATTAGATGCCTTCAACTGCCACTGTGCTCTGCTGGACTTCTGGTGTGTCCCTCTGCTTTTGACTAGGAATGGGCTCCCAGGCATAACTACTCCTAATTTTATCTTTTGCTATATATGTTCCAACATAGAGACTCTCATTGACTAAAGTTGGATTGCAATTTACAGAGGGGCCATGATGAGGCATAACGGCTTCCACATATATTTGTAACTAAAACCTCTGTTTTTAATGCAATTTCTTGTAATTATTTTTTTTTGGCTGGCTATCTGGTAAGTGTGCTGGGAAATACTGCTTTTAAATTACTTTAAATTACTTTAATATGTTAAAGCTTGTGTACGATTTTAGTAATTAAGATTAGATCTTCTTTAGAAGCAACACTGTAATTTTTTTTAAATGTAAATTGCTTGTGAAAGAAAGCAGTACATTTTCACTTTTGCTGGTGCCCACACCACTGAACACTATTCTGATCACTAGATATAATCCACTGAAGTCAGCTGGCAAACCAACACTTCTGGGAGCCTCAGTCTTCTGAGCCCCCGCAGCTCTCATTGATACCTTCCTCTGACCTCATGTCACCATGAGGTCAGAGGAACATCATGTGATTCCACTGTGTCACCATGAGGAACAACAGCATTGCTTTCAGTCATTTTCACAGTTCATTCCCTGAGGTCCTGAGGCATTCAGGGATATAATTTAAATTTTATTCTCTTAGGGAATTTGTTGCCTTACTGATCCTGTGGAATTTGTTTCAATACAAAAGATAATAATTTTCAGGCTGTCAAATGAAGTTGATTTTACATGTACATTGGTGCAATTTGGGCTTCTTTTTCACCTCTCACACTTTTTTGGGCCTCCTAGACCTGTTGGTAGTTTTTTTGCACGTGTGCAACATTTTACACAAGGGTTCAGCTTACAAAGTTTTTAGCTTGGTGTTCCACTTGTGGGTAATAAAGCACTAGGGTAATAGAAGCATGGTCAGAAAGGACCGAAGTTTCACCATTTGAACTTTTATAATCTGATTATCAAAGCCTTTGTAAGATTTACTTGTAATAGATGCACACTTTAAAATGTTTTTACTACAACTCCAATGCTTTTGTGGCAGATGTGCTGCTGTGTTTGATGCAATCATTTAGAATATGTTACAATATAGCTTTTAAATGTATAACAGGGTGTTGTATTCACTGAATCAGTCTTTGAATTATTGTTGTGAATTGGTCTTGATGATTATTCTTGGTGGTGCACTACAGTGCACTTGTCATACCTTTATCTACTGAACCTATTTGCCTCTACCCTTTGGCAAACGGGGGCAAGGCCTGGTTGCCTTCGTTTGCTTTACAGCTTTAGGAAAACTTTAAAATGCTTAGGAAAACAGACAGATAAGAGAAACCAACATTTATCTATTTCAGTACTGAAGTCTAAAGCCCTGCACACACTGACCGAATGTCAGCCGGGATCGACCGGTTCAATAAAAACTGTCTGGCATTCGGCTCATGTGTATGCATGCCGCTCCTTCAAACAGGAGGTGTGTTACTTGCCAGATCACCAGATGAGATCAGAGGGAAAAAGCTTAACAAAAAAACAACGCAGTCACCACATCTAATAACTGGTAAACTGAAATATATTGCATGTTTGGTTTTGGGTTTAATACTGTCTTAAAATCCTTCAAGTGGCATAATCTTGCAAGAGAGCAAAATCTGAGGCACTAACGGTGGGACAGGTATTATTATTTTTCAGGGTGCTTTTTCTATTGACACTGATTTTGGTTCCTTTTAACTCTCTTATTGTAGCCTGCTTGGCTATCCTTTGTTGTAAAAAGGAAGATCTTATGGCATTAATTTACAATTATTGTCTGTATCCTATGCTTTTACTCTGCAGATTTTGGATCTTGGATAACCCTGTTATATTATAGATTTTAAAAAATAATCACAATGAAGAATTACAGCCTAATTCTTTCTAATTCTCCCAAGTGTTTCAGGTAATAGATTACATAGCAGCAGATCTTTAAACTTTCAGGTTCGAAAATCCTTTGAAATGTCATATGAGGTCACTTTAATTATATTTTTTATTGCTTGTGCCTTTCAAATGCAGGTTGCTTAGAATTTCTGAAGTCTATTGAATGTAATAAAATATTTACATTGCAGACATTTGAGATTGAGGGCATAGACTTATTGCAAGTGAACATATTAACTATCATTTTTGCAGCCTCCGATTTTATTGCAGTCTAACTTAATCTTATATTATTCACTTCAAAGGACTTAGTGTTAATTGTGGCAAAGTATTAAGCAATATTAGACCTGTCATAGATAGGATCTGCCTGTTTTTGAAGCTGTTGCCTATGGGATTTGCCAATTTTCAAAGTTCCATCTTGACTAATACTTCCAACTTTAGTTATTGTTTGCCCTGTGTATGCAGTGAAAGGATCATTATCAGGTGTGATTAGCACAATGTAATGAGTGTGGTGATAAACATAAGTGTTCCTCACATTTTTTTGAAAAAACATTACTTGTTCCACGCAGCTATGTATAGATAGGTATAGAAGGTGTTCTATTTTTTATCAGAAAAAAATATTTTATTGAGCAAAGTACCATAAAAACAAACAATCGGATTACAGACAGTGTGAGTAGAAAATATACAGGAAATTGTTTGCTCTCTAGTATATAAAATTTCTAAAAGTCTGTGCATTTTGATTAGTGCAAAAAGAAAGCAAAGTAAAATTACAAACTAAGAACAACCTAGATAGTCAACACAATTGGTGTGGACTGTCCTCCCAACAGGTAAATCTAACAAGTAGAAGAGATGCCTTTTCCATTATATTATCCTGATAACACTAACATCCTACCGTCCTCTTGGGCCCTCAGGACATACAATAGAGTCCACCTCTACCTACCAATACACTTGCAGTAGCCTGTTAAGGATAAGTTGTGGGGGAGCCACCCCAGGAGACTCTAGCCCCTTCTGCCAGATTTTGATCAATTTTATAGTCACAATCCTATGTTGGTAGGTGTTTTTCTCCCCAATAAGTATCCTATTAATCCATTGGTGAGATGTAGGGGCTTGAGGAGAGAAACAATATCTCACAATTAGCTTCTTGGCTAAATATAACAACCCTAGTAAGGTTATGAATGTAGAAGGGGGATATTCTCCCTCCAAAGTAGGCAAGTGACTGGGTTGAGTTGAAGTTGTATTTGATATGTATAATTAACAATCCCTATCACTTCTTGCTAATTTGGGATATTTCTATAGCATACAAATGAGAGTTTCTTGTGTAGCTGGCATTTTGGGCAAAGAGGGGAGTTCCATCTAGCCCACATATTTAGCTCTGTATTGGTGTTCTATAAGTACGATGGAGAATGAAGAATATGACAGTTTGTGGGTGGCCGATACTGACACCAGTGGGCCAGCTGCCAATATTTGCTCCCACCTATCCCCATCTATGGGGCCTATGTCATACTCCCACTTTTCTTTACAGGACAGCAAGTCTGAGGCATGCTTATAAGTTATTAGGCAAACATATATGTGGGAATTGATTCTCTTTTTATCTGGAGTAGAGAATACAGAACTGAGAAACTCAGAATCATCCAACCACAGGACCAAATGTCTGCTCTGCGCTCTCATGGAATGACATAATTGCAAGTACATATAGTACTGATTGTGTAATAAGGGGAACTCCACTCGCAGCTGGTCAAAGGATTTTAGATCTGGCCCATCAAATAATTGGCAAGAGATATTTGTCTCCAGCCTCTATCCGTATAGCATGGTTAGGAAGTTTTCCTAACTCAGTATAGAATTGATTACACCAGATAGGAGTGGAGTTTAGTAAGCCCTTAATACCCATTCTACTCTTTAACTCTTGCCAAGCTTTAACAAGCAGCTGCACTGTGGGACAGTTTGATGGCATGTCTGGGAAACCCCTTTCTACCTGGGACATTGCAGAGTACTCCACTAGGGAGGAAATCAGATGAGTTCTAGAGGGATCAGATACAACCGGTAAATCCCACCCTGTCATGTATTGCAGCTGGACAGCTACAAAATACGTAAAGGAGTGTGGAACGGCCAGTTCGCCTTGATCCTTAGGGTTTTGCAAGGTAGTTAACTTAATCCTTGCCACCCCAATTTTCCATAATAGTGCTCAGTACTGGGAATCTACACAGTCAAAACAGTAGGGTAGTATTAACACAGGGGCATTATGGAGGATATACAGCAGTTTGGGAGCCCATACCATTTTAATTAGATTGGCCCTACCTGTCTCTGATAAGGACAGCTTGCACCAACTACTGCTTTTATGTTTAAACTTTTGTAACAAGGGCTTAAGATTTAGGGATATATAATCCCGGGCATCCCCTGTCACCACTATGCCCAGGTATTTAAAGGATCGCACTACCTCCACTTAAGACACCACTGCTGGAAGGGCTGACATCAGTGGGTCCAGCAATAACAGCAAAGTATTTTGCCAACTGATGGCAAATCCCAAGAGTTCTCCTAACTGTTCAATGAGCTGCGTGACTGATTCTAGGGAGCCAGTGGTATCCCCTAAATATATTAAAACAAAAAAGGAATTCCCCTAAGGTATGGGACTTTAATGGCAATAATCAGACCTTGAGTAATAAGTATATTTCAATAAATTTATTAATATTATACAAAAAAAGTTATGAAAGTTCAATTCAAAAAATGACAAATTATAGATAACACTTTAAAATAACATGTGGCCATGTGTTAAGTCAATTGGACTGAAGGTGGCTGAGACTTCCAAAGATGACCAGACGCGTTTCGGACAATCGCCTTTTTCAACGGTCAGATAGGAACAAATCTCAGACACATAGCATAGTCCTAGATGGATAAGGCCACAAGTATTAAAAACAGGCAGGTATGAACCTGCATCTAATAGGACTGCTGTGCTCCCACAAGGTCACATATCGCTTTGCCGCGATGGGGGGTATGTAAAAAGCTTCAACCCAGTAAGGAGAAGCAGAAAAACAAAGGTCAAAGAAGGCTGTAAAAACAGCATAGTATCATTGCACAGCAGGAATGGCCGCGCTCAGCCACAAGGTTCCCACAGGAATCCCAAAGATCAGTCCAGGAAAAAGACGTATTATACGTGTCACCCTGTTGTAATCCAGACGGATATAAATTGGTGTCATATGGGAGTATTGGGGTTGAGAAATCCCTGAGTATCAGCTGAGGTGTGTACAATGGCGGGACGCCATTGGCCGCCAAGGCCGCCAATCTTTGGGAGCACTCTAATCAGCAATTTAATATCTGTATTTAACCAGAATATAGGTCTATAACAGTTGGGTAACAGCGGATCCTTGCCAGGTTTGGGAATTACTACTATAACAGCCTCTTTCACAGAGGAGGGTAAACAGCCACTCCAAACAGCATCGTTCAGGGTCTCTAACAATGCGGGTAAAAGAGGTTCACTATATCGCTTGTATATCGCCGCTGGGAGGCTGTCTGTGCCTGGAGACTTACTATTGGCCATAGCTGTCACTGCTTCGGCCAGTTCTTCCTCCGTAATAAATGCGTTCAGAATCTTACAATCAGTAAACATTGCTAGTTTGCGTTGTGATTCAGCAGAAAAGTCAGGGCGCCAAGGCCTGGCAGGGACAAGGTGAGTGGACTCTACCGCAAACATAGAGGAAAACACCTCTCTACCAAAAGCTTCTTTGGACCATCGCTTAATAAATGCAATAGGATTCTTCCCTTCTGCCTATTCAGGGATGCCCACTGCCCTCACATTGTTTCTTCTAAGTCTGTTTTCCATATCTTCCAGCCGAGCAGCATGGCTGGAAGTTAGAGACTGTACCTAATGCACCTCATGTTGTATTGGCACCACATCATCCTCCATTGTACTTATGTGGCCTTCCAGAACTGCTGTGTGGTCTCTCAAGTTTTTGTATATCTGGTCGGACCAGCGCCAATTCTATTTTGACACCCTTTATTTCAGTAGTCAGAGTAGCAAGAGTGGTGCTGCAGGAGGTGAATACTGCAAATAGTTTTCTAAGGGTAGGTTCAGGATTCTGTGTATCAGGACTGGTGGGCTCAGTGCCTGAAGCTGGGAGAGCAGGATTACTCACTGCGTCCCACATGGAGGGTTATGCAGGATCCTTTGCCCAGGCTGGGTCACTCTCTCCCTCTGTAAAGATGTCTGAAGCCCCTGTCCACCTGTAGAGGGGCTGGTTTAGCAGGAGCTTCCTTAGCAAGTGTTTTAGCAAAGAGTTTCTGTGCTGCTTCTTTGGCTAAACGGGGTGCACGCCAGCCATCTTGAGCCGCATGGTCGGGCCCCGGGTGTAGATCTTTGCCTCGCCTGGGCATAATGAAAGCAACCGATTCAGCCACCAAGAGGAAGCCCTGATTGTATGGAGGGCAGCACGGGTCAGGAGACAGCAGACAGGATAAAAGACAGAAATCTCGGCAGACAGAATCTTCAGCATGACCTACTCCATTCTCCACAAGCCACCCCCCCCCCCCCCAAGGTGTTCTTCTAAATTTTCCCATCAAGGAGAGACTTAGAGGGCTCTGTGAGAGGGAGACCTTCTGTATCTTCACATTTTCACACTTTCTCCCTATAAGGCTTAAGGTGGTTGTAAACCTCAGATATGAAATATCTACAAAACATATCACTCCTTTGTAGATATGCTCAGACAAGAGCACTATATCTGGTGCAACTCTGCATAGAAACCAATCAGCGTCCATGTTTTGTTTTCAAAGTTTTATTGAACAAGCTAAAAATAGAAACTGATTGGTTTCTGTGCAGAGCTGCACCACATTTTGCTTTCTCCAGTTTTAGGAAATGAACCTCTAAGTGTATATGTGTACTGGCTATCGCTCGGTTCTCAGAGCTTCGTGAGCAGAGAGCTGGTGACTGTGAGTCACTTGCTCTCTGCCCCCTCACTCAATAGAGCCGCTGGGCTGTGGAAAGGGAGGAAGGGTCCAGTTTAGGCACTCAGTGGCCAGGTCAGGCATCCAGGCATGTAGGTGGATTGCATTATTTTGTGAGCCTGGACCGGCTCTGTGACATCAGCCGACAGCGGGCTTTAGCCCACTCTCTGTTGAAAATGGGTCACAGGAGTGCAATACAAACTGCATTCCTCTGATCCATAGGAGAAGTACAGCCAAACAAGCTTTGGCTGTACTTCTCCTTTAACCACCTCCCACCCGGGCCATAGTACATATACGGCCGGGTGGGAGTCTTGTCCTTCTGATCGGATGTTCCGGAACGTCCTTCAGAAGGAGAGAAATCGCGCCGCCGCGGGCACGCGCATCGGCGCGATCTCGATGTGCCTGTGTCCCTAGGACACAGAGCAACAAGACTCGGCAGGAGGGCCCTGTGATTGGCCCTCCTGATCACATGACGGCTGTGACCAATCACAGCCGTCATGTAATGTCAATACAGCCGTTGTAACGGCTTCGATCTCTTCTCCTCCTGACAGATCCTGTCAGTGTGAGGAGAAGGAGAGGATCGATTCTGCAGCCGGGGTGATCAATGAGTATTTCTAATTACTCACTGATCACAGGGGGGGTCTGTGCTGGTAATCAGATGATTGATTACCAGTGCAGCCCTGGGGGGAGGGGATGCCACTAGAGCCACCAGGGATGCCCACCATGGCCACCAGGGATGGCAAACAGGGCTCAGAGAGCCTGCCAGTGGTGCCCCCCTATCAGTGCTGCCCACCAATGCCATCTATCAGTGCTGCCCACCAGTGCCCGTTATTGCCATCTATCAGTGCCGCCCACCAGTGCCCATTATTGCCCACCAGTGCTGCCTATCAGTGCCCATCAGTGCCCCCCATCAGTGCCGCCCATCAGTGCCACCCATCAGTGCCCATCAGTGCCGCCTATCAGTGCCCATCAGTGCCGCCTATCAGTGCCACCGATCAGTGCCCATCAGTGCTGCCTATCAGTGCCCATCAGCGCTGCCTATCAGTGCCCACCAATGCTTCATATCAGTGCTATCTATCAGTGCCACATATCAGTGCCCATCAGTGCTGCATATCAGTGCTACCTATCAGTGCCCATCAGTGCTGCATATCAGTGCCACCCCATCAGTGCCACCCCATCAGTGCCACCCCATCAGTGTCTCCTCATCAGTGCCTGTCAGTGCGGCGTCATCAGTGCTCATCAGTGCAGGAAAAAACGTATCTATTTACAAAATGTTATAACCTAAACAAAAAAACTTTTATTTTTTTCAAACTTTTCGGTCTTTTTTTATTTGTGCAACAAAAAAGAAAAAACCTGGCGGTGATCAAATACCACCAAAAGAAAGCTCTATGTGTGGGGAAAAAATGACATAAATTTGGTTTAGGTACAGTGTTGCATGACCGCGCAATTGTCATTCAAAATGCAACAGCGCTAAAAGCTGAAAATTGGTCTGGGAAGGAAGGGGGTTTAAGTGCCCAGTATTGAGGTGGTTAAACAAATATATTAAAATGCATAATGGTGCAGCGCAAATCCTATTAATAACATATACAATATATTATGTATAAATAAAGGAAAAAAGTCCCAAAGAAAACTGCAGAAAAGTCCTTAGATCCACTTGGTGTTGAGAAAGGATGTAGGAGACAACAACTCCAAACTGTGATCTCCCTCCACCAAACAGCACATGTATGCCCTCACCTCATATTTTGACCCCTGTTTTACCAGAAGGCCAAAAATTGCAGTATACGTCCACATCAATCAGCGGGCTCCAGGTTTTCAAGCATGTAGCACTTAGCAGCTATGGACAAGGCAGAGAACATATATCAAATGCCCCAAGCAGTAGTGTTCACAGAAGCTATGTGGAATGTATGCAAGAAAGAAAAGCGGGACTTCTAAGTGTAGACTGTAAACAGTTAAATGCTTTAATGGATAAGATTGCACTTACAGTTAGGCAGCATAAAACAGGCACATCAGCGTGTAGTAGTACACAGCATCAGCGATGTGGGCTCTGCGCAACGGCAGCCAGCCACACACGCTCGAGACAGCAGCAGCGTGTGACGTCAGACGGATGCGACTCCACCTCCCGTACGCGGCGTTATGTCCAACGGGACTTCATCAGCGGGGGTGGAGTCAATCAGTCACCACCGTCATTAAATAACAAAACCACTGCTCACATGATGTCGGGACACAATAACGGAAACACACTGATGAGGACATCTAGTGGTCAATTGTAGGTATTACATCCTCTATAGATAATACCAGAAGGACCCATAAGGCCCCATATAAATTCATAAATAAAAAAAGGTAAAATATCTTATATTAAATTTGTTAAATATTCCAATAAATAAGATACTTTAAAACCCTGACATCAACCGCTGCTGTGAATAATAAACAGATAAAAGTTAAAATGTGTACCCTCAATATATAAAAAAATATATCACATAAGAGTAATATCATAAGAAATATTTTACATAAATTATCTAAAAAATCCAGGAAATAAAAACAATTAAAAAACAACAACAAAAGGAGTACATCATCTATCAGAGATAAAACAATTGAGATCGAATTCAACATTCAGGCCAGACAGATGGGAAACTCTATTTTCGTGGATCCAATAGGATTCCCTCTGACTAAGGAATCTGATGAAGTGCCCTCTTCTCCAATGCCTGTTCACCCTCTCTATGCCCCAGAAACGTAAACCCCTAGGATCACGATTATGTACCACCCTAAAGTGTTTAGACACACTGTGGGTTTTGAGGCCTTTTTTAATGTTACTGACATGTTCCCCAACACGGACATGCAATGCCCTGGAGGTTCGACCAACATACTGGAGGCCACAATCGCACTCCAGCATATAGACGACCCCCTGGGTCTGGCATATAATCAATTCCCATATTGGATAAACCTTGTCAGTAACGGACGCCGAAAACTCTTTCCTGCTTTTTCACATTACATTTGGAATGCGTACAAGCTCGGCACCGACCACAAGCATAAAAGCCTGACAGGAAGGTGAACAATTTACTGCTTGGGGCATTTGATATATGTTCTCTGCCTGGTCCATAGCTGCTAAGTGCTACAAGCTTGTAAACCTGGAGCCCGCTGATTGATGTGGACGTATACTGCGATTTTTGGCCTTCTGGTAAAACAGGGGTCAAAATATGAGGTGAAGGCATACATGTGCTGTTTGGTGGAGGGAGATCACAGTTTGGAGTTGTTGTCTCCTACATCCTTTCTCAACACCAAGTGGATCTAAGGACTTTTCTGCAGTTTTCTTTGGGACTTTTTTCCTTTATTTATACATAATATACTGTATATGTTATTAATAGGATTTGTGCTGCACCATTCTGTTTGTTATTTCTTTCTGGGAATTTGCTGTGTATCCCGGGTCGGTGTCCAGACAGCATTTCCATCCATATTTAGCCATATTTACCTGTCTGCGCTGATTGGTTTTGTTTATTCATATTAAAATGCATGCTTAGTTCTGGTGGTTGTTTTCACATGTTTATACATGTGTGTGTGTGTGTTTGTATTTACATACTTCTGAAGATTTGTATAATTGAATATATATTTATTTAGTCATACTTTAGTCATAGTATTTGGATGGTCCCTTCTAGTACAGCTTAGATGCAGTATATATGTGACAGACTGTTTATGGCATTTTTGAATTGATACTCTGCTTACTATTTTCTACATTGCACTGGGGTTTATATATTATCTTTTAGAGGGGTATTTTTTTTTTTTTTTAGGTCACCTGCCCATTGAATACACCCTTAATTGTGTTGTCTAAGCTGATATAATTCAGTCTGAACTTTGCTAAATACATAAGTTTGACATTTGGCGTGATAATTCCTTGTTACCTAATATAGAATTATGCTTGCAGCAACATTTGTTCATTCTTAGGCTTGAGCTTACAAATCTGAGGTCACAGCGATAATTACAGCAGTGACTTTGAGTACTTCTTCTGTTCTCTGCCTATCCAGCCTCATTTAAAACATTTGAAATTGACTTATTTACTTATTGCAGACTTCTTTTACTGAACATGAATTGCAAAAATAAATTAAATTTCTACTGCAAGTGAAAACCTAAATAAATAATCCTGCCACAAAATTATTAACACATTACCTTTTAAATAAAACATTTCCTATTAGCATGATTTACTAATGGCAAATGCACTGTGCACTTTGCAAAGTGCAGTTGCTCCAGGTCTTAGTGAATGAGGTAAAGCTTCACGTTGCAAAGAATAGCCAATCACATGCAAGAAAAAAAAAGTGCATTTTTGCTTGCACACGATTGGATGATGGAAGTCAGCAGAGCTCTGCCTCATTTACTAAGCTTTGGAGCAATTGCACAAACAGTGTGTTTTTTAAAAAGCCCTACTTTTCATCACTATAAACATTACTTAACCACATGCCCCGACTGTAGCAGGCTGGCACGGCTGCGCTTATCGACGTAGGGGTGCGTCGGTATGCAGGAGTGGTGATGGGGGGTGAGCACGTGCCTCCCACCCCCACTAGGCAGCGGGGATGCTGATCCCCAGGGCTGGGCACCCACGATCGTTTCCCGCTGAGAGAGAAAGACGGTCAGCTGTTGAAAACACAGCTGACTGTTGTTCTCTCTGAAATGATAACCGAGTGCTTGTCTCTATGATGCCGGTCTCTATGATCATTTCACAAGTCCCTCCCCTCACAGTTAGAAAACAATCCCCTAGGCTCACAATTAACCCTTTGATCACCCCTAGGTTAGCCCCTTCCCTGCCAGTCCCATTATTACAGTAAGGGCTCTTTCACACAGTATGTCCGTCGGACGGACTCCGTTTATCTCGGATCGATCCCCCGCTGAGCAGGAGGGTGACAGCTGTTCTCCGCGCTGTGTGCGGTGACACAGCTGTCAGTTTCCCAAACATCTCAATGGGGAAATCGGATGGGAATGGACCGTCGGTCCGTTCTCATCCGATCCCATCCGATCCGATCTGCTGGACGGATGGAAGATAGGGTTTCCATCCATCCACATTTGACGGATCGGATTGGATGTCAGCGGACATGTCTCCGCTGACATCCGATGCCCCATAAGGATGCATGGGGGACCGTTCAGATCCACCAAAAAACGGACAGGCGGATCTGAACGGTCCGCCTGGGTGAAAGGAGCCTAACAGTGCATATTTTTTAGCACTGATTACAGTAGTAATGTCACCGGTTCCCCTAAAAGTGTCAAAAATGTCAGTTAAGGGTCCAATGTGTCTGCCATAATGTTGAAGTCCCACTAAAAATCGCAGATCGCCGCCAGTACTAGTAAAAGAAAACATAAAATAAAATAAAAATGACATTAATCTTTCCCCTAGTTTGTAGACGCGATTCCTTTTGCGTAAATCAAAATACGCTTATTGCGATTTTTTTTTTTACCAAAAATATGCAGCAGAATACAAATTTGCCTAAAAGGATGAAAAATTTTGATTTTTAATTTTTTTTAGAATGATATATATATAGCAGAATGTGAAAAATATTGTTTTTTTTTTTTTTCAGAATTGTCGCTCTTTTTTTGTTTATAGTGCAAAAAATAAAAATTGCACAGGTAATCAAGTACCACCAAAAGAAAACTCTGTTTGTGGGGAAAAAAAGAACATCAATTTTATTTCGGTACAGTGTTACACGCAATTTTCCATTAAAATAACGCAGTGCCGAATCTCAAAAAAATGGCCTGGTCATTAAGGGGGCAAATCCCTCGGGTCCAGAACTGGTTAAGCAGCCCTTTCATTAAAAAACAAGGACTTCTGATCACAGTAGGGCAACATCCCCATATTAGATCACCAAACTAAAGTGTAAGAAAATAAATCTACTTAAAGTTGCTCTTTGGTAATTTTTTCATCTATTAAATCCCCTGCCCTTGTCGTTTTAACTTTGGATAGGAAAACATTTTTTTTTTAGCCAGTAAATACCTTATACAGCCCACTTTCTCTTTCTTGTCTGGTCATTAGCCTAGGCCAGTGATGGCGAACCTTGTCACCCCATATGTTTTGGAACTACATTTCCCATGATGCTCATGCACTCTGCAGTGTAGTTGAGCATCATGGCAAATGTAGTTCCAAAACATCTGGGGTGCCAAGATTCGCCATCACTGGCCTAGGCTAATGACATCATTCATAGCTCTGTCTTTCACTCTCGTGAGAGTTTGCCAGCAAGGGATGGAGGATGAGTCCTAGGACAGCAGAGCTGGAGGGGGCTGGATGAGGGCGGAGATAACAGGAGACTGCAGAGATCCATGAGTTTTCAACAAGACAAGAGAAATGTGCAGGCAAGCAGTGGTGTAAGTTTTTCTGTCTGTCTGTAAATACAGTATCTCACAAAAGTGAGTACACCCCTCACATTTTTGTAAATATTTTATTATATCTTTTCACGTGACATTACTGGGCAACAGAAGTGATTACACCCCTAAGTGAAAATATCCAAATTGGGTCCAATTAGCCATTCCAGCCCCCCCCCCCCCCCGGAGTCATGGGACTCGTTAGTGTTACAAGGTCTCAGGCGTGAATGGGGAGCAGGTGTGTTAATTTTGGTGTTATCGCTTTTACTTTCTTATACTGGTCACTGGAAGTTCAACATGGCATCTCATGGCAAAGAACTCTCTGAGGATCTGAAAAAAAGAATTGTTGCTCTACATAAAGATGGCCTAGGCTATAAGAAGATTGCCAAGACCCTGAAACTGAGCTGCAGCATGGTGGCCAAGACCATACAGCGGTTTAACAGGACACGCTCCACTCAGAACAGGCCTAGCCATGGTCGACCAAAGAAGTTGCGTGCACGTGCTCAGCATCATATCCAGAGGTTGTCTTTGGGAAATATACATATGTGTGCTGCCAGCATTGCTGCAGAGGTTGAAGGGGTGGGGGGTTAGCCTATCAGTTCTCAGACTATATGCTGCACACTGCATAAAATTGGTCTGCATGGCTGTCGCCCCAGAAGGAAGCCTCTTCTAAAGATGATGCACAAGAAAGCCTGCAAACAGTTTCCTGAAGACAAGAAAAACTAAGGGCATGGATTACTGAAACCATGTCCTGTGATCTGATGAGAGACCAAGATAAACTTATTTGGTTCAGATGGTGTCAAGCGTGTGTAGCAGCAACCAGGTGAGGAGTACAAAGGCAAGTGTGTCTTGCCTACAGTCATGCATGGTGGTGGGAGTGTCATGGTCTGGGGCTGCATGAGTGCTGCCGAAACTGGGGAGCTACAGTTCATTGAGGGAACCATGAATGCCAACATGTACTGTGACTTACTGAAGCAGAGCATGATCCTCTCCCTTTGGAAACTGGGCCGCAGGGCAGTATTCCAACATGATAACGACCCCAAACTCACCTCCAAAATGACCACTGCCTTGCTAAAGAAAGTGGGGGTAAAGGTGATGGACTGGCCAAGCATGTCTCCAGACCTAAACCCTATTGAGCATCTGTTGGGCATCCTCAAATGGACGGTGGAGGAGCGCAAGCTCTCTAACATCCACCACCTCTATGAAAGCAACCTGTGAAGCTCTGGTGAACTCCATGCCCAAGAGGGTTAAGGCAGTGCTTGAAAATAATGGTGACCACACCAAATATTGACACTTTGAGCCCAATTTGTACATTTTCACTTAGGGGTGTACTCACTTTTGTTACCAGCGGTTTAGACATTAATGACTGTGTGTTGAGTTATTTTGAGATTTTGGTCTTTGCACAGCAGATGGTGAAGTCACAAACATTCTGGCAAAGTCTTGGGAGCGTAGAGTATTCAAAATCTCTTAAATAGATACCAGCACAGTGCAGAATTGTTTTCTCATGGAATTTGGGGGCCACTAATCACAGCAATAACATGCTCACCAAAAATATTTATTGTCAAAAAATTGCAGCCATTCGTGATTCATAATTTACTATTGTGATCTCTGTGATTAGTCTCAGTGATTACATGGTATACAGGGTCAATCATGTAGCCAATCACAGCATCACAATAGTAAAAAAGAGTAAAACAAGAGTCACAAATTAAAGTCATTCATGCTAGTTAACATGATAGCTGTTACAGTGATCATCAATGTAACGAGCAATCAAAGTGTTAAAATAAGAAAATAAATCCAGTTCACCTTCCTAGAGTAGTACAGTGTCTCTTTTATTATACTACACTACTCAGGTGACATTATTAAAAAAAAAAAAATAATAGAAATTGTAAGGTAATTAAAATAAAATGTGTGAAAAAAAAAATTGATGTATATAGAATTTGTTTTGTACATACTGTCACTAGTTAGTGTCCTTAATCACCATCGCCCACTTGGTGTCCCTGATCACCACCACACCAGTTAGGTCCCTTTCACACAGCCATTGTTAATGCTAGTGCGGCTGCTGGATTCTTGCTGCTGGAATGAGTGGGATATGCAATTGAACTATAGGTGGGCTGACAACGGCTGCTGCTGTTCACATTTAGCATAACACAGAACAGTTAGCTGCGTATAGGGACAGATGTCCGAGCCTGGGTGTAGTCAGCTACAACTTTGTGAAAAAAAAAGGTTATTTAATTTTCCAAAACAAGTAACAAAAACTTCAAAAAACTCAATTTGTCTCTTAATAAATACTTTGGACTATATAATTTCCAAAAAAATGGGTAATTTGGTGGACATTTGTACTGTTCTGGACCTTGGACTGTCTATATTCAGAAAATAGGTAATTTTGGGGTTATTTGTACTGTCCTGACATTTTAGGGCCTCAAGAAATGAGATAAGCCTTCAGTACATCAGAATTGATAAATTTCCAAATATGCATACCATAAATTGTAGACTCTATAACATTCACACAGACTAAATAAAATACACTAATTTGGGTTATTTTTATCAAAGAAATATAGTAGAATACATTTTGGGGGTACATTTCTGAAAAAATATTATTTTCAAAATTTTATAACAGAAACCAAGAAAAAAAGTTTTTTTTTTTCAACATCTTTGGTATTTTTTTTATTTATATAGCAAAAATCACATGGCAGCAACTCAATGCATTTAGGCATCTAGATGTGTTGAAGATGACTTGCTAAAGTTCAAACCGAGCATCAGAATGGGGAAGAAAGGGGGTTTAAGTGACTTTGAACATGGCATGGCTGTTGGTGCCAGACAGGCTGGTCTGAGTATGTCACAAACTGCTGATCTACTGAGATTTTACACACAGCCATCTCCAGAGTTTACAAAGAATGGTCTAAAAAACAGAAAATGTCCAGTGAGCGCAGTTGTGTGGACAAAAATGCCTTAATGTCAGAGGAGAATAGGCAGTTCAAGATGATAGAAAGGCAACAGTAACTTAAATAACCACTCGTTACAACCAAGGTATGCAGATTACCATCTCTGGATGCAAAACACATCGAATTTTAAAGCTGCTCAACATATCGAACCTTCGAGCAGATTGGCTACAGCAGCAGAAGACCACTTCGGGTGCCACTCCTGTCATCTAACAACAGAAAACTGAGGCTACAATTTGCATAGGCTCACCAAAATTGGACAATAGAAGATTGGAAAAACTTTGCATGGTCTGATGAGTCTCGATTTCATCTGCGACATTCAGATGGTAGGGTCAAAATTTAGTGTAAACAACATAAAAACATGGATCCATCCTGCCTTGTATCAATGGTTCAGGCTGGTGATGGTGGTGTAATAGTGTGGGGGATATTTTCCTGGCACACTTTAGGCCCCTTAGTACCACTTAAGTATCGTAAACACTACGGCCTACCTGAGTTTTGTTGCTGACCATTTCCATCTCTTTATGACTATAGTGTACCCATCTTCTGATGGCTACTTCCAGCAGGATAATGCACCATGTCACAAAGCTCTAATCATCTCAGACTGGTTTCTTGAACGTGACAATTAGTTCACTGTACTCCAATAGCCTCCACAGTCATCAGCTCTTAATTCAACTGCACCAGCATAGGGTCTGACAATGGATCCAAGGGTTTCATCCCAATACCTAATGGCAATCAGGGTGCCATTGTCTAGCCTGTAGAGGTCTGTGCGTCCCTCCATGGATATACCTCTCCAGACCATCACTGACCCACCACCAACCATTAATGCTGAACGATGTTATAGGCAGCATAACGTTCTCGATGGCTTTTCCAGACCCTTTCATGTTTGTCACATGTGCTCAGGGTGAACCTGCTCTCATCTGTGAAAAACACGGGGCGCCAGTGGCAGACCTGCCAATTCTGGTGTTTACCCTCCTTAGCGGTATTACCGAGTGTGGCTCGGGGGTTAAATTTCAGTGCAATTAGCGGTAACCCCGAGCCACACTCAGGGTACCACCAGGAACATCGCTGTATCCTGAAAGAGGGGATACTTACCTTATCCCCGGGATCCAGCGATGTATCCCGGCGGTGTGCGGCGGCCGGATCTTCCGCCCGATGCTTGTGAGCCCCGGCTTCCGTCTCCTGCAACGTGAAGCTCGCAGGGGGGTGGAACCGGTGGCAAATTTAAAAAGTTATACACACAAACACACTGATTACAATACAAAATAAAATAAATTTATATTAGTTTGCCCCCAAGCGCCCTTTCCTGCAGTTTTACTGTACTTTTTATATGTGTATATATATATATATATATACACGTGTACACACACACACATATATATATATATATATATATATATATATATATATATATAAAATATATGTATACATATATGTATATATATATAATATATGTATACATGCATACATACTTTAACTTATTTATAGTTATTTATTATATTATAATTTATGATTTTGTGTTTCAAACTTTATCATAACCGAGATGTTATGAAGAAGAACGCACAGTAAAAAAAAATCATATGTAAAAAGTTGGTTTGGGCTGCTCATCATTAAGAATTACATGCAAAATAATGGGTACCGCTTTCAGCACCTAAAATCCGAAACAATCATACTGCCAGGGAGGTTAATGGAAAATGCCAATTGAGCTCCACAATGCAGGGCAGTGAGCACAGGGCCCACTAAAGGACGTCGGGCTCTTAGGCCACCCTTATGAAGTTTGTTTCTGTTTGTGTGGTCAGAGACATTTGGTAACTTGGACAGAGGTAATTTTGTAGGGCTCTGGCAGTGCTCATCCTGTTTCTCCTTGCACAAAGGAGCGGATACCGGTCCTTTTGATGGGTTAAGGATGTTCTATGGCTGGGTCCAGCTCTCCTAGAGTAACTGCCTGTCTCCTGGAATCTTCTCCATGCTCTTGAGACTGTGTTGGGAGACACAGCAAACCTTCTGGCAATGGCATGTATTGATGTGCCTTTCTGGAGGAGTTGAACTGCCTGTGCAACCTCTATAGGGTCCAGGTATTGCATTATGCTACCAGTAGTGACACCTACCCTAGCCAAATGCAAAATTAGTGAAAAACAGTCAGAAAAGATGTGTAGGTAAAGAAATGTCAGTGGCCTTCACCTGTAAAACCATTCCTTTTTGGAGGTTGTCTCATTGTTGCCCATCTAGTGCACCAGTTGTTAATTTCATTACTACCAAAGCAGCTGAAACTGATTAACAACTCCCTTTGCTACTTAACTGACCAGATCAGAATCCCAGGAGTTTAATTGACTTGATGCTATACTCTACATAAAAAGTGTTCCTTTAATTTTTTTTGAGCAGTAGATATATATATATATATATATATATATATATATATATGTGTGTGTGTGTTTAAAGTGCCGCTTTTTCCTGCCAGCAGTTCTGGAAATTGTTTCTCATCAAGTGTGCTTGTACCCTAACTATAACTTTGCAGCAAAGAGAAAGACAGTTGTAGAGAGGTGAGTTGTGTGAAATGTGTACACCCCACCCAGAAGATAAAAGCTACTGCACAGGCACCATGGGTTACATGATTGTGTCTTCTCTGGAAGTCTAAAAAGTAATCAGATCTTGGATAATGCTTCAACAAAGATGGTGCTGGCTTTCATGGGAGAAAGAAAGATGAACGCATTATTTGGAGTATTGTGAGCCTTTTGAGAGGTAATTATACCTGCATGTTTTACAAGTTAAAGTGGAACTGAACCCTTCTATCCTTTTCAGCCAAGGAAGCTTCCATCTAGGCCTCAGTTTGTTCTGTATCTGTAACTGCCATGGTGCTGCACATGTGATCAGTTATGACACTAGACATTTGATGGTTTTGAGAGCACAAGCAGATGTGATAGCATTCACGGCATGCCAGGAATGCAACTGTTTTTTTTAAACTGTTAAATCAGTGGGTTTAGTTCCATTTTAATATTGGGTTGGAGGGGCGGAATTTACTGTAATCGCACTATCAGTCGAATTATTGCAATAGGAAAATGAGCTTGTGTTTATGTGTGCAAAACTAGTTAGTGCAACACCTAAGATAAAACATTTGTTAGAGTTCTGGGAAGATAAGTAACCCAATCAGTTTCACTACTGTTGTTCTGGTTGCAACAAAAAAGGAATCTAACATTTTTGTCATTTCCAAAAATCATAGTTTCTTGCCAGCAGAATTGTTAATCACAGTAAAAAGAGCTTTGGCAGGTTTACTTGAGATCCATTTCTGTTTTCAGGGTTTTTTTTTTTTAACTTTACGCAATTTGTTTGTCATACCAGCTGCCTAAATCTATGCTGATAACATATTTTCAATCACAAATGTTATTCATAACTTTATATGTGCCATGCCCAGTGTATCTCTCAATGCTCTGGATACTACATAAATAACAGAAAGGATAAGAGCATGTTTTATTTAATCATCTTTAAGTGTGTACATAGAGTTCCTGTCCCAACATGGAGCTTGGTCCCAAGTATTCGTCTGTTCGTTCAACGTTGCTGTCAGAAACCTCAGGGTGGCCGTGCTTGTCTTCATGCGCATACTTATGAGCATAGATGTCCTTGTGCTCAAACTTGTGAGCATTGATGTATAACTAAACTTGCAAGAATGAGAATGTGCACGTGTGCGGAAATGCAAGCATGCACCACGATGCACATGTGGACGCATGGGCACGCCCACAGATTCTGGTGCCTTTTTTTAATCTGAGGCCTATCTACAATCATTGTTGGATGGTCTTCACCCTTGTGACTTGTGTTTCTTAAAGCCTGCATGATTCTGTTACTGACCCAGCTCTGTCTGACGCTTCTTTCGAATTCCCTTGCCTGATTTTGCCTGCTACTGATTCAAGTTAATGACCCTGGCCTTAACATTTGACTTAGATTCTGCCTGCTGATTTTGTACCTTGCTGTCTGCACGTTTCCACCCCCTGCCTGTCTCTGACCTGGATTGTGATTTTGTACCTATCTGCCTGGTTGTTTCTGAACTTGGCTTGTGACCTGACTCCTCACTTCTGCTTATCCAACCTCAGCATTAACAAGTTCAAGTTCACTGCACCAGCTTCCTGGCACCTGCACCCTTCCGCTGCCCTAGCCGTACGTATCTCCCTCATCAGGGGTGCTTGGACGGGAATTGTGCCAAAGGCCTCCCTTGCTATCCCGAGCTCCACTAATAGGTACATGGATGTTGCCCAGAGCTCCACTCTATAACCAGCAGAAAGGTTCATAAGGCAGGAAGACTGTCACTTTAACCATGCAAATTTTAAATTATGGTTGGAAGCTGATTGGTTACTATGTGGCACAGACACTTTTTTTCATTAAGGCTCCGTCCACATGTCAGCGTATGGATCGCGGCGCGATTCAGCCCGCGATCCGGAGGTTATTGCAAATCGCGGGACGCCTGTGCGTTGCCCGTGATTTGCAATAGCCCCCCAAACGCTGAGCGATGTTGCCGCGATTTCCGCCTGCCGAATCGCGGTAACATCGCGCAAAAAAAATCGCGGGACGCTTTACGCCCAAAAAAGTACAAGAGCTTCTTTGGAGCGTATTGCGTCCCACGATTTTTTTTGCGCGATGTTACCGCGATTCGGCAGGCGGAAATCGCGGCAACATCGCTCAGCGTTTGGGGGGCTATTGCAAATCACAGGCGTCCCGCGGTTTGCAATAATCTCCGGATCGCGGACGGAATCGCGGCGATTCTGCCCGCGATCCATACGCTGACATGTGAACGGAGCCTAAAAAAAACCTACAGTGGAGTATCAATCTGTTTTTAACACCACATACACCTTTTCTCCTGTTTTAATGCATTTATAAAGTGCATTAAAAACATTTTATCATTCTACTGGAAGACTTCTACAATTTTCCTTTCTCTTCAAATTATTATTTATATGTTTCTATAGTTTGGATGCAAAAAAACACAAAAAATATTGATATATACTGTATATATATATATATATATATATATATATATATATATATATATACGTATACATGCCCACCCCATATATATATATATATATATATACATATATTTTTATATATATATATATGTATATATATATGTTTGTGTGTGTATATATATATATACTGTATATATATATATAGTATAGTAAAACTTCAGGAAAGGGCACTGGGGGGCAAACTAATGCCAATTTATTTTATTTTGTAATGTAATCCAATAGGATTACAATATATTAGTGTGTTTGTGTGTTTTACTATTTGAATTTGGCGCCGGTTCCACCCCCCTGCGAGCGCCACGTCTCAGGAGATGGAAGTCGGGGCTCACAGCATCGGGCGGAAGATCTGGCCGCCGTATGCTGCAGGAACACATTGCGGGATCCCGAGGACAAGGTAAGTAACCTCTACCAGGATCCAGCAATGCTCCCTGGCAGTACCGCTAATGGCACTAAAATTTCACCCAGAGCCACACTCGGGAATACCGCTAAGGAGGTTAATGTAAGCAATCTTCTTATGTGTGTAAATGTATACGTGAATGTCTGTTTTGTAATTGCTTAAATGGGGTGGGCATGTTTTTTTTTTTTTTTGCTGATCCTTTTGTTTCATTGCAACTGTAACAGACTGCCATTCTGCTAGGTAAGGAATGAATAGGGTGGGGGCTTGGGGGCAACACTTCAAGTAGGTAAGAGGCAGTTTTTTTGGCAGAGAATAGGTAAAGATACTTGCCTTTCTTTGGCCACCCTTGTTTTGCCCTGAATGTTGGTCATGACTTGAATAAGAATCTGAACCTATTCTTTGTGTACATCACATGTATACGCTTCAGTTCTTGTATTCACAAAATACACAGTTACTGTGCCTCAAGTGACAGTGTCTCAGACACACAAACTTTACATCAAAAGATTGTGTAAAAAAAATTAAACTCCTTCCTCACATGTGATTTTTGGCACACAGAACATAAACATAGAGCTAACTTATTTTGTCTGATCCTTTCTTAAAGGAGAACTTGATTAAAACAATTGGTGGCCACTTAACAACCAGCAACTGTGTATATCAGGGGTGTACAACATGTGGTCCACGGGCCGCATGCAGCCTAACACAAAATCGTAGACTTTCTTAAAAAATGTTGATTTGTTTGGATTTTTTTTGTTTAAAAAAAACATTTACATCTGGCAAACACATGTGGCTGAAGAAAAATTTTACAGGAGGTAATTTACTAAAACTGGAGAGTGCAAAATCTGGTGCAGTTGGGTATGGTAGCCAATCAGCTTCTAACTTCAGCTTGTTCAGTTAAGCTTTGACAAAAAAAAAAAAAAACCATGGAAGCTGATTGGTTTCTATTCAGAGCTGCACCAGATTTTGCACTCTACAGTTTTAGTGAATCAACCTCACAGTATCTCTTTACTGGACTTTTATAAGCTTTATAAATAAAAGTTCTTCACAATCACCCCTTATTCATGTCATCAGTTTTCAGTCGCAGCTATATTTGTGAGCAACTAATTTCAAGGATGAAGTTCACGAAGGGCAAAATTTGAACCAAATTATCTGATGAGCACCTTGAGAATTCATTGAGAATTGCTACTACATCCATCGAACCGGATATTGAGGAGTTAGTGCCAAATATCACACTAGTTTAATATTGCCCTCTTTTCCTTTATATTAAAAAAATATTACAAAATATTTAGATAGGTACATTATCTATATCGGTAAACGATCACTTGAGATCTGTCTGACTTTTTCTTCTCATCAGCTATCCTTATTGTTAGTGTATCTTATGTGTGGCCCAAGACAATTCCACTTCTTCCAATGTGGCCCAGGAAGGTCAAAAGTCTGCACACACCTGGTGTGGACAATAATCAGTTTAGACAGATAGATGTATGTATGTATTTATATAAAAAAGCGTATACAGTGCAGGGGTGAGGAATACTCAACATTTACATGGTGTATAGAAGATGGGGGTCAGGGGTATGTGCAAACTATAAAGTGCACTGGTTAAGAACACAACGGGGTGTATAGAGTGCCGGAGTCAGGAATACAGCACGACATGTGGTGTTTGCAACCTGAACCCTCATAGTAGACCTCAATGGGACCATCCTCTGAACATTTCCAGCGGAAAGTAACTTTGTGGAATGATTTGTGGATGTGAAAAGATGGCAGAATGCAGCAAAATCAGCAAAAACAATTAGGCCACCTTAAAAGGTCCCTTTTCAAGTTTGCCACTGATTCCTGGTTAAAAAGAGGCTTTACACATTGCTATCTACAAAATATTTTGCTGGATTATTATCTCACTCTTTGAAATAGACAGTGGGGGAATGGCCCAGTGTCGCTTTAAATTACTGTTAGAAAAGCTGTTAGAATCAATATTTCCAATGCAAAAAATTTCAAAATATACATTTTGAATCTTTTTATAGGTAGGATGAATAAATAAATGTTAAAGTATTCAGGTATAAAAGAGAACACAGAATTGCAACACAATAAATTGTGCACACCATAAATAGATAAACATCATTCTGGCAATAAAATATAAGAGACGTAAATAGGTTGATCTGAGGGTGTTGAAATTTGACATAAGAATGTTTCTCCTCAATGACAAATAATGAGTAAATGCATATTAATGTATTTTTTGGGCTGAACATTTGCTAGTTCTCTGTTTATTGGCAGCAAAATGAAAGTTTGACATGAATAAGGCAGTTGTAAATAATGTGCCAAATAGTATTGGGCAGTATTAAGTCATCTTTGGATTTGTCAGAGCAGCCAACTACAAGTTACCATGAACACCCAATCCTGTCATTTAAATGACACCATCGACTTTAGATTGCGTGAATGTGTGCGCTTAGATGCAGTTTTCTGTATTTAATCAGCTCATCTTTTTTGATTGGTGGTGTTAACCAAATCATTTTCTTTACTCACAATTGCACAAAACCATATACAATTGTGCTCAAAAGTTTGCATACCCTTGGAGAATTAGTAAATTACAGCATGTGGCATTAAGAAAACATGGTTGAGCAGGCAAAACACATTTCTTATGGAATTCATATTCAACTGTAGGTCATGATAGAATGGCACAATCGTAAGACAAAACATGATAACAAGTAAACAAATGAAATAAGCCCTGTTCAAAAGTCTGCATACCCTTAGTTCTTAATATTGTGTGTTGCCCCTTTAGTATCCATGACAGCGTGCAGTCTTTTGTAATAGGTTTCTATGAGGCCCCAAAGTCTTGCAGGTAGTATAACTGCCTGTTCCTCTTGGCAAAATGCCTCCAGGTCATGCAAAGTCTTTGGTCACCTTTACCTGCACATTTAAATGTCTCCCTAGAGTGGCTTGATGATATTAAGGTCAGGAGATCAGGCCACTCCAGAACCGTCACCTTTTTCTGCTGTAATAACTGGAGGCCAAATTGGCCTTGTGCTTACGGTCATTGTCGTGCTGGAAAGTCCAAGAGCGTCCCATGCGCAGCTTTTGTGCAGATGAATGCAAACTGTCTGCCAGTATTTTCTAAAAACATGCTACATTCATCTTGCCATCAACTTTCATAGAATTCCTGGTGACTTTAGAGCTCACATACCCCTAAAACATCAGTGAGCCACCACCATTTTTTAACAGTAGAGATGGTATTCTTGTCACTATAGGCCTTGTTGACCCCTCTCCAAACATTGCGCTTATGGTTGTGGCCATAAAGCTGTATTTTGTTCATGTCACTCCAGATTATAGTGTGCCAGAAGCTGTGAGGAATGTCAAGGTGTTATCCAGCATATTGTAAGCGGGCTTTTTTGAGACATTGGCAGACTTCTTCCTGGCAACTCGACAATGCAGCTCATTGTGGTTCAAGTATCATATTGTGCTTCTTGAAACAACCACACAGTCTTTTTCCAGAGCAGCCTGTTTTTCTCCTGTGGTTACCTGCTGTGGGTTTTTCTTTGTAACCCAAACAATTCTTCTGGTAGTTGTGGATGCAGTCTTTCTTGATCTACCTGATCTCTTAGTATCAAGCGATCCCCAAATTTTCCACTTCTTAATAAATAAATGATTGAACAGTACTAACTGGCAAATTCAAGGCTTTGGATACCTTTTTAAATCCTTTTCCATCTTTATTAAGTTCCATTACTTTGTTATGACAGCTCTTTTCTGCTTCCTATCCTGTATCTAGCCTGCTCAGTGCATCCACGTGAGAGCTTATAAAATCATTGACTATGTATACACAGACACATTGCAATTTAAAAAGCCACAGATGTGGGAAATTAAAGTATAACTAAAGGCAAAACTTTTTCTTTTTAGTTTTGGATAGAGAGCAGAGGGATTAGAATCCCTGTCAGTTTTTATTGATGTCTTTGCTCCCCTCTCAATTTGTCCTGTCTACAATTATCATTGAAAATGAAAGTAAAAGAAAATCCCAAATTTTGGGATGTCCCCAGAAAAGTAATAGAGGGAAAATCTTCCAATGGGGACACTAGTTCTGGTGACCTGGGGGTCCCCAAGAAATTCCCTTAATTTGCAGTGACTTTCTCTCACTATGGGACAGGAAGTGAGGGGAAATATCCGCAATGGGACACAGAAGGCGTAAAAAAAATCTGACAGGGGTTACCCTCCCTTACTATCCAAAATGAAAAAAAAAATTGCCTATAGTTCTACTTTAACTTTTAATTGTCATTTCTACCTTTGTGTGTCACCTTGTTTGTACCAAGGCCAAACATTCCAGAGTTGAATTAAGGTGCACTGCAATCCATTTAAAATGAAGACATAAAGACAAATCATACTACATCCATAGCTAAAACAGTCTGGTGCCACAGCATGTTTGGAAACCAGTACATTTTATTAGCATATCAAGCATGCTTACTTATAAGGCCTATATGCTTATAAGTAAGGTCGGATACAGCTGATGTGTATGGCCACTGAAGTGGCAGAGAGAGGGCTATGGAAAGAAGGGGGACTTTAATGGGCCCAACATGTTTGTCGCTGTTTGCGGATATTAGCCGTTATTTCGGCCTAGTCATTTAAGGTTATTGTGACATATCTCTACAGTCCTATACACTAATGGATATTTCTACTGTAATTGTATGTTTGTTTTTTGTTTTGTTTTTATATACCAATAAAATATATTGATTTTATCTTGTCTTTGAGCGACAATCTCTTTTCAGGTACCATTAAAGTCCCCCTTCTTTCCATAGCCCTCTCTCTGCCACTTCAGTGGCCATACACATCAGCTGTATCTGAAGTTTTCCAATATACTAGGGATGTAGGTACCATTTTATACCTTATCTGCTAATTAGTCTAACCCTCTAATGACACACCCTAAATCTTTAATTGTTTATAAGTAAGCATGGGTGTGTGAAACGTGTTAGAGTGATTTTGCGATGATTGCTGTATAGCTTGATATACTGATAAAACATACTTTTTTTCTGAAGTTCTTGTGACATTGGACTGTTTTAGCTTAAATGTAACATAATTTGTCTTCATGCATGCTTTATTTTTACACTGTTAGCATGTGACGTGTCTGCATAAAGAAAAATAATTAATTTAATAACTATATAGACCATTTATTGATACTGCGAAAAAAAAAAAAAATTCTAGAGGATTATGAATGGGTCTTATGTGTAAAAATTGCCTTGGGATATCCTTATGTGTTTTCAGTTTAATTTCTGCTTTGCAGCTAGCAAACTAAGTTTCAAGTTCCATGGTCTCACCATAAACCAATGCCAAATTCTGCAGATGGTAAACAAGTAGAAAATGACCCTCAGCACACTTATTAGGACTACTGAGAATTGGAAATTGTAATGGGCTGCATTTTGCCTCGTTGTTTTATCTTCTACCCTTTGAACTAGTAGTTTTGTTTTAAGTCAACAAGCGTCATGTATATTTGAAAAGGGTTTATCAAACACATTTTGCCCACACATGTAACAACCCCTCAATTTTAATTAGCTTGCATTGACTAATCAGATAGTTCAGTGGAAATCATGAAGAGGTTTTTGCCAGGAAATTATCACTAATTAATAGTATCTTAAAATATCTTTAAATAGTCATGGGTAGATGGTATCAAAAACTGTACAGAAAACATAAGTGGAGCATTTTCATAAGCTGGATATCCAAAAGAACTTTTGTCTGACCAATTCCATTTCCCTTAGAAAATTGATCTTGAGGTTGCATCTTTCCAAACCTAGACGTTTACTGCTTCCCACACATTTTGCAGAGTTAAAATCATTAAAATAGTTGAACATTTTTTTTTAGTTACAGAAACACTTGATTTCCCAATTTGTTTTGGTGGCTGTCATGTTTTATAGTACATTTTAAAGGGCTTGTAACAAATTAATTATGTGGTTGTATCTAGGAAGTATAATGTCAATACTGGTTCTTAAAGTGTATTTACGCCTTTGCAGCCAAATTTCTAAACCCCCCACCAGTCAGTGGTTCAGTCTGTTGTTTGCCGGGCGCTCGGGTTCGGCACATCACGGATCGGGTGGACAGATTATTGGGTGGGGCTGGGGAAGACCCAGCTGTCATGGTACACATGGGTACCAATGACATAGGCAGAGGAAGATGGAGAGTCCTAAACGATTTCAGGGACTTAGGAGCTAAGTTGAGGAGTAGGACCTCCAAGGTAGTATTTTCCGAAATACTACCTGTACCTCGAGCCACACCAGAGAGGCAGCGGGAGATAAGGGAAGTTAACAAGTGGCTGAGGAGCTGGTGTAGTAAGGAGGGTTTCGGGTTCCTGGAGAACTGGGCCGACTTCTCAGTCGGCCACCGGCTCTTTGGTAGGGATGGATTGCACCTAAATGGGGAGGGTGCAGCCGTACTGGGTGAGAGGGTGGCCACAAAGTTAGAGGGGCTTTTAAACTAGGTGACGGGGGGGGGGGTACAGATGTAGAATTAGCCAGTGGAAAGCAAGATTCAGAGGGCACAAATGGGGGCATTAGCGGTACGGTGTTCGGAGCTCCTAAACCCAGGGTGGGTATGGGGAAAAATCAAGAGAGCAGCCTAAAAACATCAAATGAGGATATATGTAACCGATCAAAATTAAGAGGTTTGTATACCAATGCCAGAAGCCTGGCCGACAAGATGGGAGAGCTGGAGCTACTGATGTTTGAGGAGGACTTCGATTTTGTGGGGATAACTGAGACTTGGTTTGACAGCTCTCATGACTGGATGGCGACCACTCAGGGGTATTCCCTTTATCGCAGGGATAGAGAAGGTAAAAAAGGAGGAGGGGTATGTCTGTATATTAAGAACAGTATACAGGTAAATATGAGGGATGATATTAATAATGGAGCTATGGATGAGGCAGAATCCCTATGGGTGGAGCTTCAAAGGGAAGGCACGGTGGGGAAGGTAATATTGGGCGTATGCTATAGGCCCCCAACCAGAGGGAGGAGGGGGAGGCGGACCTCATGTTACAGATAGGATTGGCAGCAAGGATGGGAAATGCCATTATAATGGGGGACTTTAATTATCCAGATATAGACTGGGCAGAAGGAACCGCGCACTCAGCCAAGGCTAGGCAGTTCCTAAATGTTTTGCAGGACAATTTCATGGGTCAGATGGTGAATGCACCGACAAGAAACAATGCGGTACTTGACCTACTGATTACCAACAATACAGACCTGCTCACGGATATAGAAATACGGGACAACTTAGGAAACAGTGACCATAGGTCGATAAGTTTCAGCATTGATTACAGTAATAGGAAACACAAGTGTAATATAAGGACACTGAATTTCAAAAGAGCCAATTTCCCTAAACTGCGATCGCTGCTAGAAAATATCAAATGGGATAGAACCCTGGGAACAAAGAACACGGAGGAAAAATGGGAGTGCTTCAAGAGCATACATAACAAGGGGATTGGCCAGTGCATTCCAAAGGGAAATAAATTTAAAAGAGGAAAACTAAACCCTGGGTGGCTAAACTCCAACATAAAAATGCATATTAGTGCTAAAGAAAAGGCTTGTAAGGCCGAACTAAACAACACACCTCAGGAAGTGCCGCCATGGCTAACAGAAGATAGGCTTAGAACTAAACTAGAGAAACTTAACATAAATAAATCACCGGGACCGGATGGCTTGCACCCGAGGGTTCTTAAAGAGCTCAGCCAGGTGATTGCCAGACCATTATTCTTGATCTTTAAGGATAGTTTACAGACGGGTATGGTGCCAGCTGATTAAAAAAAAGCCAACGTGGTACCAATATTTAAAAAGGGGCCGAGATGTATCCCGGGTAACTATAGGCCGGTCAGCCTAACATCTGTAGTCTGCAAGATTTTGGAGGGGATGTTAAGGGACCACATACAAGACTTTAGTAATGAAAACGGTGTTATTAGTAGTAATCAGCATGGATTCATGAAAAATCGTTCTTGCCAAACCAATCTATTAACATTCTACGATGAAGTGAGCTGCCACCTGGATAAAGGAAAGCCTGTGGATGTGGTGTATCTGGACTTTGCAAAGGCCTTTGACACCGTTCCCCACAAACGCTTACTGCACAAACTAAGGAAGGTAGGTATGGACCATAAGGTGAGTACCTGGATAGAGAACTGGCTCCAGGGGAGAGTCCAGAGGGTGATGATTAATGGGGAGTACTCGGATTGGGCGGGTGTGGAAAGTGGGGTCCCCCAGGGTTCTGTCCTTGGACCAATCCTGTTTAATTTATTCATAAATGATCTAGAGGAGGGGATATCGAGTACAATCTCAGTATTTGCAGATGATACTAAACTAGGCTTGCCAATATCTTCTATGCAGGATGTGGAAACCTTGCAAGCGGACCTGAACAAAAAAACGGGGTGGGCAACAACATGGCAGATGAGGTTTAATGTTGAAAAATGTAAAGTAATGCACTTGGGAGCCAGAAACCAGAAAGCAAGCTACTCACTAGGGGGGGAACCTCTGGGTGAGTCTAGGATGGAAAAGGACTTGGGGGTACTGGTAGACAACAGGCTTGGCAGTGGCATGCAATGCCAAGCCGCTGCAAGCAAAGCCAACAGAATACTGGGATGTATAAAAAAGGGGATTCACTCCAGAAATAAAGAGATTATTCTCCCGCTCTACAAGACTCTGGTCCGGCCACATCTGGAGTATGCTGTCCAGTTCTGGGCACCGGTCCTCAGGAAGGATGTGCTGGAACTGGAAAGAGTCCAGAGAAGGGCAACAAAAATAATTAGGGGAATGGAGGACATCAGCTATGAGGAAAGACTACAAGCACTGAACCTATTCTCTCTGGAGAAGAGACGATTGAGGGGGGATATGATATCAATGTACAAATACTGTACTGGCGACCCTAGCATAAGGAACAAACTATTCAGAGAAAGGGAATACAATAAGACACGTGGCCACTCACTAAAACTAGAGGAAAGATGGTTTAACCTTAAAGTGCATAAGGGGTTCTTCACTGTAAGAGCGGTAAGGATGTGGAATTCTCTTCCACAAGCAGTCGTATCAGCAGGGAGCATTGATAGTTTCAAAAAACTATTAGATGGGCACCTTAGAGACCACAACATACAGGGGTATACAATGTACGGTTAAAAGCAAACACACACACGCATCATAGGTTGAACTGGATGGACTGATGTCTTTTTTCAACCTCACTAACTATGTAACTATGTGTGATAAACCTGAAGCTGCTGGTAAACATATACTGCACTGTCATTTCTGCCACAAATCCCTGCTGTGCTGTTACTTCACAAATTCAAAATCTGTTGGTGTGTCAGGAATTGGATTACTTGCTGGTAGCACTGTGGTTCCCAGACCTGTAAGTTGTGTTTCCGGTGTCCACCAGCAGGTATCTCTCAGCAGCCAGCTGCTGGGAGGGTATTTAGTTCCTCCTCTGCTACTCCATCTTATTTCAGTGTTCTACCTGCCTGCTTAAACCTACTTTTGTGTACCCTCTATCTCTCCTGACTTGTTCCCTGCTCCTCCTGCCTGATCCTTTCGTGCATTAACCTGGCTCTGTTACTGACAACACCTCTTTAGTCTTACCCTGCCTTCTGTATATATTGTATTATAGTTGGTTGCTAGTTAGCTTTTCTGTTACTTCATGTTACTGCATATATTCTGATATCTTCATATTTGTTGTGTATTCAGTTTTCTTGACTTTGGATACGTTTTGTTTCACTGTTAATAAACTTGCTTAAATCATATATAGTCTGATTTCAGTTTCCTAGGTGTAGCTACACAGATCTGGTCATCCCTACCGCTGGATGCCTGCATTTGGTATCCCTGAAATGGTGGCGTGTATGTTTACTATCAGCCGCAGATCTATCACACAGTCCCATAGCACTGACTTATTTTTTTACTTTTGAAACAAATAAGCTCCCATAAATAAATGCCCATAAACTGGGCTTCAGCTTGGGGTGGAGCTACAGAACAGTGCAAATAGTAAAATGTGATTTTAATGCAGAAGGGGGCAATGGATCAAAACGGGACTCAGTGCTACATGCACCCATTGCTGCAGGAGATTTAATAAAGTTTTTTAATAAAAGCGAGACGTTTACTTCAATTTTTGGGATCCTTTTGCTGACCTAACCGATCCCAGTGCCCTCCTTTGCATATGCATTCTTACCGGGATCCAATGCCTGCAGCCAACTTTGTTGACATCCAGTGCCACAAGTTCCTCCTCCCTTTCTACACCTGCACAGCAGAGCCCAAAGGATGTCTATAGGGCCTGTCGCCCTGTACCACCTGGCTGGAAAACAGAGATAGATGGGCCCCACTAAAGTTTATAGGGCTCCACCTCAGAAACTATGAATCTGTGTAGGGAGAGGGTGGGATCAGTTAGATCAGCAGGAGGGAAGGGATGCTCTTTGTCTTAGGGCTCATTCACACCATATGTGCATGAAAACTAATAAGAAAACTGCACAGATTTCACTTGCAGAGATATGAGTTTACATCAGTTTTCATGCGCGTTTCAGTGAGTATTTACGCATCATCCAATTCCATTATTAATGTTATGATATCCATTGCTCTCTGTTCATACATTGTATTGCCCACAGCAAGGACAGAAAATGTTTGCCAAGTAGCTGACAGCTGTGAAGAGCTTTGTAAGTAGCACAAAAATGGGATCCAATTATTAAAATATTCATGTATCACATATCTCTTGGCAGTCTACTGAGAATGCTTTCATTCAAAGTGATTGTGCCTCCAATGAAATTCACTGTTTAGAGAGTATGTATACAGTACGTTCTTACCAGAACTGGTACTCCAACCTTCCATCCTCCCTATAAATTGAAAATACATGTAAAGACCTCAGACAAGCACAAAACACAATCTAACTACCTTGTCTACTAATGACCTTTGATATGCTCAGCATCATAAAATATATCTGAAGATGACATGTTTTGGATACATTTACATAGAGTAGGGTAGAGCTAAAACAACTGTCAGTTTTTTTTGTGTCCCATTGAGGAAATGTTACTTATTTTTTTATTTTGAAGACAACGGGATGTGAAAGGGTACTTTTCATTTAATCAGTTTTCATTGCAACAAGTCTCCCCTTTGGAAAACTACCTCTATTCCTGTTCCAGTGATAACTTTCAGTCCTGGTAACAGTGATCAATAGGACAGAGAAGGTAAATCTCCCCAGCAGGGACACAGACATCAGTAAAGACCTGACAGAACTGCTAACCATCCTCATCTCTCTTAGATGTACTTAAAGGGTGGAAAACAGCAGCCATTCAAGGTATTTACAGCATGTCTTGACTGTCATTCTTTTGTCTAACACTTATACATAAAATTCAGCATCAGCATCAAAAACATATCTCTAGCCATATGAAAGCAACTCATTGTCTAGCCTGCTTTAGTCGTGAATTGACTGGGTAGTGAGAAAGTGACTGGAGTAAATTTACCAAAGGCAAATAAATTCTGTTTTCCTTGCATGTGATTTGGCATTGTTTGTAAAGTGAAGCTCCCCCTGATTTACTAAGCTTTGGAGCAACTGCACTTGTAAAGCGCACAGTCTATTTGCCTTTAGTAAATCCATCCCATTGTGTGTCCATTCTTGTCTTTACTAATGTGAAGACTGTGGGGGAGATTTACTAAAACTGGAGCATGCATAGTCTAGTGCGGCTCTGCATAGAAACCAATCAGCTTCCAGGTTTTATTGTCAAAACCTAATTGAACAAGCTGAAGTTATAAGCTGACTGGCTACAGTCAGGGCTGCTGTTATAAATCACGGGGCCCCCTACAGCCTACCTGGCAGGACTCCCCCATATCAAGACAATATTTTTACTAAAAATACACTAAAATCATTATTAGTGGACACAAACCTGTGTGAATGATCCATTTTAACTGTTTTTTACAAAAAAAAAAAAAAAAATTAAATCCTTTTTACAATTATTTTATTTTTACAATTTTTTAAAATGATTCATTACAATGTTTAATTTTTTTTTTTACAGTGTGTTATTTTTTTACAGGACAGGGAAGCCTGCAGTGCTTTAGGAGGGGGGCTGGCACAGTGAAAGGGGGGCACACAGGGAGAGGAGGGGGATCAGAAGCAGTCAGAAGAGAGGAACAGGGAGGGAGGGGGATCAGGGTTTGAGAAGGAATTACAGGAACAATGCCCTGTGTCTGTGTCTTTCCCTGCAGCAGCTGAAAGCTGGCATAAAGGGGGTGAAACTGGCTTTGAGCTGCTGCTGTAATTGCCCCTTCGCCCGATTCCCTGTGCTGTTGGGGCCCCCCTGTGTGCCCGGGCCCCCTACAGGAGGACTGGTGGTCCCCCCTATCAGCGGCCCTGGCTACAGTGCATATCTGCAACAGATTCTACGTTTTAGTAAATCTCCCCCTGTATGTTTGTTTGGGACATAATACTGGTTATGATATGAAATAGCACTTACCTTTAAAATTATTATGTATACTTTATTCATAGGATTTGGAATTGTATTTTATATATATACTGTACTGCACTATGGAATCATATATATATGGCAATCCAGAAGATTACAATTTTTGTTTTTAAATTTCTTTTTCAATCCAGAGTTGTTGCATGTTTTTTGCGTGCACAGCAAGATGCTGCTCTCTGTGATTATTAATCCTATGCAAATTATAAAAGTAGCAATAATGTATTCAGGTCTTGGAAGCTTCAGTTCTTTATGATAGATTCTTACATTAAAAAAGACTAAGCATGGGAAAATTTATAGTAAACCATTTTTGTAGTTAAAGTGTTACTAAACCCAGGACCTTGCATTCACTATATCTGGTCTCCCACAGAACATGGAAATGTGGAAATTTTAGTAAATTAAAACTGATAATTTCCTTTTGTTATCAGCAGTATATGGAAGTTGTGTGACTTCTATCAGTGTCTGGTTAAAGTTTGTAGGAGTTCTCATTCTCCTCTGACTGACCTATGAGGCTGCAGGACCTCTGACCCTCTGTCTGTACAGTGCTGATTGGCCTTGTGCTGATCACATGCACCCTCATAAGAAAAAAAAAACTCTCTACCAATACACATCAAACTGGTCATGTGCAGAGTGACTCCAAAGACCCTGTCTTATCAGGAGATGCATTGGAGATAGTGGAAGAAGGGGAGGATCAGAGAAAACAGGATCAAACAGCCTTTTTACACAATGCGGAGGATTGACCCCCCTTAGGTTCCACAGTGAAAATAACAACTATGCTTTACTGCATATACAGATTGATTTTTTTGTTGTGGGTTTAGTAACATTTTAAAGTTCATAGAGTAGCGTGCACATGCCATTATATATTTTTGAGCGCCATAAAAACCCCAAAACTTGGGATGCTCTGTTATGCAAATTTCAATTTGAGCTCCTAAGGTCAAAATTTCACTTTCCTTTTTCCACCACCTGTACTGGTCAGTGAGGCTGTCCTTCATATTTAGGTACTGTACCTGTAGTGAGGTGCAAAAGGCAAGTATGGCTAACCAGAGCTTGAGCTTTGGGATTTTAGGTGATGGACTTGCACAACTGAGCGTATTAGGTATTTCAGCTGCTGTTTACTAAGTGTAAGCTAAGTTCAGATTTACTTTGAAGAGAACCAGTCACAAATGGGTGTTTGTAATATTATGATTTTCCAATCTTAAATTGTTCTAATAGTGCAGCCATATGCTTAAGAAATTCCTTGACTTTTGAATATGTACTTGTATTTAACTTTCAGTCGGCAAGGCTGTCCAACAGCAACAGTACAGATACCTATCCTAAGAGGCAAGGCTGCACTGTTATAACCCATTCATGGATATTTTGGATATTTATATTTTTATTAATGCCCATTTCTGACTGGAGTTCTTCATTGTAAAGACAATAACATTTAGTACTGAATTTTAAAGTAAATAATTTGTTTAGCAAACGACTTACATTTGTGTATTGCATCCTAACATTTACATAAAATGACTATACTATACTATAAATACTATACTATAGCTATACTGTCATAAACTAGCTCTGTTGATATGTGACAAGTTTTTTTTCTTAGCTTGTCTGGAATGCAGCAGCCTGATTTTTCTTTTCCTCTCTTCTTAACCATGTAAATTACTAAGTGGGAATGATCATCTTAATTACACAGTTTAGCGATATTCCTCTGAGAATACATCCATGCTAAACATTGCTTACTGTATTAAAGTTTGCTTCTTAACGGGACTGATAGCTATTTCCTGTAATTAATGGGAAGTGTATACTCTGCTTGCCCTAAAGAACAAACATTTCAGATGAATTTGAATAATTGCAAGAGCCCAAATTATTTTATTTCTCTGTAGCTCCCACCATCTATGTATATGCTGGTGCATGTGTAAAATATTGTTACAATGAAGTATATGTAAGTGGAAACAGGGGGGTACGGGGGTTCTTGTCATTACAGAGTGCGGAGTGACAGACAAAGTCAAAGGTCTGGACTTTACATACTAGAGATATATTGTAACATTCAGTGATTTGTCATCTACTTCTACCTGTTCTATTCTGAGCTCATGATACATGTTGAAAAAAAAGGAGAACATGAACCCTCCACTGGTATTGCTTTATAGGAAACTGTTGTTTTTATACAGTACGTCCGGAAAGTATTCACATCATTTTACTTTTTCCATATTTTGTTATGTTAAAGCCTTATTCCAAAATGGATTAAAATCATTATTTTCCTCAAAATTCTACAAACAATACCCCATAATGACACCATAAAAGAAGTTTGTTTGAAATCATTGCAAATTTATAAAAAAAGAAAAAAATCACAAGTACATAATATTTTACAGCCTTTGCCATGACACTTAAAATTGAGCTAAGGTGCATCCTGTTTCCACTGATCATCCTTGAGATGTTCCTACAACTTGATTGGAGTCCACCTGCGGTAAATTCAGTTGATTGGACATGATTTGGAAAGTCACACACTTGTCTATATAAGGTCTCACAGTTAACAGTGCATGTTAGAGCACAAACCAAGCCATGAAGTCCAAGCAATTGTCTGTAGACCCTTGAGACAGGATTGTATCGAGACACAGATCTGGGAAAGGGTACAGAAATATTTTTGCAGCAGGTCCCAATGAGCATAGTGGTCTCCATCATCCGTAAATGGAAGAAGTTTGGAATAATCAGAACTCTTCCTTGAGCAGGCCGCCCGCCCGCCCAAACTGAGCGATCGGGGGAGAAGGGCCTTAGTCAGGGAGGTGACTAAGAACCAATGGTTTCTCTATGGAGAGAGGAGAACTTTCCAGAAGAATAACCATCTCTGTAGCACTCCACTAATCAGGCCTGTATGGTAGAGTGGCCAGACGGAAGCCACATCTTAGTAAAAGGCTCATGACAGCCCACCTGGAGTTTGTCAAAAGGCACCTAAAGGACTCTCAGACCATGAGAAACAAAATTTTCTGGTCTGATGAAACAAAGATTAAACTCTGGTCTGAATTGCAAATGTCCTGTCTGGAGGAAATTAGGCACCCCTTTTTACCTGGCCAGTACCATTCCTGCAGTGGTGGCAGCATCATGCGGTGGGGATGTGTTTTAGCGGCAGAAACTGGGAGACTAGTCCAGATCAAAGGAAAGATGAATGTCATCCTTGCAGAAAAACTCCTCCAGTGTGCACTAGACCTCAGACTGGGGTGAAGGTTCATCTTCCAACAGGACAACAAACCTAAGCACACAGTCAAGATAACAAAGGAGTGACTTTGGCACAACTCTGTGAATGTCCTTGAGTGGCCCAGCCAGAGCCCAGACTTGAACCTGATTGAACATCTCTAGAGAGATCTAAAAATGGCTGTGCACCGACGCTCCCCATCCAACCTGATGGAGCTTGAGAGGTCTTGCAAAGAAAAATGGGAGAAGCTGCCCACAAATAGGTGTGCCAAGCTTGTAGCATCATACTCAAAAAGACTTGAGGCTGTTTTGGTGCCAAAGGTGCTTCAACAAAGTATTAAGCAAAGGCTGTGAATACTTATGTACATGTGATTTTTTTTCGTTTTCTATTTTTGAAAAATTTGCAAAGGTTTCAAACAAACTTCTTTCACGTTGTCATTATCGGGCAGTGTTGGTAGAATTTTGATGAAAATAATGAATTTTATCCATTTTGGAATAAGGCTATAAAATAACAAAATGTAGAAAAAGTGAAGCGCTCTGAATACTTTCCGGATGCACTGTATGTATATATTGATTTTACGCAATTTTTTTTTTTTTAACAATACATTTTTTTTATTTATTAAGTATCAAATGAACGTACAGTGTCATTGAAGATACATACGTCTACATAAAATTGGTGTAGGTATCGATTGTACAGTGAGAACAAACATACTGTTAAGTAAGAGATACAACAGCAGAGACAGAAAAATGTAAAGGAGAGGAAGAAAGACCCAAAAAACAAAGGAATCGTACCCCGTAATGCCTACCCCGTAATGTACTCAAGCTGTAGGCAAGGATTTTTTTCTTTAGATTTAACAAAACCATATAAAATGAAGTCAAATCTAAACACTTTCCATTTGTATGCAATCAGGCAGGCCCTTGCACAACATAATTGAAGGTAAATCTAAAGGAAATCTAACAACAAAAGTTGTATAGTGTGTATCCAGCTTAATACTCAAAGTAATAATAACAATAATAAGGCTCATGAGAAGATCTTTATGAGGTATGCTGCACTCATTTCTCAAACCTTAATATAATATCATAGTTTGCATTCTTTAATATAATTAGAGGCTCTAGGATATGAAATCCAAGCTTGGCATTTTTTTTTAACTATTCGGGGAGTAATTCTTATAGGCTAACATTAATTCGCATTGTGCTTGTGTATTTAGTCTTGATATAACTTCAGATACAATTCAATAGATTGGATATAGTAAGTCTTGCAGCTATGAGTATGTGAGTTACAACAGGTCTATATGGTAAAGGATAAGTAGCCAGGTTAATACTTAATAAGGACATAGCAGGAGTATGATCAGTTAGATTACCTAACTTAAGGGAAGCTATAAAAGAAGATATTGATCTCCAAAAGCTATATACATTTTTGCAATTCCATAAAATGTTGTATAAATTCCCTGCTTGTTTGTTACACCGCCAACAGCTAGGAGATGCAAATGGTTACATTTTGGATAATTTGTAGGGAGCTAGATACCATCTATTTAGAATTTTTAGGGTGCTACCCCAGTGTTCAATACATGAAGAAGCTTTCACAGCCATCGTTAAAGCCTTTTTCCAAATTATTTTAAGCGGGTATGTTTATTCAACTTGCTTGTCACTATGTTGTTATATTGAGTAGGCAGGCAAGTATAATATTGATAACCACGTCTGATCCATTCTTCTGTTGATAAGCGACTCTTACAGTAATCAGTTACTCTTAAAGGAACAGGTACATTAGTTACATTGCTCTTATCTTTGGTCTTAGATGATATGTGTTTCCATGCTATCAGAGTAGACCTTATGGTAAGAAGATTAGGTATATTTACTTAAGGAAACAAGTAATAAGCCATAGATAGAGCAAACATATCATGACCTAATGTTGCCTCTCTTTCTTCCGATGGAGAGAACCAGTACTTAATTTGATCTAATAAGGATGCATAGTAATCATTTTTAATATCTGGAACCCCTATCCCACCCAAGGATTTGTTAGAAGTTAATATTAAAAATGCTACTCTGAGCTTTTTTTCTATTCCAGATACAGTATCTCACAAACATGAGAGTACACCCCTCACATTTTTGTAAATATTTTATTATATCTTTTCCTGTGACAACACTGAAGAAATTACACTTTTCTACAATGTAAAGTAGTGAGTGCACAACTTGTATAACAGTGTAAAGTTGCTGTCCCCTCAAAATAACTCAACACACAGTCATTAATGTCTAAACCGCTGGAACAAAAGTGAGTACACCCCTAAGTGAAAATGTCCAAATTGGCCATTTTCCCTCCCCGATATCATGTGGCTCGTTAGTGTTACAAGGTCTCAGATGTGAATGGGGAGCAGGTGTGGTAAATTTGGTGTTATCGCTCTCACTTTTTCATACTGGTCACTGGAATTTCAACATGACACATCATAGCAAATAACTCTCTGAGGATTGAAAAAAAAAAAAGAATTGTTGCTCTACATAAAGATGGCTTAGGCTATAAGAAGATTGCCAAGACCCTGAAACTGAGCTGCTGCATGTTGGCCAAGACCATATAGTGGTTTAACAGGACAGGTTCCACTCAGAACAGGCCTCGCCATGGGCGACCAAAGAGGTTGAGTGTACATGCTCAGTGTCAAATCCAGAGGTTGTCTTTGGGAAATAGACATATGAGTACTGCCAGCATTGCTGCAGAGGTTGAAGGGGTTGGGAGTCAGCCTGTCAATGCTCAGACTATAGGCCGCACATTGCATCAAATTGGTCTGCATGGCTGTCGTCCCAGAGGGAAGCCTCTTCTAATGACAATGCATAATGAAGCCCGCAGACAATTTGCTGAAGACAAGCAAACTAAGGACATGGATTACTGGAACCATCTCCTGTGGTCTGATGAGACCAAGATAAACCTATTTAGTTCAGATGGTGTCAAGCGTGTGTGGCATAAACCAAGTGAGGAGTACAAAGACAAGTGTGTCTTGCCTACAGTCAAGCATGGTGGCGGGAGTGTCATGGTCTGGGGCTGCATTAATGCTGCCAGCACTGGAGAGCTACAGTTCATTGAGGGAACCATGAATGTCAATATGTACTGTGACATACTGAAGCAGAGCATGATCCCCTCCCTTCGGAGACTGGGCCGCAGGGCAGTATTCCAACATGATAATGACCCCAAACACACCTCCAAGATGACCACTGCCTTGCTAAAGAAGCTGAGGGTAAAGATGATGGACTGGCCAAGCATGTCTCCAGACCTAAACCCTATTGAGCATCTGTGGGGCATCCTCAAAAGGAAAGTGAAGGAGCGCAAGGTCTCTAACATCCACCAGCTCCATGATGTCATCATGGAGGAGTGGAAGAGGACTCCAGTGGGAACCTGTGAAGCTCTGGTGAACTAAAAGGATTAAGGTAGTGCTGGACAATACTTGTGGCTACACAAAATATTGACACTTTGGGCCCAATTTGGACATTTTCCCTTAGGGATGTACTCTTTTTTGTTGCCAGTGTTTTAGACATTAATGGCTGTGTGTTGAGTAATTTTGAGGGGACAACAAATTTACACTGATTTACGAGCTGTCCATTCACTACTTTTGCATTGTAGAAAATTGTAATTTCTTCAGTGTTGTCACATGAAAAGATATAATAAAATATTTACAAAAATGTGAGGGTGTACTCACTTTTGTGAGATACTGTAAATATCTGGCTTGGCTGCGCGAAACAATGTAGCCCTACGTCAGTTGCGCGCGTTGTGCTGGGGGGCTAGCACGCGCCACCAGCGATGCTTCCGCCCCCACTAGACAGTAAACACAGCTGACCGGTCTTCTCTCTGAAATTATTACAGAGCGCCTGTGATCCTTCTATATAAGATCACAGGTCTCTGTGGTCATTTCACAAGTCCATCCCCCATACAGTTAGAAAACCCTCCCCTAGGCTCACACTGAACCCTTTGATCACCACTGTGTTAACCCCTTCCCTGTCAATGCCATTATTACAGTAACAGTGCATATTTTTAGGACTGATTACTGTAGTAATGTCACTGGTCCCCCCAAAAGTGTCAAAAATGTAATTTAGGAGTCCAATCTGTTCGTCGCAATGATCACAGATTGCCTCCATTACTAATTAAAAAAATAAAAATACAATAAAAATGACATAAATCTTTCCCCTAATTTGTAAACACGATAACTTTTGCGCAAACCAATCAAAATATGCTTATTGCAATTTTTTTTACCAAAAATTTGTAGCAGAATACAAAGTGTCCTAAAGGGAAAAATTTTGTTTTAGAATTTTTATTTTTTTAGGAAAGTTATATAGCAGAACGTGAAAAATGTTGTTGTTTTTTTTTTTTCAGAATTGTCGCTCTTTTTTTAGTTATAGCGCAAAAAATAAAAATTGCACAGGTGATCAAATACCACCAAAAGAAAGCTCTATTGGTGGGAAAAAAAGGACATCAATCTTATTTCGGTACAGTGTCGCACGTACATGCAATTTTGCGTTAAAATAATGCAGTGCGGAATCACAAAAAATGGCCTGGTCATTAAGGGGTCAATTCCTTCCGGTCCAGAACTGGTTAATATTACAAATATATATGTGTGTGTATGTATATATATATATATATATATATATATATATATATATATACACACAGTATCTCACAAAAGTAAGTACACCCCCACATTTTAGTATATATTTTATATCTTTTCATGTGACAACACTGAAGAAATTACACTTTGCTACAATATAAAGTAGTGAGTGTACAGCTTGTATACCAGTGTAAATTTTTGTCCCCTCAACGCACAGCCATTAATGTCTAAACCGCTGGCAACTAAAGTGAGTGAAAATGTCCAAATTGGGCCCAAAGTGCCAATATTTTGTGTGGCCACCATTATTTTCCAGCACTACCTTAATCCTCTTGGGCATGGAGTTCACCAGAGCTTCACAGGTTGCCACTGGAGTCCTCTTCCACTCCTCCATGAAGACATCACAGAGCTGGTGGATGTTAGAGACCTTACACTCCTCCACCTTCCATTTGAGGATGCCCCACAGATGCTCAATAGGGTTTAGGTCTGGAGACATGCTTGGCCAGTCCATCACCTTTACCCTCAGCTTCTTTAGCAAGGCAGTGGTCCTCTTGGAGGGGTGTTTGGGGTCTTTATCATGTTGGAATACTGCCCTGCGGACCAGTCTCTGAAGGGAGGGGATCATGCTCTGCTTCAGTATGTTACAGTACATGTTGGCATTTATGGTTCTTTTAATGAACTGTAGCTCCCCAGTGCCAGCAGCTTTCATGCAGCCCCAGACCATGACACTCCCACCACAATGCTTGACTGTAGGCAAGACACACTTGTCTTTGTACTCCTCATCTGGTTGCTGTCACACATGCTTGACACCATCTGAACCAGCCATGAAGTCCAAGGAATTGTCTTTAGACCTCCGAGACAGGATTGTAACGAGGCACAGATCTGGGCAAGGGTACCGAAACATTTCAGCAGCATTGAGGGTCCCAATGAGCATAGTAGCCTCCATCATCCATAAATGGAAAAAGTTTGGAACCACCAGGACTCTGGCTAGAGCGGGCCAACTGGCCAAACTGAGCGATCAGGGAAGAAGGGTCTTAGTCAGGGAGGTGACCAAGAACCCCATTGTCACTCTAACAGAGCTCTGGCATTTCTCACTGGAGAGAGGGGAACCTTCCAGAAGAACAACCATCTCTGCAGCACTCCACCAATCAAGCCTGTGTGGTAGAGTGGGCAGACAGAAGCCACTCCTCAGTAAAAAGGCACATGGCAACCTGTCTGGAGTTTGCCAAGAGGCACCTGAAGGACTCTCAGACCATGATAAACAAAATTCTCTGGTCTGATGAAACAAAGATTGAACTCTTTGGCCTAAATGGCAAGTGTCATTTCTGGAGGAAACCAGGTACCGCTCATCACCTGGCCAATACCAGCCAGTGGGGATGTTTTTCTTTGGCAGGAACTGGCAGATTAGTCAGATTGAGGGAAAGATGAATACAGCAATGTACAGAGACATCCTCGATGAAAACCTGCTCCAGAGTGCTCTGGACCCCAGACTGTTGTGAAGGTCCATCTTCCAACAGGACAACAACCCTAAGCACACAGCCAAGATAACAAAAGAATGGCTACGGGACAGCTCTGTGAATGTCCTTTTGTTGCCCAGCCAGAGCCCAGATTTGAACCTGATTGAACATCTCTAGAGAGATCTGAAAATGGCTTTACTCTGACGCTCCCCATCTAACCTGATGGAGCTTGGGAGGTCCTGCAAAGAAAAATAGAAGAAACTGCCCAAAAATAGGTGTGCCAAGCTTGTAGAATCATACTCAAAAGGACTTGAGGCTGTAATTGGTGCCAAAGGTGCTTCAACAAAGTATTGAGCAAAGGCTTTGAATACTTATGTACATTGAATACTTTATGTACATGTACATAACTTTACAAAGATTTCAAGCAAACTTCTTTCACATTGTCATTATGAGGTGTTGTTTGTAGTATTTTGAGGAAAACAATACATTTTGGAATAAGGCTGTAATATAACAAATGTGAAAAAAAGTGAAGCGCTCTGAATACTTCTCGGACCTACTGTGTGTGTATATATATATATATATATATATATATATATATATATGCAAAGAAGTCAAGTGGTATATAGTCCTTCAATTTCCCCACCAAAAAAAATAAATAGCTAAAAATGTATGTGATGCAAAAAATGTCCAATGGCGCATGATCCTTAAATTTCCTCCACAACAAAAATTACAGGTACCGCTTAAAGCCCCATGATTAAGCTCCAGGTGTGATACGGGTGTAACATGTAACAATTCTAAAGCTGAACGTATTCTTTATGCTGGTCATAGATTACCTGTTTTTTTTTTTTTCTGATCAGCCGGCAGGGTGGATAGGTGATCACACAAGCAAGGGGGTCACACAAGGGGGAAATTCTTCACACCGGGACATCGTATTCTGTCAGCAGATCGCTCTGCTGTCAAAATACACTGATCAGTGGCTGCAGCAGATGGCTGCAGTCGGATAATCAACAGAAATTTTCCAATAAGCCTGTTCAGCAGAAGTCGAGTGAATGATTGACTTCTGTCAAACAGGCATGGCCACACATGGATTGAAATTTGCCCTGTCCCTGCTAAACTGGCCAAATTTTGATCTATCCATTTGAACATGAAAACAACTTAAAACCCTAAAATATTATGTTGTATCTGAAAACAGAGAAGCTGTGTAATAAACAAATGGTATTTTCATTTTTATGTTGCATATTTGCGCACTTGTGTTTTAAAACAATATTTATAATAAAATATACACTATAAATCCAATTTTCTTGTTAAAATGTAAAATCCAAGATTGTGTTAAGTAAATATATACCAATTATGTCAGCCTTAAAATTGGTGTGCTCACATAATAAAAAAACATTTAGAATATTCATAGGCTTACAGATCATAAGTGTAAAGAGGTCCCCCCCCACCAAAATAATAAGTGTAAGCTGCTACAAATACTGTAGCAGCTGTTGACTTTTATTAGGACACTTACCTGTCCAGGAATCCCTGCTATGTCGACACCCCAGACGATTTTCCGATTGACTCTTTGGTTCTGCTGCCGCCATTCATTGTAATGCACAAAGCGAGCTGCGCTATGTGAGTGGCCTGGAGGTGAGGGAAGGAGGAGGGGGGCCGGACTTCCAAGGAAACTTGCCGCAGCAAGGTCTTTCGGAAGTGAGGACGGGTACCTGTCAAAAACAGGTACCTGCTCCCCCCCCCCCCAAAAGGTGCCTAATGTGACAGCAGAGGGGAGGAGGAAGCAAACAAGCAGAGCTTCCCCTTTTGGGTGGAGCTCCACTTTAAAGAGAACCTTGAATAATTTTTTTTAGTTTATATAATAGTGTTGTCCCCCCCTCTCAAAATTTCATTTTTTCTTATATAACTCCAGCTGCTTGCAGCCTTCTGGGATCCCCATATTGTGCATCTCAGGAGGCTTTGGGGCAATCTAAAACAGATATGCAGGGCATGTCATCAGAGGGCAAGCTGCGAAAACTGAAAACAGGTGGCCCCAAGATGACATATAGTAGGAAGATAGGGATGCGGAACAGTACAGAGAGCAGTAAGAGACAAAAAGAAAACTGGATTTACTAAGCTTGTAAGTATGTTTTTACAGCATTAAAATAGGACAGAAAGCAAGTAGCATATTAAATGTATTTTTGTAGGGGAGGATGAAATTCCTCTTTTGCTCTAAATAGTATTCCAAAAGTATTTATAGAAAGAAGAGAGGTGGGGGCGCTCTTGTGAGGAATGAAGGCAGGTCCTGGGCAGCAGCAGAGAGGTGACACTCAAGCCAGCACTTTGGTGAGGAGAAGCAGCTCTGGAGAATCAGGAAAAAAAGGTCTGATGAAGGAGCCGCGCATTTTTCCGAAACGCATTACCGCCCGCCACTATCATCCCATGTCACCATCAGCCGCTTGCATTCCAGCGTGGTTTTGAAAGCCAGGCTGTGTCATCCCTTTCTCTACGCTCTCCAGGGATTCTGACAGCTGCTAGCAGTCCCCCCCCCCAGGGATTACTGCTGACATAGCTGGCTTTCTCTCCCCACACAGAAGCACAGGACCCAGAGATCTGCTTGAGGATCACTATTGATATGCTCGATCTCCATGATGATTTTGTAAGTGTGTTTACCCCTTGTGTTCGTGAATACATTTTCTGTTTCAATCTTTTTTATTAAATTTTCAGGATTACCATGAAATTTTATAATGTAATACAAAAGAGTGCAAAATAGCTCTGTCAACATAAACAGTAAATAAGAATTTATCAATGATGGCATGTTTTAAGGGTAAGGAGTTAAGACAGAAATTCCTGGAAGTCCACCAATGGGTATCAGGAACTGCGACAGGGTGGTCAACTATGGAGAGACTTGTATTGAGAAACATATTTGGTTATAGTCCAAAAAGAGGCCAAGCAACCCGTAGGCCTTACATCAGACCAACTTTGTACATTCGGTGGAGGGGTCAAGCAGGACAACACTGGCCCACTCGAGCACCAAGGCAGACGTGAATACATTTTAACACTGCGCTTATAGGTGCCTTTTTTCTTTTCCTCAAAGTATTTACGTATATGTATGTACTTGTATATCACTGACCATTAACGTGGTGCTTTACTTATATATTTACTTATACTTTACTTATATACATTCACATCAGTTCCTACCCTCAAGAAGCTTGCAATCTAAGGTCCCTAACTCACATTCATATATACACATACTAGAGACAAATTAGACAGGAGCCAATTAACCTAGTGGAAAAATAAACTTCGGTCATGGCCTAAACACTAAGACCTACAAAGATCAAATTCTGTTAAGCACACACCGCATATATTATATAACTCCTTTACAACCTAATTCTAAAAAAAAAAAAAAAAAAAAAGGATGTCTGGACATTACTACTAGCCCACTAAATAGCCATTATTGCACAATCTCATTACAATATCAAATCTGCCCTCATGTCAGGTAAAGAATGTGCAGTGCTCTTGATGATTCTAGAGAATACTTAAAATTAAATGATGACTCAAAGACCTCTATTAGCCAAAGTTTCATAAAAGCACTCTAGTGTTTGCTGCAAGGAATGATGGTTCTTATCCTATTTCATATGGAGATTCAACAGCATCACAACAATCCTGTGACCTAGAAAGGTAGCCAAGAAAACAATATGCAACGCCACACAGCCCTTACTGATGAGCAAATATTATGTAACAAAAATGTTTGCCTTATTTGCAAATATACAAAGGGGACTGATAGCGGTAAGGTGTTTTTAAAAGGTGGTTGGTAAATAAGCTCTAAGCGTTTTTGATAGCCGTCCGTCACTCCACACCTTTTACCACCATGCTATAATACCCTTGGATTGTTTCAAACCACGCATACAATAAACCATCCATTAAATCACAGATTTCAACACAGCAACAATAGGCATAAAGCAATTCTGATTGCAGCAGCGCAAAGTTGTAGAGTTCCATGAAACATGTTAGGTACTGGTAAAAGACATCATTGGAGCACCATTCTACCAAGCTGGTAAAGCACTATTGACTTTGGAGTCCCAGTTGCCTTTCAGCAGTACATATCTCTTACCACCACCACTCTCAACTCTTGCAATGTCAATTACCCAGGATAAGTTAGGTCCATGTATTCAGTAAGTAGCATGGCACATGCCACTGTCTCCATGAATTTCCTGCATGGAGGCAATCCAGGTATAGGTATAGAAATACTGAAATAAGGTGACTGATAATATCAGTCAGATATATTAGTGACTTAACCACTTGACCCCCAGGCCTTTTCTGGCACTTTTTGTTTACATGTAACAAACAGTATTTTTTCCTAGAAAATGACCTAGAAACCCCAAACATTATATATTTTAAAAGCAGAGGTCCTAGAGAATAAATTAGTGGGTGTTGCAATTTTTTATGACACACAGTATTTGTACAGCAGTTTTTCAAATGCATTTTTTTAAATATTCTTTTATTTTATATTATTTTAATGCAAAAACCACAATACATAACCCAATTTTTGATAAACTGTAAAAAAAATATTACGCCAAGTAAATAGAAAACAAACATGTCATGCTTTAAAATTGCGCACGCCCGTGCAACGGTGACAAGTGGCATTCATTTTTACTATCCATAGAGGACACTTTAAAAGCCTTTACAGGTTACCACTGTTACCGCTAGTCGAGCGCTGTTTGTGCACATGTGCGTGGGCACTTTACAGTTTTTATTTATTTATTAATTATATTATTATTAATTAATTAATTTATTTTTATTTTTACATTGTCGCTTTCATTTTATTTTATTTCACGTTTTTTGCTTTCACAGGAAATGTAAATATCCCTTGTGACAGCAATAGGCATGTGACAGGTACTCTTTATAGAGAGATCCCTCCTCTGTCCTTCAAAACATTTGTTAACACCAACACCAAGATCGGTGTGATCAAATGTTTTTCATGTTTAAAAATGGCACTGTTTACATTTGGGGAAACCGGAAGTGATGTAAGTTCATCATTTCTGGCTCCGTATATCATACAGGCGAACAAAGCAGTTCTGGTCTTTGTTCACCTCTATGTGAAAGTGCTGGCTGATTGATCATGTGTCCGGGTTGGATGGGACAGCCGGATAAAGCCGCAGAAGGGAGGGGACGTCCCCTCTGGCTGCTTGTAAAAGCAGCATCATATTGTGCTCACAAAAGTGAAAAAGAGAAAACTGTTTAAAAGTTGACAAAAAAGGGGGGTCTAGCGACAGCTGACCTGATATGTGGACTTTAGGGGCACATCATTGGATAGACAGTACACTGAGTAAAAAAAATTATAATTTTATTGATTCATTCTTAAAACAACGGTATAAACAAACACCAAAAGGTTAGAAACCGAGGGGATAATACCCTCAATAAAGATTCATAGTATACACAACATGGAGTGAAGCCATTGTCAATATACAATACATGTTTATGATATGAAGTTATTCAACAGAAGACTAGTCTGGATAAAGGTTAACACGTTTCGCGGCAAGCTTCATCATTCTTCTTAATAAGAAAAACATGAACAGCAATTAGTAACATACACTTAGCATAGTGAAAGGGCTTAATAAGGAGTATAGGAGTATAGTATATAATAAGGAGTAAGCCCTTTCACTATGCTAAGTGTATGTTACTAATTACTGTTCATGTTTTTCTTATTAAGAAGATATGTATCCATCTGTGGTCCTGACGAAGCTTGCCGCGAAACGCGCTGACCTTTATCCAGACTAGTCTTCTGTTGAATAACTTCATATCATAAACATGTATTGTATATTGACAATGGCTTCACTCCATGTTGTGTATACTATGAATCTTTATTGAGGGTATTATCCCCTCAATTTTTAACCTTTTGTTGTTTTTTTATACCGTTGTTTTAAGAATGAATCAATAAAATTATAATTTTTTTTACTCAGTGTACTTTCTATCCAATGATATGCCCCTAAAGTGCCCATTTCAGGTCAGCTGTCGCTAGACCCCCCTTTTTTGCATACTTTCCCTCGGATTATGGCACGCCTGGGCTAGCTCTCCCCCTTTTTTCTTTGCTTAAAAGTTGAATTTAAAGCTGAAATTAATCTTTAAATCTGAAGTACACTACACTCAGGAATGGCTGGAAAAAAAAGGAACGGAGGATTGATGTCAGGAAATGGTGGAAATGCAAGAGGTAATTTCTGCAATACCAGCTTCTAAGACCAAGGGTGTGCTTAGTTTATCCACAATACACCATTACATCTATTGACATTTTTGTTGAATAAGTTTTTTAAAGGCAGTTTTTTATTTTGTTTTTATTGTGGTCTATCACCTTTACCTGTAGGAATATTTGAATAAAGATCTAATATTTGCCTGTTCAAATATGTGAAATAAATCAACAGTTTTCATGAGATGTACTTACTTTTTTACATAGCTGTATATATAATGTTCTGCTAGATAATCCAGCAGTTTCTCTCCCACCCCCTCCCCCCCCATTATATTATACTCACCTGCTTTGTGCAATGGTATTCCAGGACTTGCTTGACAGCAGCAGGAAGCAACAGCTCCCGCTGCTCTCACAGCCTCCTGTGCATGCAGGAAGGGGAGAAAGAAGAGATGCAGCCAGGTACAGTGCTTAAATCACAGAATAAAAGATTGCCCTCTAGAACTTTATGCCATAATGTACTATTATTCATTGTATATTAGTATATTATGGCAGACTTCCCTGTCAAGCTATCCCCTCCAGTGCAGTGGTATCAGTGCTGTCAGCTGTCACAGGTGCTTCTGTCTTCTCTCCTGTTTTTAGTTGGAGTTTGGATCCTTTGGTCATTTGATTGTAGTAACATAATTGCGGCACAGAGAGGTGCCATTATTGTACATTGAGCTAAGTATAGGCATCTCAGTGTACATAAATGCGGACAGGCAGGGAGAAGCAGTTATGACAGAGGAGACCAATAGGATCTCTTCTATCATAAAAATCCTTTTTATAACAAGTAGTTAATAGGCCTGCATATAAAGACTTCAGTAACCTGGTTCTGAGATCTGGTTGTCGGTTGTTTTTAGTTGACCTGGTGACCAGGATTCATCTAGCTCTTTTTGTATTCATAACAGTGGACAGTTTTACATTTTTATTATGAAATATTCATGTTGTTTGTATAGAACTACAGAAATACAAATAGAAAAGATTGAAACACCTAATTTAAAAAAAAAAAAAATTCTGTAATTCATAATTTTTACCTTATGAATGCAATGTGTGAAAATTACAAAATATTGATGTATCAATGTATCAGATGTTTATCCATGTGAAAGCCTTCAGTGATACCATACTACACAGGCCTTAGTCTGTAATACCCAACAACCATGTACATACCTGCATAATAGGTACAACATTCCTAATAATGTTTACTTTATTTTGTTCCCAACATATCTTGTAAGGCTTTTTCTTAAATGCAAATAATTTATTGTGAATGGTGTGAAATGAACAAGTGGCATTTATGGTGCTCTTTGTTGACTAACATCTGGGCTTCCTTTATGCATAGTCAATGGTTGAAAATCTAGTGTGGTTTTCAGTGAATGACTCTTAGCACATTTGTATCTTCAATCAGCCTCTCTTCCCTGTCTGACGCTAGATTTCAATACATCAATCATTGCACAATAGAGCTCATATGTGCTATGTCTATGCTGCTGTCTAAGCTCTGTGTACACGCAGTTGTACGCATTCCAGTTGTTTCTCAAAGAAGCAGATAATTTCCTAGTCATTCTACCTTAGTGTAAATATTTAGCAGAAGGTCTGATTTACTAAAGTTTATGGTAAAGTGGAGTGCAGTAAACCACCAAACTTCCACGTATGGGCAAGAAGAGTTTGTTTTATTTTTTTTTAATTTTTATTCCCCTACATGTGATTTGATGCTGGCTTTCAGTTCAGTGTATTTTAGCCATCATAATATTTCAGTAGATCAATGCTTAAAGTTTGTAAAAATTAAAACAAAAAAATTAGCATAGAGCATAGTACTTACATTCAATGAAGTGTTTCTTGTGCTGCTGGCTGGTATTTTAGTTGAAATCTGAAGTTCTTAATTTTCTAAAAATCTATGACAAAGTATTAAAATTTCAAAAAGCTCGCCATGCCTCTTACTAAATGCCCTGGACTGTCTACTTTGCAAAAAGGGGTAGTTTGGGGGGTATTTATACTGCCTTGGCATTTAAGAAATGGGATAGGCCGTCAATACATCAGGATTGATAGATTTTCAAATAAATTTACCTTAATTTGAAGACTCCATACAGACTAAATAATACACACTGATTTTGGGTTATTTATACTAAATAAATGTAGCAGAGTATATTTTGTCCTTAATTTATGAAGACAATTATGTATTCGCAAAATGTTATAACAAAAATTAATAAAAACACATTTCTATTTTCAAAAATTTTCGATTTTTTTTTTGCTTATTTAGCAAAAAAAAAAACAGGGGTGATTAAATGCCACCAAAAGAGAGCTCTATCTGTCTCAAAAAATTATAAAAATTTAATTTGGGTACAGTGTTGCATGACTGAGTAATTGTCATTCAAAGTTTGACAGCTCTGAAACCTAAAAATTGGCCTGGGCAGAAAGGAGGTGAAAATGTCCAATATTGAGGTGGTTAAAGAGATAATGTCACCAATTTACACATTTTCAGGTAAAAGCACAGCAAACAATCAAGTAGGTTGTTTAAAGTGTTTTTTTCCCCCTTTCCATAAATGTTTTTTATTTACTTGCAGTGTGCCTTTAAATTTTCTAGAAAATGTTATTACACTTGGAATAGTCAATTCCCTAGCACAAGCCTCTTCTATCTTGTACATCATAGCCTTCTTTTGTTTTGGGAGTGTCTCTTATTACTTTCTGTGTTGGCCCAGCTCCTCCCCTCCTATACAAACTTTTTATGTAGCTGCCGATGACATACTATAAAATCTCACTTGAGTGACAGCTCTGAGTCTGCTGGGGCTGCTGACATCACAATCGAGATGAAGGCACCTAACTCAAGTCTCAGGTCTTCTGGATGTCTAAAGAAGGGAGGGTTTTACAGGTAAATATCATACATAAAATACATTCAATTTACACATAACTTTATAGGAAAGGTTCTGTTGAAATGACTGGTTTGATAATAGAGTCTTATTAAGTCTTGCTAACTTTGTTAAGACTTTTAGATTAACCAGGTTACAGCTAAGTTAATTATAACCAATTGTTTTTATTTTTCCCATTCATTGCATAAAGTAAACAGTATAAGACTGTTAGGGCTCTTTCACACGAGTGGACTTATCAGCTCAGCTGGGGATCTGTCTGATGATCCCCGCTAAGCAGGCAGATGACAGGTCTGTGTCTGCTATGCTTATGCAGAGCGTCCGTTTACATCCAACTTACATCCAACTTTCATCAGATCTGGTCTGCCAGACAGATGGGGAATGGATCCCCCTATCCGTCTATTTTTAGCAGATAGGATTGAAACAGATATTGGCGGGTGTAAACGGACACATGTACATTTACATCCCGTGCTCCATAGAGGACAATGGATGGTCCGATCGGGTCCGCCTAAAACTTACAGGCAGACCCGATCAATCTGCCCCTGTGAAAGGGGCCTTAAGAACTGAGTAAAACAATTCCTAGATGCATTATGTGATTTTATTCTCACCTTGTCTGCTTTATTCCTGCAGGTATAATGTCTGACCACCAGTTCGGGACCCAGTTCATGTGCAGTGTTGTGGCTTCGCACGTGAGTCACCTTCCAACAACAAATCTCAGTTTTGTATGGATAGCTCCACCTGCAGGGACTGGATGTGTCAATTTCATGTGAGTAAAAAGTGTGCCTTTATGTTGTTTTGTGGAGAGATTATGAAAACTTTAAAGTAGAACTAAAGGCAAAACTTTGTTTTTCATTTTGAATTGAGTAAGGAAGGGTTATAACTCCTGTAAGGTTTGTTTTTGCCATCTGTGTCCCATTGGGGAGATTTCACTTTACTTCCTGTCCTAAAGTGAAGGAATCTCTGGTTGTCACCAGGGTCACCAGAACTAGTGTCCCCATTAGATGATACCTCCACAATTCCTGTTCTGAGGACAACCGAAAATTCGTTTTTTTCTTATACAGTATCTCACAAAAGTGTGTGAACCCCTCACATTTTTTTGTGAAATTGTATTATATCTTTTCAGTGACAACACTGAAGAAATACTCTGCTACAATGTAAAGTAGTGAGTGTACAGCTTTTATAATAGTGTAAATTTGCTGTCTCCTCAAAATAACTCAACACACAGCGATTATTGTCTAAACCTCTGGCAACAAAAGTGAGTACAGCCTTAACCCTCTTGGGCATGGAGTTCATCAGAGCTTTACAAGTTGCCACTGGAGTCTTCTTCTACTCCTCCATGACGACATCACGGAGCTGGTGGATGTTAGAGACCTTACGCTCCTCCACATTCGGTTTGAGTATGCCCCACAGATGCTCAATAGGGTTTAGGTCTGGAGACATGCTTGGCCAGTCCATCACCTTTACCCTCAGCTTCTTTAGCAAGGCAGTGGTCCTCTTGGAGGTATGTTTGGGGTCATTATCATGTTGGAATACTGCCCTGCGGCCCAGTCTCTGAAGGGAGGGGATCATGCTCTGCTTCAGTATGTCACAGTACATGTTGGCATTCATGGTTCCCTCAATGAACTGTAGCTCCCCAGTGTCAGCATCACTCATGCAGCCCCAGACCATGACACTCCCACCAGCATGCTTGACTGTAGGCAAGACACACTTGTCTTTGCACTCCTCACCTGGTTGCCGCCACACACGCTTGACACCATCTGAACCAAATAAGTTTATCTTGGTCTCATCAGAGCCACAGGACATGTTTCCAGTAATCCATGTCCTTAGTCTGTTTGTCTTCAGCAAACTGTTTGGGGGCTTTCTTGTGCATCATCTTTGGAAGCATCATTTTTGGGATGACAGCCATGCAGACCAATTTGATGCAGTGTGCGGCATATGGTCTGAGCACTGACAGGCTGACCCCCACCCCTTCAACCTCTGCAGCAATGCTGGCAGCACTCATACGTCTATTTCCCAAAGACAACCTCTGGATATGACGCTAAGCATGTGCACTCAAATTTTTTGGTCCACCATGGCGAGGTCTGTTCTGAGTGGAACCTGTCCTGTTAAACCGCTGTATGGTCTTGGCAACCATGCTGCATCTCAGTTTCAGGGTCTTGGCAATCTTCGTATAGCCTAGGCCATCTTTATGTAGAGCAACATTTCTTTTTTTCAGATCCTCACAGAGTTCTCTGCCATGAGGTGCCATGTTGAACTTCCAGTGACCAGTATGAGATAGTGAGAGGGATAACACCGAATTTAACACACCTGCTCCTCATTCACACCTGAGACCTTGTAACACTAACGAGTCACATGACACCGGGGAGGGAAAATGGCTAATTGGGTCCAATTTGGACTTTTTTACTTGAGGTGTACTCACTTTTGTTGCCAGCGGTTTAGACATTAATGGCTGTGTGTTGAGTTATTTGAGGGGACAGCACACACTTATACAAGCTGTACAAGCTGTACACTCACTACTTTACATTTTAGCAAAGTGTAATTTCCTCAGTGTTGTCACATGAAAAGACATAATAAAATATTAACAAAAATTTGATGGGTGTACTTACTTTTGTGGGATACTGTACTTAATAGAGAGGGTGAATTTTCTTAAAAGGGTAATTGAGAGCGATAAAAAACATAACAAGTTTCTAATTCAAATAAAAAAAAAAACAAATTGCTTGTAGTTACACTTTAAATCTAAAGTGAGTATTCAGAGAACTGTTGATCGTCTAGATTCTGGCATTCGGTAGATTTCGTCAAAGGGTTTTGGAAATAGAATAATTAATTTATTTCCCTTAAGGTGTATCTGAACTAACATTTAACATTCTTTATGTACTGTCATTTTATTGATTAATTTTTTTCACCATACCAAAAATAAATGATAAACGGGTACAAAAATTTTGAGATCCAGTAATAATGGTAACCGAGATTCAGGGGCATACACTGCTTCATAATTCACATATGATTACTTAGGCCAAGAGAGCCTATACCATGAAGGTGGGTGGGAGTGATAGGTGGAGAACGCCTGGTGCCCAGAGTCCACAAAATTCATAGAAAAGCAGAGTAATTTTGTTTGGCTAAGGCAGTCTTGTGTATGCCAGGAAGTAAATGCTACATAAATCACCTGGCCTTACTCAAGATGGCCACAACTAGAAATCCTAGGGGGTGTTTTTCAAAGGGATTTCTCAACAAAATAAAGCATGGAGACATGGATCGATGGATGTTAAAAATGAATGAAATAGTATTTTTGGGTTGTGTTCTCAGATGCAGAATAGCTCTGCTTTAAGCAAAAGCACAGCAGGGCAGTGCAAAGCTGTCCTAACTGCCATTACAGTAACTGATATTTACACTGCCAATGCCACTATCTGACACACTGGGGTTGATTTACTAAAACTGGAAAGTGCCAAAATTTTGTGCAGCTGTGCATAGAAATCAATCAGCTTCAATGTTTTTTTTTTTTTTTTTTTGCCAAGCTTAATTTAACAAGCTCAAGCGATAAGCTGATTGGCTACTGTGCACAGCTGCACAATATTTAATATTTTCCAGTTTTAGTAAATCAGCCCCCCTGACACCTACTGCCACTAAAACTGACAATAACACTCACTAAACTGAGTAAAGCACTGAACTAAACTTTTTTTTATAGACTTGTCCTTAGCGAGGAGGAATAGATACAATATGACATTTCCTAGCAGAAGTCTATTGTTTCTCTTGTTCACTGAAAAAAGACAACACAGGGAAGGGCTACAAAATTAGTGATCATTGTGATAGCCAATCAGAAGCTATCACATCGATCATGTTATTGGAATCCAGTTCCCCCAGGTCCTGATCGTTAGGAGAGACCCGGGGCCTGTCACTGACAGCCAGGTCTCAGTGCTGGACATTTGAGCTCTCTCCCAGCACAAAAAACGCATATATGTGTTACACGGTCGTAAAGGGGTTAAACCTATATTTTAAAGATGATTGCCTGGGTGGGCTTTTTGAGATACTTGTAATCCTTCCTCTCTTTTTATATACATATTTAAATAAATAATTATAAATTATAAAATTATAAAAATTTACAAAAATACAATACAATGCAGTATCTTTAGTAGAAATAGACTTCCGCAAGCCCAATGCTGTGTTGCACTCTGTATCTGTGTTAATAGAATGTCTTAAAGGGATGTAGTGACCTTATTTCACATAGAAAGGACATGAAACAATGTCTTGCCGAAGCCTTGGCAGATTTTATTCCTGGCAGGCTACAGTAGCATTTTATTGGCCACCTGTGTCTGATGAAGTGCAGACACTTTGCTCTTCTTCCATTCATCTCCCTAGTCAAAGCACAGCAGGGCAAAAAGAAAAAAGATGGTATGTCAAGGACTGAAGTGGTACAGCACAATTTTAGAAGACAACAATATGCACAAAGCAGTGTACATGAAAAGTAGAGAACTTGACCCAAGAACATTGCAAAAAATCTATTGAAAGATGGCTGTGAGGTATGTTAATGGAAAAGATAGTAATGTATGGAAATATTATACTTCTGCATGATACATTGTAGAGCTCTGCGAAAAGTAATTTATATTGTCAATGTTTAAATATTCATGTAGTGTCTTGAGCATTTTTAAACAATTTATTATGAGCTTGAATTATTAAGTAGCTTGGTCAGTCTGTATCACTTATGGGGGTACTCCAAGGAATGTGTTGTCACACAACAGACTTCCCCCTTCAGAGCTGTCTGTGCTACCAATTGCAATCAGACTGTAGTTGACATGTTTCTTCCACTTTGCAGAAAGTTAAAGAAGGCATGTGATTGGTTGCAACGATAGATGCTAGCCTTTCGTTGTCTTCATTTATTTGAGAAGAATGTCTGTAATTTAGATTATAGTTATAGATTCCTATAGTTTAATAGAAGTTTATATAGTAATACAGTCTCTTTCAAGACTGAAAACATCCAGCTAATATTTTAGTTCAATACATATCTGTTTAAAGTGGACCTTCACTCTCTCAATCAACATTGGCGTTTTTTTTTAATCCTTATGGTGTTAGCATTAGTAAATAGCTAGGAAAGTATATCATAGGTACTTGTTTTAAACTTTTTCTTAAATGTTTTTCCGTTACTTCTTGGTTTGCATGCCAAGGCAAATAATGTCATACATCCCAGGAGTCTTCAGGGAGGGAGGGGTTTTCTCAGCTAAGCACACCCTCCTGTCTATATGCATGAGCTAAGGGCAGATGGATTCAAAGATGTAAATGCTACATGACCCATCTGCCCCTACTCAAAATGGCCATAGCCAGAAATGCTAGGAGGGGTTTTTCAAGGCGATTTCTTGGTTTGTGGTTGTAGTGTAGTGTAGTTCCACTTTAAGTTTAGTCATTTTCTTTGTGTTAAATGCCCCAGTACAATCTGGAGTGGAAAAATCATTGTTTAACCCTTTTGCTGCCAGGCCCTGTGCCTTAACTTTTAAACTTAGCTGTCCAGACCATAATTGCAATTTTTCCATTGCTTTTTTATTTTTCCCTTACAGCTTTCAGAGTTTGTTAAAGACCCCCCAAACCATGTATTTTCTGACAGCACATGACCAGTAGAATACAAATAAGCTGCTACTGATTTTTAGGGCACAATGATATTTGCGCAAATGTTTATCAAAACAATATTTTCGCTAAAAATACACTAAAATTATTATTAGCAGATAAAAACAGCTTATTTTACAAAGTTCCTACTAAATATAAACGCTAACCTGTATTGAGTTAATAAATAACCACTGTTTGTAAATTTTAGATCATGCCTTTTTGTGAAATGGTGAAATCGAACATACGCCAAAATGGAAATATCTAAATTTCTCAAAAAATCTAGAGGCTTTCATTGTTCCCTTACAGCTTTCAGAGTTTGCTTAAGACCCCCCCCCCCCGCCCCCAAACCATATATTTTCTGAAAGCACATGAGCTGTAGATTAAAAAGAAGGTGCTACTGATTTTAACACCCTGCAACATTTGTGCAGATGTTTATCAAACTATATATTTGCTAAAAATTCTCGAAATTCTTTTTTAGCAGATATAAACACAGCAAATTTTAGAAAATTACTGCTAAATTCCTACTGAATATAAAAGCTTAACCTGTATTGAGTTAATAAATATCAAATATTTGTAATTTTTTAAATTACGCCTTTTTGTAAAATGTTGAAAACTGAACGTACGCAAAAAATGTAAATAACCACATTTCTCTAAAAATGTGAAGGTTTTCATTGTTCCCTTACAGCTTTCAGAGTTTGTTAAAGACCACCCAAACCATATATTTTCTGAAAGCATAGGACCAGTAGAATAAAAGGAAGGTGCTACTGACTTTTAAGGCCCCACGATATTTGCGCAAATGTTTACCAAATTAATATTTTTGCTAAAAATGCACTAAAATCATTATTAGCAGATAAGAACACAGCAAATTTTACAGAATCCCTGCTAATTTCCTTCTAAATATTAAAGCTAAACCTATATTGAATAAATGAATAACAAATATTTGTACATTTTAAGTTGACTTTTTTTGAGAAATAGTGAAAATCAGACATGCGCAAAAACTTCTCTAAAGTCACTTACAGCTTTCAGAGTTTATAAAAGACCCCCCCCCCCCCAACCATATATTTTCTTAAACCACATGGCCAGTAGAATAAAAGAAGGTGCTACTGAGGCACCACGAACACCATCATTGTCAGTCCGGTGGATGGGGGTAATGTTAGATGCACTAGCAGATCAAGATGGACTTGACTAACATACTAAAGTTGAACTCCAGCTAATGCTTTTTTATGCTGTTAACCTTCCTAGCGGTATTCCCGAATGTGACTCGGGGTAAGATTTTAGCGCCAAAAGCGGTAACCCCGAGTCACACTCGGGGTAGCGCTAAGAAGATCGCTGGATGCTGGAAGAGGTTTTACTTACCTTTTCTCCGGGATCCAGCGAAGACTGCGAGCGGTATGCGGCGGCGGAGCTCTCTCCCGATCGCCTGCGAGCCCCGGCTTCCATCTCCGGCGACGTGACGTCCGCCGGGGGGTGGAACCGGCGGCAAATTCAAATGTTAAATGCACCAAACACACTGATACAGTTCAAAATAAAATAAAATCACATTACATTGCCCCCCAGTGCCCTTTCCTGCAGTTTTACTGTACTTTTTATGTAAATATATGTATATATATATATATATACATATATATATATATATATATATATATATATATATATATATATACATATATATATACACATATACATATATATATATATATATATATATATACACACACATATATATATATATATATTTATATATATGTATATATATATATATATGTGTATATATATATATATATATATACACGTAATTCTTGTGAATGAGCAGCCCAAACCAACTGTATACATTATATATATATACGTATACGTATATATATATATAATATATATATATATAATATATGTATACATAATATATGTATACATACTTATATACATACATATATATATATATATATATATATATATATATATATATATAATAAATGTATACAGTTGGTTTGGGCTGCTCATTCACAAGAATTACATGCAAAATAATGGTACCGCTTTCAGCACCTAAAATCCAAAAGAATCATACCGCAAGGGAGGTTAAATCAAGTTTTTTCTTTTGAGATAAAGGTTTTACATAAGTATTTAAACGCTGACCATTGTAAGCACCTCATCAGTGTTAAATGGCTTGTCTCAACCCTCTAACTGAAACTTTTGCTGAACAGTACAAAATTAAAAAAAAGACAAATTTGGGGTCCTTTCACACAATGCGCCGTCCGAAGAGGTCCGTTCTCTGCTCAGTGGAAGATCGATCCGCGGATCCCCGCTGAGCAGGCAGGTAACAGCTCCGTCTCTGCTCTGTGTGCGGAGATGGAGCTGTCAAATCCCTGCTGTCCTCTATGGGGGAATCGGATGAGAATGGACCGCCTGTCTGTTCTCATCCGATCCCATCCGATCCGATCTGCCGGACGGATGGAAAATAGGGTTTTCATCCGTCTGGATTTCACGGACAGGATTGGATGCGGATAGCAGCGGGTGTCAGCGGAGATGTCTCTGCTGACATCCGCTGCCCCATAGGGATGCATGGAGCATCCGATCAGGTCCGCCTGAAAAACTGACAGGCGGATCTGATCGGATTGTTTGTGTGAAAGGACCCTTACTGGCAAGATGAACAGGTGAAGATAAAGCATAAAACCTTTAAGGAAACGAATGCAGCCACCACATCTAAGAATTGGTAAGCTGCAACATAATAAATATTTTTTGTTTTTGGTTTGAATACCACTTTGAGATGATAATTATTTTACTATGAATTATATGTGATTTATTTACACAAACTGTTTGTGTTTTCTGTAGATATTAAATGCATTGTAGAAACCACTGAACATTAGAGAAAGATGAGAAAAATTAGACCCAGAAATCACACAGCTTGAAAATCTCAAGCTGGGCACAGAATAAAGTACATTATATGTTTTGCAGTAGTGTGGCATTGTGTGCACTGTACTTTTCAAGTGTCAGACCACAAAGCAGATGTACTGATAAAAAGCTGCAACTATTATTATATGAAGAAAGGAGCTGAAGTCTGACACTGACTTGCTTTGCTCTTCAGTGTTGAAAATGTAGCTTTTTCATAGCAAGGGCATTATTGTCCCTTTTTTTAGCTTCTGACATATTTTACTGACATTACAAGGAGTGGGAGAGACAGAAACAGAGACAGAATGTGGGCATTTGTCACATTGTCTGTGAATTTTTACAGAACACAGTTAACAAACATTTCTGCATTAATTACCACCCATTCCTAAATAGCACAATACAAAATCTTTCTGAGACACAGGACCAATTAGCACTTTTTGTATAGAAATGTAGGAAGAAATGAATAACACAGTAGAGAAAGCAATCTGTTATTCCTCTTATTTCACTGTTCAGATCCAAGGTTAATGTTTCTAAAAACCTATAAATCATCATCAGGCTTGAAACCAAAAAGTGTTTTTTTTATAGCGTGCTTTGCTTTTAACGGCATCAATGCTAAGCAGATTATATGATATTTGAAAAAAATATTTAATCTAAAGTAGCACACAGGGTATGATATGTTAGTTAATATTGCCTGAAATATACATATATATATGTTATTATTTTATTTTTTTTAAAGACAGTGGATTTTTCTAATTTTGTTTAGACTTTGAATTAGTCTACCCATAAAACAAGAGGCACAATGTCACTAACCTTTGTAGAACATAGACCTTGAGTATTTCCTTGCACAATAAGCATCTTGTAGTCAATGCCTCAAATGCTTTGTATGTTTTTTTACAGCCCTCTATATACAATATGAATATATATTTAATAAAGATCTGCTCAGCTGTGATGGGGTTATCAAGAGGGTAGTTTTCACATAAAGGAACAAAGATTAAGGCTTCTTTCACACGGCCGCTCTGCTGCTTAAGTCCGCTGCGGGACTTTTTTTTTTTTCACGGAGCGGATGACAATTGTGTCATCCGCTCCGTGTGCCCGCATATCATTCCATCCGTTTGCGGATGATATTCGGACATAATGTAAGTATATGGCATTGCGGATGTCAGCGGATGACACCGCTGACATCCGATTTTTCTTCCTTTCCGTTTTTTACACGGATGAAAAAATAGGGTTCTGTTCCATTCGAAAAAACGGAACAGAACTGAAAGGAGGCAAATCGGATGTCAGCGGATGGTATTCCGCTGACATCCGCAATGCCATTCACTTACATTATGTCCGCAAATCATCCGCAAACGGATGGGATGATTTGCGGACACACGGAGCGGCCGTGTGAAAGGACCCTAAGAGTAACATATATATGCTTAGCAGCTTTTTACTAAATGCGTTTTAGATTCTTCAAAAATACCAGTGGGGATATATTTGTTGTTTAGGGATAAAACTATCAGCTACGTTAAAAATAGCAGAGAAAGGGCTTAGCAGTAAGTTACAAAGTGAAGCTTGCACTATGTTAATTTTGCACCTGGGAATGATAGAGCTTTAATTGTTATGTTACCTTAACTGTTAAAAATTAGTTACCATAAGGTCCATGTCATACCACCTCCACCCTTGAATGCACCAAATGGAGTAGAAACAAAAAAGTGGCTGTGGCAGTTTGGTGGAGCTTGTATGGAAACCATGTGGTTTAATGTTGCTGTCCTTTGAAATGACTCTACATTAGGAAAATCAATTTACCCACATTGATCAAACATGGCTTAGTGACATTGGAATCCTTCTTTAAAGGTTCCTCTTTTAGTTAATTTTCCAATCTACAACAACGGTATAACCTTCCTCACTCAAAATTCCTTAAATATCTCTAAATTAGACACTTTTTCTCTGAGAACTTCTGCCTAGGAGTTGGGATATGTGCCTTGGTGTTTGAGCAGATGTGCAATGATACCTCTAGGGACCAAGGCACTATCTCGTTGATATATAAACAGATTATTGTGTATGATCTTCCTCCCAAGTCATCAGCTACGGTGCAGTGGGAGGCTAATATTTTTGTTTTTTGGAGGCTAAAACGGGCCAGGTCTACTCTGTGGAGGACTGGCTAGACATGTTGTCCAACATGCACAGGGACACTTAGTCTATTGCAGTCAAGGAAGCAGTTGTCAAATTACTTACCTGATGGCACTATACCTCTGTCATGTTACATAAAATGTACCCATCGATACCAGACACCTGTTTTAGAGGATGCATGGACAGGGGTACGCATCTCCACATTTTGTGAAACTGTAAGGACATAAAACCCCTCTGGCAACCAGCCTGCTCCACAGTGGCCCGTAATACAGGGTCTCTTATCACCTTCACTTTTCACATGTGTTTTTTTTTTTCTTGCTGATTTACCTGAGGTCTTGTTCCCATGCCAGAGGTTCGTTCATAACTTGTTTAGTGCTATTCACTGGGCTATAGCCCTAAATTGGAGATCCTCCTCAATTCCCTGGTCTCAGGTAATGCAACACATGGAAGCGATTTGATTAATGGAAAGGATTCACCATACAGTTATGGATACCATGCACATATTCCACCACAAATGGTCAACCTATTATTAGTAATTTATATCTTTAATAACATGTTATACTTTAGCGGCCCTGATATCCATGATTATACAGATGAACCACTAACAGTACTTGATTCATCCTGAATATAGAGCTACTGTTTTTTCTTTGTGAATACTGTATACTTCTGTTTCTCTTTTATCTTTCTTTAAGTTAGTTGTTTTAGTTATTTAGTTTTCAAGATATCCTCTGAGAGGCATTTATTGCTTTAGTAAGTGTTACCCGTAAGTTATGTTTTGAGATTTAATATCGCTCAGATATGATTTGGGTTAATGAGAGTTCTTTGACCATGACTGAAAGCTTTAACACAACAACCGAAATGTATTGGTAAATAGTATGAAAGCCCTAAAAAAACAATCTATCTATTACATATCTATTACATTACAAGAAACATTATAAGGAGAGCTTCAACATCTTGCTAAATATAAACAAGGAAAGAGAAAAGACATAAGACAAACATTTAGATATAAGTGGTACTGTATATTCCATAATTACCATGCTACTGCACATGAGGGCCCCATTCTAGTTTGGTGTTCAAGAGAGTTCTCTCTTCTGTGACTTAAAAGTATATATACCTATCTCTCATAGACTTGCATAGGGCCATCCTGGTGCAGATATCCTACCCCTCTCCTCTCTCCGGGTGTATCTCATCCAGGATTGGACAATTTCCCCATCCCCTAGCTTTGGCATAACTCAGCCCCACGCTAGCACCTCCTCTCTAGGGGAAGGGGGATTAATTATGCCAGGTAACCTTCTCTTGAATGGGGCATTAGGAATGCAAGGTAATATTCTGGGCAAATTGTCCATTCCTGAACAGATGGCCACCTTCTTTGCAATACTAAAGAGAGCGTCTTTGAAGTTGAGGCAGAGATAACAAAGGAAGTGAATCGGCCTGGTCTAAATCATTAGGGGAAAAGGAACTTAATTAAGGTGTTGTCCTTTCTCGCATACAAGTTTACAACAGGTAAATAGTCAGAGCATCTTTAGGGACACACACTTTTAGCCCAACCTAACATTCCTACACTTCAAAAGGAATTGGTAAATTAATTAATTTCTTATACTAAAGCCTGCAAACTGTGTTCACACAAATGGGTACATCTAACTTTATTAAACTATTAGTAAAAAACAAAACCCAATATCTCATACCACTATATATATATATATATATATATATATATATATATATATATATATATATATATATATATATATATATATATATATATATGTATATGTATATGTATGTATGTATATATATATATATATATATATATATATACAAAATAATTCAACACACAGCCATTAATGAATAAACCACTGGCAACAAAATTGGGCTCAATTAGCCATTTCCCCTCCCAGGTGTCATGTGACTCGTTAGTGTTATAAGGTTTCAGGTTTGAATGGGGAGCAGGTGTGTTAAATTTGGTGCTATCGCTCTCACTCTCTCATACTGGTCACTGGAAGTTCAACATGGAACACCTCATAGAAGAACACTCTAAGGATCTGAAAAAAAGAATTGTCGCTCTAAGCTATAATAAGATTGCCAAGACCTTGAAACTGAGCTGTAGCACGGTGGCCAAGACCATACAGCGGTTTAACAGGACAGGTTCCACTCAGAACAGGCCTCGCCATGGTCGACCAAAGAAGTTGAGTGCACATTCTCAGCCTCATATCCAGAGGTTGTCTTTGGGAAATAGACGTATGAGTGCTGCAAGCATTGCTGTAGAGGTTGAAGGGGTGGGGGGTCAGCCTGTCAGTGCTCAGACCATATGCCGCACACTGCATCAAATTGGTCTGCATGGCTGTTATCCTAGAAGGAAGCCTCTTCTAAAGATGATGCACAAGAAAGCCCACAAATAGTTTTCTGAAGACAAGCAGACTAAGGACATGGATTACTGGAACCATGTCCTGTGGCTCTGATGAGACCAAGATAAACGTTTTTGGTTCAGATGGTGTCAAGCGTGTATGGTGGTAACCAGCTGAGGAGTACAAAGACAAGTGTGTCTTGCCTACAGTCAAGCATGGTGGTGGGAGTGTCATGGTCTGGGGCTGAATGAGTGCTGCCGGCACTGGAGAGCTAAAGTTCATTGAGGGAATCATGAATGCCAACATGTGCTGGGACATACTGAAGCAGAGCATGATCCCCTCCCTTCGGAGACTGGGTCACAGGGCAGTATTCTAACATGATAACGAACCCAAACACCTCCAAGACAACCATTGCCTTGCTACAGAAGCTTAGGGTAAAGGTGATGGACTGGCCAAGCATGTCTCCAGACCTAAACCCTATATAGCATCTGTGGGGAATCCTCAAACGTAAGGTGGAAGAGCGCAAGGTCTCTAACATCCACCAGCTCTGTGATGTCATCATGGAGGAGTGGAAGAGGACTCCAGTGGCGACCTGTGAAGCTCTGGTGAACTCCTTGCCCAAGAGGGTTAAGGCAGTGCTGGAAAATTATGTTGGCCACACAAAAATATTGACACTTTGGGCCCAATTTTGACACATTTTTACTTAGGAGTGTACTCACTTTTGTTGCCAGCGGTTTAGACATTAATGGCTGTGTGTTGAGTTATTTTGAGGGAACAGCAAATTTACACTGTTATTCAAGCTGTACACTCACTACTTTACATTGTAGCAAAGTGTCATTTCTTCAGTGTTGTCACATGAAAAGATATAAAAAATATTTACAAAAATGTGAGGGGTGTACCTTCATTTGTTAGATACTGTACATATCTATTTACAGCTGCTAATGGAGATTACACATAAACTCCTCATAAGGCAACAGTAAAACTATTGTGCTATAAGCCTGTACTTACCACTGTATTGACTGCCTCAATGTTGTGAGGTTATTTCTTTTAAACTCCTAATAAAAGCGTTTGTAAGAAAGAAAAAAATCAGATTACCTGGCCTATATATTGATTGGCCATTTCATTGATTGGAAATGGCTTTACATATACGCGGTTGTAAAGCTACTTCTTTGTTTCAACTCCATATTGTTCGGTTGCAGGTTGCAGTAAATGTCTTGAACTCTTTGTTCCCTGTTGCTGCCATGGATTCTGATGAAGCATTAATAGAGAAACACGTTGATCCTGCACACTCATGTTTTGTGAACAGAAGCTGATTATATATCATTTACTGTAATAGCTTTTCAATTTGTCCAGTAGTTCATATCTGTGGTTTTAAAGATAATATGTGCTTTTATTATGTCTTAGATGTATTACTTTTAACACAGGGCTCAACAAATCCCAGGCGCCAGGTCACTGTGGTGACTAGAAATTTCATCCTGACATCTGGGTTTTTTTCAGCCCCATATGCACACCCTCAGGCTCCATTCACATATAGTTGTTCTGAATGCACCATATTCTGCTCTAAATGGAATATCTAGAGTAGGTGTGCATCAGTGTGCTTGTGACATTAACAAGTGGTAAAATGTTTTTCCACTGTACTTTGTTGGAACCTGAATAAAAGTTCCCTGCTGTTCCTTGTGAGTTTCTCTGTACTGTGAATCCCAAGTACCACTCTTGTTTTGGCAGCCTTTTGCATCCATCTTCTGTCTTATACACAGTATCTATGTCTGAAAATTGCCTATTCTGACCTGTGCCTGTCACTTGAATCTGCTTCAATAGCGGTTTCTCTGAGCTCTGCCACTCATACTGCTTTTGCCTTGATTGCCCATCATATTTTTAGCTGCTTCCTATGTGAAAAACCTGAGCGGTTGCAAACTGGGAGTGTCATGCAGCAAAATCCATACCACTGGAAAACACTGGTCACATATCAAAACTTTAAACCTCAGGGGAGCTCATACCTACCACTTGGTCCTCATACCTACCACACAAATTGTCCTCGCATACAGAGATTTGAATTGGTGCCCAGAATATACCAGAAATGTAAAAATAGTGGAGTTTGTCTTTTGAGCCAGAAAAAAAACATAAAATATATTAACAGCTTAATGAGAAACTTGATGGAAGCTAATAAATAATAAAATTGTGTTAAACGTAAAGCTGAATGAACTTTTGGCAGATGTACTGTAAAAGACACACATAAATGCAGACATTAAAACTCTGCAATCATTATTACTTTGTTGGACTAATCATTTTTGCCTTGTTAGTTTTAGCTAGAGTTTTGTTTTAAACCTAAGTTCAAGGAGTAAATTTAAGTTATATTTTTGCTCCAAAAACAACTACTATCACATCCCTTTCTTAGTTTATCATTGAACTAGTAAACTGAAATCTCAGCTTATTTACAGAATGCTTGGAATCTACAAAATGAAAACAAATTTTAAACAGGTAAATCTAATTGCGTAGTTCTAGTTCTTCCACCTGAACTAAAGTGTTTAAAATTTTAACTTTTTTTTTTATTTTTTAAATACCGAAAACAAGAGTTAGTCCCACATTTAATAATACTCAAAAGAAAACTGTTTGGAGTGTTTGCTAATTAGGTACTCCCTTAGTCCCTGAATGGAATCTAAAAATCAGTTATGCTCAGAGTTGTATAAAGTACACCCGAAACCCATACTTGAATAAAAGTACAAGTGCTCGATCAAAAAGTGACTTGAGTAGAAGTGGAAGTGCTCGATCAAAAAGTGACTTGAGTAGAAGTACTAAAGTATTCAACATTTTTTGTACTTAAGTATTGCAAGTAGTTTTTTTTTTTAATTTTTACATTTTGCTACTCAAGTACTGAAAGTAAAAGTACCAGTAGTTTTTAAAAAAAAATTGCTACTCAAGTACTGAAAGTAAAAGTAAAAGTACAAGTACTGTACTGTGTTATGTAGTTATTAAAGAAAGAAGTCAAAAGTTTGTTAAAGTTATTAAAGTTAAAGTTATTAAAGAAAGAAGTCAAAAGAAGTCAAAATTACACATGACATTATACATATTTTTTTGAGCTTCATGAAACCTGCCATCTACTGTTCTGGCAGTGGTAATTTTTATAATTGTAACTATGCAGCACAAAAAAAAAATATCGGAGTAGAAGTATTAAAATCATCGAAAAAATGTAGTGAAGTAAAAGTGGAAGTAGGAGAAAAAAATTCTACTCTAGGAAAGTACAGATACCGCCTTTCAGTACTTAAGTACAGTAGTGAAGTAGTTCTACTTAGTTACTATACATTTCTGGTTATGCTATAAGAAGAGTTCCTTCCTATGGCATACCATAAGGTTGGGTTCACACTAGCTGCGGCAGTAGTTTACAGCAGGGGTCCAGGGCGTCCCTGTTCTCCGTTTCAGGTGCAAATCAGGTATGAAATGTTGCCTGAATTCGGACCTGAAACGGAGCAGAAGATGCACAAGACACTTTTTCAGGGCAGACCACAGCCACCCAAGGAGCTGTGTGAACCGGCTCCATTGAGAGCTGGTCACACTCTCCTGTCATGCACATTGGATGCGGGGAACCTGCATCCAATTCGCATCAGTGGGAACCCAGCCTAAGTGTTTTCTCAAATTACAATCTGGGCGCTCCAGCAAATGGACATCATCCCTTGCATTGGTAACTGGAATCTACCTTTTAAAAACTGTTTTGGAACAAATTTCAGAGAAAATAATGATGTATTTAACTATGAGCATCATCCACCTCTGCACATTTGTGCACTTGTTGCCCCTACACAAATGTACACTTTTGCACTCACCACTACTGCCCCGACAAGCAGAGTATATAAAGCTAAATAAAGGGGGCATGTATTAGACTAATTCACACTAGTGCACTGCAACAGAGCTACAACATGTTTAGACCACTTCCAAACCAAAGTATTTTAATGATAATCTATATATCCATGATTTCACTTGTATTTATAGGGAGAAAACTAATAAAATGGAAAAAACACATAAAAAAATGTATCTTATGAAACATGTTTTTGAACACAATGCTTTAAAAATACACATGAGTTTTCATGACAAAGAGCATATGCATTTTCAAATGCACTTGTGTGAACAGGCCTTTAATATCTCATATGAAAGTATTTACAATTAAAATAATTTAGGACTGAATATTAACCACTAGCCGACCGCTCAAGTTGCTGCTACTGCAGCAGAGGGGCTCGGCTGGGTCCAGCGACGTAGACCTACGTCGCTGGATTCCTGCCTCTCTCGGCGGCGCTCCCACTGTATTCAGACACAGCAGGAGTCGGGCCAGGGTAGGAGAGGTGTGATCACCGCCACTCTTCCCCGACCGTCGGGGAAAGAGTGAGGAAATCTCCTCTGTGAGGGGCAGTGACAGATCACAGGATTCAGCATAGCTGAACCTGTGATCTGTGTCTGTGTCCCACAACCCTTTCCCCCCACACACGTCAGTAATCATGAGGCATACATTTAACCCCTTGATCACCAACAGTTTTAACCCCTTCCCTGCCAGTGCCATTATTACAGTAACAGTGCATATTTATAGCACTGATTACTGTAGTAATGTCACTGGTCCCCCCCAAAAGTGTCAAAAATGTCAGTTAGGGGTCCGATCTGTCCGCCGCAATGTCGCAGTCCCACAAAAAAATCGCAGATTGCCGCCATTACTAGTAAAAAAAAATGTAGCAGAAAACAAATTGGCCTAAAATGTTAAAAAAATTTGATTTGTAAATTTTTTGGGGGGAATGTTATATATCAGAATGTGAAAAATATTGTTTTTTTTTTTTCAAAATTGTCGTTTTTTTTTTTTTTCAAAAATTTAAAATCGCACAGGTGATCAAATGCCACCAAAAGAAAGCTCTATTTGTGGGGGAAAAAAAGGACATAAATTTAATTTGGATACAGCGTCGCACGACCACGCAATTGTTAAAGGAGCGCAGTGCCGAATTGCAAAATATGGCCTGGTCAGGAAGGGGGTAAAATCTTCCGGTCTTAAAGTGGTTAAAAATACGCTCATTTAGAATTTTTTTGTCAAAGACATGTAGCTAAATACATTTTGGCCTAAATATAGGACAAAAACTGAATATATTGAATATTTTTTAACTGTCAAAGTAGAAAATGCTATTTTTTTCTCAAAATTTTCGCTCTTTTTTTATTATTATCGCAAAAAAATGAAAAGCGCAGAGGTGATCAAATACCACCAAAAGAAAGCTCTGTTTGTGGGAAAAAAAGGACGTAAATTTCGATTAGGTACAGGGTTGCATGACTGCGCAATTGTCAGTTAAAGTCGCTCAGTGCCAAGTTGAAAAAAGTGGCCTGGACGTTAAGCAGGAAAATCCTCCGGGGCTAAAGTGGTTAAAATACATACTCCCAGTCCTGACTAGTTCTCATTAAGTACTTGTAAAAAAGAGGCTCATTTTGGTTGCTCGTTTTATGTGTCATAATAGAGGTTTGGCTTAAAATCAAATTGTAGCAATACAGAACTTGCAAGAACATGGATCAGAATTAGCAGGAAAAATGATGCTTCTCATCACTAAAACCATTTGCTCACATTTTATAGGCCTTAATATGCCTTCTGTAGTATGTGATAACAGAGCCAATGGAAGCATCTGCCTAGAAAGAGATTACTTTAATTATGGACTCATTGTCCTATTTCCTGCAAGTGATCCCCAGAGAATATCTTAGTAGTAGACGAGAGGTGTTCGCATTCACATTACGACTCACACTTCAAGCACAGGGAGATTACAGAGTTTAAACAATATGGCTCGAAAAACGCACTCAGCTAGTTAGATCGTGAAAATTATTGTCTTGATTATTTTAACACCTGTCACAGCAATGTTATCTTTGAGAAGAGATATGTTAAAACACAATTTAAAATGTCTATCGTTTTTTTTTTTTTAAACTTTGCTTTGAAACTGTTCAACTCACAAAACAATTTTAATTTAGCAATTCTAACCCCAATCTATTGTGCACAAATGGTGGCAGTAGTTTTCTAGTAAAGGATACAGTGGCCAAAATATGTTTTATTTACTTACTTTGTACATATACCGTCATGGCCAAAAATATTGGCACCCCTGCATTTCTGTCAGATATTGCACCACTTCATCCAGAAAATTGTTGCAATTACAAATGTTTGGGCATTCTCATGTTTGTTTCTTTTGTTTGTATTGGTATGACACAAAAAAGTGGAGAAACAAAAAGCCAAATCTGACACATTTCACGCAAAACTCCAAAAATTGACTGGACAAAATTATTGGCACCTTCTCAAAATTGTTAGAAATAATTGCATTCCAAGTTTGTGATGCTCCTGTAATTTGTAATTAAACTCACCCATATCAATTAATTGCTTGCTGACTGTATATATACAACGGCAAGGCGGCTCTGTCGAGCAGGCTTACGTATTTAGTACGTGATCCTGCGCTTCTAAGTCATGCGCACGCTGCCAACGTCCCATTCTCACTGTGATTAGACAAAGCAGGAGCCGATTGGCAGGTACGGCGGACTCGATGTCTGCCGGCACCTGCCAATGCTTTGGTACACTGGCAGAATGGCCATCTGCCTGTGTAAACAAGGCAGATCGCTGTTCTGTCAGTACAGAGAGCATGGATCCTGTGTCTCTGCTAAGCAGGGGCACTGATCCATGCCTTCTCCTAGTACATGCACCTCTCCCACAGTGGTAAAGCACTGGTCAGGCACACATTTAACCCTTCCATTGCCCCTGATGTTAGCCCCTTCCCAGCCAGTGTCATTAGTACAGTGACAGTGCATATTGTTTAGCACTGATTACTGTATTAATGTCACTGGTCCCAAAAAGTGTCAGTTAGTATGCCAACTGTGCGCTGCAATATCGCAGTGCCCCTATAAGTCGCTGATCGCCGCCATTACTAGTAAAATAAATAAAAATATCCCATAGTTTGTAGACGCTATAAGTTTTGTGCAAACCAATCAATATACGTTTATTGGGATTTTATTTACCACAAATATGTAGCAGAATACATATTGGCCTAAATTGATGAAGAAATTTGATTTTTTTTCAGTTTTTTTTTAATGGATATGTTTTACAGCAGGAAGTAAAAAATATATATATATTTTTTTCAAAATTGTCGGTTTTTGTTTATAGCACAAAAAATAAAAACCGCAGAGGTGATCAAATACCACCAAAAAAAAAGCTCTATTTATGATGGAAAAAGGACAGGAATTTTGTTTAGGTACAGTGCTGCACGACCGCACAATTGTCAGTTAAATTAATTCAGTGCCAACAAATGGCCTTGTCATGAAGGAGGGTAAATCTTCTGGAAGTCAAGTGGTTAACAGGTGCAATATAGAAATTATCTAAAAGAAATGCAGGGGTGTCAATGTTTTTGCCCAAGACTGAATAGGATTGCATCAGGTAATTAGTGATGAGTCAAAGGTACTTAGGTTCGGTTTGGGACAGGCCTGCAGAATGTTACTGAAGTTTGAATGCTGAATCCAAACCCTATTGAAGTCAATGGGAGACCCGAATCCTAAAAATCTGTAACGGACATTTTCCAGGCTAATGGACTACAACAACTGTTCTGGGGAACATAAACCAAAGCAAAAAACACATTTAGGTACATATAATTTGACAGGTAATAGTAAGTTCAATGCTCAAAGTGAAGTGTTTAAAAAATGTAACATTTTTTAACTTGCCTGTGATGTGGTGCATCTGTGAGATGTATACAACCTACTACAACAAAACTGACTTTTACAAAAAAAAAAATGTCGTTTAAATTGCAATTAGGGCCTGGTTCACACTAATGAGACTTCTGATGCAACTTGAGTTGCAAAGAATCACATTATAAGGGAAATCGTATTGTTTTCAATGGGAATCACGCTAATCAATGCGATTCAGAATGGTGCGATTTTGGAAAAGGTTCATGCACTACTTTGATGTTACTTACAGTGCGACTTGCCCCATAAAATATCATCACAGCAAATAATCACACTGTAATTTGCATCAAAGATGTGTGAACTGAGCCTCAATGAAACTCTCAGCTGTTTTATTCTGTTTGTAAGCAAACCATCTCCAGATTCCCTGCAGGTCTGGTTTGGTTTTTAAGGGGAGAACCTTTGCAGAACACAAGAAAACAAAAACAAAGGGCCTTCCCTACAGTGATAGCAGCCTGGCAGACCAGAACCATGCCAGCCCCCACGTCTTAACATGGGGAATGTACCATGTCTATATTTGGTCATTGTCATCACTCAGGAGACCTTGCCCCTTTGTCTACACTCTGCTGTGGGGACACTGCAGGGAGCTGTCATTTGTGACAAGTGAGCAACAGGATTGGACATGCCATTGGGATTTTTATTTTGGCAGGTCAGTGGGTGTTGTTCATCGTTGAGTAGGATGTGCATTACTGGATGATGTGATTGTTGTTGGATATAGATTGTGGGACATTTCTGTGCGGGTTTTCTGGACAGGTCAGAAAGTGTGTATCTTTCCTATTTATAATTTTGTACCTTTTACAGAATGTTGGGGCCAAGCAGTAGTTTTGCAACCGCCCTATTTTAAAAGGGGGCTTTCAGATTCCAATAAGTCCCCTGCCCACATACCCCCACATCAACCAGGCTAGGATAAAAACAAAAGCGGAGCGCCTCTAAGTGTAATCAGTTTAATTAACCAAAATAAAACAGGTGCAAAAACTTACTCACAGAAGAACAAATAAGAATAAGCTCATCGGAATAATGGCATGCCGAGAAGGGGAGCCCGTGTCCAGGTAATGTAACTCCACGATGATAGTGCAGTGACAGTCACTGCACTTTAAAAAAGAGTGCGCACCCCCAGTGAGGCTCCTGCGCATGCTCTGAAATGCATTGTGCGATTGGCTGCCTGATCGGTGACGTCAAGCAGGTGTCTCTGCATGCAAAGTGATTGACGAACAGAGCGGTAACCGGAAGCCGCCGGCCATCCAGCCTGACGAAGCCACGGCATACCACATTTCCTCCCCTGCACTATCATCGTGGAGTTATATCACCTGGACACGGACTCCCCTTCTCGGCATGCCACTATTCAGATGAGCTTATTCTTATTTGTTCTTATGTGAGCAAGTTTTTGCACCTGTTTTATTTTGGTTAATTAAACTGATTACACTTAGAGGCGCTCTGCTTTTGTTTTTATCTTTGCATTACAGAGTTGACTTCTCTCAGCGGCAGAGCTGGTCCTGGGTGTCATCCACTCCTTCCACTTCCTTCATTTTATCTATACCAACCAGTGACTATTCATGAACTTTAATCCCCTTGATGATGCTATGTAGGTATGTGTTATGCGCCGTTTATCTTGTTTGTTTAACCGGGCTAGGGCTTTGGGGAAAAAGGCTTTTGACCTCATTAACATGGGGACAAAGTGCTTTTCCAGGGGGGGTACTCTCCACAAATCAAAGCATATGGCCTGATATGGTGCAGGAGGCCTGCCGCCTCCTCATTTCCTTCCCATCTACTGCATGCCTGGATAAGAGAATAATATGTAATTTGGGGGGAGGAGGGGGTTCTAGACACTGTTTTTTGTGTTTTTATGTGAAGTCCTCCACACTTTTTTTTTTTGTTACACTGTCCCCACCCCTTTGTTTACAATGTCATCACATTTGATGGGGTGCAGATAAGTCACTGGTTGTCAAGACGCTTACAACCTTCTTTACTAAAGGAGTTGATCATTTCCACAAAATAATTTGTGTAAGTGTTCACTTTAGTAAATCTCTCTTTTGAGTCTTAGGCTGTCCATGCATAACTAAATATGTACAGTATATTATACATGTTATGCCTAGGCGGGCAGCCTATGCACACCCTCAGCACCCTATGTGCATTAGCATTATCACTCCTTTGTTTGTGCTGGGATCAGGCTATGCAATTGATATCAGAGTGCTTTCGAAAAGCGTGTCCAGTGCCAGATTATGAAGCAAATGTAAACAAGACCTTAGTGACTTTATGCAAAAACTTTATTAAATTAAACACTAGTCAAAAAAGTAAATAATACTTCCTAGTATTAAATGTGATAGCATGGTAAACTGTGTACGTATGTACAGTAAACCCCCGCTCCATCGCGGTTCAGTTTTTGCGGTCCCGGTATATTGCGTTTTTTTTTTTTGTAATGTTATTTTACTATATAAATCATTAAAAATGAAATATTTTTGTGTTTTCCATAGCTCTTGCTCTGTCTCTCAGTATCTTTTATGTGTTTAAATGAGATTCTATTGTTTTAAAAGTGTGTTTAAAGACCTTAAAATGCTTTTAAAAGTTCAGTGACAGTAAAAAAACATGCCTACAATGCATTTTAATAGGGTTTTTCTATTTCGCTGATTTTCACTTTTCGCGGCTGGGTCCGGAACGTAACCCCCGCAATGGAGGGGGGTTTACTGTATCTTAATCAATATAGGTTTGCTGTCACTATGTATATTGTGTTAGATTTGAAAAAGTCGACAAATCCTAAATAATCCAAGGATAAAGAAATGTGGTAATGTTCTAACAAAACAAAAAGGGACTATGGAACATTGTTTAAGTGTACAATAAATATGGCAGATACCATAGAATAATTCTACCACCAGGTTTTTTTGTACTTTGAAGTATAACGTTTATGATTGTTCACATCAAAAACTTTATCGTTTGTACTCCATAATAAAAATGAATGGTTAGAGCCCTTGTGAGTTTTTTTGCTGTGACTCATGAAGTCAGCCATACATGAATCGAAATCCCCTGCTGAACCCACCAAATTTCGATCCATGTATAGGCAGGCTGACTGTACCTAAGTTGATCCATTGATTACCTTAGGCACAACTAGCTTTCCTTAGTGACTTTGAGACTGTTTGGAGCTGTACAGAGCAGAAAGGTAGGGATATGTATTAATCGCTGGCTCTAAATTGGTATGGCGCTCACAGAGCAGGTTGGGATGGGGAGGATGAGTCACTGCTCAGACTCCATGTTTGTATAGCCTTACCTTATAAGTACTCACTGACTCTGAGTTGGTATGGAGCTATACAATTGTGGCCAAAATTTTGAATAACACAAATATTAATTTTCACAAAGTCTGCTGCCTTAGTGTTTAGGATGGCAATTTGCACATACTCCAGAATGTTATGAAGAGGAATGTTATGAAGCATGATCAGATGAATTACAATTAAATGCAAAGTCCCTCTTTGCCATGAAAATTAACTTAATACCATTAAAAAACATTACCACTGCATTTGTGAAGAAGGCTTCAGGGTGCCCAAGAAAGTCCAGCAAGTGCCAGGACCATCTCCTACAGTTGATTCAGCTGTGGTATCGGGGCACCACCAGTGCAGAGCTTGCTCGGGAATGGCAGCAGGCAGGTGTGAGTGCATCTGCATGCACAGTGAGGTGAATACTTTTGGAGGATACCCTGGTGTCAAGACGGGCAGCAAAGAAGCCACTTCTCTCCATGAAAAACATCAGGGACAGACTGATATTCTACAAAAGGTACAGGGATTGGACTGCTGAGGCCTGGGGTAAAGTAATTTTCTCAGATGAATCCCCTTTTGGATTGTTTGGGGCATCCAGAAATAACCTTGTCCAGAGAAGAAAAGGTGAGCTCTACCATCAGTCCTGTGTTATGCCAACAGTAAAGCATCCTGAGACCATTCATGTGTGTGGTTGCTTCTCAGCCAAGGGAGTGGGCTCACTCATACTTTTGCCTAAGTACACAGCCCTGAATAGGGAATGGTACTAAAACATCCTCTGAGAGCAACATCTCCCAACCATCCAAGAACAGTTTGGTGACGAACAATGCCTTTTCCAGCATGATGGAGCACCTTGCCATAAGGCAAAAGTGATAACAAAGTAGCTTGGAGAACAAAACATTCAAATTTTCGGTCCATGGCCAGGAAACTCCCCAGACCTTAATCCTATTGAAAATTTGTGGTCAATCTTCAAGAGCCTAGTAAACTAAAAAAACCCACAAATTCTGACAAGCTCCAAGCATTGATTTTGCATGAATGGGCTGCCATCAGTTAGGATGTTGCCCAGAAATTGATTGACAGCATGCCAGGGTGAATGGTAGAGGTCTTGAAAAATATAGATCCAGACTGCAAATATTGACTCTTTGCATAAATGTAATGTAATGGTCAATAAAAGCCTTTGACACTTATAAAATACTTGTAATTATACTTCAAAATACCATGGTAATATCTGACAAAAATACTGAAAAAGACTGAGGCATCAGACTTTGTGAAAATTAATATTTGTGTCATTGCCAAAACTTTTGGCCACGGCTGTAACAGGCAGCCAGGAAGGATCATGAGGCATTTCTGTGATTCTAAAGCATACACTAGTAGAATTTCATTTGAAATTTTTCATTTTAAATGTTAGTTCAATTTTCTAATAGTGGGGTCAAATCAATGCTAGTTTTCGATCGCAGTAATGAGAAAGTTACATTTGTTTCTTGAACGCACGAATTTCTAAGGCTACCTATACAATATGCAATTTTCTTTCCTTCAACCATGGGTCGAAGGAAAACAAATTGCTTGATTCCCCCACTAACACAGTCAGCGGTGATGCGGGAATCCCTCACGCTTTTCTATTGTATCCTTACACTGGAATTATTAGATTGACTTCAGTACAATTAGCCTCAAAAAGATGGATCGAAATTCGGCTAATCCCTGCTGAACTTTGATCCATCTATGATTGGCTTAACAGCCAATGTGCTTTTCATTCAAGAAGGTACATTCAGTACAGAATCAAATGTTATTAGTAATGTTTTTGAAGTACTTTTGGACAATATTCATCATGTCATCAAATGTACTGATGAGATTTTTTTGTTTGAATATTCACATGAACATTTATTCAAAAATCTACTAGAGAATGGCCTACTTAAAGAAGAAGTAAACCCTCCTCTTCAAGTTGTACCTATAGGTAAGCCTATGATAAGGCTTACCTATAGGTACTGTAAATATCTCCTAAACATGTACCGTTTAGAAGATATTTACCTTAAATGTAGCCAGTGGCATCAGCGGCCGTTCCTTCAGAGCCCTGTGCCCTGACCGTCGGCTCCCGCGCGCATGCGCGGGAGTGACGTAATCGCGGGTCCATGCATACTAGCTCATTATGTGTTTGTCTTTCAGGTGAACTTTTTGAAAAAAAAAAAATTCTGAGGTTTACAACCTCTTTAAAGTGATATTAACCACTTTACAACCGGAGGATTTTGCTGTCTTCCGTCCAGGCCACTTTTTGCGATTCGGCGCTGTGCGACTTCAACTGACAATTGCGCGGTCGTGCGACGCCGTACCCAAACGAAATTTACGTCCTTTTTTTCCCACAAACAGAGCTTTCTTTTGGTGGTATTTGATCACCTGTGCGATTTTTACTTTTTGCGCTATAAACAAAAAAAGAGCGTTTATTTTGAAAAAATAACAATATTTTTCACATTTTTTTATATGAAATTCCCCCCAAAAAAGATGTAAAAACCAATTTTTTTAAACGTTTTTGGCCAATTTGTTTTATGCTACATATGTTTGGTAAAAAAATCGCAATAAGCGTATTTTGATTGGTTTGCGCAAAAGTTATTGCGTTTACTAACAAAGGGAAAGATTTCTGTCATTTTTGGTGGTTTTTTTTTAACGCGTAATGGCGGCGATCTGCGATTTTTTTTGCGGGACTGCGACATTGCGGCGGACAGACCGGACCCCTGACTGACATTTTTGACACTTTTGGGGGTACCAGTGACATTACTGCAGTAATCAGTGCTATATATATGCACTGTTACTGTAAAAATGACACTGGCAGGGAAGGGGTTAATTTTATTGGAGAGGGAGGGGTTAATGTATGCCTTGTGCTTACTAACGTGTGTGGGGGGAGGTGACTGAGTGAGTCATGGACAGATCGGATGTCCAGCTATGCTGAACAGTCCGATCTGTCACTCCCTGTCACTATGGAGATCCGCCCGCTGTGTTTACACACAGCGGGCGGATCTCCAGACTCGATCCCCGACGATCGCCGCTGCTCCTCCCCTGGCCCGACTCCCGCTGTGAATGAAAACAGCGGGAGCGAGCCTCCGGCGGCGCGCAAGCGCCGCCCAGAAGGGGAGGAGTCCAGTCACGTTAATACTACGTGGCTGGACGATAACGAACCACTCTGCCGCAGTAGTATTACTGTGAGCGGTTGCAGAGTGGTTAAAGGTCTTGTTTTTTTTTGTTTAAAAATAGCAAACATGTTATACTTACTTGCTCTGTGCAGTTGGTTTTGCACAGAGCAGCCCAGATCCTCCTCTTCTCGGGTCCTCCGCTGGTGCTCCTGGCCCCTCCCTCCTGCCGAGTGGCTCTCTCTCCTCATTGGCTCACTGACTTTAATTGAAAGCAGCAGGAGTCAGTGGCCCCCCTTGATGTCTCAGCTAATGAGGAGGACAGTCCTGGACAGCTGAGGCTCTCGTGCAACATTGCTGGATCGAGATGGGGTAAGTATTAGGGGCCTGGGGGGGGGGGTGCTCCACACAGAGGGTTTTTTTCTTTTTATCTTAATGCATTAAGATAAAAACCCTTCCGCCTTTAGAACCAGTTTAAGCTAGTACTAAGCCCCACATGGCAAACTGGTAATGACATGAGTCACCCCACTGACTCTGAGGCCTGATTCCCCTCTGAAGGGTGCACTTAGAGTCATTACCATTTAACTCTATATAATGTGTTAAGATTTAACAATTAGGGTTTTTTTTTTTAACTCACTGCACCTAAAGCACAGGTGTGAACTGGGTCTAAGTCTGTATGGAGCTGTGCAGAGTAGACAGGGAAATTGGTCATTGTTCTGGCTGTCAAGCTTGCAAAACACTGGTAGAATTTTGTTTAAAATTTTTAGTTTTGAAACCATTCGTTTGATTTTCTTATCATTATTGGGGTGAACTTGGTCTTTGCTTTCAACTGTAGTGAGAAGAAAATTTGAAGGAGCGGGATGGAAATTTTTTCTTGAAATACCAAATTTTTAACAACCTATGTAGTTTTTGTTTGTAAAAGTAAATTTTCTCCAAAATCGAATGTTAAAAGCAACAACATTATTAGGGTACTTTAGACTAACATTGCTCAGGTTTATGGTCAGCTTTAGTTAATATGGAACAGCTTTCTTACTCCAGAGAAGTCATGGAGGAGGATGAATCACTGCTCTGAGTCTGAAAGAAGTTGAATAGAGCAAACAGGAATGGAAATGAGTCACCCCTATGACTCCAATTCTGTGTAGAGCAGTCAGAAAAGTTACTCTTCTAACTCTGAGTCTGTATGGAGCTGTACAGAGCAAGAAGGGAGGATGTGAGTCACTTATTGACTTTGATTCTGTGCAGAGCCCTACAAAGCAGGAAGGGAGGGGAGTGAGTCACTCTAAGGCAGGCCATACATGATTCATTTTTTTTTTTCATACTAGCGGGTTGAATGAAAAAAATAAACTGACTCCCCCATCCAAACATTTGATGTGAATGGGGCAATTACTCCCGCTGAGCTATTGTATTCCCTTTCCCCGCTGGCAGAATGCAATGATCAGTGCTGCCCACTATAGCTGGTGACAATGATCATTGGGAAAAACCTGACTGGCTGGTTGTACACATGTTGAGTAGTCCTTGCTGAACCATCTGAATTTTGATCCATATATGGCTGGCAAGTTAATATGGAGCTCTACAGAGCAAGTAGGGAGGGAGCGGAGTCACTCATTTGACTCCAACTCTGAGTAGACCTGTACAGAGCAGGCAGCGAGGGACTAGGAGATGAGTCACTCTTTTGACTCTGGGTCTATATGGAGCTGTACTGAGCAGGCTGGAGGGGAATGAGTCACACCTCTGATTCTAAATCTGTATAGAGCTGTACACAGCAGGTTGGGATGAAGATGAGTTTTCTTTTCCCTACAGAGAAGGCATGGCGGAGGATGAACTAGTACTATGATTTTCAATGGAGCTGTAGGCAGGGAGGGAGTTGAAGATTAATCTTTTTCAAGATGTGCAGGCAGGGAGGGTCTGTATGGTAATGTACACAGAAAACAGGAAGTAGAATATGTCACTCTTTTGGCTCTGGGTCTGTAGAAGCCTGCTGTAGGAGCATGCAGGGAAGTGGAGGGGATGGATACATGTGACTTATTCAACTACATTGTGTGTGTCACTTGAGTTTGAGCTATTGGGTTCTATAAACAGGATTTTGCAGCAAAGCAATTAAAATTAGATAGTAAACATAAAAGGTACCTCAAGCAAAGCCTGCTTGCTGGAAATAGGTAAATTGGAAATATTTATATGCAGTAATTTATAGCAAAGCCTGCTTGCTGGAAATAGGCAAATTGGAAATATTTATATGCAGTAATTTATAGCTACCTGACCAACACATTTTAGATAATCAATTTTTTAGTTATGAATATATTGCATAAAAAAAATATATAAAGAAATGGCATTCATTTTCTTTAAATTACGTTAGTTAAATTTATAGTCATTACAAAAGAACTATAATCTTTGACAAAATAACAATAGACTCTCTGGGGTAGTTTCTGAATCATGATTTTTATGCTGTTAAATTGTTCTTGTTAAAAAAAGTGTGCTGTTAATTGATGTCAAGAGTATTATGATTTAATTAATCATTTTGAGGCAGCATTTTAAAGCAGTTTGTAGAAATCCTCAATGACCTGTCAGTGCTGTCAGTACAAGGTTTTCCAACTTTGTCTTTGTAGTATATAATTAAGTGCAATTTCAAAGCCCAAAAGTGCATATCCTGTTTACCCAAATGCTTGTAAGGTTTGTGTGTAGATATAACTCAGGAGGGAACCGCACATGTCAGTGGAGAAAGCTTTGAGATGGCATTACAACTTTCTAGATAAATTCAACAAAGGTTTCCTGTCATCCACAATAAACAAATGCATTGGGGAACATGTTCATGTAAACAAAATAGAAGACATGCCATGTCACCCCACTGGGAAGCCTAAAATAATTTACTCAATTAGTATATTTTTTTATAAAAATAAAAACATTTTCAGGTTTGACATCAGTTGACTGTACATTTCAGGAGTTGACAGTTCATATGCAATTGAAGTAAAGTGTGTGGTATATGGTAAATTACTTTTGCTAAGGGCTAATTCACAATTTAGCTGTGTTTTGCTGTGAGTTTATATGCATGCATAAATCTGCGTGTTGCAACACGCTTTAATATGTGCATTGCATTATGGTAGCCCATTCATTTTAAATGAGCTGTCAACGTATCATAAAATAGCCAGAAATGGACTTGTACCATTACCTTTTTTTTGGCAGTGCACAACAACACACATGCCATGTGCAGGACATATGTAGTATATTTGTTGCACAAAATACTGCATATTACCAAAAAGCAGAAGTATACTTACCCTTACTAAATAATTATGAAGACTATAGTTATGACTTTGTTTTGTTAGTATACACAAGCAAATCTATACTTACAATAAGGTACTGTGAGAAAAACAAGAAATTTATAAATGCTACCTCCAAATATTTGTGTGCTTACATCTAACATTTTTGTAAATGTAAAAACATATATTTGCTCAATGTGATTTAAGCAAGAATTAAATGCCAAGTTCACATTTAATCAAAAAAATAATAAATGCACATCTTTTTGTAGTTAAAAAAGTGTGGACTTATTATTTTTAAAACAGGAGCCTGCAAAGTATGGCACCCACGATTAGTAGTTCACGGGTGCAATGTCAGGCTCCTGCACACACTGCCTGCAGCTCTGTTGCCCACACTTCTGTATGGGCTGTCGTTTTCTGGGCTGTAGGCAGTTTGATTGAACTGATCAGCAGAGTTGTATAAAGTACTCAAAACCCATACTTGAGTAAAAGTACAAGTGCTCGATCAAAAAGTGACTTGAGTAGAAGTGGAAGTGCTTGATCAAAAAGTGACTTGAGTAGAAGTACTAAAGTATTCAACATTTTTTGTACTTAAGTATTGCAAGTAGTTTTTTTAAAAATTGTGCTACTCAAGTACTGAAAGTAAAAGTACCAGTAGTTTTGAAAAAAAATTGCTACTCAAGTACTGAAAGTAAAAGTACAAGTACTGTGTTATGTAGTTATTAAAGAAAGAAGTCAAAAGTTTGAACATCATATTGTTTTTTTATTATTTCAAATGCAGCTTTTATTTATACATACAGTAGCATTTATTTTGGTATGCGCTGATAATACACATGTTTTGAGCTTCATGAAACTTGCCATCTACTGTTCTGGCAGTGGTAATTTTTATAATAGTAACGAGTAACTATGCAGCACAAAAAAAAAATACTGGAGTAGAAGTATTGAAATCATTGAAAAAATGTAGTGAAGTGGAAGTAGGAGAAAAAAATTCTACTCTAGAAAAGTACAGATACCGCCTTTCAGGACTTAAGTACAGTAGAGAAGTAGTTCTACTTAGTTACTATACATCTCTGCTGATCAGCACGCCCCATGTTCATTCAGAAGACAAGTCCATCTGCCGTGGTGGCGGATGGGACTTGTAGTTTTTTTATTCACAGATTCCTGTGAATAAATGGTGTGCCTGTGTTGGCTGAGACCAGCACAGCCACACTCTTTTTAAAATCTCACACTGTGGGTGGGGGGGGGGGGGGGTCCATCAGTGAGAGGGTGAAGAGCAGAACAAGAACATGTTACACCTTAAATATGGATATAACATGTTCTAAAGGGTGAACTTATTCTTTAAGTCTCTAGGGCAGTGCATATTGTAAGTGAATGACCTCATGAATGCTTTTATACAGTAGTTGTGTGCAACTCCACAAGCATCACATGCATTTGGTAAATAGGGATGAGCGAGTTTCAGGAATATTGCAAGGAAAATTGGGGAGATTTCATTAAAATGTCACCATTCAGGTGAAATGCTTGGATTTAATGGAAAAGACAAAAGTTTGTTTTGGTGGTTGTTAAGGATGCAGTGGTCTTTAAATAGCTCATAAGGGCTATAAATGCACCTTTCAACTATCTTTCTTATCTTTTTCCTATGCCAAAAACAACTCATTAGTCTTAATATATCTTATTTTTTATTTTTTTTTCCAAAGAAAGAAACAAGCAGTGAGAAAAAGTCAAACAATATGAAAGTGACAGTACACAAATATCAACTATATGTCAAAAAAGGGGGGAAAAAACCCTCAAATACAAAGAACACAAAATAAAATAATTGGACTGTCCTAAATACATAAAATAATAACAAGTATAGCAATACCCTGAAAATAACAAAACATTTATCTTTTTTTTCTTTCATGCAAACTTTGCATAAGAAGCTTCACGACTGAAGTTTAGTAAAATCAGCAATTTTGCAGCAAATTAATTTTGCCAAATCACTCTGGTCATTCCTAGTAGTAAATAACATGAGAATACCCTTGGGTTGTTTAGCTTGATTTAGGAGCCCCATTGATGTGAAGGCAAACGCACACGTTCTTTCAATAAATCAGGCTCAAAGAACTAGACAAAAGGAAGTAATTTATTTATTTGTGCACCCTCCCCCAAACCCAACCCTTTTTTCTGTAAGTGTACATGTTGTTTGTATGTATGTACACTATGTTAGCAAAAGATTTGGGATGCCTGCCTTTACATGCACATGAACTTTAATGGCATCCCAGTCTTAGTCTGTAGGGTTCAATATTGAGTTGGCCCACCCTTTGCAGCTATAACAGTGTCAACTGTATTGGGAAGGTGGTCCACAAGGTTTAGAAGTGTGTCTATAGGAATGTTTGAGCATTCTTCCAGAAGCGCATTCGTGATATCAGCCACTGATGTGGACGAGAAGGCCTGACTCGCAGTCTCCACTCTAATTCATCCCAAAGATGTTCTATCGAGTTGAGGTCAGAACTCTGTGCAGGCCGATTGATTCCTCCACCCTAAACTCGCTTATTCATGTCTTTATGGGCCTTGTTTGTGCACTGGTGTGCTGTCATGTGGGAGCAGGAAGGGGCATCCACAAACTGTTCCCAAAAAGTTGGGAGTATGATATTGTCCAAAATGTCTTGGTATGCTGACACCTTAAGAGTTCCCTTCACTGGAACTAAGGGGCCAAGTTCAAATCCTTAAAAACAAACCCACACCTTAACCCCCTCTCCACCAAATGAATTAGACCAGTGCACAAAGCAAGGTCCATAAAGACATGGATGAACGAGTTTGGGGTGGAGGAACTTGACTGGCTTGCACAGAGTCCTGACTTCAACTCAATAGAACACCTTTGGGAAGAATTAGAGCAGAGATTGTGAACCAGGCCTTCTTGTCCACATCAGTGTCTGGCCTCAACCTGATAGAACACCTTTAAGATGAATAAGAGCGCAGACTGCAAGCCGGGCCTTCTCGTCCAACATTGGTGCCTGACCTCACAAATGCGTTTCTGGAAGAATGGTCAAACATTCTCATAGACACACTCCTAAACCTTGTGGACAACTTCCCAGAAGAGTTGAAGCTGTTATAGCTGCAAAGGTGAACTAGTGAACTCAATATTGAACCCTACGGACTAAGACTGGGATGCCAATAAATTTCATGTGCGTGTAAAGGTGGGTGTCCCAATACTTTTGACAATATTGTGTGTATATTTAAAAATTGATCAGTCCTGATGTACTGACTGCCTTTCAAAATGAAAGCCTATCTCCAGCCAAAAATAAATTGTATTGAGTGGGCAAGAGTTACCTGAACCAGGTTTGTATTTCTGTATGTGATTCTATTGTGATCCCCTGCTTTGTGCCCCTTTATAGTTGTCACCAGAACAGTAAGAAACAAATAGCAATTCAAACATTTTTAGAAGTTCTAACCCTTCCCCTAAAAATGTTTTTGTGTTTGTCTCATTTTTTGTTAGAAGGATTTCCCAACTTTCTGTCCTAACAGGAGATGAGAGGAAATCTCTACACAGACCGCAGTAAAAGTTAACACTAGAAATTAACAGCAGCAGTAAAATTAACCGTAAAACATTTTGACTGGAGTTGGGCTTTAATTCTTGAGGCGCAAACAGAACATGTAGCCTACCTGCTCTGTAGTTCAGTTTTTCTTCCCACGCATTGCTATACTGCACTAGTTCACCCACTACATTCTGCTTGCGAAAACTTAAGAAACTTTCTTTCTGTTGCCTTTTGTTCTGTGTACCTGTGCATACACCCCCATTATTTTAGTAGCATGCACCTATACACATCTAGATCCAGAGAGATCTTTACACAAAAGAGGTAGTTCAATCAGCAATACACATTTATTGAATGGGTTACATCATATATATATATATACAAATTACACACTAAACAGTATTTACAACACATTGTTAGTACAGATCTCTTGGCTTTCAATGTTATTTACAAATTACCCACAATAGCCCTATTTACAATACCATGTACGTATTGAGCATGGAGTTAAGTTACCTTTTCACTTCAGGCATGGTGCCTGCAGTGTGTATTCAAACACTAAAGAGAAAAAGCATGTATACATTCTAAGTGTGAGAGGTATAGTCTATCCCCAGTATCTTCATCCTAGTCTGCTTGCCAGAGAGCGATCTCTCTCCTCACCTATATTAATATAGACCCATCTCGCCTTGCTCAGAGCCATTCTGATTGGTGTACCCTATATTTAGCATAACTCAGCCTCTCGATAGCCCTCCTCTCTGGGTGGGCATTAATCATGCTAGGTCGTCTCCTGGGCCAAATTGTCCATCCTTGGACAGCCAACCAACTTCATTACATATCTAAAGAGACAGTCTTTGAAGTAGAGGGCTAGATAAAGGAATGACCTGTCATGGAAGATTATCAATTATTTTCTGGCCCCGTAATGTCTGGGGAAAAGGAACATAATTACGGGGCTGTACTACCGTTTGTTTATCAGTGTAAATAGCAGACCCCTCCTAGGTAGCCCAGGCATGCATTTAAAACATACTTATCCATTTGAAATCAATACTCAATATCTTGAAAAATAAATATTTACATCCATCTATTTACAATTATTATAGGAGATTTATACATAACTCCTCATCCTCACAACACGGTAAGGGAGATTACGCCTAAACTCCTAAGGCAACACTTTCACAGTCTCTCACAAATCTAAACCTTACAAAAAATGTGGATGTTTTTCATAACCAACAACCAGGTTTAAACCTTGAACATTTTAATGTGATTGGTGATGTATGTTGCAGAGAAAGAGGGGGAAATGTTTAGCAAAAATGCTGTAAATCAAGAATGCTTTCAGAAATAGAAGTATTAATAGTTTGTTTTTATCAATTACCAAATTGGAAAGTAAATGAACAGCAGATAAATCCAAATTAAATCAATATTTGGTGTGACCACCCTTTAGCTTTAAAACAGAATCAATTCTTCTAGGTACACTTGCACACAGTTTTTGAAGGAACTTGGCAGGTAAGTTGTTCCAAACATCTTGGAGAACTAAGCACAGATCTTCTGTGGATGTAGGCAGCCTGATACCCTTCTGCCTCTTCATGTAATCCCAGACAGTCTCGATGATGTTGAGATCAGGGTTTTGTGGGGGCAAAATCATCACTTTCAGGACTCCTTTTTCTTCTTTACGCTGAAGATAGTTCCTTAAAAACATTGGCTGTATATTTGGGGTTGTTATCCTGCTGCAGAAAAAAATTGGGGCCAATCACACACCTTCCTAATGGTTTGACATGATGGATAATTATCTGCTTTTTGCAAAATACTGTATGTATGTATACAGTGAATTTATAAAGTAATCAGACCCCTATCACTTTTTTTCAATTTTATTATGTTGGAGCTGGATACTACAGTTTTAAACTGCAAGTTCACCTTTAAATAAAATTTGTAAGGTGACCTTACACTGGATCCCCTCCCCATCCCCCCATCCCCCCACCCCGGTCCCGCTGTACCAGACTGCCGCAAATCCCCTGCTGTCAGACAAAGAAAAAGCCACTTCACTGGTCCAGGGATTTGAAACTTAACCTCATATCCTTACCACTTAGGCAGTACGGACTGCAGGGACTCTGGCCAACACTGCCACATGGACAGTATTGACCAAATATAAACCGTCTAGCCCATACTGTCAGCACTACAAGGAGAGGAGAGAAAGCCACCGGGATTTCAAATATGAAATTAATGAAATATATAAGCTACAGCGCAAGCAACAGCCAAAATGGCAATAATTTGGAATACAAATGTGATTGAAACACACTAAATTAATCAAAATACCCTAAAGTGCTAAAAGTGCATAAAAAATTGAATTGATAAAATATATAAACCCTCATACAAATACTTTTAGTGCTAAAACAATCAGTGTAAAATAAAATAATTGTGACAAGCAAGTGATAAGTGAAAATCCTCCAGTAAAAAATGCTAGAAGTTCATAAAGTTTGTGGCTAGTGGCCAGTGAAGACTCACTGATGCTTCAAAAATAAAGTGCTAATAGTGCAACTTCAATCCATAAACTGATAAGCATGTGGCCAGTCGAAGTTCCTTATCATATCATATGAAAATCATATTTTATCCAGCTGTATCCTAGAATCTGGAGCAGATAAAAATTCTGGGCCCCAATTGACCACATTCCATGCATGATACTTTTTCACTCCCATCTTTATTGGAAAGTGGAGCCACTTCACTGCTCCTCCTTTCAGATGAAACCTTTCTTGACAGGGGAGACCACACTATCCCAGCAGAACTTCGCCAGCGCTCTCCAGCTTGCTGTACTGGCTCCTCCTGAACCCATCTGTCTTGACTCTTGCTTTGCTGACTGGCCTCCTTTGTGTTGCTATGGGCAACAACTTTTGGTGTTGGCCTCTGGTCAGCCTCTCCCCTGGCAATTTGCATGGACTTGCTTTCCTCTTTGGCATTGCTTAATGCTGCCAAATTCCTCTTGCACCAGTCCAGACTGGTGCACACTGGCAAACTCACTGGCCTGTGTGGGACTTGCTTGGGCAACATCCCCTCTATCCATAGCAATCTTTTCCTCATCTCATCAATATTGCTTTCTTTTTGTGTTTTGACCACCCCATCCTTGCAGTAATGCACACAGCGACTTGGAACACAGTTCACAGCCAAACTTTTTCCCTTCCTATCACAGGTAAACACCTACAACTTGTAATGTCTTTTGTCTGGCTGCACTTTCACACACAGCGAACAGTTCCTGGCATGAAGATACCATTTTTGCGAAGACCTGGATTCCATCATCAGTTTGCCCTGCATCTGTCTCCAACAATTTTGAGATTGGGTAGTTAGCCTTCATGGTCAATGCGTTTATACATTGAGTCCATGGCAGACAGGAACTATTTTTAGGGGCTTGGTAGCCCAGTTTATTTAACAGAAAGCAAAAGTTCACAAACATATGACTTCCCTTGCAGGGGATCTTATTCAATTTTAGCAGAAATACACACACTGGAAAATGCAGAGCCATCTGGCTCATACGCTCACTCTGCTTCAACTACAGAATCACACTGCTGCTCTTACCAGTCTCTGACTGTGTTGTCCTGTCCTGGATGCTTGGCTCTCTAGGCTTTAGTTCCTGCGCCCTTCTGCATAGCCCACCTCTGGCCTATGGGTTGGGGTTCTTTTGACATACCGATAGAAGACAACTTGACACCTGGAACTGAGACCTCTGGCTCATGGCTTGGCACTCTGTCCCCTCAATGAGACCTTCTGTCTTCCACACTGGGAGTGGTTTCCAACTGGGAGCCCTAAACTATCCTCAGACCTGAGTATATAATGACCCCGCACACGTGTGCACTCAGCCAGGTTTCAAGTGTCTAGCAAAACCCAGATACAGAATTAAATGCTCCGATCCAGGACTACAGAATCCAGAGAAAGCCAAATACACAGGTTTCTCTGTCCAGAAAAACAGAAAATTGTATACTCCCCTTTCCGTAATTTTTCTTTACTGGTGTAATTTTCCTTTCCTGGTGCATCTTTATGGCAGCATACAATGGGTTGTGGCTCCGCCCCCACAACCTGAGGGGCCTGGTTAATCAAAGACAGACCCGGCTTGCAGCATTCTCTATAACTCTGATCTTTTTGGTGGGAATCTGTGTGCTGCCATGAAGACGCACCAGGAAAGGAAAATTACCGAAAGGTGAGTATACAATTTTCTTTTTCATGGCGCATCTTGGCAGCATACAATGGAAACTAACTTGCCAGGGGAGGGTGCAAGAAAAATTGTGTAATGGTCAGTAGTGTAAGTATGCATTTTCCAAATTTTACTGTCGCCAGCCGGGTTCACCTAATAAAGTGTAATGAAAGTGTCCTAAGAGGACCATATTGCCGACTTTCAAATAGCCTCAGAAGACACTCGGCACTGCTCTATCCACAGACCTGGCACTGCCCTAGTTAAATGTGCTCTTAAGTCCTCCGAAACATGAGGGACTTGTAAAGAGTAGGCTCTTTTAATTGTCTTAACAATCTAGGAGATGACTGTATGTGTTGATTCTGACTGACCCTGCCTTAAGCCATGCTGGAACCAAGCACATATTTCAGCTTTCCTGAATGAAAAGATAGCTGGCAAGCAGGTCATCAGAGTTAGATCAACATCTAGGGGATGTGGTTCTCTCACTTAACCTAGAAAGAGGGTAAATTGATTTCCTAGTTAAAGTGGAAGGAGAAAGATACCCCATGGATAAAGGAAAATAATACCAATTACTTAAGTCCTGGATAGAGGTGGTCATCATCCCTAGGAAAAGAAATACCCCCCTTAGGTATATGGAATATTAAACGGCGACAGCTAACCAAAATGGATAAAATGTAAATGTTTATTTTTACATATAAAAAATGTATTTAGTATATATACATGATTACACATACTAGCTGTGTCATACAAATACAACACATCGCCTTTATAATCCCATATACCTAAGGGGGTATTTATTTTGCCTTATGGATAAAAAGCTGTCTGGGGTTTTAGGACTATTTGGTCCAGGTAAAATGTTAGGCGAGGCTCCTTAAATTCAAAGCCTGCAGCCGACACCCTTTTTACAGAGGTTGTAGCAACCAGAAATATGGTCTTCAGAGTTAGATTGCAGAGTATTTCAAAGAAGAACCCCCACTACAGAGTGTGAGACTTTAAGGGTAACAATAAAATATATAGTTAATGGTATTATTTCTAAAATATTTTTTATTGAAAGCTGTAACATATATATATATCTAGTATCACTGATTCTTAATGATTATACATGGTACAGGGGATCATGACTTGTTCTGGCCATATAAAAAAATGGCTCATACATTGAATTGAAACGATACACAATACAATACAAACATAGTGTTCCTAAAGGAGTAGTACATTATGCAACGCATTTCGATACATGTGTGATAAATGACATAAATCTTCGTCACGGATTTCTGATTCCACTCCTGAAAAAGTACAACATGATATAAGCTTGACAAATTTATATATTATTCTATACAGAGAAAACATTTTTAATGCATCTGTCATTCTTCCCTGGGGGTAATCAGAGAAAGAAAAAGAGAAAAAAAGAGAAAGAAGAAGGAAGAAAAAAAGGGGGGAAAGGAAGAAAACTCCCCCATCCAGCCACCCCACACCCCCGACGTCTCACCACATACCTGACGTCCCACACTTTTCTGTATCCCCTGTGGATATCCTATATATTCATTCTAATGGAAACTAGAGACAGGTATACAGGATTCCTGCTTCTTAGTCCTATAACAATAAATATATCCATCAGCTGAGAATTTGATCTCCTATAGGGAGAGAGAACCAAACCCAGCAAAGTCACACATGAGAAAGGGGGATATAGGGAATCTGAAAAAGAGCTCACCTAATTATTCGTATCCAGATGATCGTTGTTTAAAAACCATACATAAAATGTATATTAAGCATATTATCCCCTCAATTTCCACGCACCAGGAAAAGAGAGAGGAGAAGGAGGGGCCCTTTCATTCATCTTTCATCTGGTATGGGGAGAAGGGTGGAAGAGAGGAATTAATCCTTTAATTCTTTAGATTATATATAAATAAATGAATGATTATGTATAAATGAAACGATAGATTATGTATCGCTTTGTATGCACTCGGTGAGGGATCCCAAATACACCATGAGCCGTCTTTTTATTATTAGTTTTACCTTTTGAAGCACACCTCTGTCAAAAACATTGTTGAAAGAACTATAATATTGACACTTATGGTTGATGTTATGCTATTTACATTAATTTATTCTGTTGAAACCGATATAGAGCTCCGCCTCTCCTCGATGGTAATAGCAAGTCACCCTGGCAAAGTAATCAATGTAAGAGATAGATGCCGAACACTTCCGCCCCGAAAAGTTTTGGCGGAAGTGATGTGGCGAAGTATGAATAAAGATGGGGCGGAAATGATGTCACACAGACATCAAACCCCCCCCCCCCGCTCGACTAGTAGAGAGAAGCGCTGGACACCTCCCGCCCAAGGGTTTGGGCGGAAGTGATGCGAAGAAACTCAGAAGAATGGGGCGGAAGTGATGTCACATGTACATCACGAGATCCCCTGCATTTGCAGACATTCACCTGTTGCTATATAAAGGGACGCCGAGAGACAGACAGGAGAGCTACTCCTCTCCACAAACTGGGAACAACGATCCTTAGTCTGAGATGACTTAAAATGGACAACTAAAAGTAAGTAAGGATGGTCACACCCTTTAAGCGTGGGATTTTCCTATTTGTAATGGGCTTACCCCCTTTATAGGAATCCCTTTTTCTAGCCCTAATAGAGCTGTCTCTATTGTTTGATCCCTTTAGGGATACTAATCACCGGGACATGTTAAATTACAAGATTCTCCACTGACTGGGTGGCCTTTTTTCATTGGACAATCAAAGGCTCTTTAACTGTAAGTTTTCATGAATATACTCCTGAAATGGTGACATTTTTTCCCTCCTTTTGTGGGGAACTATTTACACCAAATTGAAGGCACTTTATTACAATTATACATATACATTTTTCTGGACTACTATAGGAATAACCGATAGGACGGGACAGAATATATGGAAAGCCTCTCTGACTGGGTGGATATTTTCCCTTTGTCAAGTGAGATAACCACGGCGGTTGCCGCTGTAAGTATCAGCATTTCCCAGATATTAACTACATCTTCATATATTAAAAGAAATACTTTCTATACATATGGATGTACATTTCAGTTGATCATAGGGAATTAAATCGCCAAGACTCTAAACAAGGGCCGAAAACTTTTCCTATAGAGTGGGCTTTCTGCTTTTTCCCCTCTTCATTTAAGACCACATAAGGTCCTACAAAATCCCTGGACCCAAATCTAAATGTCAAGGTAGGAAATATTGATATGAACCTGAAATCCATTCATTTATACATAATCTAAAGAATTAAAGGATTAATTCCTCTCTTCCACCCTTCTCCCCATACCAGATGAAAGATGAATGAAAGGGCCCCTCCTTCTCCTCTCTCTTTTCCTGGTGCGTGGAAATTGAGGGGATAATATGCTTAATATACATTTTATGTATGGTTTTTAAACAACGATCATTTGGATACGAATAATTAGGTGAGCTCTTTTTCAGATTCACTATATCCACCATTCTCATGTGTGACTTTGCTGGGTTTGGTTCTCTCTCCCTATAGGAGATCAAATTCTCAGCTGATGGATATATTTATTGTTATAGGACTAAGAAGCAGGAATCCTGTATACTTGTCTCTAGTTTCCATTTGAATGAATATATAGGATATCCACAGGGGATACAGCAAAGTGTGGGACGTCAGGTATGTGGTGAGACGTCGGGCGGTGTGGGGTGGCTATATGGGGGAGTTTTCTTCCTTTTCCCCCCTTTTTTTCTTCCTTCTTCTTTCTCTTTTTTTTCTCTTTTTCTTTCTCTGATTACCCCCAGGGAAGAATCACAGACATATTAAAAATGTTTTCTCTGTATAGAATAATATATAAATTTGTCAAGCTTATATCATGTTGTACTTTTTCAGGAGTGGAATCAGAAATCCCTGACGAAGATTTATGTCATTTATCACACATGTATCGAAACGCGTTGGATAATGTACCACTCCTTTAGGAACACTATGTTTGTATTGTATTGTGTATCGTTTTAATTCAATGTATGAGCCATTTTTTTATATGGCCAGAACAAGTCATGATACCCTGTACCATGTATAATCATTAAGAATCAGTGATACTAGATATATATATGTTACAGCTTTCAATAAAAAATATTTTAGAAATAATACCATTAACTTTATATTTTATTGTTACCCTTAAAGTCCCGCACTCTGTTTTGGGGGTTCTTCTTTGAAACAATTGTTTAGGGATTATGGTAACACATTTCCCTTTAGTTGACTACATACTTCTTATAAGATTGCAGAGTATAGCCACCTCTGTAGGATAGAAATGGGGCCTTGATAGAGCTGAGGACTGTAAGCAAGTCCCACATAGGGAACAATGGTTTCCAGGCAGGTCTATAGCTTCATGAAAGCCTTATAAGAATTGCATCACTAAAGAGTTAAGGACTTCTTAAGCCCATGTAAGTGCCGATAAGGCTGAAATGAAGATATTTGAACCTATGACCCTGTTCAGTCCCAGTTGTAAAAACTGCAGAATATTGGCTAGTTTAGGTGATAAAGAACTCCAGGCATTTGCTGTGAGATCTGCATAATTTAACCATATTCTCTGGTAAGTATTATTCATGGAGAACTCTCTGGCTTGACACAAGGTAGCTACTACCGGCACTGAGCAGCCTTGATGTGGTAGCCTCCACCTCTCAACTTTCATGCCATCAAAAGTAGTCTCTTGGAGCTAGATGGCAAAACTGGCCATGAGAGAGCAGATCTGTCATAACTGGCAGAGGCAGTGGTGACTCAATGCTCAACTGTAGGAAAGAGACACTAGAGCCCCCTAAGCCAAAATAGTATAGTTGCAATTATTGATACAGGAAGTTCCACTGACAGCCTAAGAATTCTACCCTTACACTGCTGTATAGGCACAGTACATCTCTTGTTCCTCTTATAAAAGGAGTGAATGACAGAAGGGCTTTGAACATTACTCTCAGTTTTAGAGCATTTAATACTTTGCCTCATAAGCTGACCATCCCATGACCTTGAGCAGCTCTTTGAAATGCATCCCTCAACCTTTCTGGCTTGGGTCTGATGTAATAATGTTCCATTCGAAAACAACATTTTGTCAGTTACAAGGAAACAAGGATACTCAGGCACTGTTCTCCTGGAAGAGACTTTGTTTCCAAAGCACCTTTGACTTTCTCTATCAGAGGACAGATCTTTCCTTTTTGAAGTTCTACTGAATTTTTCCCATCACTATTGCAGACAGTAAGACCTTTGTGAATGCCCTGGGGGAGGTGTACAGACCAAGGGGGAAGCACTGAAACTGGTAGAGGAATTGAGGATGGATTAGAACAAGTATCTAGGTGTCTGATAAACCTACAGAGCATCCAGTCTCCCAGATTTATCAATAATAGAATTGATTGAAGGTTTTCCATCTTAAACGACTACAACTTTCTGTGATTGTTGAGTTTTTTCAAGTTTAGCACTGGGCACATATTACCTGATTTTTATTTTTGATTTTTTTTTTTGTTAGGAACAGAGGTGAACCTAATCCTCATCTTCCTCTGGGCACTTGGGACCTTCACAATTGCTAATTTTTTATTTAATCCAGCTACAAACTGGACCAGAATTTTACACTTTTCCATCAAATCTGGTAGGCTGGCTGGCTGGAAGATATCAGAAGGTGGACATCCCTTAACCACTTCCCACCCGCCCTTTTACAAAATGACGGCGGGAATGTGGTTCAGTTATCCTGACCCGACATCATATGACGGCGGGCAGTATAATCAGCTGACGCGCGCTCCTGTCTGCGCGCACCACGGCGATCGGGCATGTAGTGTGTCCCTCGGACACAGCGCATACCCGATCAGGGTAAACAGCCAATAAAATTGGCTGTTTACCACGTGATTGGCTGTGTCCAATCACAGCTGGTCACAATCATAACACAGGAGAGCCGTTAGTACTGATCTAAGCTGTTCTCCTCACACACACCGATTGTGTAAGGAGAATAGCAGAGATCAGTGATCAGTGAGTGACATTTCTTAATTTTTAAGGTACAAAGTGCACTACACAGCCCACCCAATAAAGAGAACCTGTCACCTAGTGTCACAGCCCATCCCTGTCATATCTGGATCTGTCAGAACATCTGGATCTGTCAGCACATCTGGATTATCTGTCAGCACATCCAACAGCCCGCCAGTACCCATCAGTACTGCCAGTACCCACCAGTACCCACCAGTACCGCCAGTACCCACCAGTACTGCCAGTACCCATCAGTACCGCCAGTACCCATCAGTACCATCAGTACCGCCAGTATGTCTAAAAGGCTTTTTACAGCAGAGAAGGCATATGAAATGCTAACCATGTCGGATGATGAGACCATTGGGGAGCTCGCATCATCTGATACTGGTTCGGAATATGAGCCAGTAGAGGATAGTGGATCAGACCTTGAATCCGAGGAGGAAACAGTCCCTCCTCCTAAAAGGATAAGGAGAGTAAGCCCAGAAGACCATCCTACAACCAGCAGCACCAACACCGCCACAGCTAGACCCCAAGAAGAGGAGCCCAGTACCAGCACTGGAATAACAAGTGCAACCCGAAGAAGCCGGGCCCAAACCCACCTTCCCGATGCCCTGGCAAACCCCGTATGGTTGCCTGCCAGCTCAGGATCAACTATAATCCCCCCTTTCACCGCTCAGCCAGGTGTGCAGCCCAACACTTCCAATTTTTCCCTATTAGATTTTTTTTATTTGTTTTTTTTCCCAAGATTTGCTGCAGTACATGGTGGACCAAACAAACCTTTATGCAGATCAATTTATTGCCTCCAACCCCAATTCTTCCTACGCGCGTATGTTCTATTGGCGCCGTCTTACACTGGACGAATTTAAAATATTCTTATGGGGGCTTTCTAAGAAGAATGAAGTCCATGCTTACTGGTCCTGCCACCCCATCCACCACATGCCTAATTTTTCCTCTGTCATATCCAGATCACGGTATGACATGATCATGCGCTTCCTCCATTTCAATGACAATGCACAGTGCCCTCCCCGAGATCATCCCAACCACGACAAACTATATAAATTGCGCCCCTCTAATAAATAATTTTTTTTTAAAAATTGCGGAAGTGTATGTCCCAGACAAAAACATCTGTGTGGATGAATCACTTATTAATTTTACTGGCCGGCTGCACTTCAAGCAATACATCCCAAATAAGAGAGCCAGGTATGGGTTGAAAATGAACAAACTTGAGCCACTGGGTATGTCTATGCCTTTCGTGTGTATGAAGGCAAAGACTCCCAGCTCCAGCCCCCCGAATGCCCAACATACATTGGAACCAGTGGGAAAATTGTCTGGGACCTGGCATACCCCCTGTTCAAAAAAGGATACCATCTTTATGTAGACAATTATTACACCAGCCTGCCCCTTTTTCATCACCTGCACCTTGAAAAAACCCTGGCCTGTGGTACCAGCAGAAAAAATAGGAAGGGATTCCCACAAACTTTGGTCCAAAAAAATCTTCAACAGGGGGAAACCGCATTTATGTGGAATGAGGAAGCGTTAGCCATGAAGTGGAGGGACAAGAAAGATGTTTACAAACACCGCAACCATTAGGGCTGTTAACCTGTGGTGTTCGTAAATGGGGAGCAATAATAATGAAGGGCGAGATGATGACCTTGATCAACATTGCCTGGATGTCTGCATCCAAATGGTAAATGTTCTGGCTTTTAGAACGCTCCCTCCATCTTGAGGTACTTTCAGGGCTGTATCCTGTTTGTTCCAGGCAGACTTGACATATTAGCTTTGCATGCAATGACTCTCCACCACAAATGCAGCAACTATTAGGGCTGCTAGCCTGTGATGTTTGTAAACAGGGAGCAGTGATAATGAGTGGTGAGATGATGACCTTGATCAACATTGCCTTGATGTCTGCTCTTAGATGGCGAACTGGACAAATTTAAAATATTTTTGGGCCTTACACTCAATATGGGGCTTTCTAAGAAGAATGAAGTCCATGCTTACTGGTCCTGCCACCCCATCTACCACATGCCTAATTTTTCCTCTGTCATATCCAGATCACGGTATGACATGATCATGCGCTTCCTCCATTTCAATGACAATGCACAGTGCCCTCCCCGAGATCATCCCAACCACGACAAACTATATAAATTGCGCCCCTCTAATAAATTTTTTTTTTTTTAAATTGTGGAAGTGTATGTCCCAGACAAAAACATCTGTGTGGATGAATCACTTATTAATTTTACTGGCCGGCTGCACTTCAAGCAATACATCCCAAATAAGAGAGCCAGGTATGGGTTGAAAATGAACAAACTTGAGCCACTGGGTATGTCTATGCCTTTCGTGTGTATGAAGGCAAAGACTCCCAGCTCCAGCCCCCCGAATGCCCAACATACATTGGAACCAGTGGGAAAATTGTCTGGGACCTGGCATACCCCCTGTTCAAAAAAGGATACCATCTTTATGTAGACAATTATTACACCAGCCTGCCCCTTTTTCATCACCTGTACCTTGAAAAAACCCTGGCCTGTGGTACCAGCAGAAAAATTAGGAAGGGATTCCCACAAACTTTGGTCCAAAAAAATCTTCAACAGGGGGAAACCGCATTTATGTGGAATGAGGAAGCGTTGGCCATGAAGTGGAGGGACAAGAAAGATGTTTACAAACACCGCAACCATTAGGGCTGTTAACCTGTGGTGTTCGTAAATGGGGAGCAATAATAATGATGGGCGAGATGATGACCTTGATCAACATTGCCTGGATGTCTGCATCCAAATGGTAAATGTTCTGGCTTTTAGAACGCTCCCTCCATCTTGAGGTACTTTCAGGGCTGTATCCTGTTTGTTCCAGGCAGACTTGACATATTAGCTTGGCAGGCAATGACTCTCCACCACAAATGCAGCAACTATTAGGGCTGCTAGCCTGTGATGTTTGTAAACAGGGAGCAGTGATAATGAGTGGTGAGATGATGACCTTGATCAACATTGCCTTGATGTCTGCTCTTAGTCCCCGTTCACACTGGGGCGACCTGGTCGCCTCACAGGTCGCCTTCCATAGGGAAGCTGCGGACCCGTTCTAATAGGAGCGACACAAGTCGCTCTGACTTAGAAAAAGGGTCCGGAGCTTCTTTGGGGCGACCCGGAGCGACCGTCATAGACTTCAATGTTATGACCTCGGAGGTCGCCCCTGGGAGTCGGATCGCCCCTATGTGAACGGGGCCTTAGATGGCGACTTGTCTTGACCTTTAGAGGGCTTCCTCCATCTTGAGGTCATTACAGGGCTGTAGATATTTGCTCTCTTTATCTCAGTCTTCACTACTTAACTAATCCCTATACCTTAAAAGCAATGGGTGGTCTGACTGGGCAGCTTTCCCCATTGAAACAGCAAAGCAGCAGACTAAAATTAAAAACAGCATGGCACAGTGATCCCAGAGCAAGCATTGAGAAGGGGATAGGAAGGGCCTAGGTGATTGCTATAAAGAGCACAGTGATCCCAGAGCAACACTGAGGAGATAGGAAAAGCTCAGGTGAATGCCATAAAAAAGAAAAACATACCTGCAAACTATGACCATATAAGCATCCAGCATGCATTAGTAGAGAGCTCCACCATGTGTTGCACAAAAATGCCATAAAACCATTCAAAACTATCACATTTTGCCATTAGAGATATCAGTGCCTGAGCATGCTCAGATCGCCATCTTGGAAAGGGGCTAGCTAGGAAACAGGCCACAAGAGCCGCATCACTTCCTGCCTTTCATACTCAGATTGTACTTGCACTGCTGCAGCCATCTTTGAAATAGTAAATGCCCACAAAAAAGAGAAAAGAGGTGAAAAGCATATGGAAAGCAAAGGGAAAAATGCTGTCACTTACGTCAAAGTTTGTCTAAAGCTTTCTTTGACAGGCCTGCTCCACTAGAATGGGGCTCCAACCATATAGCTTATGTAGAGGCTGTACAGGAAGGATTCCCACCTAGGAGAGACTGAACTATGCCCCCCCCCCCCCAGACCACCAGAATGGGGCTCCAACCATATAGCTCATTTAGAGACTGTACAGGAAGGACTTCCATCCAGGAGAGGCTAAAGCTGACTGGGGCGACAAACGGTAAGGGATACCTCGCGACTCCAGTCCTGACCAATTGAGGACAAAAAGGAGAATGCTGCGAGCCGGGTCTGTCTTTGATTTATAGTTAATCAGTCCTATCAGGTTGTGTGGGCAGAGCCACAACCCATAGTATGCTGCCATGATGCGCCAGGAGAATTTAGTCCGGAACCTCGCTTTTACTATAAATGCGAACTCTGTCTCACATTTTCCTATATTCTCACAGTGACAGAGTCTCGTGATATATATATATATATATATATATATATGTATATATATATATATATATATATATATATATATATATAATTTATTTAATACAAAATACAGTGGTTTGACATTTTTTTTAAAATAAAATGTAAACATCTAATGGGTGTTATTGATTTTATGAAATACATTTTAGGTATGCTGAAAAAAGCACACTAGAACAGATTTGCCTCTAAGAATATGTTAATGTATCTTGTATGAGTAATTGAGGCACTGGTTCCAGTTCCAATTGCAAGTGAATGCCATGCTTTTGGTAAAAGAAATTAAACCATAAACTTATAAAAGAATTGTAAAATAAACTTTTAAAGTATAATGTTTTTGTCTTTACAGATTTATAACACTTCTTGGTTTGCTCTCACTTAAAAAATACTGCTCTTGTTCAACATACGTATATTTTAGTTCCATTAAGAGTAAAAGCACTAGATGGCATTATACATCTCTCTTCCTCTATAAACCTGGACTATCTTGCATTTTCATACAATACAGCCATGGAACGTTGGTTTTAAATAGGAGATTTTTTTCCTGAGTCTTTTTTTTTTTTTTTTTTGTGTGATATACTATACTTTATTAATATATTAGCAAGCCACAAAACACTGCTCTCATACCACTGTTAGCATATTTGTATGCAGACATCTTTGCAAGATTTTTAGAATACTATTATATACCAAACACAATAATTGTATAATTTACTATGGCAAGTAACCTAAGGATTCTAACTTACTGGAAAAGTCAGGGATACTAATTTGTTTCTTACATATTTTAAAAAAGGCGATACAGACCCGTTAAGGAAATTTAATTTTTTCTTTAGCTTTATTGCCTTTGCCTTTCGATTTGTCTTCAGCATTGTTACAGATTAGTGTACTATAAACACCATCATTTGTATATACAGTAGTTACGTGAACCTTTTGTAACCGTTAAAGAGTATTTTCATCAAACAGTAGAGAATATGACTGTTGACAGTCTGTGAAAACCATATACTGTTTAGGGGTCCATTCCACCGACCTGTTGTTTTATTCCAGGTCTCATTGATCAGTGGCTCCCTTTGCATTCATTAAATGTCAAACTAATAGCAAACAAAATCAAAACATAATAATGGACTGTTACCATAACCCTAAAAGTAGATTATAATATGGATGGTTGACCGAGCTTGTAGAAATGGAGGGTCAAATTTTTAAAAATATATACTGCTCTGACAGTAAACTCCTTACTTTTAGTGCATGGCCCTTCTAAACACAAAGGAGTCAATTTACTGAAAGCAAACAAGATGTTCACTTTGCAAGGGAAACTGCACTGGAGTTTTCCCCAGAGCTTTGTGAATGTGGTGTAATTTAACTTTGCATAGAATATCTAATCATATGAAAGGAAAAAAGTTTTGCTTGCTCATGATTGGATGATGGAAGTCAACAGAGGTTCACCTTATTCACAAAGGTCTGGGGATAATTCCTGTACATGTCACAATTTCCTTTGCAAAGTAAACAGTCTGTTTACCTTTAGTAAATCGACGCCTAAATCTGCTCCACGGCTGCTTAGTGTGTGCCATTGGTATCAAAAGAATTGTTGGTAAAGATAAATGTGTCATGTCAGTACAGGGTAGATATGCTATGTACAGTATGTAAAATTAAACAAATAGTCTGGTGCGCTATAAGTATGACCAAAATATGGATGTCTATGTGCATTATGTGCAGATATGGATATCTATATGCATTAAAAACCAATAACGTGATCCAAATGCATATAAATAATAAAGCTCAATAATGATAAATGTTCAAATAAAGTCCACAAATGTCCATAGTGCATAAACAACACAAATGCTTAAGTGAGGATTGGAATGTGAATCCAAACGTGAACCAGGTGATGTTCAGTATTACTGCCAAGTAGAGATGTGCCGGTTTTCGGTAATTCGATATATCGTGGTATTGCATACCCACGGTATTGTTATTGTGACATTTTTAAAATACCGTGTTTATCTGCTCCTCAAGTCTGACTATTGAATTGATACATTTCAGTGAGCTGGATGACTCATTCACTCACTCAGCAGTTCATTCACTCAATAGAAACCGCTCTAGTAATATGATCCTAGAGTGAGAGACTTAGCTCCTCCCTGTAACCAATCAGACGGCACACACCCACATGCTTCTTCCAGGGCTCAGACACAGACAGACAAGCAAGTTTCTGCAGATAGATAGATAGATAAAGATAGATCTAGATAGAAGATATGATATATATATATATATATATATATACATATATATAATATATATAGAGAGAGAGATAGAGAGAGAGAGAGATATAGAGAGAGAGAGAGATATAGAGATATATATATATATATATATATATTATAGATAGATAGAGATATACACACACACACACATACATGCATACATGGGCATAGAAGCATATTATATATATATATATATATATATATATATATATATATATATATATATATATTACAGTATATATATACACACACTCACACACACACACAGGCATAGCAGCCCACATTACATTATTATACAGCCATCAAGCAGTGTCTGGCCTACCTGGTGATGACTGGTCCTGGCGCTCTGATCTGATGGCCTGGTCATTAAGGGGGCAAATCCTTGCAGTCCAGAAGTGGTTAAACCTGCAGGAGGAGCGGTGTTTTTATCTATAAATGACTTTACTATTGCTTTAGGCCTGGTTCACATGTATGCGGGTTGGGGGCCCCCATTTGCACAGGCATAGCAGCCTATTGATTTGAATGGGCTTGAGCTGCTATACCTGCGTTTTTGGCTAAAAGAAAGATGTATGCAGAATTTAAAAAAATGCAGTGGCCATGAAATCCATCCTTCTTTTGCACCATGCGACTTACCTGCAGTTGCTGCACACGCAAACTGTGTTTTTATATGCTGGGCCCACGTATATAAAAAAAAATAAAAAATCGCAGAAAGCTTGCCAGAGCAGGAACTGCAGGTTAGTCGTATGGTGCAAAAAACAGGATGCATATCAAGGCCACTGAATTTAAAAAAAATGCTGCATGCACCTTTTTTCTGCGGAAAATGAGGGCATAGCAGCCCGTTCAAATCAATGGGCTGCTATGCCTGTGAAAATGTTCGCCGCCAACCCGCATACATGTGAACCGCCAACCCACATACATGTGAACCGGGCCTAAAGCAATAGTAAAGGATTTATAAAAAAACAACACCGGTCCTCCTTCAGGTTTAACCACTTCTTGACCACAAGGATTTGCCCCCTTAATGACCAGGCCATCGGATCGGAGCCGAGCACCAGGACCAGTCATCACCAGGTAGGCCAGACACTGCTTGATGGCTTATTTTAGGCCTGGTTCACAGAGTCTGTACTGACTATATAATAATGTGCATAAGTGAACCAAAGTCCCTAAATTCAGCAATGAAATTCAAGTGAGGTAGAAATTTAATAATTTAAATTTAATAATTGAATAACGTGATAATACCATATACCGTGGCAAAACCTTAATCAATTAATCGCAGCATGAAAATCTGATACCGTCACAAGCCTACTGCCAAGTAAAGTGCAAGTGAATCCCTTATCTCCTTACCAGACAGATAAAAGTAAGGTGCAATGAACTCCCCCAGAGTTGATTCTCTGTATGGTGGAATCGATCCCGCACTCTTATTCACCCCGTGATAGATACAGGTATATAAAGCCCCTTACCAGATGAATAATAAAGGACACATGAGTGTATCCCCTTGGGGGACCTTCCTTCCAACTATTGGGGAGTCCTACAAGGGGGACAAGATTTTGGTACCCACACTCCCAGCGAGACCCCAAATTATATATAAAAAAGCCCAGAATTTAAAAGAACTGGTGGTTCCGAAACCGATAGAGGAGCCACTAACCTCAAAGATGTTCCCTGACATGAAGGGTTTCTTTCCGTGTAAAAGTTGCAGAATATGTAAAGATTTAAAAACCATTAGAACTAATAAGTTCTCTTCAACTACCACAGGGAAAGAATACCAAATAAAACATTTTATCTCCTGTCATACCAAAGGAGTAGTGTATCTCCTCCAATGCAGTTGTGGACAACAGTATGTTGGAAGGACCATTCGTACTGCTAGTATACGCATTGGGGAACATTTGGCCAATATCTGTAAAGGCATTACGGGACACAATCTTTCACAGAATTTTGCCAAGTGTCATCATAAAGATCCTACGAATCTCCGAGTGATAGTCATAGAGAAATATGTACCACACTGGCGAGGGGGCAACTTAAAGAGGTCAATATTCATGAGGGAGACCTTCTGGATATATTAACTCAAGTGCTCTCTTGGGACATAATATTGAATGGGACATTAATGCCCACATCAATAATAGTTGAGAAACTATATTTTCCTTGAGCTTTCCTTCTTAAAACAATGTATAACTGTTATTGTTTTATGTCATTTGTAATTTTATAGTTGTTAACACATGCGTTTCCGTAAATTGGGGTACGTATTGTACCTTTAAAGGATATGTGGAGTTGGCAAATTTTTATATCAATTTTCATATGCATTTGTAATCTGATAGTGATTGAATGTATCTAGGTTATATTTAATAGATCTACATTCCATTTATTTATAGCTGTACCTACCCGCATTCACCCATTATGGTGTCACTGCGGGGTTATTAGGAGAAGAAAGATTCTTCCGGTGTCAGCATGGAAATAGATCGTATACCATCAAGAAGTATAATTAATAATTTTAATTTTATTCTTGTTAAATAATTTTAGTTGACTAAAGAATATTAGAGACACAAATCATGGGGTTTTATATGAATATTTATCGTTATCTTTAAATTCGCATTAATATATTGCGGGGCACTGGGAGGCTCGGTTGATGTATTTCCCACCCATATCCGTTTTTTTGTTGCGGACACCGGAAGAATCATGTCTTTAGTCTGCATATATAAAGGCGAAAGTGACGGCGCGGACATCCCTCCTATCTCAGTAGAAGTTCGCTCGGAGGAAACACGTCAGAGAGCAGGCGTGCCGTCACTCACGACATACGTGGTCCGCACTGCAGGCGGCCACGGATAATAAGGGTATCTGGCAACAGGCTTAATCTCAGCTACCATATGTAAGTGCATATTGCTTTTTTATTCAATAAAGTCATTAAGGTAATGCACTATTGGCCGCATATCTCATTTATGGGGATAATCTGTGGAACATCACGGAGAAGCGCAGGAGTCAAAGAAGATTTCTGAGATATCCCGGGTTGGTGTGCTGTTGTCGGTAGAAGGAAGGTCCCCCAAGGGGATACACTCATGTGTCCTTTATTATTCATCTGGTAAGAGGCTTTATATACCCGTCTCTATCACGGGGTGAATAAGAGTACGGGATCGCTTCCACCATACAGAGAATTAACTCTGGGGGAGTTCATTGCACCTTACTTTTATCTGTCTGGTAAGAGGATAACCTTACAGGTGGTGGGATTCACTTGCACTTTACTTGGCAGTAATACTGAGAATCACCTATTTCACGTTTGGATTCACATTCCAATCTTCACTTAAGCATTTGTGTTGTTTATGCACTATAGACTTTTGTGGACTTTATTTGGACATTTATCATTATTAAGCTTTATTATTTATATGCATTTGGATCACGTTATTTGTTTTTTATGCACATAGATATTGTGTTTTCACACATCCATATTTTGGTCATACTTATAGCGCACCAGACTATTTGTTTAATTTTATTTCTCATCCATACCGGGTATTTGGATCTCTGGTTGCAGCTTTAAGTTTCATATCAGTGCACCCTTCACATAATTTTTCATATGTACAGTATGTGTTGCCCTGTCTTTCTTGGATGCAATGGTGGTTGCATTCTTTTTGTGTTAGGCTCCATTCACATCACGTGATTTTGTTGAGCGATATGTGTGTTACCTAGGGCCAGCCCATACACTTGAATGGGCTGCCCTACACATCTTTGTTGCATAAAAAAAAGCTCCTGCTCCTATTCAGGTGACAAATTTCACATGATTTTGAAAGGCATGGTTTGTGGCAATTTCAGTGTGACAATCGTGGCAGAATTGCATCATGTTTGGGGTGAGATTGTGCAGCAATCGCCATGTGATTTGAAATCGCAGGCAGAATCCCTGCATATCTTCTGGCGATTGCAAAATGAGAAGTGTGAAGGGAGCCTTAGTTCTTTTTCATGCCCTGTTTGTTACCATACCTAGCTTACCTAAGTTAACCACTTAACGACCAGCCACGTAGATCTACGTCGGCTGACTTTGAGTGGTTATACCGGGATGATGCCTCTAGCTAGAGGCATCATCCCGGTACCGTTGTTTGAAGCCGACAGTCGGCTTTCCGTCGGTAACGATCGATGCGGCTCGGGAGCCGCTCGATCGTTACCCGGGGGGGGGGAGGGGACGTCCCCCCCCTCCCGCCGCCTTCCGCGGCTTTGCTCGGGGCTCCCGTCCCACCGGGAGCCCCGAGCACCCAGCCGGTGCGTCCGCCGGCTGGATGGAGTCCCGATGAATGCCGGAAACGGCATCGATCGGGTCTCCGATGACGTAACCCGGAGGCGGCGTCCATGACGTCACTTCCGGGTTACTGTGCTGCAAAAGGCGGCAGATTTGAAAAACGGCTGTATGCAAAAATGCAGTTTTCGGCGTTTTGCATACAGGGAAGTGTAGTGGAGGGGTCTAGGGTCTTTTAGACCCTCGATCCCTCCATAAAGTGTACCTGTCACACATATTGGTGTCACAAGGGATGTTTACATTGCTTGTGACAGCAATAAAAGTGATCAGATTTTTTTTTTTAAAAAAAAACTGTAATAAAGTTAAAAAAAAGAAAAAATAAATAGGAAAAAAAAAAAAAAAAAATTTAGCCGCCCCCGTCACCGTTAGCTCGCGCACAAAAAAAAACGTATACGCAAGTCGAGCCGCAAATGAAATCGCTGTTCAAACCACACATGTGAGGTATCGCCGCGATCGCCAGAGCGTGGGCAATAATTTAAAAAAAAGAGCTACACTCTAACTCTAAACTGGTAACCGTTAAATAAATTTAAAGTGTCGCAGATTGAGATCTCTATTGACCGTAGTTTGTCACCATCCCACGGGGGGGCGCAATTTTAAACCGTAACATGTTTGGTATCTATTTTACTTGGCGTGACATCATCTTTCACAATATACAAAAAAAATGGGCTAACTTTACTGTTTAGTATTTTTTAAATGCAGTGAAATGTGATTTTTCAAATTTTTTCCAAAAAAATGGCGTTTTAAAGACCGCTGCGCAAATACCGCGTGACAAAAATTTTTGCAATGACCGACATTTTATTCTCCAGAGTCTTTGCTAAAAAAATATATATAATGTTTGGGGGTTCTAAGTAGTTTTCTAGGAAAAAATACTGGTTTTAACTTGTGAACAAAAAGTGTCCGAAATAGGGCTGGGGGTAAAGTGGTTAAAGCAGAGACTGTTCTGTGATATACTCAAAGCAAAAAAAAATATTGTAGCTATACACAAGGAGATATTTTACATGTTACAATGCAGCCAGGTATTTGTATTATTTACAAACAGTTGCCGAGCACCTTGTGGTTTCAGTATGTTATTTGGCACAAATAACTTTTGCCATGAGGTTGTCCAGGCATTGTTTCAGATCTCTATTTTTTCATATTCATTTTATGTACAGGAAAATGATTTATTATACTTATTGCAATATGATTTTATGCTGCAATGATTTATATTTCAGTCATGCTGGAGCAATTAGGTTCACTTGATGATCATCTATACACTACCTGAAAAGCCTTCTCCTAGCTCTTCTCATATGAAAAAGAAAGAGTAATTTGTTTTCAGTTCCTTTAACAAGATATAATACATTCCTTTAAAGCTGTTTTTCACAACCATGAACTAAAATAGATATTTATGAAATATATGCACACAACTGTTTAAGTACAGTCTGAGGTATTTACCAAGCTGTTTCTGGAGGGGTCGTAATAGATTGTTAAATCATACACACAGTGGGTTTTCTGGCATCATGTTGGATTATTCTAGCGGTAATCCCGCAGAGATACAATATTAACTTCTGATTTTATTCCTTTTTTTCCCCATCATAATTGGTGTGCTGCTGGGATTGGCTCGTCCATTACTTATGAGTTTCCACATTACACATAGCCAGTTCTGTACTTCATTAATGCATTTACAACCTCTTTCTGATCAGATTAGCACTAGGCCATTTTAAAAAGCAGGTATTTCAAAGGAATTGTGTTAATATTTAATATGTAAAATAGCGTGCCTAAAATAAAAATTGTATATTAAAATATTATACATTGTGAAAATTCAATGTTTCTGTCACCTTTCTGTATTTTATTTTTTTGGTGAGGTAGACCAAAGTAAATCAAAAGTGCTAAGAAAAAAAGCATTGCCTTTTTAAAAAAAAAAAAAAAAAAGCTTTATTTCTCATATAAGATTAATAGAGGGAATCAAGAGAATGATTTCTGTATACTTGTGTGGACACCTGTGCATCTGAAATGCTGACTTTTATCTGACATGCATACAGTTGTAAGAGGTTATGAGGTTCACATAGGGATTAGACTCAGGGTTTCGAACAGATTGCAAAAATGACAGAGAGTGCAGGGATCAGTGGGAGAGCTGTAAATAGAACCCATTTAGTGATAAATATTCTTTTAGGTTCTGGATTGAGTAGAAAAAGGTTAGAACCTTTATCAGGTTTTTTTGCAGTATGTTTACTTGCTGGGAATATATACCATTTCAAATGATAAACCACACGGAAGGTTTAGGGTAATACAAATTGTTACCGTGCTTTTCACCAGCTGCCTTATTATTGTGTTTGTAAGACTTCCGATTTGACATAGAGTAAAAAAATTAATATATTTAAATAGTTATCTATAGATACACTTTAAAATTTGTGTATTTCAAAAAGCAAAATTCTTCTACATCTGAACCATACAGACTGGACCACTGAACTCTAGACCATCAGCGGCAAACTCTGGTAGACCGTAAAGTGATACTAAAGTCTCATTTTTTTCTAGTTAAAAATAACAAACATGTCAAACTTATCTGCTTTGAGCAGTAGTTTTGCACAGAGCAGCCCAGATCCTCCTCTTCTCGGGTTCCTCTTCGGTGCTCCTTGCCCCTCCCTCCTGTTGAGTGCCCGTGGGGCAAGCAGCTTGCTATGGGGGTATCCATGCCGAGCCACAGCTCCCTGTGTCCATTTAGAGATGGAGCTGTGGCCCGCCCCACCCCCTTTCTCTCCTCATAGGCTGACTGACTTTGATTGACAGCAGCGGGAGCCAATGGCGCCACACTGCTGTCTCAGCCAATGAGGAGGGGAGTCCCGGGCAGCCGAGACACTCCTGCAACATCACTGGATCTAGATAGGGCTTAGTATTAGGGGGGACTGAGGAGGGCTGTTGCACATTTCTGCCTTTACAACCTCTTTAAACTGCTTAGGCAAGTAAAAGGCTAGCAGGATCTTCATTTGAATAAGGCGTTCAGAACAGAAGAGACTGAACGTAATTATTGAACACCAAGAACAAAATTATACTTTGCAATAGGTAAAGTGGACCTTCAGTGATTTCTCTTTCGTTCATTGACGGACACAGCTCCTGATATTTATAACCATTGGGTTATACTGCCCCTTACAGGAGTAAGACACTAGACAGAAAATAATTCTGGCTACATCCATGGGGGTATACTCCTTCTCTTTGCTAAAGCCACTCAGATTTTTTCTGGCTACTCAGGAGTAAGGACCTATTTCCTTGCTGGGATCTTTGGTCATGGCCCAAATTATTTAAATAGAAAGATTTTTTCTCTTGGATTTTTTTCCTGTGAGATCTACAATCAACTGCTGGACTGGGTGACAGACTAGATAATCTAGATCCAGTGGTCACCCCAGTCTGGCCAGTGAGCGCGCACAGACCACAGCTCCGTGCTAGTTCGGCCGTGACATAGCCCCACTGGACGGGGACTGGCCGAAGGGGTTAAACCCCTTGCAAGGTCGCATATCACCGGGTCTCATCCCGAGTTGCAGCGTTCCACCTGGCCGACAGCCCCCCATTTTGATGGAGAGCGGTTCTGTCTGGAGCGGTTCCTGACTGGTTCTGTCAGGGTGCCAGGAAACCAGACCACATGAAGATGCAAGTAAAATAAAGCAGTTTATTAGAGCAACAACAATGCACAGCATAGTGAGGAGCAAAATCAGTAACAGCCAGGGTCAAGTCCAGAGCGGGTAACCATCCAAGCCGGGATCAAGTCTAGAAGTGGGTAGTCAACCGAGGCCGAGGTCGAATCCAGAGGGGGGTAGTCTGCCGATGCCGGGTCGTCTAACAATGCGGAATCTCCAGGAAAGTTGTCAGCCAAGTCAGGTCAAACACGGAGGAACACAGAGAACAGAAGACTGCTAGCAGTGAGGCACCTTGGAGCACAAACACAAGGGCAAAGGACTGCAAGCACACAGGTGACATATATAGTCAGGTGTGCAACATCATCACTGAGCGACGCCCAGGCAGCAAGCAAGTGATGATGCAAACAGAGTTTATAAAAGACAGCGGTCTGCACATGTCCAAGATGGCTGCCAGCAGGAAGGCAAGGTAAGACATTGACAGGTACCTGGTATGGTGAGTAGCTGTCCCCCCTCTCCCCCTGGAGGGTTTTAGGGTGGACGTAGGTCCCTCCTTGAGACGGTCAGACCCCCGGGTTCCCCTCCTTCCTGCTGGCACCCTCCCCTTGCATAGTCCCTCCTCTTGCCCTCCCTTCAGGCTGGGGCAATTTGGGTGGTCTCCCCACTTTCCTGGGTTGGGGACAGGGAGCTAACTGGCGATGGGGACCGAGGATTGCGCCGCCGTGACCAGATGATTGATTGTGCAGAGGGGGCTCCTGCCAGGGCTATCGTCCTGCCTGGATCTGTCATTGAGGCATGGTCTCCCTCCTGGTTCCCTGTAAGCCTCGTAGTGCTGCAATTTTGTTGAACCCCATGTCTGGTGGCCATTTTCTTGTTGTTTTCCATTGGAAATAGCTAAGGCCATGACAGTGGAGCCCTGTGGGTGGTGATTTCGGCAGTGGGAGCCCCTCCTCATCTCCTGGTGCTGACTCCTGGATTATTTTACTTCCTGATTGCTGCACGTGTAGTGCAGATTCTCCTGGTGGCTGCAGGTACCTGAGTTTGGGGGGAATCGCTTGGTGCCTTGTGCCTTTCAACCAGGTGGTGCTGCCAGCACAGTGGGGGTTGCCCCTTAGCAGTGTTTTACATTTTTTTTGGTGTTCCCCTGGTGACTCATGGAGTCTTTGGTGCACATTTCCCCACCTTATTCCTCTCTCTTAGGCTGCAGGGCCCTCCGGGTCCCAACCATCCATCTGTCCTGGAGTCCCTTGTGTCCCAGGTGGAGGGGCTAGCAAAAAGCACCCCCCGCCTTCCCCTGCCTCATCTGTCTTATCAGATCCTGAATCTGATTCGGCTGCCATGGACGTGGGTCACTCTGCTGGGTCTGCAACCATGCACCAGGAAAAAGCTCTGGTGGATACACTGATTGTATCTGTGCATGAGACCCTGAAGATGGTGGACGTAGCTGAAGCTGCGATGGAGGCGCAGATGCCCTTTGGCACTCACAAGTAATCCAAAGAGGCAAAGGTGTTTCCTGCCTATTTTGACAGAATTGTCCCTAAAGATTGGGGACGACCAATGCGCCCCCCGTGGGGTCCCTAAGTGCTTTACTAGGCATTACCCGTATGAAGAGTCCCTTCTTAAGAAGTGGACGGTGCCACCGTTGGTGGACCCTCCAGTTTCCAGATGAAAAAAGGCAACCATGATTCTGGTGGAAGAGTCCCCGGCCTTTAAGGAACCGGCTGACCTGAAGGCGGAGGCTGTGGCCCACACTATGTACACTCTGGCTGGTTTGGCAATGAGGGCGGTATTCACCATTGCCCTAGTGTTGCAAACTCTGACCTAGTGGGCTAAGCTCCTACACCGTAACCTGGAGGGGAAACAGCTCCCCCTGCCTTTGCTGAGCTGGCGGACCAGCTGGTCCAGGGGCTGCAGTTCATCTGTGATGCCTCTTTAGATGTGGATCCCTTGCTGGCTCAAGTGCTGGCCTGTGGATCAGTCTTCAAAAAAGGCCTTGACTGATCTTCCTTTTCAAAGAGATCGCCTATTTGCAGCTACCCTGGATGACATCACTAAAGGTTTCACAGGGGGGTAGAGTACTTTTGTTCTGTAGGCTACTAAGGGCGAGGAACCTCATCATAGACATGGGCCTTACTTCTCAGCTTATAAGAAGTTTTTACGTCCCTCAGGCTTGACTGACGAGGGCTCAAAGCCTTTCAGGTCCTCTTCTGGAGGATCCAAGCTACCCTGGTCTGGCAAGCCAAGGTCGGGCTTCCCCAGACCCAGGGACAAGGCTCCTTCTGTATGAAGGTGCGTCCTCACCCATATGGGGTGGGGGGACGTCTTCATGGAACTCCTGGGTGCAAGACAAGTGGGTCCACACAGTCATTCGGTCTGGCTACAAGATCGAGTTTCACTCTCTGCCCCAGGCAAGGTTTTTTTCCTTCCAACTTGCAACTGTCCCCAGACCGCTTACAGGGCCTGTTTGGGGCCGTACGGGGTGATTGTCCTGGTTCTGACCTCGGACTGTTTTCAGGGTTTTTACGAAAACCTGTTCACAGTTCACAGGAAAGAAGGCAAAGTGCGTCCAGTCCTGAATCTTAAGGCACTAAACTGCTTTGTGCGGGTACAGAAGTTCAGAATGGAGTCCATTCGAACAGTGGGGACATCCCTGCTTTAGGGGAATTTCCTCGCCTCTATCGATATTAAGGATGACTACCTTCACATTCCAGTATGTGCCAGTCACCAGCATTTTCTCCGCTTTGCTGTGGGAGAGGAGCATTATCAGTTTGTGGCATTACCCTTTGATCTCGCATCTGCTCCTCGGTTCTTCACAAAGGTGTTAGCCCCAGTGCTAGCTTTGCTATGCCAATGGGTGATCGCAGTACTGGGCTACTTAGACAACCTCCTTCTGCGAGCGGAGTCTCCCTCTGCTCTGGTGGAGAACCTTGAAATCACAATACGAACTCTGCGGGAGTTCAGCTGGATTCTTAATTTTCAGAAGTCTGCTCTGTTTCCATCCATAAAGCTGGACTATCTGGGCCTGACTCTGGACTCGGCCTTAGCCAGAGTGCTCCTTCCTCTGGACAAATTCCAGAAATTGCAGGCTGCAATTCGCCTCCTGCTGTCCAACAAATGGTCATCCCTCCAGACTTGCATGCTGGTGCTGGGCCTAATGGTGTCTACCTTCAAGGCAGTTCCATCTGCGCAGTTCCATACAAATTCTGACCAAATGGGACAAGACTCCACAGTTTTTGGACAATCAGATCCGTCTGTGTCGGGGCATGAAGGAGTCCCTGATATGGTGGCTTCATTCTCCTGTGCTTCAGCTGGGAAATTCCTTCCTCCCCTTGTATTGGACAGTGGTCACCACGGATGCCAGCCTGGTCAGTTTGGGAGGTGTCCTGTTCTGCTCAGGGGATCTGGACGCTGGAAGAGTCCAGACTCCCGATCAATGTCTTGGAACTCCGAGCGATCAGACTGTCTCTGACTCATTGGACAGATCGTCTCCAGTGCACATTTAATCGGACAATGCTATGGCCGTGGCTTATGTCAATCACCAAGGGGGCACAAGAAGTGTCCTGGTGGCTCTAGAGGTAGCCGTAATTCTAAGGTGGGCAGAACGGTTCGTTCCAGCCCTCTTTGCCATACTCATTCTCAGGGTGAAAAATTGGCAGGCAGATTACCTCAGTTGGCAGGCGTTTTACCACAGGGAGTAATCCCTTCATCCGGAGGGGTTTCATCAGCTGTGTCTCCGGTGGGGCACCCCCAAGGGGGATCTGTTGGCATCTTGGCTCAACAGAAAGGTGCAGAGGTTTGTGGCCTCGGTCAAGGGATCCTCTGGCGGATGCCACAGACATGCTGGTGGCCCTGTGGGGTCAGTATGGGCTGATTTACGCCTTCCCTCCTTTCAAGCTTCTGCCAAGACTTCTACACAGGATCAAGGCAGAAGGGATTCCGGTCATCTTTGTCGCCTCGGACTTGCCTCGCCAGGCTTGGTACGCCGATCTGGTGCGGCTGGTCACCAACGTTCCATGGCAGCTTCCTCTCAGGAAGGACTGATCTTCCATCTTGCTTTACAGTCGCTGACTTTGACGGCTTAGCTGTTGAACGCCAGGTGCTGATGGATAGGGGTTTATCTGAGTCAGTGATTCCTACACTGTTGAAAGCTAGGAAATCTACCACTAGGAAGATCTTCCATCGTTTGTGGAAGACGTACATTGTGTTGTGTAGGTCTCTTGGGGTTCTTCTTCCCTCCTCGTTTGCTCAGAACTTAACCTTCCTTCAGCGGTGGGGGGGTTGAACAGAAATTGGCCTTGAGTACCATCAAGGGTGAGGTGTCAGCTTTGGTGGTCTACTTCCAACGACCTTTGGCCACACACTCACTGGAGCGGACCTTTCTTCCGGCTGTCCGACATTTGATTCCTCCAGTGCGGGCTCCGTTGCCGCCTTGGGATCTTAATTTAGTGATTTCAGCTCTACAGAAGCCTCCTTTTGAAAATATTCAAAAGATTCCCCTGCTTATGCTGTCCCAGAAGGTGGCCTTTTTATTGGCTAACACCTCTGCACGCAGGGTAATGGAACTGGTGGCGTTATCCTGTCATCACCTTACCTGGTGATTCACAGGGATAAGGTGGTTCTTCGCCCCTGTCCTTCGTTCCTTCCAAAGGTGGTCTCTGATTTTCATTTGTATCCCAGGCCTAAACATCCAAAGGAAATTGCCTTGCATGCCTTGGATGTGGTCCAGGCAATTAAGGTGTACCTGGCAGCTAACAAGTCTTTCAGTCAGACTGTCTCTTTGTGCTCACGGATGGACCTCAAAAAGAGTTGTCTGTTTCCTCTGTGACTATAGATGGATCAGAAAGACCGTGGTTCAGGCCTATTCCATCAGGAGTCAGGTTCCTCCTTTCCCTGTCAAGGTGCACTCAACTAGGGTGCTTAGTGCCTCCTGGGCTTTCCATCATCAGGAATAAGTGACGCAGGTTTGCAAGGCAGCCACCTGGTCGACGGTGCTCACTTATACAAAGTGTTATAAAGTGCATGTGTTGGCATCTGGAGTGACAACTTTTCCGTCTCTCTCCCCTCCCCCTTCCCCTCTTTGGGGTGACCTCGGCTCCTACCCGCCTCAGCCCCGGGTCAGACAGTCACTTTTGGGTTAGTTCCAGCTCCTCCTAATGACTCTGGGTAATTTCGTATTTTTTGTAAGTAACTGACAACTTTTCATATTTATATTTATTTGGAGCAATTTGTTTTCCTGTTTTCTTTAGGATTATTCTGTATTCTGATACTTATGTATATTTACAGGTATTGGTTTTTAATATCTCCTGATGAGTGGCCTATGAGCCACGAAACGCGTCGAGCTTACGCTTTGAAGAGTTATCATTATTTGGAGACTGACGAAACGTTTTATGATATACCGTACAATATTTATGATATGGTTATTACCTTGATATGTGTATATATATGAATTTTAGTGATTCTTATGTCTTGTTCTCCTTTAATTTATGTCTATGTTTATTACTGATATCTGCATTGTACATCCTTATGTGTATCATGAAATGGCTAATAAATGTATATTTGATGATGACTGTATATTCTCTTGATATTGAGTACAGTGACTGATCTCACTCAAAGTCCCACAACCCATGCCTTACTCTTTCTCTTGACGCTCTTGATGCTTCTTCTGGCCGCAAAGTTTTTGCAGGCTGCTGTTTAAGAGGACCTGACCCTCTTTGGAGGTGTGTTGTTTTTTCAGGTGGGCTCCAGTTGTTTAGTTTAGCTCCTGTTGCCTGGTTGGCTAATGTTTAGCCTTGGGAATTTTTTTGTTGTTCCCAGCCCTCATGTTTAACACTGCTTTGGGATGTCCCAATGGTTATGAATATCAGGATCTGTGTCCCTCAATGAGGGACACAGATAGAGAAACGAAAGAGAAAATGGGATTTTTGACTTACTGTAAAATCCATTTCTCTGATGTTCATTGATGGACAAAGCACCCACCCCTCTGTGGAGTTATAATTCTCCTGACATTGCTTGTAACAAAACTGAGTGGCTATAGCAGAGAGAGAGGGAGTATACCCCCTGGGACTGCCCATGGGTGTAGCCAGAGTTCTTTTGGCCATCCGGGACTCTCCCTCCTAATTGGCTGTGCCACTGGCTTCCACGGCTGTCAATCAAAGTCAGTTAGCCAAACTGTAGGTCCGTGTCTGAATAGACACACAGAGCTGCAGCTTGGTTTGGGTGCCCCCATAGCAAGTTTCTTGCTGTGGGGGCACTCGATAGGAGGGAGGGGCCAGGAGCAACAATAAGGGACCCGAGAAGAGGATCCAGGCTGTGTTGTGCAAAACCAACTGCACATAGGAGGTAAGTATAACATGTTTGTTATTTTTTTTTTTTTTTTATGAGACTTTACAATCACTTTAAATCTTCTGCCCTTGTTGTTTTAACCACGTAGGACCAAGCCTATTTCTGACACATGTTGTTTACAAGTTAAAATCAGTATTTTTAGCTAGAAAATTACTTAGAACCCCCAAACATTATATATACAGTGGCGATCGAAAGTTTGGGCACCCCAGGTAAAAATTTGTATTAATGTGCATAAAGAAGCCAAGGAAAGATGGAAACATCTCCAAAAGGCATCAAATTACACATTAGACATTCTTATAATATGTCAACAAAAGTTAGATTTTATTTCCTTCATTTACACTTTCAAAATTACAGAAAACAAAAAAAGGCGTCTGCAAAAGTTTGGGCACCCTGCAGAATTTATAGCATGCACTGCCCCCTTTACAAGTCTGAGACCTGCCAGTGTCATGTATTGTTCTCAATCATCGTCTGGGAAGACCAGGTGATGTCAATCTCAAAGGTTTTAAATGCCCAGACTCATCTGACCTTGCCCCAACAATCAGCACAATGGGATCTTCTAAGCAGTTGTCTAGAAAACTGAAACTGAAAATAGTTGATGCTCACAAAGCTGGAGAAGGCTATAAGAAGATAGCAAAGCGTTTTCAGATGTCAATATCCTCTGTTCGGAATGTAATTAAGAAATGGCAGTCATCAGGAACAGTGGAAGTTAAAGCAAGATCTGGAAGACCAAGAAAAATATCAGACAGAACAGCTCGCAGGATTGTGAGAAAAACAATTCAAAACCCACGTTTGACTGCACGATCCCTCCAGAAAGATCTGGCAAACACTGGATGGAGTTGTGGTACACTATTCCACTATAAAGAGATACTTGTACAAATATGGTCTTCATGGAAGAGTCATCAGAAGAAAACCTCTTCTACGTCCTCACCACAAAAATCAGCGTTTGAACTTTGCAAATGAACATATAGACAAGCCTGATGCATTTTGGAAACAAGTTCTATGGACCGATGAGGTTAAACCTGAACTTTTTGGCCGGAATGAGCAAAGGTATGTTTGGAGAAGAAGGGGCACAGAATTTAATGAAAAGAACCTCTGTCCAACTGTTAAGCATGGGGGTGGATCAATCATGCTTTGGGGTTGTATTGCAGCCAGTGGCACAGGGAACATCTCACGAGTAGAAGGAAAAATGGATTCAATAAAATTTCAGCAAATTTTGGATGGTAACTTGATGCCATCTGTGAAAAAGCTGAAGTTAAAGAGAGGATGGCTTCTACAAATGGATAATTATCCTAAACACACCTTGAAATCCATGGGGGATTACATCAAGAGGCGTAAACTGAAGGTTTTGCCGTGGCCTTCACAATCTCCTGACCTCAACATAATTGAAAATCTATAGATAGATCTTAAAAGAGCAGTGCGTGACAGACAGCCCAGAAATCTCAAAGAATTGGAAGACTTTTGTAAGGAAGAATGGGCAAAGATACCTCAAACAAGAATTGAAAGACTCTTGGCTGGCTACAAAAAAAGTTTACAAGCTGTGATACTTGCCAAAGGGGGCAGTACAAGATATTAACTCTGCAGGGTGCCCAAACTTTTGCAGACGCCATTTTTTTGTTTTCTGTTATTTTGAAAGTGTAAATGATGGAAATAAAATCTAACTTTTGTTGACATATTATAAGAATGTCTAATCTGTAATTTGATGCCTTTTGGAGATTTTTCCATCTTTCCTTGGCTTCTTTATGCACATTAATACAAATTTTTACCTGGGGTGCCCAAACTTTCGATCACCACTGTATACATTTTTTAGCAAAGGCTCTGGAGAAAAAAATGGCGGTCAATGCAGTTATTTTTGTCACGCGGTATTTGCGCAGCGGTCTTTCAAACGCAATTTTTTTGGGGAAAGATACATTTCACTGCATTTAAAAGTTAGTTTTTTAAAGTTAGCCTAATTTTTTGTATATTGTGAAAGATGATGTCACGCCGAGCAAATGGATACCTAACATGTTACAGTTTTAAATTGCGCACACTCGTGGAATGGCGACAAACTACTGTACCTAATAGTCTCCGTAGGTGATGCTTTAACATTTTTTAACAGTTAAAAGTTACAGCTTAGGTCTTTTTTAGAATTATTGCTCTCGCTGTAGCGATCGTTGCGATACAGCACGTGTGATTTTAACACCTTTTTCATTTGCGGGTGCAACTTACGTATGCATTCTCTTTCATGCGTGAGCTCACGTCGACAGGGGCACTTTAAAAATGTTTTATTTATTTTTGTCAGGTACTGTGTTTCAAAATTTCAATTCACTCTTTATATTCTAAGTTTAAATATTACATGTAATATAAGTATTCAGCCTTTCCTTTTTCAGGCCAGTGATTTATATCGACTGTAGTGTTATACATACTGCCTCAAATTCTGTGTTTGATTTGAAACATCAATATCTTTAAATGAATTACCTGCCAGCACTTGGTAATACTTGCTTTGATAAGAAAGGAGCTGAGAACATAAATTTAGATTTATGTTTAATTCATAAGGTGTATTACTGTCTTGAGTAGGTGGAAGTTAGGTTAAGAGGTGCCATAAATACGTTTTACTGCTCCTTGTGTGATTAAACAATGGTTTTATTCATGTGAATGCAGCTGAAGGCATTTGGTTTTGGAATACAGTAAATGGAAAAAAAATACATTTGGATAGGGTGCCTGCAGCAGGTAGACATACTAGATGTGGTGGTGAATCTTTTGTATCAGGTAAAGTTGGCTTGACATTGCTACTTTGTTAGCATTTATTTGCTTTGTTAAAAGAGAAGAATTTACTTTATAAAAAAAAAATGTATACTCATCTAGGTGGATGCAGCATCATTCTGAAAACGTGTGACGGGAGTGCAGATCAAACTTCAGTCCTTCTGAACTTCAGTCCTTTAATCAATAGAGCAAGAATAGCCAAAAAAGCTTTGGCTTTTCATCTTCTTTAATCTTTTCACACTTTTGATGGACAATTTTGTAAATTGATAACTCAACGCATCACACTAAATGTTCTTTTTCACACAAGAGCAGGGTGCAGGCCAAGTGCTTAGAATGAGGACACTCATAAATGGTCTTCCTACTTGTTGATTAATCTTTAGCAGCCTCTGCTGTTGCTACTAGCACTGCTGGCTTTGCTGGAGTTGAGGCAAGAAAAGATGGCAGAGGGATGTAGAAAAAAAACACAATAAATTTGAATGTGCTTGAGTGTCAAGGTCTTACCTTGCTCTCCTGTTGGCAGCCATCTTGGACATGTGCAGACTGCTGCCTCTTATAAACTCTGATTGCATCATCACTTGCCTGCTGCCTGGGTGTCGCACAGTGATGATGCTGCACACCTGATTATATCTATCACCTGATGAGTTGCAGTCCTTTGCCCTTGTGTTTGTGTTGTGCTCAAAGGTGCATCTCTGCTACCAGTCTTCTGTTCTCTGTGTTCCTCCGTGTATGATCTGGCTTGGCTGATGACTCTCCTGGCTTTCGACCCCGCATCGGCAGACGACCCGGCATCAGCACATGACCCGGCATTGGCAGACTACCCGCTTCTGGACTCGACCCCGCTTGGATGACTATCCGCTTCTGGACTTGAACCCAGCTTGGATGAATAACCCACTTCTGGACTTGACCCTGGCTTGTTCCTGCACTCATTTCCTCACTGTGCATTTACTGTTGTTTGCTCCAATAAACCGCTTTATTTTACCTGCATCCCATTTGGTCTGGTTTCCTGGCACCCTGACATTGAGTGATTGAGTGTTTGATTAAGGGCTCTTGCATATGGCTGAAATTTACAGTGCACGGGCATACAGTGAAGTAAAATATGGCTGTAGTTGTGGCACTCAGGAACCACAGCTGCAGCATATTTTTGCCCACAGGAATGCATCACAGAAAACAAACTGGGTTTAATTATTTTTCAAAATGTAAATATTTATGTTTTATAAAATATGGCTGTACACATCCATGACTAAATGTGGTGGTGCCAGTTATGTACCTACAGGTGCACATTGCTTTTTGGTAGTGCATTCCTGTGGGTAAAAAGTTGTTGCTGCTGTGTCTCCAGGACACCACAACTTAGGTTTGCCACCTCATGCCTTTAAACCAGGACACGCACTAATTACACCGGTTCTGTTGCTGATTAAGGTGGTAATTAAACTTACTTGGTGCCTTATGTGCATTATATCAGCCTCAGAACCTGTGTAATTAATATGTGTCCTGGATTAAAAGGATGAGGTGGCAACCCTACCACAACTACAGCTGTATTTTACTCTGTACGTCTATACACTCTAAGCTACAGCCGCATGAAAGAGCCCTTACTATAGGAAACTAAAAATGTGTGCCTGTGTGCTTTTATATAAAAAAATATATACAGTATGTATTTTTGGAAGTGCTCAAATGTACTACTGGAAGAACACAGACCCCCTCACCAAAATCTTCTTTTTTGGGGCTTTCTTGCCCTCTTTTAAGAACTGTTCACAAAAACACAAAAGGCTTATCCAGAAGTTCTACTCTGGCTGTCAGGCTTAGAATATTGTCACTATCCTCCACACAGAACTCTCTAGCTGCTCCCTTGCAACCACACAGACTCCTGGGGAGGGTTGAGCCATGAATTACTGCAAATACCCAACTAATAAGACCCCTTTCACATGGGCGGTGCGCCCGATGGGCTCAGTTTTGCTCAGCGGAGATCGATCCCTGCTGAGTAGGCGGATGACAGAGACGGAGCTGTCAGAACCACGCTCTCCTCTCCTCTCATCTGATCTTATCCGATCTGATCCTTCAGATGGATGGAAAATAGGGTTTCCATCCATCTAGATTTCATGGACAGGATCGGATCAGATAGCAGTGGGTGTCAGCGGACAATGTACCTGCAGCTTTCCTGCGGGTTTGATGCACTTAGCCATAGACTTCAATGAAATCCTGCGGGTTCGGTGCACTTTCCGAATGCAGGAATTTTTGTGCGCTTTTAGAAAGTATATATAGAAGTCTATGGAAAAACACAGCTAACCCAGGAAAGTCGCTGATGCACTGCGCTGCACCCGCAGTGCAGGTAAGCCGCAGCACAGCAGTATGAAATCAGCCTTATAAGGGGCTCAGAGCAGTAAGGTTTCATTTACAATTGTAGTTTGGGGATGGTAAAACCCTATAGATAAGACTTGTTTTTACCACCCCTGTCCCAACCACACCCCCATTAGCTGCAGTGGCCAGGGGTGTACACATGTTGCAGCCACAGCAGGAGTTATACACCCTGTCATGGTTGGTGGGTGTAGCAACTGCAAAGCATGATCCATTCAAGTAAATAAGGTTGCTCTGCAAGTGCACTAAAACCCTGTGCACTACAGCAAAGAAAAGGTTAAAGCATGCAGCATTGTATTGCCTTCTCACCCCATGCTTTAACCCCTTGGACCCCGCAGAAGCATTATGTTTTCGGGCGTTTGCAGAGTGGCCCCATTGACTTGAATGGGTCGCAATTGTCAAGCAGTAGCACCCACTAAAAGCAAAAGGGGTTTAATTTCTGCTGTTGCATGTTTACACCTTTGGCTGCTGCCGCATTGGGATGGGGGGGGTAAAACCGTGACTCTACTTTAGGGTTTTACCACCCCCCAACTTTATGTGTGAACGAGCCCTAAGAATGCTGCTGCTGAATGCAACTGCTGCTCCTCTCAAAAGTGAACCGAGTGTGTTTGCAATAAGAGGCTTAAATCAGGTGTAAAGAAGCGACATTGGGAGACACTGTGCCCGGTGATCTTTGACTTCTCCCATCTTGTTCGGGTAGATCTTCACCTCTTTAAGGTTGCCTACCCCTGAGTTAAAAGTGTCCCTGATCACTGTCACACTAGTTACAATGTCCCTGATCACGTCCTCACCAGTTCCAGTGTCCCAAATCAAAGCCACACCAGTCATATTGTCCCTAATCACTGCTACACCTGTCCCAGTGTCATCAAGGCAGCGTATTCAAGCAACAGTGTTCCTTATCACCACCACACTAGTCACAGTGTCACCACACCACCGTAAGCCAGCAACAGTGTTCCTGAATACTGCTACACAAGTCCCACTGTTATCAGACCTTTGAGGCCAAGTAACAGTGTTCCATATCACCTCCACACCAGTGCAGTGTTACCTCTGCCTGCTGCCTGTGCTAACCCTGGCAAGATTATTGACTATGTTTCTGCCTGCTGCCTGGACCAATCCTTTGCCTGTTTGCTGACCTTGTGTGTGTCTGTGCCTGAATGTATTCATCTGCTCATCACTTTGACTATGTTCTTGCAAGACACCATCCTCTGTGGACAATTGCACTCCTAGAAACCCGCCTGTATTTCCTGGTCAATGCACATGGCATCCCTGGGAGCAGCCATGTACCAGTAGGCTAAGGTTGCTTGGCTTATAGGAACTGGAACTGCTATAGGTGATGCTATACCAAGCTTTATTTTCTGACCACTTACACACAGAGATGACTATTACAGTACATCGATTTTGAAACAATTGGCTGGTTGTTGTGATACACAAGATGCAATGTCCAGTACATAATCAGTCCAAACACTAAAATAGTGTCACCATATTCGGAGGAGTAGTACAATGTGTTTTGGGTTGTAATTGTATGTATGACCATGATGTGTGTGAGAAATATCTTATTAAATTGACAAGTTTGTGTAAAAAAAAATGTATTTTCATTTCTTTCCACATTTTCCAAAAACTTGTGGAAAAAAAAATTAAGTCTTCAAAAGACTCACCATGCCCTCTAGAAAATACTTTGGGGTGTGTGCTTTCTAAAATGTGTTTATTTTGTGGGTGTTTGTTGGCTTCCAAAAATGTGATAGGTAGTCAGGAAATTAGATGTGTTATTTATGCCCCTGGTGCTCCTTGTATTTTGGGCCCTTCTGTGTGGCCAGGCTGTAAAAAAAAGTCTCATGCATATAGTATTTTTATACTCGGCAGGAGTAGCAGAATGTGTTTTGGGGTGCCTATGATGAGTTGACAACTTTCATTTTCTTTCGTACATTTTACCAAAATGGGCAAAAAATTACATTTTCGAAAGATTCACTATGCCTTTCAGAAAATACTTTGGAATGTTCGCTTTCCAAAATGGGGTCATTTTGTGAGTGTATTCAAATCCAAGGGTCTCCAAAAATGTAATAGGTAGTCAGAAAATTAGATGCATAATTTTTGCTCCTTGAAAGCCAAAGGTATTCCTTCGATTTTTGATCCCTCTGTGCAAATAGACTATGCAAATAGACTGTGAAAAAGTCTCACACATGTGGTATTCTCATACTCAAGAAGCATTTTTCATGGCGACATTCAAACTTGGGAGTGCTCACCTTTTCCATTTATGTCATTAATTATTTAGTTTGAGCAGAGTGCCAAAAATGCACCCCAAATATTTAAATTGCAGTGTGAAAGATTTGGGACTAATTTCTCATCATTTGGATGCATTATTTTATTTTTATTATGCCTTATTGGTTTTGTTTGCTGGAAAACAAAGAACACAGGGAAGCAGTAGAAGCTTCTGGGCTTAAGTCCAGATCATCAATCAGCACTCTGGCTGCTTTTCTGTGTTTTCAGCCTGAACTCTGATGAGTACATTCACAAATATAGGTAGAAAACACGCTTTTAGGTACACGTAATTATGAGCATGCATCCATCATATTTCCTAATTTACTACTGTTCATTTTTGCACCACAGCTAAAGCCACTGTCATTTGCTTACTTGCATAATATTTAAGTTGCAGTGTATGAGGTAATAATACAGTACATCCTACATTGAAATTCTAATAAACATTGACATATAAAAGTTTTAAACTATTGGATTAGTTAACCTTTTTAACTTTTTATGGTTGAAACATAATAGGCCAGTCTAGAGATGTAAAATTTCTGAAAATTCTAATGCCATGAGAAAAGAAAAACTTTTTCCCCTATTTTTGTTCTGGAAAAATTTGAATTTTCTCTTTCATTCATTGACGGACACAGCTCCATGTCTTCTTGACCATTGGGTTATGCTGCCCCCTACAGGAGTAGGACACTAGGCAGAAAAAATTGACTATGCCTGTAGGGCACTTCTTGCTATAGAACTTCAGTTTTTTTTCTGCCTAGTCAGGATTAAGGACCTAGCTCCCTGCTGGGATCTTTGGTCCTAGCATTTGTTTTTCCCTTTTTAAACTGAACTTTTTTTATTTATTAATTTCCTTTTACAATCAAGTCTGTTCCAGTGAGAACTACATTCAACTGCCAGACTGGGTGATGCACTGGATATCCTAGATCCTTAAGGTCTTCCTAGTCTGGCCAGTCTGTCCAGACTGCAGCTCTGCGCTAAGTCGGCCACGACATTGCCCCACTGGGCGGGGGATGGTCGGCGAGATAAACGTCTCGCAAGGACGCTCACGACCTGGTCACGGCCTGAGTCGCAGTGTACCTCTGGCCCTCAGCACCCCCCATTCCAAAATGGGAAGGTGATCTGCCTGGAGTGGTGCACATCCGGTTCCAAGGTGTGGTGAGTACTGTCCTCCCTCTCCTCTGCGAAATTTCGGGGTGGATGCGGGCCCCCGGGTTGGCAGGCCCCCCATGTGTCCTTCCTACCGTAATGGTACACCCTCCTCACTAGTGGGATTCCCCTTTGCTACCATCCACTGCCCCCCCCCCAGTTCCCCTCCTCCTGAGGTGGCTGGGCTATCCTTGGGTGGTGCTGTGGCTGGAGGGGGTGGGTGGGAGCGTGCCGCAGTTGCTCAGTTTGTCAATTGTATGTGGTAAAATGTCCTGGGGGGCCCCTGTCTATTCCCCTTGCTGAATTCAAGTACCTGGAGGGTCCCTGGGAGTCCCGGGAGTTACGCGCCTGCTGCATGGTGCCAACATTTTCCTATGGATGGCTGCAGGGGAGCTCGGTTGCCATGTTTGTGTAGTCCTTTGTTCCCCTATACTGGACGGTGGTTTCCATGAATGCCAGCCTGTAGGGGGTGGGGAGGCGCCTTGGGCATAGAATCGGCTCAGGGAGTTTGGTCTCTGGAGGAGTCCAGTCTGCCCGATCAATATCCTGGAGATTCAGGCAATCAGGCTTTGCCTGTCCCAATGGACGGATTGTCTGCAGAGGTGTCCGTAAGGATTCAATCAGACAACGCCATGGCCATGGCATATGTCAATCATCAAGGGGCACCAAAAGTGCCCTAGCAGCCAAAGAAGTGGCCAGCATTCTAATGTTGGCAGAACAATTTTTCCAGCCCTCTCTGCTGTGCATATTCCAGGGGTGGAAAATTGGCAGGCGTACTTTCTCAGTCGGCAGGCTGGACGAATGGTCCCTTCAGCCGGGGATGTTTTAACAACTGTGTCTCTGGTGGGGAACCCCTGATGTGGACCTGTTAGCCTCTCAGTTCAGAGGTTTGTGATAAGGTCTTGAGATCCTCTGGCAGGGGCCTCAGACGCTCTGGTGGCCCCTTGGGGTCAGTATTGTCTAATATATGCTTTTCCTCCGCTACAGCTTCTGCCGAGACTTCTGTGCTGAATCGAGGCGGAAGGGATTCCAGTCATTCTGGTGGCTCTAGACTGGCCTCGACTGTCTTCGTACACAGGCCTGGTAAGACTGGTAGCTGATGTCCCTTGGTGACTCCCTCTCAGAGAAGATCTTTTGTCTCAAGGACCGATCTTCCATCCTGCTTTACAGTTGCTGGCTTTAACGGCTTGGCTATTGAAAGCCAGGTACTGAAGGATAGAGGGTTGTCAGATGCGGTAATTCCTACTCTGTTAAGAGCTAGGAAATCTACTTCTAGGAAGATTTATCATCAAGTTTGGAAGGCATACAGTACTTGGTGTGAGTATCGAGGGTTTCCCCACATTTCTTTTTGGTGTTACATCTGTTGGAATTTCTACAAAGAGGTGTAGATCAGCATTTGGACCTGGGCACCATTAGGGTCAGATTTCAGCTTTGGCAATTTTTTTCCAATGCCCGTTGGTCACAAATTCCTTGGTTCACACGAATGTGCATGGGGTTCGCCATCTAAATTCTCCGGTAAGGTCCCTGGTGCTTCTGTGGGACCTTAATCTGGTACTGTCGGTTCTTCAAAAACCACCCTTTGAAAATATTTGTGAACTTCTTCTGTTTACTCTGTCACATAAGGTGGCTTTCTTGATAGCTATTACTTCTGCACGCAGGGTATCGGAGCTGGCTGCGTTGTTCTGTCGGTCACCATACCTGATGGTTCACAGGGATAAAGTGGTGCTACGCCCCTGTCATTCACTCCTTCCTTAGGTCATCTCGGTGTTCCACTTACATTAAGACATTGTGTTGCCTTCTTTGTGCCCTAAGCCAAAATATCCTAAAGAAACTGCCCTACATTCTCTGGATGTGGTTTGGGCCATCAGGGTGTATTTGGCGGCGACTGAGTCGATTCGCAAGTCAAGTTCTTTATTTGTTCTTACGGATGGTTCCCGTAAGGGGCAAGCCGCAACCATTTCTAGATTGATCAGGCACATGGTGGTGCAGGCCTATTCCATCAAGGGTCGGGTTCCTCATTTCCCTGTTAAGGTGCATTCTACAAGGGCACTTAGTGCCTCCTGGGCCTCCCGTCTGTAGGCGTCAGTGGTCCAGGTTTGCAAGGCGGCCAACTGGTCGTCTGTGCACACATTCACAAAGTTTTACAAGGTGGATGTCCTCGCATCTGCGGATGCTGCTTTTGGCCACAAAGTTTTGCAGGCTGCTGTTGCAGAGGCTCATGCCTCTTGAGGGTGTATTTTTCCATGTTAGGTGAGCTCCAGTTGTTCCTGGTTGAGCTCTTTGGTTACCTGGTTGGCTACTTTTAGCCCTTTGGGAATTCTGTTTATGGCTGTTTTTTTTCCCACCCCTTATGCTGACACTGCTTTGGGACATCCCAACAGTCAAGAAGATATGGAGCTGTGTCCGTCAATGAACGAAAGAGAAAACTGAATTCTTGTCTTACCATAAAATCCTTTTCTCTGATATTCATTGACGGACGCAGCACCCACCCCTCTGTGGAGTTGTGTTATGTATTCTTCTGACACTGCTTGTTACAAAACTGAAGTCCTATAGCATGAAGTGGGAGTATACCCCCTAGGACTGGCCTATAGGCATAGTCAATTTTTTCCCACCTAGTGTGCTACTCCTGTAGGGGGCAGCATAACCCAATGGTCAAGAAGATATGGAGCTGTGTCCATCAATGAACATCAGAGAAAAGGATTTTACGGTAAGACAAAAATCCAGTTTTTTTATTTTCGAAAAATGTAAAAGAAAATTCAGTGTGGAATAGTTTTACACACTGAAAGTCATTTTGATACAGCTGGAACGTGAAATGCCACGTATATAAAATATTATGTTGATCCAGAAGCATGTATCGCTCTTGCAAGAGCTTGATCAATTTTTTTCTTGTTTTTCATGTGACATTTTATCTATAAATGAAGGTATTGTGTATTTTTTTGAGATAGTGGTTTGCAGCACTTCCTTACTTGCTGATAGTGAGGAAACGCTTTGTGATGATCCAGAAGCAGCAGAAAGAGTGTCTCTGGAATGAGGACTCTGGAGAGAAAAGCTACTTGCACTTTTATTATGGTCCTCACCATTTAAATCCAAATGTTTCCAAACTCTAGATGTTGGTCTCGCCATTTTACTAAGAGGAGGAAAAGGAAAAACAACTTTTCTGAGCAGACTATAGGTTAACGTTATGCTGTGATGGGTGAGAACATTAATAGGAACTATTTAATAAACTAGTTATAAAGATAAACTAATTTGTCAGGCAAATGTACCCTCTTACCTGTCAGTTAAGGCCTGAGAGGACAAAAACTATAATCTTCTGTATCCCAACAATCACCTAACTGTAGGGGGGTACAAGATAAACCCCACAAGCAAATCAAACTGGAGCCTTTCCCCTGCAGTGCCCACTAGTGGCAAAAATGCATATTTCTCTTGTTTGAGAGCTGCATTGAGAAGTACAGTGTTACTTCAATTGTATTCCAGGATTTGCTTATCTTCAGCTGTAAGAACTTACATTGCAATAATTTAAAGGCAGATGTTTTTTTTATCTTAATGCAATCTATTCATTAAGATAAAAAGCCTTCTGTGTGCAGCAGCCCCCCTAATACTTACCTGAGCCACCTCTCTATCCAGCGATGTCCACGAGTGCCTCAGCTGTACCGGGCTCTCTCTTCTGATTGGCTGAGACACAGCAGCAGTGCCAATCAAGCTCAGTTAGCCATTTAGGAGCGAATGGGGGTGGGGCCGAATGACAGTTCTGTGTCTGAATAGACCCACAGAGCTGTAGCTGGCTCGGGTGCTCCCATAGGAAGCTGCTTGCTGTGGGGGCACTCAACAGGAGGGAGGGGCAAGGAGCTGCAGCTAGGGACCTGAGAAAAAGATGATGCAAAACCACTGCACAGAGCAGGTAAGTATAACATGTTTGTTATATTAACCACTTGCTAACAGGGCCATAGCCGAATGACGGCTACAGTGCAGCCGGCTTATTCTGTGAGGGTGTACAATGACATCCTCCCAGAATCACAGAATCGATCTTCCCGTGCACGCCCTGGGGCACACACACGGAAGTGTCTGTGTTTGCCGGGTCCGCATCACGGATCGTGGTAAAGGGCCAATGACATCGGCCCTTTACCACGTGATCACTCGATCAATCCAATGACGGAGCAATCAGTTGTCAACAAACCAGTGCATGTCCAGTTCAGTTCTTTTCTCTCGTTACAGTCTGTACACAGCGATCGGTACAGCGTCTAAAGAGAGGAGGAAGGCTGCAGCACCGCTCTCCCCTGCCTGATCTGTGGCATAAACATTCCTCAGTCATGCCCA